>NC_051188.1:72441703-73176703 GCF_015220075.1 Falco rusticolus | reverse complement strand
GCTCCGGCGGCCTCCTTTGTCCTGCTTCACCTCTGGGCGGTGTGGGGCTGGGGGGGGGGGGAAGCCACATCTGCAGATGATCCCGAATTAAATCCGTTTTCCCTCATCGAATGCAGAATTTTATATATGTATTTGTGTGTATGTGTACATGTACACACACACACAAATGTGCGCATGCACATATATATTAACTTATATACTTTGTGGCATCCCCAAATGCAAATGACTAACTGCAAATCGTAAATTAATTGAACGTGATAAAACGTCCTGAACTTAAGCATCCGTGCTTAAGTAAGGGGGGACCCAAGCCGAAGCGCTCGTTTTCACTTCCGAAATGAAATCCGTCCCTGACCGTAATCGCTCCTCCGGGCTCCCCGTCTCCGATTCCCGGCTGCATATCGGCTGCATGAAACTTTGGGAAGGGTCTGGCCTCCGGAAGGGGGTGTTCGCTGGTTGGATTTAATGGCGTTTTGCTGGCATTTCTCCTGTAAGGGGAACCCCTATGAAAAGACAAGGGTGCTAACCCAGCAAATGCCTAGGGAAAATTAGGCACGTTCAAAAGCCCTGTCTCCTTTCGGAGATCCGAGGCTACAGCACGTCCGTGATAGGTGTAAAATATTAACTAGCTTATCGGTGGAACCGAAATCAAACGCTGGAATCAGATGAAATTAGAGTGAAACCTGGCATGAATTTGAACTGTCACAAGCATCTCAGCTCTTTCCAACTCCTCCCTTTCACCCCCACCGCCAGCCCCTCTCCATAGATTAGATTAGCTAAACATACAAGACAGAATTTCGATACACAGAGAAAAGGGAGAGTAGCAGAGATATTTTTTTTTCGTTCGTATTATGATTTTTTTTTAGATTTTTTTTTTTCCTGGAGCATGCCCTGCTTTCATTTTTTTAAAACCATCTCCTCCGCAAAGGATTTCTCTGAACGGAACCCTTTCGTTTTACAGTCTGTCGACCAGAGAAGGAAAATCAGCAGCGCTGAGTGGTGCTGGCTTGTGCAGAAACACGGGTACCCGAATATGTGATTTTACCCCGTCCTTCTATTTGGGGAGGGGGTGGAAGAGAGGAGGATATTAAATAAGCGTTTGGGCTGTAAATTGAATTGCCTTTCGTCTAATGTTATATTAAACAAGATCAAACGGTAGGAAACAGCTGAAAGACTGGTTGTTGTTCCCCAACCTATTAACCGTTTTTTATTACCCCAAGCTAGCCAGTAGCTCCCCAGGCAGGTCCACCTGTCTAACTTGCCTAGAGACACTTTCTCAACTTTCTAATCCCCCCTCCCTTTTGATTCTCTCCTTCCCCTGCGAGCCTGTGCGGGTTTTTTAGCTAGCTTGGTTTAAAAATTATTTTTAATTTTAATTTCTTTCCGCTAAGGAATGGCGAGGGAATGCCCCTCGGCCGGCCGTGCCTGCACCCCGGGGGGATGCGGTGCTGCCCTGGCCCAGGTGAGGGCAGGCAGGGGACCGAGGGACCAGGCGACAGGGCCGGCCGGTGCCTGTCTCCGCAGGGATGCTCCGTCTACACCCAGGCCCGGGCAGCTCCCTCACAGCCAGGCTCCCCTCAGCCTCCTTCTCCTCCTCCTCGCCGGCCGGAGCCTCTGGCCAGGGCGGGCTGACCGACATAAGGCACCATGTCCTGGGAGAACCCTTTCCACATCCAGCTTTCTCCCAGAAGAAGCAGCAGCATCCTGACGGCCCGGAAGCAGGAAGAACAGGTCTCCTAAGGCATTAAAACTCCCAGGACAAGCTTTCCTCGTACAAAAATACACAGATAGACAAAAATGTCTGACGTCCTGCGCTGCCCCCTTCCCCCGGGTGAATGAACGCCTAACGCACCGGATCGATTTCGGATGTGAACGGGGGCTGGCGGGGGGGAGGACCGAAGTTGCGACTTATTTTTCACGGCTACGTTCGCGTTATGCATGCAGGCGCCTGTGTTCCGAGCCCCCGTCCCCGCCGCTGCGGGAGGGAGGCGGCCGGAGGAGGCAGACGGGGTGCGGGAGGCGAGCCCCGCCGGGGCCGGGGCCCCGGGACCGCGTTGGCCCCGCTGCGGAGGGCCGGGGGCGGCGGGGGCGGCCGGGGAGGGGGCCGGGGCTGCTGGCGAGGGGTGCGGGGCGCCCAGCCCCGTTCTTACCTTCCGCCGTCCTGCCCGTGCTGAACTCCTTCAGTTTGTCCTTGTCGCTCTCTACGTGGTCTTTGAAAAGATGCACCGGGCAATGGTTGCTGCTCTCGGTCATGTCCTGCAGGTTAGAGTCAGAGTTTCCAAGCTCCCTAGAGCGAGCCAACCCACTCTCCAAAACTTCCCTGTACGTGATCGTCTCCTTCTTGTTGCTGCTGCCACTGCCGCTGCTGCTGTCTTTGCTTTTCTGGTCAAAAGATTTGGATACAAAAGCCGTAAGTTCTTCCATGGCTGCCCGGTGATCTTATCCACAGAGATCCACTTGTTTTCAGTCGGAGATGTGGCCGTCCTCCGCACGCTGTTTTTGCACGTAGAAGATGGGCTGTATAGGGTTAGATCACTCCTGCTGTTATTTATGCCTTTCAATTTGAGATCACACTATTTATACATGGCTACCTCAGCCCAACCCCCAGCTCTCCCTGTCTCCAGCAATTACTGACTGCTCCATAGTCGCAGGCGGACTCCTAGCAGCTATCTCCCCCACCTCAGTCCAGCAATTGGCTTTCTTTTCATTTCATCACTCTTTGGCATCTTTGCACCTTGATTTAGGGAGGCAAAGAGGCAAAAGCGAAAAAGAGGGGGAGAGAGAGAGGAAGAGAGAGGAATAAAGGGGGGGGGAGGGAGAGGAAAACATGAAAATAGGTATCTGCATTCTGTAAATGGGTTGCAGAAATGAAAGTCGAGGAAGACTTAATTGATTGTAAGGACATCCTGTGCGTGGCAACACTGTGAGTAAAAACGGACCCACAGCTAATCAAATAACTGTGCTCCTGCAATTAAATGTATCGCTGTCAAGAGGAAAAGAAAATGAGTGTTCAATAAAAAAGGTAATGAATAAAAAAGCCGGAGACATGCGTTTGTTGTAATCATTGGAAATTCTACCTGATTTTCTATTTAGCTAATTTCGCTTAATTAAATGGTCAAAATAACCGGCGAACCGAGAATGCTGCGTTAAGTGTTGCCTGTTCTGTGGGTGGGTGGATGCGCGGAGGGGGACGTGTGCTGCAGTTAAACAAGTTGCGAGGTGTCTCGGATCCGTGTCGGTGTGTTCGGGGGCTTTGGAGGGGGTTGCTTGGCCGGGGGTGTGTGTGTGCATTCATAGGTAGGGGGGCTCTCCAGATGCGTGTAAACATCGCAGGATCTGTTTTCTTGTTTACTGTTATTATGTCGTCTGAAGGTACTGTTGAGGAAAATTGAAATCTAAAATGTTTCTTTGGATGCAGCGCTATCCTGCTGCGTGCGGCAAAGGGATAATTTGTTAACAGGAGAGTTTGTACACGACAAATAGAGCATTAAATGGTCTTTTTTTTTTTTTTTTTTTTTTTTTTTTTCTCCCAACGAAACATACCCTGCCGGATTTAAAATAGGACTGACAATAATTTCCCCACCTTGTTCTTGGTAGGCTGCTGTTATTTTTGTTGCACTCCTGGAGTAATTATTATTATTCTATGCGCTTGAATAGCTGCCTGAAATTCATCTCCAGATAACAGCGCCGGCATTTCTAGCGCCTCTGCGCACCGTTTGATCCTCAGGCGGAGCCGTCTTTGCAGCTATTTATTTCTATTTCTATTTCCTCTCCTCGGGCTTTAATGCGAAGGGTTGTTTGGTATTTGGAGGAATTTTGTCTTCTGGTCATTTGGCTTTTTACGTCCTTCTCGTTCCCTCGCCTCGAGTTTGAGATAATCAGAGCCCATCATCACGCCACCCTCTGCTCTGAATCGCAACCAAAGGAGGCTCCTTGCTGGAGCAAGGGGCCATTGTTTCTTTTCCGGGGGAGCGTGGGACTGCTCTGAAAATTAGCAGAACGTTAAAACGCTAAAAAATACGTTTAATTAATCCAAAGGTGCCCCCAGCACCAGAGTTAACACCTCCGCAGGAGGAGGGGAAAAAATAATAATCGAGGAAGCAATTAATAAAGGGCTCTAAAAAAAAATCAATCTCCCCCTGTGCGAATTTAAAATGATTATCTAGGGGACAAGGATTGATTATTTGATCTCGGCACTGCGGATATCCCTGACATTTATTATATTGTTGTGCCTCGGTAGCATCCTTCCTCCAGAGTTCATTTAACAAGTGAGGGAGCCGAGGAAGCCTTACAACTTAACAAACAGGTCTTGTCATCGCAAACGCCAATCAAATCCGAGGCTCTAATGTATATCACACAGCACCACATAAATAATAAAGGCAAACGATAGACGTGGAAGTAACGTATGGCTAAGGAAAGATCCCGGCACGACACGCTGCTTGTGCCTCTCTCACGCAGCCTATGTGTATAAGGGCTGGCGGTGGGCTGCGGCACACGCCGGTGGCACGGTGCGTGGGTGTCGCGGGCACACGCACACGCGGGGACACGGGCGCCCATGGGGCAGAGGCTCCGCAGGGCCGCGCTGGGGCTGAGCCGCCGCCGGGGAAACTTTGCCCAGCACTGGGCTCGACCGGCACCTCCCGTGCTCTGCCTCCCTCGCAGCGAACGAGGATAAATATTTACTAACTCCGCTTCCCTGGTCCCCGTGCGGCACGGTGCGCTTCGGCTTCCCCGAGCTGCCGGAGTTTGCACCCCCTCCTCCGGATGCCCCCCTTCCCCCTCCTCGCCCACGTCCCGCTCCCCACCCCGCGGCTGCCCCCTGCGCCCAGCCCCACGCCTGCAGCCCACGCGAGTGCTGGGCCGCGCTTCTCCCCGAGGCCTCCCGGGCCCCTCCTGACACCGCCGGGGCTCCTGCCCCTGAGGACGGGGGCAGATCCAAGCCCCTAAATCAGACTGAAAATAGCCCTGTTGCCTCCCACACACATCCCCACCCCTCCATCCCTCCTCGCTCCCCGGCAGCGCGGGGGCGCCCGGTGGGAAAGCCGGCTGCCCCCGGCTCCCGAAGCCCGCTGGGCGCGCAAATCCCGCCGCAATCCGCCGCCCCCCGCCACTCGCCGCCCCCGACGACAGCGGGGAGGCGGCCCGGGGGGGAGCCCTGCAGACGGGGGGAACTTGCCTCAGAATCGCTCCGAAAGCGAAAAGCGAAACAAAGCACCGGAAAGGGAAAGGGAAAAAAAGGGGGAAATAATTAAAAAAAAAAAAAAAGCGGCGCAAGTCTCAACCCTCCTCGGGGATCCGGCAGCCGCCCCACGCCGCGGACCCCCGCGGGGGCAGGCGGCGGGGGGCGCGGAGGCGCAGGCAGCCCCGCGGGCGCGCACGGCCACACTGCGCGCTCCGCGCAGCTTTGCGAGGGGGGACGGGCCCGTCCCGTCTCGGCGGGGAGCGGGGGCAGGCGGGGAGTGGCCCCGGGCGGCCCCCGCGGCCTGACGGGCACCTAGGGCGAGGTGGTGCGGGTGTGGGCAAAAGCGGGGGGCACTTTCGACCCCGCTACAAACTTTGGCTGCGGGTGCAGGGGGAATTACGCCTATTGCTGCTCCTGATACCGGGCTGGGGAGGAGGGACGGAGGGACGGAGGGAGGGAAGGAGGGAGGGAGGAAGGGAGTGGGGGGGGAGAGAGGGAGGGAGGGAAGTTGCTGCCGTCCAAACCCCATTCCCTCGCAGGCACGGAGCTCCTGGGACCCTGTCGCAAAACTAAGAAGTCACCGGCGCCCCTCAGAGCTGCCCCTGCCCCCCACTCAGCCCGGCACCCCGGGTACCCCTTTGCCGCCGCACAAGCCACCCCGTTCCCCCCGACCACCACTGCCCGCCTTGCGGGACCGGCCACCCGCGGCATGCTGAGGGCTGCCCTGGCAGCACGGCCTGAGGGTCACCTGCGGGGCACTGTGCCACTAAGTCCTCGTGTCTCGTTCCCTCGCCGGGGGCACCGGACAGGAGCAAACTTGACAAAAGGGGGGGGGGAGGGGTTGTCCGGCTCATTCCCGCCCCCCCCCCTTCCCTTCCCCGCCGCTCACTTGCCCCACCGCCGGCCCTACGGGGCTGAGTCCCCTCCGCAGACTCAAGCCGGCCACTGGGCCGCCCCCTCCCCGGGGCCCCGAAGGAACGCGCAGGGGCTGCCGGCGGGGGCGTCGGTGTCCGGCCCCGGGGCCCGGAGCCCGGCGGCGCGGGCCGGGAGCGAGCGGGGCAGGAGCGCGAGGGGAATGTGGCCCTGCCAGGGAGCGGGCCGGAGCTGGCACGGCAGAAGAGCGTGTATCTCGCGTGGTATCAATACGTGTGCTATTTTTCATTCCTCTTTCAAAGGGCCCTCTTGACCATTGCGGGTTTTCTCCGAGTTAAATGGGAGTAATAATTATGAATGAGTTTAAGCGTTGCATTAGCTTTAAGCATTTCCAAGGCAAAGTATTGGATTTCGTATTTATAAAAGGAATTTACATTTCTACATTTACTCTTGGTTGGTATGACGTAGGGCAACCGACCCCCCCCCTCCTCCCCCGCCCCACCTCAGCTTATTTTGGGCGAAATGGGGCAAATAAGTAAACAGAAAAATAATCGTTTAATCCATGCTTTAACAAGCGCTGACCCAAAGAGCAAGATTTTGCGGAGTAGATAACGGAGTCCCCTCTCTCCATCTCCCTCCCTCCCTCTCTCCCTCCCTCCCTCTCTCTCGTGATTAATTCAGAGACTGTAATCATGGACATTGTACATCAAACCTTTCTGCTCACGCTACAGACTCCTGCAGATTTTTATTGGTTTACATGAAAGCGAGTAAACATATTTCAGAGGATGCCCTTTCAATCTGGCTCCATTTCCACAGCACATAATTCCAAGGACAATTTGTTTTAATAATAAGAATGGATGCAGTGTTAATGGTTTTCAATTTGTGTTAAAAAAAAACATTAAATATTTATAAGTATCGATCGAGGGTTTCAGGATTTTACAGACGTCTTAACACATTTCATAGATGGTTTTTTTTTTTTAATTTAGAAACCTGCGTCGTATTCTCTTTTATGCTGTTTATTGATTTAAGCAACATCCGTGTCTCAAGTGAGAGACTAATAGATTTTCATTAAAATAGGCTCTCTTAATCCTGATTGTGAATGGATATGATTGATCCATCCAGCACACTACACATCTATAATATTAATAAAGGACATTATCATGGTAGGACTTGCTTTTCCGTCATCAGGGCACTTTTTTTTTTTTTTTTCCCTTCCTTGCATCCTTAAATATTTATTTGGGAGCCGCGAAATGGCCCACAGGAGGGAAACACATTGGGAAGAATACTTTTTTTGTATTAGATTTCTTTTTTTTTTTTTTTTTTTGGGTAGCTTCAGTGGAAAGATATTTTTTTTTTTAAATCTACAAGCCGCTGTGGCAACATATGGTGAAAATTAAACTGTTTCCCCGCAAATCTAATCTTAAAACATTTACGTTGAGTTTTATTTTTAGAAAAAAAAATTGAAGGAGAAGAAAACAATCTTGTATGGGAAGTAAAATAAAGAACATTTGAAAGGCTATAGTTTAAACTAACAATAGCCTACTTCCCCGGCGGAGGCTACTGGACGGGCATCGTACCTGATGAATATGTTACGAAGCGGTCGGGACAGGAGCGGCTACAGTAATTAATGGAGTGTGACAGAAATGCTAAGGGCTTAATTGTCTTTATTCCGACTTCTAGCAACGTAACCAAAGGGATACATTAATTCAATATAAAAACACACAAATACTCTCCGCTCTCCTACACGGAGGCACGTGCAAACACACACGGTCACACACACGCACAACGTCTCCTCTCTATCACAGTTATTAAAAAAAAAATAATCTGTATCTTTCCAACAACGTTAATTACTCATATATTCATTGCAGGGAGCCTAGACGCCTTCATATCCTCACCTACTTTTACTTCTGTAAAATTAAACATTCACGTGGTGAACTGCAATAAGCAATTGCCTTTGTGTGCAATTAATTACAATTTAGTGGGCGAGCACAACGGGCGAGTAGCCCGCTTGATTTCAGTCGCCCTGGATAACTCGAGCAGAATTGGAAAAGTCTATCGGAGGGTGTGTGGGGGGGAAAGGCAGAAAAAGAGGGGAAAAAATTTCCGAGCTGTAAAGTTTATACCCGTTCTAGCAACACAAAATACACACAGAGAGAATTGTTTGCCTCCTCCAGTAATGTGCGAGGGACGCTGCAATTTTGAACTCTGTAATAATGATTAATAAGTCAAAAGGGCATATTTTTCTTTTATGGTATGCAGCGCTCAAGGGAATATTCTGTGTATGTCTTTAAAACGAAGTAGGAATATTTACACACATGCACAGAGTTAGCAACAGCACCAAAGAAAGAAAAAAACCCACGAATATTTCAGTGAACTATTACATTTTTTCAATTATTTCCCAATGAGTATTTCAATGAACTGTTACATTTTCCCAATTCACAAGGAAGATTTATGGGATTATTAAGATTTCTAGTGGAAATATTATACAGTGGAAGTTTATCGTCTCTCAGGGATTGTACACCATTTGATATCAATTTCCAGATGTTATGATCTTTTTCAGAAAATAATTGAGTATATTAACTTCTTTCCTACAGAAGACTGTTTAGGGCTTTATTTATTTATTTAGTTATTCTGTTAAGGGCGCAACTATCTGTCTCCGCACACCCCACCCCCCCATCCCCCCACCCCCTCTTCCCCTGAGCGGAATGAAATTGTTGAAACGTTAGAGTAAACTTAAATCAGATGATAGTTTAACGCTGCAGGAAAGGCACGATTCCTTTGCCAGTTTATTACCCGCAGAAGCCCGTGGATTTACCCATATTTTTTGAGGAGACCCGGGTACAGCCCGCGGACCCCCTGCCCGCCTGCCTCGCTGCCCGCAGCCCCGGGCAGGGGGAGGCGCGGTGGCTCTGCCCGGGGGCCGGAACGCCGCGGTGTCGCGGAGGTGTGCCCGGGGGGGGAGGGGGGGCAGCGGGACCCCCGCCGTGACCGCCCGGCTCCAGCAAGTCGGAAACGCCACGCGTGTTTGCAGAAGGTCCGTTCGAGGTGGTGGTCGCCTCGTCCGGCGGTAGGTCCCCAAGTCCCCGCAGAGCTGGGGGGCGCGCACACCCGCGCACACGCACGCACGCACACACGCAGGCGGACCCGTGCACAGACGCACACTCACGGGCAAGCCCGTGACGCCCCGCTCCGCGGTCCCTAGCGGGGCTCAGCGGCAGCGAGGGGATGCCCCCACCTCCCCCCGTCCCTCCGCCCCCCCCGGCGCGGCCCGGGGCTCCGCCGGCTCCCGTCGCCCCCGTGTCAGACGGGGCGGGACGTTGCTCTGCCCGGGGCTGCCTGCGCAGCCGGCCCGACCCGGCCCGGCCCGTCGGGGAGCGGGGCAGGGGGCAGCGGGTGTTAATGGCAGATCGGCGGCGGTGCCGGCAGAGCCGCAGGGCGGCCGCCCCCCTCGTCCTCGCTCCCCACGCGTGCAGGCTGCGGGCGGGCGAGCCGTGCCGGCCTCTGCTGCTGCTGAGCCGTGCCCCGACCTCCCGGGGAGGGGGATATCGGGGGGTACCGCCGCGCCGTCTCCACCGAGGAAGGGTCGGGTCGTGTCCCCCCCGGTCCCCGCTGAGATGGTCCCGGCCCCGGCTGCCTCCCCCCGCAGCCGCGGCCCTCGATGGGCAGAGACACCCCCCCTCGCCCCCGCTGCCCACGCCCGGCCGCCGTCAGAAGGGATGGGGCCGGCCGGAGCGAGATTTCACCCTGTAAAGGTATTAAAGGCTGCGGCGGGCTTCAGTGCCCCTGCACGGCGAGGTGGGGAGCAAGGGGGCTAACATTTCACAGGTTACCTCGCCTCGCATTTATCGGGGTAGTTAAAGGGGAAAAAAGAGGTGGGGGAGAAGGAGAGAGAAAGAAAATCAACTTTAAGAGACTCTGGGTTTAAATAACAGCCTTTGATATTTTGACAGTAAAATGGAAAACACTTAACAGGAGTAAAGTTTTGATGTCTGAGGCTGGCAGCGCCCCCTAAAATTATATTGTCTTGCCTGCTGCTTCAAATTGGACCCAGGACCTTATAATGTCTCTCCAGGTCTTTATCTGCAGCCTTTCTGATTGCAAAACCATAATTGTATCGTTTTACACCAGTCAACTCAGCAAGTGCCAGTGGAATAAAATCCACAAAGTGCACACACATACCAGCTCTCCAGCTAAAGCAGTCTGTTCTTTGCAAGTTGTAAAGGCCTGCAAATTAAATACCAATTACTGGAAGCAATAAAATGTTTTTTATTGCACAAAATCTACTTAAAACAGAAAAGAATAGTTGTTTTATTTTCAGGAGCGGGTGGGGGGGGCGCAGCTCATGAAGACATATATTGGCAGAGAAAGATTATATACAGCGCCTGCACGGGGCCACAATGGAGACATTCTACGGCCGGCAGCAGGCAGGGCTTCCCCCCGTGTTATACAGAGGGGGGTTATGCAGAGGTGCTTATGATGGGGATTATTGTAGGTGAGACTTGGGGAGGTGGGAAGCCCGGGAACAGTAGCTCTAGGTAGAAGCGAGTGAGTCGTGCAACCAAGTTATATGACAGCAGTCTGATGTGCTTTTAAGCCCCTTGCCAAATGAGGCTCTAAGGGGTTGGTGGTGAGAATAACATGGAGCGAGAGGGGGGTCTGCAAGCAGCCTGCCCTCTCCTCCTTCCCCTGCCCTCTCTTCCTTCCCCTCTCTGGGGAAGAAGGAGTTACCGATTTACTACCTTGTGAGCATCAGAGCGAAAAGTCTCCTAATCCCATCCTGTACTCTCTGGCCCCCTCAGTGGGGTAGCCCCCTGGGAGGCAGCATGGGGAGTGCAGCCAGCAGTGTTCCCTGGAGTTCCAGCCCCGCAGCAAGGCTGCTGCCCCCGCCCCCGCCAACCATCCTCAACTTTCTACATAGCGAAAGAACATCAGCAAACCCGCTGGTGGGAGGTATGTTTACCAAGATGATACACCCTCAGCTTTGCCTCTGCTTGGCTGCCCTTCACCGCAAGGCAGCCCTGTGTCTAGCACAAAAAAAAGAGTAGAATTAGCCAGAAAGCCATGCTCTGGCAGAGGAAAACTGGTGGGTTAAGTGATATGACAAACTTCATTTAATACACTTAGCCCTTGAATTGCGCATCGAAACCTCTCTCAGATATATGCATCCCACTCCTAATTTCCCTAGTGTTTCATTACTCCCAGAACATCCTGTGCTTGTGGTTTTCCCTTAGATTGTGCCTGTGCTTCACCCTTGGCTTCACTTAACACTGGGAACTGCCTTTGGATTGGCCAGGACACAGCCCTGGGGAGCACCTACCACGCACGGTGGATCACGACATTTATGCTGACGGGAGCTTGCGTTGTGCCTCTGCAAACAGGATTTGAAGGAATGGGGTTTATTTTTTCCAATGGCAGAGGCAATTTGAGGATTGCAAGCTTGTTTCTTAACATGACCCCATTCTAAGTGAACTAAATTCTCCGACTCACCAGAGTATTATACAGAGACAGGATGAGGCAACAAAGAGATCTTCCAAGCTAATTACCCGCAAGCGTGCAGGCTTTCTGTAGATGAATTGGATTTAGAAATACTTGAAGGCTGGACTTGACTAGACTTAGAAATAGAGGGAAAACTGAAACTCTGCCATGTGTTTTACTACCATTTCAAAGGTTCCCTGTGTTTGCCATGTGAAATCTCCAACTTTTGAAATGACTGATTTAAGCTGCCCTGTTGCTGCTTGTGCTGCGAAGAGAGCAACGGCTCAGGTGGGGGCTTGTGGCTGCAGGTTACACACAGCCTTTGCCTGGCCTACAGGAGCTGTTACCTCTAGAGACTGTGTGATGCAGAGGGCCCTGGGACTGTGCTGGCCTCCAAGGACCCCCAGAAGCGATGGTCCCAGGATGGGACCATGACCTGGGGAGTCATGGAGCCACCCTCCAGCACCAGTGAGGCTGCTGCACCAGTTGGCAGGGTCATGCTGGTGGGGCTGCTGGCACCAGAAGCGGAAAAGTGGAATATTTTCCTTCCTCTCCCCAGACTGGTGGGGCTTTGGGGCATATGTTCCTAGCTGATAGTCTTTTTTTTTTCTCAGTTGCACTTTCCCCCCACCTCTGCAGCAAGAAGTGCCCTGCCAGTGGTTTGCCCAGGGTTCGCTCACAAGGGCTCAGCTGCCCAGCAGTAAGGATGTGGCCTTCAGAAATAGTTGGGTCTCCTGGTATCAGCCCCAAGAAAATGGAGACCCAGGGCTGACATCTGCAGGTCCCTCTGCTGCACGAGTACTCATTTAATGCTGAGTGAGGAAAAGCCGTGGGAAGGAAAAGGTTTAATGGCATATTAATGCTGCTCCTTTTGGGGCAAGGAGCTGGAGTCACTGTCGGAGAAAAGAGTGTTTGTTCATTTATTTTTCCTTAAAGATGGGGATTCTGTCCTTGACGTTGCTAAATAAGCAGGACTCAGGCTGCTGCGCACCCAAGTCACACCACGTGCTCCCATTTACACCCCTTGCTGCGCATCCACATGCACAAATATTCACCCATTGACGAGACTGTGGAGGTTTCTGGTTTTGTTTAAAAATTGGCCGCCTGCAGCCTCCCTTTAGTTCCTCTGGGTACGCATGAGCAGCTGTGGAGAGCTGCAAGGCTAGCCAACAGACCTTGTAGCCCCCACAGATGTCAATTAGTTTCTCTCGGGCTTCCTTTGGATACACTGGGGTCTTGAGACCTCCATGTGCTGACTTATTTGTAAAGCATGAGTTATTCACTAACTCCGTGTTATTAATTAGAAGATTATCAGGTCTCGGTGGTTCGCCTGCCTGCTGCAGGGAGGTACCAAGGAAACCCTCATATGGACCACGCTGAAGGAGAGTGTCAATTGATTACTATGGTGGGACACTCCTGCTTTCTGCATTAAAGAGCAACTGGAAGGATATGAAAGGCTTTGGAGACCCTGAGTGCCTTTCCAGGCTTGGGTAACCCAGAAAGCAGCTTGCCGCAGCTGCACCACCCCGGGTTGGTGAGGGCTGGCTGGCTGCTTGTGGAGGCAAGCCCAGGGATGGGGGCCAAAGGTCTGGGGAAAACATGCAAAAAGCCTGTGTTGGGCTGTAGGGGGAAAAAACCCACCTGCATAAACCCTTCTGGCAACAAGAAAAGACAAGGAGTTGGGTGCTAAAAGTACAAGGAGGAAGGGAACAGTTAAGTACATCGCCTCTAGACACCGCGGCTTTTTAAAGTAGTTAAACTGACTGCAGTCCTCTGGGAATCCATTTTAGAGGAGGCAAAATTGAGTGCATCTTTAATTTGCCTAATTTTCTTCATCCTATATATTTTTGGATCCTCCCTGCACTAATGAATCCTTGCTGCATTCACGGGGAGTGAAACTTGTTAGTATTAGCAGAGGTCATCACAGCCTTTCTCCGAGCCATCACTGTCCTTCCCATGACTCAATCGAGTATTTGGGAGGGCTGCGCCAACGAAAGAGAAGGGTCAGCTCAACCTGCCCGAAGTTTAACTGCTTGCCTTTGAAAGAAGGCACGCTTTGATCTAAAGTGTGGCATCAAGCACAGTATACAGTTATACGTGTATCAGCTTTTGTACAGAAAAAAAGAAATCAGGAGTCCAGCTCTGCAGTTAACATTAAATTCTTGGTGCAGATAAAAACCACCAGTGAAAACCAGAAGGAGAAGGGTTTGGGTACAAAAGAAGGTTTGGTGATAGGTCTGCTGAAGGCCTGGAATATCTGCAGTTTGTGATCTGTGGCTTTGATAGAATTTCCCATGTGCTGTTGAGTAAGTCACTTTTTAATCTTTCTCTGCCTCAGTTTCTCACCTGCAAGATGGGAATTAAACAGAACATTTTGTCTCCTCTTGATTTATCTGTTTTATGTACACAGACTATAAAGTTTAGGGCATTGCTTCTGTTTTTGTTGTGTCTACTGCTTGACAGTTTCCTGCTCCTTGGGACCCTTAGGCATTTTCCGTAACACAGATAATAAGTTTAACAGGTTCTCTCTTTTTTTTTGCCTTTGGCTACAGAGCTCATCACATCTTGTTCTCATGAGCCAAATGCAGGAAAGTATCTTCTCAGCATCTCCGTGGGGTCTCTGCCTCTCACTGAACAAGGCCTTAGCAGATTAACAGGAAATAATGATTAATAATCACTGCTGTCCACCAGACTGACCCATCACATCTGTTCTGCTTGCCAGATGAGTCTGGACCATCAGTGACCCCAAAATAACTGCTCTTTTTAAGACTGAAACACTGAACAGCAAAGGGGTTCCTACGATTTTTAAAGGGATGATTCATGGAAAGAGGGGACCTGTGCAAGATGTAGAACTCATGCTTGCATGATGAAGATGCACAAATCCTTTAGCAAGGTGGTTGGAAGAGAAGAGCCCTTTTAAAAGTGGCCAGTCATTTGTGTGTCTCCTGCTCTAATTGTCTCAAATGTGTCCAGATTTAAATTCATGGTGTGTGTTGTCAGTTTCTGTTGTCTTCAGTCCTAATAAGTTGTTAAGTACCCTGCTCTTCAAAAAGTCATGTCCCACATATCTCATAAATCACCAAAAGGTGAGGCACCTCAAATTAGCGAGTGCATTCGAGCGGGTAGGTTTAAGTAATTACAAATTGGTGGGGTTGGGTTTTTTTTATGGTTTTTTTTTTTTTCCATTACAGCAAAAGAGGAATATGATCAGATTAAATCTGGCAGACCTAGCTGGAACAATTTAAGAAGTTACCATCACCAGCTGTTTATTGCTGTTCCTTTGCCAGAGGTTACCTCCTTCTCCCACCCGCAGAAAGAGCAGAGTGGCCGCTGAAACGCACAGGCCTGCGCCTTAGCTCAGACTTGCTTTCACTTTGCCTACGTAGCATGGCACGCAGGGAGTAAGTATCGAGGACTACTATAGTCATAGTTTGGGCAGTCAAATGCATACATAAAAGTTTGAGATTGACTAATTCCTACTTTTTATGAATACACAAATAAAATGCATTGGAGTGTTCTGAATAATTTTCCTTATTTAAATTTTGATGTAATAGCTCATGTGATTGTTTTTCCAGAAGCACACAGATGCAATTAATTTTAAAAATAACTACTAACAACCACTAAACATGGTTGTATTTTTTGTCCCTTACTTTCTAAGATATTTTAAACTAGTTTTTTTTCTTCTTGTTTTGTTTTCCCATGGCAAATACTTGGGCTCTGCAGACACAGAATCCAGGCTGCTTGAGGGAGGAGATATAAAAATGATACTGTCCTTCAGAGAATTATAATGTGAATGAGAGAGAAGAAAACTCCCTTTGTGGTTTATTTGTGCATTAACAGGCAACCTTCCTATGCCTCAAGATCCTTCATGTTCAGATACATCATCCTTATACAATAGATAGATTGGATGACATGTCAAATGAAAATTGTGCACACTTCAAATTTCTATTACTTCTAATGTGATTTTAAAATAAAACAGGCCCATTGGGAGAAAAATCATATGAGTATATTTACTAATCCTAAATTTTAGTTTAAGAAAGATTTTTGGCAGGGGTGGTTGTACAGGCATTTCTTGACATTGCTTTGGTTTTGTTTTGTGTGTGTGGTTTTTTTTTTTTTTAGACAGTCGATCAGTAACAAGGCTCAATAGTAACCACTTTTTTCTGTCTCCGAGTAAGATGTGTGATGCAAACCAGGTGACTTCATGTGGTTCTCCTGCTTGCCAAGTTGAACAGAAGATGTCAGAGTTAGGTCTGCTACTGGAAGCTGTTTTCAACATAAAGAATGGAAAGTAATGACTTTCCAAAATGATTTAAAAACTCAGAAATTTCTTTGCCAAGCAAAACTATTTATAGAATATTAGTAATGCTTTCTCAGTTTGTTAAAATTGCACTTTTACAAATAGTAAGTGATGTAGACTCCTTAATCTACATCTACCATTAGTATTAAACAAAGTGTATTGTACAGGGGAAAAAAGTCAGCATTCACTAGGAATTACATGACATATACAGCTGTAAATGTGTATGGGTCAGTTGCAGAGCCGACCCAATTTAGAGCTGGACTGGGTGACCTACTCTACCTGAATTATCTTATGATCGTAAAAATCACAGCTCACAATAAACTATTCTTCTGATGCACATGCAGGCCATAAACCCTTGACGTAAAGTTTGAAAGCCTCCAGTGTCACCACTGCCCCCAACCCAGAGTAGCAGAGAACACTCCATCCCTCAGTGAGATGCTCATGGTGGAACTGCCTGACATTTTTCAGTGGAAAATGAATTTAGGTGCATCACCACACTTGAAAGACCTAGTAATTGCCTGCCTTCTTCACTAGACGTTTTCAAAGACCTGACCTTGGGAACTAGTTTTCAGGTGGGATCACATGCTGGTCTCCCCATTTACATTTAGGAGTCCAAGCTCTGAGCCAAGCTCTGAGCCTGGATGAACATGCATGTTGCTGAGTGTACCACCACATTACATTTTTCATTTATGAGGCTGGTCTCACTGCCTCACTGCCCCACCCAGGGGTAGGAGCAGGTCCCTCAAAGGGTCTATTGAAAGCATCTAATTTAGGGTCTTTTTCTGAATCTCCCCCTAACAGAGAATACCTTCATGCAGAAAGCCTATAGCTACCAGCCTCCTAACATCAATACTTAAATTAGGTATCTCCTATAGCCCATATAAACAGATCCTCTCCACCCCCCTCCAGTCATAATCCCTCCCCTCTTCTCCTCCCTGCTCCCAAAGAACTGGATGCTGCAGCCAGACCATACCAGTTGCAGCTGTGTGTCCACAGCAGCCTTTTGACTCAGACCAGGAGCGTGCTCATCACATCAATCTGATGACTACTGGGCACCACTGGAAGCTGTACACCAGGAGCTGACTTGGTGCACAACCATCAGTAGTGGGAGTTCATTCTTCAGGACTTGACTAGGTACAGACCCAAGTAAACCCCACAAAATGCAGATGACATGGGTGTTAGGTTCCCAGCACCATTTTGCTTTAGAGATCAGTTCCTGCTGGGACGGGCTACTTTCTAATCCAGACATAGCCAGAATACACTCCCCTGTTGTGCTAGTACAGCTACCTCTGTCGTGGTGGTAGATAGAGATTAGATGGGCCCGCAGAGTTTCTGCATGAAGTACTGAATACAGGATCTGTTATCCCTCAGAAAATTGTAGGAATATTTTTGTTTATTCAGGCATTGTTCCCCTTACATCTGTACTTGCCATGCCTTTCAGTGAATCCAATGAGCAATGATGCTTTGTGCTAAAGGCAACTGAAGATACCCAGTAGTGGTACACAGTATAAAACCTAACTAGTCCTCCACTATATGAAGTACATAGATGTTGCCAGTCAGCAACAGTTTCCTTACCCCAAAGCAAGGTGGCGTAACTTCAAACTCCTTAAAAGTGAGAAACTAAATCCTGTGGAGAGGTATCAGACGTGGGAACAGCTGTCAGGTAAGGATTTTAATAACAATAAATGAATTATGCATATCCTTTGCCAATGTAACATCCACACAAAACCAGCAGTTGCACTAATAATTGCTTTCTTTGATAGTATTAAGGTGGTGGGACTGTGGAGAAGACTAAATAAAAGATACTGTGAGCAGATCTTCTAGGCCAAACACTCTGAGCTCTTCCACTCATGCCAAATACTTGTATGTTCAAGTCTCCTTTTCTGCAGAGAAAAGAAGAGACCATCAAGGACATGCAGCCTGACTGGAAACATGCAAAAATAAGCCAGTAGATTTGCCAGCCTTGTTATGGATAGAGCTGCAAACCCACATCCAAAAGCCTTCAGTAGTTAAGGCGGGTGCAAAGGAGCAAGCAGATGGACTGGAGTAGATTCACTGAGTGTCAGATAACTACTCGCAACACAACTGAGCGAAGATTTCTGTGAGAGTGATGCACAGTTCCAGAGCTCCACTAAAAAGATCAAAGAAGGAATAGGTCTCCAGACAACTGTAGAAATCCCTCATGGGGACCACCAAGGTCTCCTACAGTCATCTATCCTTCTGAATGTGTAGAAATCTGTAACAGAAACATTAAAATCAGTCTGAATGGGGAATGGAGACGATTGAGTGTGGGAGAACCAGATGAAAGAAAACATAGAAGGGATATATGGTTTTGGCACCTAAACTAGCAGGTCACTGAAGTCATGCCAGATCTTTGTGAAGCTTCTCAGTTCTGGAAAAAAAGGGACAGCAGAAAAAAGGGGAGAGCAGAATGGGACTGGAGCCTTAAAGCATCCAAAAGAAGAAGCAAAGGAGAGAGAAAAAGTACGCATGATGCCAGAGGCGGGATACCAAGGCAGAAGAGAGGAAAGTAGGTAATAGTTGACAACTCCCGAAAGTGGATCCATACAAAACCAGAACATGACTACTAGCCTAAAACCCCAAGAAATGTAAAGAGAAGTCACCAGGCTGTGCCTCTTGTCCTGCCTATCAGGGAATCAGGAATCTGTGAATGCTGGCTGGGCTGTGTGGACCCAGCACTTGGGGCTTGGGAGCAAGCCAGTGCGAAAGCATGAGCCAGCCAGACCACTTTTGCCATAAAATAAAATCACCTTCTTTCCTATAAGGTCTCACCCTGAGCTCTGCTACACTGTTGCTGCAAGGCTGCAACAGTATACTGCCTTAATGAATGGGAAGGGGAACAAATACACCAAAATTGGGCATGGGGATTTTAAAGGGAAATTTATTTAGGTTCCTGCACCCCACAGAAAGTACTGACTAATGTACGGAAGCAAACAGCTATGGTGAAAGCCAAACCCAAATCAGACATTTCTTCATGCCTAGTGGCAATATACTGCAAAATTAAAAGGCTGATTAATTAAAATGACGTTATGATAGGCAGCCCTTACAACTCTTACATAATTCAAAGGCTAAGTTGGGATACATGTGTTGATAGCTTAAACACACACTGACATGGAGCATGCTAAAGCGATAGTGGAAAGGAGCATTTATAAATGATGAAAACAAACCATTTCAACAGAGGAGCTCTTCAACGCAATGGAAAATGCAGAACCATAAGTAGCTAGTGAAACACCGGTCTTAAAGGCAGCAGGAACCAAAGAGACTTAGCTCAATAGCCCAGGAGGCTTCAGAACATCAGCGCAAGTTGAGGCAAGTAGCCTCCAGGGCCAGGATTGAACACTCGATACTTTGGGACCCACAGACGCTGGTGTTCAGCTTTGGAAGGTTTTCCTGCACAATTGGCCCCTGTCAGGGACAAAGAAGGCTATGGACCAGAGGTGTTTCTGGCTCCCACTGTTCTGTTGTGCTCCAGAGAGCCTTCCTTTTAATGCAGTTTTCCTTGATTTTTCATTTTCTTCACATTTAATCTTAACAGAGATTTGTTTTGGCTATTGGGAGAAGGGGAGTAAGCTCAAGCAGGTGCACGGGGCTTAACTACAGCTTCGATACGCTTGGTTATATCTGATATGTTAACAAAAAGGTAAAAAGAAAGAAATTACAAAAAAAATGCAGGATAGCAAATGTTTTGGTGCTAGGCCATATATTCTTAATAATTATCTTCTGCGCAGGTTACTGGAAGCAGCCTGGAGATAAGAGTATTGAACTACTGCGTCTGACAGTGAAACAAGTGAGACTTAACAATTGAATACGTATGTATATTTTTAATGATTATCTGTAATACGTTTGTACTTGTAACTCATCAGTAAATGATCTTAATTTATAAAAAAAGGTATTTCAAATTTCAATAAAGCTAACCTGTAATGTGTTTCTGAGATGTTTCATTAGTCTGAGGTGTTCTCAGATGGTTATATAGTGTTAGATGGTTGAAGTGTCTGGTAGTGATTGGAAAGCATAAGCAAGGCAAGAAGGATTTTAGAATTTTGGTTTTTTGTATGTGTCTATTTATTTAGGTATCTCCTGTCCTTCCGACAAAACTCATATTTTTCAGGGTACTCTTTTTCCACAGGTTTCCCCTTATTTGATCCGATCTCATCCACAGCCCCTTACTTGCTCTGCAGCATTTCCCTGTGCTAAATGTGTTTTTACAAAGCTTTCAGGGTTCCACAAATTTCCAGCTGCCCATTTGGGGGAAATAAAAGCCCTAGCTATCCGAACAATAACAAAGTCCATGGAGTTAAATTTACGTAAGAGAGGTGTGAAAAATAAACAAGCAAAACTCCTCTTTTGGGTACCCAGGAAAAGATGTTATGTAATTCCACAGGAATAAATTGAATTACTCCACATACAGACTCCTTTAGGAGGCCACAACCTGATCCCAAAATGGTTAGAGCATCCCCTGGTTATTCTGGGTACATGCCACCCTGGTATAAACAGTCATAATAACAGTGAGTTCAGGAAAACTAAACTGTAGCCATTTTTACAGCGTGGACTTTTCCTCCGAACACACAGCTGATTGATAACAGCCAGTGGTGACACCAGGGACTGGGTGTGTGGACAGCACGCATGGTTTCCACACAATATTAAACCAGGACATTGTCCTCAATCCCCAGGTGTTCCCTGCACACAGCAGAGCTGCCTTTGAGCACACAGTGCACTTCTCCTTGCTCACTGCTGTCTGCCAACCATCACCTGAATTCGATGTGTCTGCCCAGGCAGGTTGACCCAAGCACACTTACATAGGATGTAGACTTATCAGCTACCTACTATATGTAAATTATATGTAATTCATATGTAAAAGTCTCCCATGAAAAAACTTCAAGGAACACTGTATCACAGAGTGGAATCAGAAAGAGGAAATTATTACCTAAAATTTCAGACTTGCCGGTTTATTTTGCCTGAACTGAGTGTAACATAAAAAGAGTTAACTGAGAATGTAGCTGATGAAAAACAAAGTTGATTTTAAACTAAATGCATAAATTAATCACATTTGAAAATTGAACACTTGAATACAATTGAAGGTATTGGGTAATAAGTAGAACTGCATTCACATCACTTAAATTTACTTATCTAAAAGTCAGGTGTCTAGTTAAAGCTTGCGGCGTGGGCTTCCTCTCCTGTACCGCATAAAGAGGCTATCACCCCTATGGGGGAATTTGTTCACTTTCATTTATCTCACCCATCTCAGCCCATTCTGCATGCCTCAGAGGGGTAGCTCACTTCTGCTTTGCTGACTCCAAAAGAATCCCAAGCAGCTCTCTCAGAGTCATGCCTAACTCTAAAGTAAGATAAAAGGAGTCTTACCCTCCTATGCAATACCATGGACTCAAAACTTATTGCTTGCCATCTTCATAATTTATTAGCTATAATGCGATTTTATTCTGGTCACTATGTGCATGGCTGTGACCCATGCTCTACCGATGACAACATCCCACAGCTTGAGAATAAAGGCTTTCAGTTCTTAGAATAAATATAGATGTACCTATTTCCTTCTACTGAACCAAGTAAGACCCACTCATGTACGTATCAGTCTCTATACCCGTAACTGCTTCTGCATTATTCATACACAGATCGCTATCTATGTATATAGGCATATAAAAAAATGATTGCATTTGTATACCTGTACATTTAAGTGTTTCTGAATGTGAACAATATAAAGACAGCTTGCACAGTATGGACTAGTAGCTTACAATTTGAGGATATCAAAAAAGGTGAATAATTTCTCTTGTGTTTTTAAATAACAGCTGTTTCACTATCTACGTGGCTTTATCTACCAACTAGCTTGCAGCGTCAGGTATCACTGAAAGAATATTAGCTTTACTTATGCCTTCTTTTTCTACAGAGATGGTTTACAATAAAGAAAATATTAACGTGCATGACTCAATCAGCAATTTTGCAAGTGGTTTACTTATGTCAACAAAGAACAAATTGTTTTTAGCATCTGGTATCTAGAATGCAGTATGCAGCATAAATTATTCAAATCAAAGCAACATAGATCTTTGTACAGAAAAGGCAAAGCCGCAGAATTCATCGCTGTGTGTTACAGCTTTGGATAGGACAATGACCTCTAATCAAAACTCCTCAATACAGTCCTTACAGTTAAGATGCCAGTTTGCCACTAAGGACCTGATTATCTATAAATTTATGGGAACCTGCAATAACTGGTGTTTGCCTCCTGATAATGTTTTCTGACACATATCAAGAGATTCAGCTGATCTGTGTTAGAGACTATTGTACAGAATCTGCAGTTTATACGGGCAATGAGTAGACAGAAGGTCCATTTGAGACCTTTAGCAATAGAGAAGCACATAAGGAAAACTGTTTCCATAGAAACATGCCCCACAGCTGTAGTTAGTATAGGAAAAATAGTTTTATGATTATTTCAATTAAGTTCTACCTTTTGTTTTCAATCCAAGATGTATACAATAGGTTGTTTCATAGTCTGATCTCAGTGTAGCTAAGGTCTTACATGTGAAATTCACCCCACAGTGAAGGACCCCACGTTTCTTTTATGTGTTCCTAAGAGTTTTATTAGATTGTATGCACTGTGTCCACAGCAGAATGATTTTTAAATGAAACGGTATTGCTTTTTAGTATTTACTATCTGTAAAATAAATGCTTGTTTTCACATTAAGTCACAAAATTGTCAGTAAATTCCTCAGAAAATCTGGAGAAAACCCAAAGGACCAGATAAGCTTCCAACAAATCCAGGGAAGGGATGTCCAGTGATTCCAGGAGTAGATGAGTCAGGCTGAAGGAGAACTATAGGAAAACAGAGGGTGGCATAAATAATTTTCTAACGGTTTGGCAACATCTTCTTTCCATTCAGGTCATTTCTGATTTAGATGGAAAATTTCTAACTAGTTCCCTGGAAATTACAAGGTTGGTGCATCTCCAAAGTGGTTAATCCAAGACATTTTTAGAAGACCTTTTGGTCCTGCTTCTTTGCTTGGCTGCAAAGCACAAAGCAGAATCCATCTTGTGGTGGTAAGAAGATAGATTCGCACATCCAGTTAAGATTTTTCTCCCTTATTTAAAAAGTGTTAACAAGGCTGAAAATTTCCCCTTCCTGCCTGGTATGAGCATGGACTTTATTAGTTGCTTCCATGTACATATGCAATGCACAGATCAATATGATGCTTGGATTTTTCCTTAATGAGTTTGAAATTAGTATAGCAGAATTGCACCGAGTCACACTGTGGGCTGGGAGATGCATGACTGGGAGCTGGATTTTGTGCATGAGTAAGTGAACAAGCCCAATACACAAGGATTCAACACTGAATGTGTTGAAATATATTGGCATGTCAGCTGTGGCACAGGTTTTGTGTGTTTATGATAATAAGAGTGGTTATTTAGTTTACTCTCATTTCTAAACAGAGTTGATATCACATCCCCCTGGACAAATTTTGCTTGTGGACTTCACACCCATGCAAAATCAATGCAGATACCTGTCTCAGTGTCTCTGAAAGGCACATTTTCCAGAAACCACATTCTGTACAGTGAAGAAAGGCAGAGCCAGATAAGAGCTATTTGGAGAATAACATGTAATAGCTTTACAGGAAGGGAGGAAAGGTTCTTAAGTTAGATCTGATTCCACATACTGCTTAACAGAGCTGTGCTTCAGGGGCTCTATCTGCCTGCCAGTGGTCTCTCTATGATGCTAAGTTTTACAGTTACATGCTTAAGTTGGTGCTGAAAAGTAGATGTTGTCAGTACACCCAAATACACCCTCAGCCCTGCTTCAGAAGGGATGTCCTACGATCCACCAGCTCAATAAAAATTAGGTTCATAAATGCCAAGCAACTGATGCAGAAAGTGATTTTGGTGGAACCTGTAGCATTGCTGACATTTTAGGCAAGTAACTTCAAAATCTATCTGCTTGAATGGTAAGAAGAGGCAAGTGGTGGCTTCATGATTGCTAGTTCTACAAAATCCCACAATACCACTATAGAAAAAGAAAAAAATAATTGGGTAACATTTTGTGCCCTATTTTAACAATAACATACTAAGACCATACCAGTATGAATTGGTTTGGCTACTGAGGATTTGAAAAAGTACTTCAATAAAAAATAACTTAATAATCCACAGTTCAGTAAAACATAACCAAATAATTCCCATACACCAGACAAATAAACACTCTCACATGCCTCCACAGCACCTCCAAGGAAAAGTTTCTTTCCAAAACAGGGATCACTAGCTTAGTAATTTTCTTTTCAAGTTTGCAATATGACCCATCTTGGCTTCCCAACAACTACAGCAAGGCTTCAAGATTTCCCTCATACCATTTAATTTGCTAATGGGATTTGTATGCACACTTCCAAAGAAGTATCAAGAAACTTGGCCTCATTGTTCGTGATGGCCAGACAAGGGGAAGAATAATTGTGTCATACAAAATCTATCCATGTTCTCCCCACAGAGACATAATTACATGTTCAAAACTTAGAGAGGTGGAAGAGCCAGCTCAGATTCCACCTAAGTCTGAAGGATTAATCTTTATGTCAATTCTAATGGTACAAAAGATCTGAGTGTAATTTCCTCTTCTGCCTTGTGGTATACCAGATTGCAGGAGATTGCATGTATTATTTTAAGGTTCTCCAGAGAAAATTTCCCCGGGCTTTCCTACAAGGACTTTCAACCACAGTACAGCATTTAAGGGGAAGGGCATTGGAAGAAACAGAAACAGAGTACTTAAGGAGTATAGGAAGCAAGTTTTAGGGCAGGCAGAGATGATAAAAGAGGGAACAAATTCATGGTAGTATCTGAAGATGACAGAGGAAATCTTGGCCTGATGAAAGGAAAAGGAAGAATTCCCACTGACTCAGTGGAGCCCAGAGTTTACTCCAGGAGGGAAAATTGTGCTGTGAGGGAGAACTGTCAGTAAAAAGCAGGAGTCTGAGATACATCAGCAAGCTGAATTGCTATGTATGAACTAGAGTGCCATGAGCCCATGCAGGTAGATGCACAGAAGAAGGGAGCTACAGTGGAAAATGTCATGGTAAACAACTCTTTGTGCTGGCAGCATCACCAAATACAAAAATTTTGATAAAAGGTGAAAACAGAAACAGCTTTGATTTGGGGAACTCTGGGTGCAGGCAAGGCATATGCTTATCCTCACTGTAAGCTGAGAGCACTGAAGGAGCTGCATGGTAACATTGTGAAGGGACCCAGCCTGCCTGGGAGCCTCAGCCATTGATTTGGGCATGGCTGAAACTTGTATTCAACATGGAGGAGCCAGATCCACAGCCACAGCTGCTCCAGCCTAATAGCTGCTCTGTCACACAGAGATATCTTGGGCTGCTCATTTTGGGAGGGTTTCATGGAGGGGGGTTTGCCTTCTTTGTTTTCAGGAAAAGCATGAAGTGACTTTTCCCTCTCATATTTTACAAATATAAAAATAAAAGAAGAAGGAGTCCTGTAAATTGAATCAAAAAGCAACGAGTGTTTCTAAAGTTTCTGAAATCAGTTCAAGCACTTAGGAAAAGCTAACACAGCTAGAGGCTTCTTAGAAAGCCACAGCAAAAGGGGACTTTACCCCCATCAAGCACATGTGACAGTCCCCCACCACGAGGAGAGATGGGAAACGGCCAACGCGTTTCGTGGTTCTTTCACCAAGCCTTCTCCTTGCTTTCTATTTTGACTGTATCGCAGGGGTCCATTTTAATGTGCTGGTTTTATTGTTTTGTTTTGGTTTTTATTTGCAGTGCTATCCAGTGCCTGTCTGGAGAAGAGAGAGAGAATCGAGAAAGGCGAATCCATTTTGCATCAGTGACAAAACACCACATTTCTAAGGGAAAGAAAAAACCTCCTTTTTAAAAACAAGGCTGTTCTTGTTTGCCTGTCGGTTTGTACAGAACAGTTATCAAGCCAAAGGAGTCCTGGTGATCATGTCTTGCCAGCACAGACAGAACAAAACATTATTAAAAATAATATAAACTGACAACATATGTTACCAGCATTAAAATTGATGCACATTCCTCCGTAGCATAGGGAAAGCCAGGAGCTGGATCTTATCTTTAACAAAGTCAGAAAATAAAAGCAGTTTCTGTCGTACTACCTCTTAACAGGGAGATACTCCTTTCTGTCTGCTTGGGGAGGAGAGGTCGGGGGGAACAAGGTTTGGTTTGGACAAAACTCAGAACCCAGTCAGTTCTGTGCTCCCCTCCACCCCAAGTAAAGGCAGCTTGACACAGGTACTTCTTGCAGGTATTTTCCCCACAAAAAGGTAATGAACCAACACTGGGAGCAACCAGAAAACTGTCAAAAAGCAGCAGGATTAGACCCACCATCTTCAGACCCAGAAACACATCTCATAAGACATTTTAATATCAGGTATTAAAACTTTCTCATGGGGGTGACATGTAAACATTGCAGACAGAAATTAGGATTCTTTTGTCCCAGCTGTAAGACAAATAATTGCACAAAAAGCCACCCCTGCTTCAGAAAGCTCTCCCACCTAGCCTATGACTTCTGTACCGACACAACCAATTTCTAAGTTGTCCACTGCGGTATTTCCTTGCATTGTCCCTTAACCCACGCTCACCTGGTCTTTTGCACAGTTTGGGAATCTTCAAATGAGCCCGGGTTTGCAGTTTTGCTCTACGCCTGACCTTATGGTTCCTGCAAAGCGAAGAAACTTGTTTGTAATGCTCGCACATTACGCTGGGATGGCGCGCTGTCAACACATGCAGCGTTATGGACTGGAAAATCCAAATACAGTTTGCAAAGCCATTGGAGGTTTTCCACAGAGTACTTGCAAGGGCCTCTCCTAATTGAATTTGCCAAAATTCATATGAACTCAGATTTAATCCAATCAGTTCTACATCACATGTCTTTCAACATTGACAAAATATTTTTTTCTAATTGTGACTCTCTTATGGAACCAAATGAATCAGAAAGGGACTTAAATGAAAAACAGTCCAGATTGTTCTACACTTTAACCTTACATCTGTGCTTAATTAGGATGCTCAATTTCCCTAAACTCAAGTCATAAAATGGAAGTAATCTGTGGCCTGTTTGTCAGTCATTATAGGGCAGCAGACCTGCAAATCAAGGCAGGCTCAAATGCACAGGATCCTGTTCTACGTGGCCATTGAAGGAAACATGGAAGACGTTATTATGCAGCAGGCTGGAAGGCAGTTGGGGGGAAACTTTGCTGAGAAAGATGCATGTGAATGACCTGCGTGCTGAGAATGCGGCTGAGCCTTGAAAGAAGGGAGCAAATGAATGTGGAAAACATATGTGATCATTTAAGGCTCCCCCATTCCGACATGAGGCTCTTATGAAAAGCCTGATAATAACTAGTGCTGGACAATATCTTTAGCCACGGAAAAGGCAGCAGCCTCCTCTTCATATTGAAACTGCTCTCTTAGGAGTACCAGCACCTTTGGCTGGTGTAACCTTTTAGGGTGTGATTTCAAGACCCCACGTGAGCCACCCATCCTTCACTCCCAGTGCAGTTGTGTGAAGGGCTGTGCTGCAGAGCAAGAAAAACTCCCCCCAACCCCAGGTGCACCTTTCCAAGGGCTTTTCTAAGGACCTGGATCATTTCACTGGCTCAGTTTTGCAGTCCAGCCCCACATACTGTGGCACCAGGGGAAACTGCAGCAAGGGAAGGCTGGCATCTCCCAGAAAGGCTTTGGCACCGGCAGCGCTGCCACATGGAGTAACACCCTCGAACACCTCGTCTCCTTGCAGCCAGCAAAAGTGGATGCAATTAACCCACATCCTTAAAAGTGTGAGAAAGGCTTGTCGTCTAGAGTTGTTAAAGATGCACTATCCTGGGCTATGGCAAATCACTGGAGGAACAATAAAACCCTACCCCACACACCAAGGTCTGTCATCATTCATTTCAAACATGCACTTTAGAGTGTTGCTGTTATGTTGTTTTTTGACATTTTGAGATCTGCATGAGAAATCCCTGTGGATGTGCTGTAAATCCATATCTACAGCAGTAAGTTTTCATTGCATCAGTGTTATTAAATATATATATACTCTTATATATATATTATTTGGCGATGCTGAATGAACAATTGGCCTTTAACTCCTCCTAGACTATTAGGTCATACTATAGGTCAGTGAAAAAGTAATTTTCCCTAGATTTGTAATAAGGTCTGGGATTTGACCTATGACCCCAATGTCACAAGGTATTCATTATCTCCACACAGATGATATACAGGCAAAGAAACATATATTTTTTATAGAACTGGAAGAATTATGTTTGATGGATACATTTTATTAGATGGATTTTATTACCTGGATAAACTCAATTAGCAGACCTCATTAATTTTGAAAATGTAACTCATTTACATTGAGTTATTCTTCTTGTGGCCACTAGCATTCAAAACATATAAACTTGAGTTCAGGGCACAGTTGAATTTTTTTGTTTCAGAGGCCAAATGAGAAAAAAACATGAGAGAGGAAAAAAATCTAAGCAGAAGAGAAAGCTTATTTTGTATCAATGCAATATGCTTCATTTAACACGTAATTAACATTTTTTTGCTGGTTTTTAAGCTATGTTTTTTCTTTCATTCTTAAAAAATATTAATCAACATTCAAAATGTCAGCTCCTAACATGGAGCTGAAGCGTTTTGCTTCCAAAGAAATAGAAACTGGAACTTTTATCTTTTTTTTTTGGGGGGGGGGGAGATTCTTTGCTTTGTCTTAATTTAGTAAATAGTTTTGATTTCCTGCCTCTGGACTCAGGAAACAATTTCAGTAGTCCATGAAAACATTCCACCCACACTGAGTACCCCTATTTATAGGAATATATTAGTGACGTGTAGTAAGCAGAATGTAAAGAGCTAAAGACATAACTGAAAGGCATCCACATAAAATATATCTGTATCAAAACATACATATTGCAAGAGTTTTTGAGACTTAAAGGACGTGTCTGTGACCATTTATCCATACAGGATTGTCCCTCAGCTGATTCCCAGGTACAATTCTGTCCCAGCCACAAAAATCCACCCCTGTATGGCAGATGCCTCTCTCCCTACCAAAAAAGGGGAACGAGAGGCCGTCAGCAGAAGATGAGATTAATTTCCTAATGTTAGGCTTCTTAAAGTTGGATGTCCACGTCAAATTATTCTTGGAAAAGGATAAAGCTCCATCTGAGACCAAGTCACCGCACACTGCAGGGCAGGAGTTGGAGGTGGGTGGGATGGGTGACTCGCCTGCTGGGATCACTGCTGCTTCCCCTGGTGCGGTGGAAGCCCAGGCAATGTGCCCAGACCAGATGTCTTGGATGTATGCAATTCAAGTTAGGTGAGGTGAATCCCATTCACCTGCATCCTGGAAAGTGTTAGCAATGATCATGTTAGTCCAGAGCTAAATATTCAGGATGAACCTCCCTCAAGCTCTTTTCATCCAGTTCTTGCAGCCCAGAGCTGCTCTGAGCTCCTCAGCACAGGGAAAGCTCCCGGAGATGTGTGAGATCTGATTATGGCTATACTGGGAAGAAAGTGGCTCAGGACAATGATATCCCTGCTATCTCCAATGCAGATCACCTCCTCTGTGGGTTTCTCCAGACAACTGTAATTTAGAACAGCCGTAAGGTTTTAATGGCCACTGTCTTGGCTCAGGACGGGCAGTGGGGCGGCAACACAGCACGAATAACCATCCCACTGATGCTTGAGGATCTAGCTGCTGGGGCAAGGTCCACTATTATTGTTAGCCTCATGAAGTAGCTTTTATTTTGAGACTGAACTACTTGTGTGTCCGTCCAATGAATTCCTGTTAAAAGACTAAACCTGCTAGGGGATAAAAATCCATTACAAGTGAGAAGCAATTTACAGTAGAGAATTGACCTATAAAACCAACGCATTTCCATTGCACTAATCCAAAACATATTTCAGAAAATAGGTCTGCACTCTGAAACAGGTCTTGTTAAAACAACTGACCTGTTAAAATTACGGGCTTAGTGCAGCAAGCCCGTATATTTTAACAGGATTTTCATGTGTTGGGCCACAGTCCTAGGAAATTTTCTAAGAAAGTGACCTCACTCCTCACTCTTCAAAAAGTGGTGTGAGATTTAAAAGCAAGGCACATCCCTGGGACTTCAGAGTGAGCAGCTTACAAGGCTCCCTGCCTCTCAGACTCCTTCCCCTCTCGCTCATTTCTGCATCGTCTCTCATACAGTCCTTTACACCTGGAACATTTTGGCCTCTTCCTATCTGCCAAATATTTTCCCTTCTCCATTTCAAATTCCTCCTTAACTCACTAACTCACTTCCTCCTGACTTCTTGGACCTGGGGCCCCCATTCTCCCATTCTGAAGCTCTCCCACTTGGGGGTGAAAGCCAGACAGCCGGTGCACGTGCTCTGCAGTCGCCCTGCAAAGCCCAGGAGATGTGCACAGATGCATGGTGACTTGGCAGATGACTCCTTGCAGTCAGGACAGGAGCATCTCACATTATCCTGGAGCATGCCTTTTTTTTTTTTTTCAGGACTGGCCCACAGTACTTGAACCGGCATCCTCCAGTGCTTGCGTAGGAGAAGTCAGAGGCTCGGAGAGGGGAAGAGCAGCATCCAGCTTTTCAGGAAAGCCAACTTCAATTCCTGAGGGCTCCAGGTCCTGCTCTGGAGCTCAGTGAACTTCATGGAAGGAGTTCAGCAGGCTTTCAGTCACCTGTGGCTGGAGGGTTACATCTCAGCAGAGGAACAATGAGGTGCTGTTGTGTAAAAGAGTTCTGCCCCGGATAAACTATTTCAGTGGAAAACATCTCCATGAGACGGAGAGGTTCCCAGCGAACACTAGGAAGCCCCTGTGTACTTCTTCTTTTTTTTTTATCAGTATAAAAATGCAATTTCAACTTAAGTCTGCTGCTATTATCAAGTATATCAAGAGAACGAGAACTCGAGTAAAAATAGAACTAACATCTTTACTTTTTCCCCTTCCTATCCTCCTGCTTCCACCTGTTGCTGTCATGAATAAAGGAGATTTTTTAAGAATGGCAAATGTGAACAATTTTACAATAAAACAATTAATAAGTGTGACAGATTACTTCATAGCAACCTGTTTTATTGACATACATGTAGTAGCACAAGGGTCAGATTCAGGAAAGAGGTGAAGGTATCTATGTCAGCCTTGTCTGGGTCCACTGTCACTGAGCCACTCCTCCAGCAATGGGCCCACATTTTCCTTGTTCAACCTTTTACCACCAATGTAGCCACAGAAACCCTTCCTATTACCTTTGTTGTCACTTTGAAATATTACCTCTAGGCAGGGTTTGGTTTCCCTGACACCATCCCTATATGCATAGGCAGTATTTCTAAATTCCTCTTTCAAGTCCCTGCTTCCACCACCTCTATGATGCCTTTTGGCATTGGAGGTGCACCATGAGCTCTCAGCTTACCCAAAGCAGTCTCCTGATATGCCTACTTGTCTTCGAGAATACCAGAGTAGACTGTTCTTGCTCTTGGAGTGTGCTGCCCTTGAAGGCCTGCCAGCTTTCCTGAGCTCCTTTGCCTTTCAGAGCTGTATCCCCTGGGTACCTACCTACCAGTTTCTTAAATGAGCTGAATATTTGCTTTCCTAAGGTCTAGGGTGTGCTCTCTGCTGCTTTCCTTCCTCACTCCCTCCAGGACCTCACATCCCACCATTTCACGCTGATTACAGCCAAGTCTGTTGCTGGTTCCCACCCCCCCAACTTGTTCTCCCTTGTCAGTGAAGAGCAGCTGCAGGTTAACCCTGGCTGGCCCACCCAGTAACCACCAGTTACCCCTGACACCCTCCAGAAACTTCCTGGACTGCTGGCATCCCACCACGCTGCCCTTCCAGCAGATGTCAGGGAGGTTAAACTCCCCTATGAGAACCAGGACCTGTGCTTCAGAGGCTTCCTCCAGTGCTTTGAAGGCTTCATCCACTTGTTCACTCGGGTGGTACCTCTGTAATACCCTCCCACCATGGTGTCTCCCTTACAGGCCTCTCCCCTGACCCACAGGCTCTCCACCAGCCCATCACCCATCCCGCTGAGGAGCTCCTCGTACCTGGGTGGCTCCTTCACAGAGAGAGCTGGCCCCTCACCCCCTCATCTTCCTTGCCGGCCTCCCCTGGGGAGCTGGTTCACGTCCACTGCAGCATCCCAGCTGTGCAAGATGGCCCACCACTTCTCAGTTATTCCAACAACACTGTAGTTAAGTAGGAAAAACTCCTAGTTCTCAGTCTTGTTACAGGATCTTGGAGCCTGTTCATTTTTAGGCCTGTCCCTGCAGAAAGGGGCTTAGGAAAGAGAAGGACCTGTGTCTTCTGGGTATGCCAGGAGGGCCCAGCACCAGCCACAGTTTTTGCAGCAGGCAGCTCCCTCTGCCTTGCAGAAAGCACAGGCACTGCTGAGTGAAGGCGGCTGCAGGATTAGTTCCTGGGATGGGGGGACTCTGCTGGCATCCACCCATGGCTGTGCCGAGACATACCCGTTCCCCTTGCAGCTCCTGTTCCCTTTGCAGCTCCCATTCCCCTTACAGCTCCCGTTCCCCTTGCAGCCTCCCCACGGCTCCCTCGTGGCCTTGCTTCTCTCGGGGGGAATAAGTGTGGCTGCAGGGTGTGTAATGCCAGGGAGGTCCAGGATTTCCAGAGGCAGCTGGACAGGCTGTTCGCTGCTCAGTGAGGGTCTGGGGCTGAGCAGGCTGCCAGAGTCAGCGGAGACCTCGCAGAGAAGCACAGGCCCTGCCATCAAACCACTGCCTTCTCCATGCTCCAAAGCCACAGTACGCCTTTCTATCGAAAAGCTCTGAACTCCTCATCCTTTCAAATGGCTAACAAATGTGTTTGATTATGCAGCAAAGCAGATTTTCATATGTTGACAAAACCTTGTTAATCAGGAGAACAGGGTTCTATCTACAGAGATACAGAATATACAAGGAGAAATTTCAACACCTCATTAGAAAAATAAATTAGTGTCTTTTCTCAGATTGCGGCACAGGCAAAACATGTCCTCATATGGTATAAACACTTGATGAGACAAGCTTCATAGCTTCACCATGATTTCACCACTCGAGAGTGAAGTGGCCATCCTAAACTGACATAAATCAAAACTTCATGCTACCCTAGGACACAGTCTGCCTCCCCCTTCTTCTTGTGATGATCTCCATCAACCATCAGATCATATAATTTTATATAACACGAAATCTGGACCTCTTGACACCCATCTCCTCCTGCACCTGAGGAGGGACAGCCCTAACTTATACCAGATGGCTTCAGACTGTAAGAAGCCCTGTGCCAGCTGAGGGCTAGCCAAGCACAGGTGTACCCCACCCTGTCCCAAAATGCGTTTTCCTAGTCTTTCTACCCAGAGAAGAGCAGATGTGGGAGGGAGCTGGCAGCACTGCTCTGCACCAGCTAAGAATGATGCCAAGCCCCAGTTAACACAGCCCAGGGTCGCATCCGAGCCTCTCTGTACAGAGGTGAAAGGAAAAAGAATCTGCTCTTTTACTTTTAGAAAGAGTCACAAACCAAGGGGGAAAAGGAAACAGGGAAACAGCAAACTGTAGAGTTAAATGCATGACAATGTTTAATATATTGCCAGAATGTTGATGAAAATGAAGAAGTAGATTCCAAGGAATCTAGAGAAAATGATCCCTTTGAGTCAAACATTAATAAAAGTCTGCAGTGATATAGAGATGATCTCATGCTCATGGTTATTTCCCGTTTGCAACTTTTTTCTTGGTATAGTTTTTTTTTTTTTTTTTACTCCCAGATGTTGTAAAGTTAATTACACAATCACTTGCATATTAAAAAAAAAACTGAATAAAGAATACTGGATACATGAGTCACTACAATGCAGCATAGAATAAAAGAAAATGAGCTTCAGAAAAAGGCAATTTACACGTTAGTATCATAGCTGAAATTCTTCAGTGTTCTTCAGCCACATCCTACTGTTTGCAAAGGAGAAAACTGCAACTCAGGCTGAAAATTGCTGGGAGCCTCCACTGTGCTCAAGTTGCAAGAGCAGCACAACCTCAGCTGGAAAGTAATGCTGGCCAGTGAAGAGTGAGGTAGATATAAGCACAGCTAGAGAAAAGTCTTTTGCAGACCAGCATGTCATAAACCCTCAGTCCATTGTGCTTCATTGTCCCACATGCAAAGCAAGAAGTAAGAAGCCATGTTCTTTAAGGCCCACTTGTTTTGGGAAACACATGCATATAAGTACCATCGACATTCATGCAACCCATCTCTGCAGTGTGTAGCCGTGCCATCAGCCTGGTGCTGGTGATATAAAGTGACTCAGTGTGACTGTGAATTTTCTGGATTTGCTCAGTAAATAAGCATGTGCAGGTTCACAGTAATGTTTGGAAAGTGTAGATGTTCCTCCCCTTTTTAAAAAAGTGATGCATTAAAAGTTATTTAAAAGTACTTAGAGCTGGCTTCAAAAGCTCCTTACCCAGCTCTTCCAAAAACATCCAAAAATATTCTGGTCCACTTCCTCACTGGAAAGAGCATACCTGTGGGCAGACCAAAGAGATCAGCCACCAACTCATTTACCTTAAAGAAACACCACGGCTGTTGAAAGGAAATCATCCATCCTGGTTTGGGCTATGCTGTTAACACTGATATTTTTGGCTGTAGCACATGACCGAGCCTCTTCCATGAAGATATCCAACATGTTGGTCACTAAATACCTGTTAGAGTAGAAAAGGAACGATTCTGGTGCTGGAATGCAGTGTCATATGCCAAAGATGGCAAAGGCACTTGGGCACAAACATGGAAAGGGAGGACAGACTTAATTTAAGGCAAATTCTGGAGATGGATAACATGGATCTGATAGTAGCATCTGGCCTTTGGTGGTAGCATTAAAATTAGGGAACACTGTCTAATAAGTACTGGTAAAAGCTAAGGGATTTCTAGAAAATATTCCAGAAAATATTTATAGAAAATATTCTAGAAATTATTTCTAGAAAAAAATCATAGATTCAGAGAAATAGTTTCTCTTGTCATTTCATTTCTCAACAACCATTTTCCCAGCTTTTTCCTGACTTTCTTCTGAAGGCTAATGGGTCATCTTTTGGCACAAAGGATGACAGTTCACTACCTCTGACTATTTAAAGTTAACCCTTTGGCTGTGCCACAAAGACTTGGGGGATTTGTAAAACAGATTTTTTAAAATAATTCCTACTAGATTTGTCAGGTGATGAGACATTTTATTAACTTTGTTGCTATGAATTTTTATCAGGCCAATGAGGAATAATCATTCCTAAGGGGTTTGAACTAATAAAATTGTAAAATGAAAAGTTGTAACAAGTGCTTCACCTCTTGGCTGCTATGTTTTTAAAACTGAATCTCACCCTGTGACTAATCCTGACTTCTGCTTTTGAAAATATTTATGTTTGCCTTTGTTGCACTGTGGTTCTTAAAGCCCTGACACCTGGAATCCTATGAATATGCAGAAAACCAAATTTCATCACAAAACCAAAAAGAAATTCTCAGTGTTATACAAAGAAACAGAAACCTGTGATTGATGTAGATTCCTAAACTGACCAGTTTTAGAGCCAAGAGGGATTGTTGTGATTGTCTCACTGCTTTCTATATAATCGAGCCCCTAAAACTTCCCTATAATAATTTATGCTTCAAGATTAAAAGCTGTGCTTGCAGCAGCGCAGCTCTTTTTAAAAAGTGCCTCATTTTGATTTTAAAATCTCCATTAATGGAGAACCCAGCACAATCCTGCGTAAATCATTCCAAATGATTAATTATCCTTTCTGTTAAGAATATGCACCTTCTATTTCGGTCTAAATTTGCCTCGCTTCAGTTTCCAGCCATTGGTCTTATTAGTCACTGTACCTTTGTCTGCCAGACTGAAAAGCCCTGTATTACCTAAATCTTTTCCTTGTGGAGGGACTTATGGGTTATGATCAAGTCACTGTTAACCTTCTCTCTTAGAACTTACATAAATCTTTTCCTATTAGTTATCCTTTAATTATTCTCAGAGCTCCTTTCTGAACTCACATAATTTTTTTTACATCTTTCTTGAATTTTGAGTGCTAGATCTGGACATGGGACCCCAATGAGCACAGTACCAGTATCAAGAATAGTGGGAATATTCCCACTCCCTATTCCTTTCTTTTTTATACTGGCAGGAACTGATGTAGCCCTTCTGACCATAGTGACATGCTGGGAGCTCATGCTCAGGTGATTTTCCATTCTGACCACAAATACCTTTTCCAAAATTTTCTACTTCCCCAAGCAGAGCTTCCCTGGAAGTGCAACGTGCACGTGTTGTTCCCAGACTGGTCACCTTACATTCAGCCACTCCAAAACACTTCTCATTTGACCAGGTCCAGTATTTTCTCTCTGTACAAGTGACTATCCCCAAATTGTTGTCACAGCTGTGAGGAGCTCCATCTCTGACCCTTAAGTTATTGCTAAAAATGGGAATCAGCAATAAAACAAAAAAACCCAAGCAATGCACTTTCTTGATGGAGGCTCTCTGTCTCCAGTCAGATTTGGATGCACCATTGGACTCAGGTCCAATCTATTTAATGCGTAACATTGATTTTATAACATTCTGCTTTGTTATTCAAAATGTGTGGTCCCATATGCAATAATGTCAGAATTTTATTACACTGCAAATATTATTACTTCTATCAATGTTGCATAACCAATGTTGTAATCACATTAAAGTTTATCCTGAGCTAATCTGACAAGATTTTTCTATAAATAATTATTAATGATATTTCTTTTGTTTAAGTGATTATTAATCTGGTCCCGTATCTGCTATTCCACTACTTTGTCAGAGAATGCCAACAGCCAGCTTTGGTTACTTGAGGTGTCTCTTCTGCTTTTTCTAAATATGGGTACATCTGCTTTTTTTCTGAAGTCTTTCTGTTTCCCAGAATTTACTGAAATTCAGCATTAATGATTCACCACACTTCTCACTTCACAGCCTGAAACTCTCGGACATGATAATTTGAAAAGGTCCTATTTTGGTATCTGTAATTTAACACCATCTTTAGTCACTCTAGAAGGGGGATTTATTTATCATTATTGCATGACTTAAATACACTGTTTTCTCCTTCTCTCTACCTCCAGCCAGGGTACAGAAAGGTTTATTGAATATTTCAGCCTCTTATCGACAGTTCTGTCATGTCTAAGTAGTTAGTGAATCAAGACTTTATTGAAATTTCTTTTGCTCTTTAGATACTCAAAAAGTCATTCCACTGCCTTACACTCTGCTGGCTATAGCTTTCCCTTTATATCCTTTTTCTTCCCTCATCAATTTTCATAATTTTGTGATTTTGCTTCATTGCTATCCACTTTTCTTTTTTCTATATACTGTTTTTTATTGATATGCGTGCTTTTTCTTTCTATATGCACCTGGCTTTTTTTAAGCCTTCTTTCTTGACTTAGGTTTTTAGCTCTTGGATAATTTATAAAACATTATAAAAGAGTTCAGTCTTTCATATTCTACCATTCCAGTTCTTCCAAGCTGACTCATGTCTTAATCATTCCAGTTTTGTAAAACTGGACTCTTAGAAACTCGAAGTAACTATACAACTAATATGAACTTTATGGGGTTTGCATAAACAGACGTAGTCAATCTGAGTCTAAACAACTGCTGACTTCTAGTTTTCAGCTCAGCTTCTACCTATCTGTCCTGGGTTGGTTGCCACCCTTTCTGACCTAGAAAAATGTAATCTATAGTTTTGCAAAATTCCAAGGGTATTTTAATACATGGCAGCATGAAACTTCCAACACAGTTGTTCAGACTGAAATCCTCCATGATAGCATAGCTTTTCTTGTTCTACACCTAAACGGGTGTGTAAGCAGCCAGTCACCCAGCTCTCTAGTGTGATTTGGTGGGTGGTAATAGGCACAGCAGCTCTCCATCTTCTGCTTTATGTTTCGGAACAACAGTCCATAAGCATTTAAGAGCACCTGGCAATGATTCAGAGACAGTTGATGCCATTTTCAATGTAGACTGCCATTCTCTGTCCTTTTATGCTAATTCAATCAGTTCTTGAAAAAAAGTTTCACATCACTGATTTTAACATTCCAGTCATGACAATTTTCCTTTTGGTGGCTTATAATACCAAGTGGAGTGTGTGTGCACTAATCAGTGAGCAAGTCCCTTTCCTTTTGCTTATTACTGCAATCCTTGCAATCCATGAAGGCAATTAGAGACTTTTCTTCAGGCCCCTGGCACCTTGATTAATTTTGTTCTGGGTATCCTGATTTTTCTGCTTGCTTTCTCCTTCTCCACCATGCTCTTTTGTTGTTGTTTAGTTTAATACCTTTCAGACCAGTCTTATCAGCCTGTGTCATGAAAAACTAGTTTCTATATGCCATGATTACTTCTTCTGAGACTAGTTAACCTGCCTTTCCTCCCCTTTCCACAGGAGAGACAAAAATTCCCTTGAATGAAAACTGCCTGGTGGCATTTGCCTCACCAGCAGCTCCCTTCTGGATGCCGCTTGGGTGCATCTTCAGGCTATCCATGGTCTCTGGAGCTGCTGATGACCAGTGGGACACCATGTAGTCCTGGGTCACAGGTGCTAGACATGGCACAGGCAGCAGGGCTGAGAGGTGAGAGCCTTCCCTGGCAGCACACTCTCCTCTGCATACATCCAACCCATCCAGCCCTACTCTAATCCAACTTTTTAAAAGAAAGTGGGGCTTTGCACCCTCTGATCTCATGAAAGTCTAAGGGTAAGACCTAATGCCCTGGCCATCAATAAGTACTGCCATTTTGGGTTATCTACATCACCTATTGTGCTGGACAAGGGAGATGAGAATGTAGGGGGCAACCAGGGCTCACCTGATACAGCTGGGCACTGGGCTTCTCAGAGCCCTCAGAAAGCAGTCAAGGGGCCATAAGCTCATTCCTTCCCAAGCATGCTCACCATCTGGTTGCTTGCCAGTGGGATCCCTGGCTCCTCAGTGGGAGTCTCTGAGGACACCACATGTAGGGATGCTGGATTGCCCTCTAGAATTTAGGCAGCCCAAGTCCTCCCTGAAACATATGGTGCAAGTTTAGAAAAACATAGCTAGAAAATAGGCTCAGTTCCCTCAGTTTCCTCACAGGGTTGTAGAATAGATTGGTTCAGCAGAAAGACAGAAAGGCTCATGAGTGTCCATATGGCTTTATGGCCCAGCTTGTACAGGATTAATGGCTGAAACCCTGCTGCTTTTGGAGCCTGACAGATCACGCTGGAGCAATGGGCATTCCTTGGTAGACATGTACGGAGTACAGCAGGTCCAAGTGAGACTTTCCCTAGTGTGCAGGAAGTTTTCATTCTTGCTTGTTCACCTACACAACAGTCAGCCTGTACCTGAAGATCATTCTTCCACTTTCATTTGTTTCCATTCTTCTATCTATGCATTTAGCATTATCCCATACTACTAGCTTTGAGAATCACTGGGCTTTGCTGGTCGTCACTGACTTTCCTGCCAAGTCGAGCTGAATTCCAGATTCTTTTTGCCCTCTCTGTTTTGGTTTTGTGTGGTGGTTTGTTGTTGTTGTTTGTTTGTTTGTTTGTTTTTCCATACATTGATTATATCAGTAGAGTGGAGGAAAGTATTACAGGGAGAGACAGTGTGGTTAGAGAGGCATTGGAAGGGAAGTCAGCATATATTTGTGCTGCCAGTTTTAATGCATCATTTCTTGACTCTGTATATTTTATGTGGTCCAGAAATAGTTTCTGCATATCTTGTCCATCTCCTGGTTTATCCTGCAATTGGGATGTCAGTGTTTCATGTTCTTTATTGCATTTAGACTCCTTTCTTTGATTGATACTATTTTCCCAGGTTTGACAGTTGCAGGGGGTCTGTGGAATGGCTAATTCTTTCTTCCAACAGGACTTATTCCATAGTATTTGATAATATGATCATAATAATGTTGTTTCAGCTTTCCAATTGTGTTTAGTATTTTCTTGCCAGAAACTGCACAGCATAGCCAGCTCCAGAGCAGAGAAGGGGTGATTTTCCAGCTTAAAGACTGATAAACCCTACTTGTCACACACACAGGCAGATCCCTTTATTCATTAAAAACTGCTGCTCTGTCTCTTTTTAAATAGGGAATGAGGACTGGGACAGGAGGGGGCTTGAGGAAGTGAAATGATGAAAGTGGTTCTTCCCCAGGTAATGTTAAATCCTCAGGAAAAAGATATTGGGGGGATGGGGGCGGGGAAAGACCTTTTTCTGCTCCAACTCTGGAGAGTAACTATAGGTATTACTAGGAAAAAATAATCACAGTATATCCTGTTAACACGACTTACTAACCACTGCTAGCAACGGCAAATGTTATCTGCGTGACCTTTACTTAGCACCTGACAGAGCTGATCCTCCAAGCTGCTGGCACCATGTTTTTTAAAGCCAGTGTGCACCAGTCCATGGCCAGCAGGTCTTAGACCCCCTGTCACAGAGATCAATAGCAACGCTGTAAGACCTGTGTCTTATACACACTTTCACCTGTCTTTTTCAAGGCAGTTATTCATGGTTTTAACATAATCATTTTAGAGAGAAAGAAACTGAGGCAAGGAGAAGATATAGGATTTTCTACACTTTATACAACAGAGCCAACAATATAATTGTAATTTCCCGGGTTCCCTATAAGATTGTCAAATTGCTTTCCTTAATATTTGTACTATTCAAATACTAAAAAACGCTGTCAGCTCTGCACATGGGCAATGGGACAGAGCTGCACAAGTTAACTTAAAAGCATTTGCCGAGACACCCCTATGAAATGTGAGTTGCCAACTGTCATGATGCTTTAACATGAGCATCAAACCCAGTCCAGGTAACAGAAATGCATTCCAGCTCCTGGAAAACAAGGCAAGTGTTTGGAAAAAAAATGCCAGGGGCACATTAGGTTGACCAGATACCTACAAGGATATTTTTGGATTTTTTTTTCAGTTGACTGAAAAATAATATGTTTATTCCTCAGGGGCTGAGTGTTTCAAACCCAGCAAAACCAGCACAGCAAGAAACTGTTTTGTGATGCAGTTCACAAAATTACCGTGTGAGACTGAAATTCAGAAAAGTTGCTTCTACTGTATTTGCAGTGCCCCAGTGTACAGCTGTTAACTGGGGTAACACAGCCTAACAGACATGATGTAAGGGACTGGCTTGTAAGCCATCATAGGCAGAGCAAATATATTCTTCCCTTTCAGGAAAGAGCCAGAAGAAGAGAGGCAATGACATTCCTCTGTATTTCAGACAAACCAGTCTCATCAGTCAGGTATTGCTATGAAGCTTCTGTTGGCTGAACCCTGCGCATGTATGGGTAAAGCTGCCTTCAGGATAGATATCCTGGTGACAAAGAATAATTTCAGAAATTTATTTTGGGTTTTTTTGCTTTCTAATTGGTAGACCTTCAGAAGATACCTTGGAATGCTCCTAGGTTAAAGTGGAAAGGAGGAGAGAAGTGGGTAGCATTTATGCCTGCAAAGGAAAAGAGAACAATAGATGTCAGCTGTGGAAGTTGCAGACTACCCTTTGTCATCCTTTGAAATGCACGTGTAGCTGCTACGTGTATGGACATCCAGGTAACTCAGAGAAGGAAACTGCGCAGGAACTGAATGAACACAGTAGAAACCCACCTCCAGCAGAAGCTGGAGAATAAGAGTTGGAGCCAAGGCTACCGGTCCCTAGTCCCTCCTCTCCTTTTGATGCACTGTCTGACCCCGCAGACATTAATGCCAGAACCCCACAGCCACCTAAGTGCTCACTTCCACTGACATAGTAATTTGGAATCTGGTAAAGCTTTATAGATCCATGGGTTTTTTCCCTGCTGTATTTAATAGGAGCACAAAAAAGCTCAGCATGAGTGTTGTAGACGGTGCCCAGAATTTAGAAAGAGCTTCCAGATATGGTAGATTTCCTTAGCAGGAAAAAAAAAAAAAGTAGTCCCAAATTGCCAATATGTCACTTTAAAATGAGATAATTTGGAGGTTTCCTTGATTCTCACAGTCCTTTGAAGTACTGGAGCAAGATGTGTATTATCAACAAACCAAGAAACAATATGGGAAATAAAACATACTATCTATGTACACAATAAAAAAAAAAGGAATACAACACTGAAATGACCATCCATTATAGTTCACTATTTGCAAATACACTTACGGAATAAATTCTCATTAAAAGAAAAAAAATGAGCGAGAAGTGGAATAATTACCATTATGTGTCTGAGAGAGTGTTTTTCCATTAGCTGCAATTAATACAGTAATAGTAAATGAAAATAATTTCCCATTTTGCACTTATTGTGAGGAAACATTAAAAAAAAAAAAAAGATACGTGAAATGAAAGAAAAACAAAGCATAATAATTAATATATTGATGATTCAGTATCACCTCTGACCTGATCGATGATCATGAGGTTTTGGTTTTATTTAATTAGCGTATGGTAATTTTGTACAGAGTCCCAGTGTGCCGATGAAAACTGGCAAGTGAAAACATTGACCTTCTGCTCACATGTGCAACGTCTTCTTACAGTGCTAACAGCCTATATGCATCAATGCTAAAAGGCTTCCATCTCACAGGAGAGCCCCTGTATCTGGGGGATATCATTACTGCCTACAGTGAGATCAGAGTTTGGCTCTTCTTGGTGCATAGGAGTCTGGGGAGTGAAAGGGATACCAGGTATTGCCAGAATAATAATTGGGTGCTGTGAGATTACGGAGTGCTGCCATAAATTGAAAATTAACAGACAAGTTTCTTTTTGTTTGTTTTATTAAATGCTATTATTGTTATTTATTATGTTCTTGGTCATCAATTTTCTCAGAGTTGCTAACGAAGTGCCACATAAATCCAGCCTGTCCCTTTCTGACCCTTATAACATCGTGCAATTTTCCTCATTCACCCTTAATTCAAGGTATAAACTAATGTGAAAACATCCATTTTATTAAATGGCAAGTTTTCTACTAAATACTTTTCTTTTGCAGTAGGAAGCAACTGCATTAGAACTGAATATCTCAGCCAGACCTCCTGCATACTTCTCCCAATACATAAGACAAAAAAAAAAGTATGTGTTTCATTTGCAAATTGCAAAATAATAATAACAATGTCTGATGGGCAAAAAATCAGCTGTCAGGAGAGAAGACAGACGATTCTGCTTATTGAATGCTATTGACTTCATGGGGCCAATAAAACAACTTGCAAATAAAAGAAAGAGAAACCAATTCATGTCCTAAGATTGTGTGACGTAGCCTTTTTCTGTTTGTATAATGTTGTGATTAAATATGGTGGGGCCCTAGGGAGTGAATTTTTTATTTGAAGGTTAAGCCAATATTAGCAAAAAATAAAATAAAATTAATCAAATGGCCCAGAGCATCACAGCCACAGTTGATTCCAAGAATGTTTGGTTACAAAATGAGCAACTGACTAATTGTGTAAATGCTGTTAATTAGCTGTGCAGAGCCCCTAACTGGGCTTTTCCCTGTAACTAATAAGAAATCAATTAGCTAATGAAGTGGCCATTAAATGCTATGCTAATCTTAGCTGGGATATTTTTAATGTTTCTTCTTCTTCTTCTTTTTTTTTCTTCTTTATGATCCTTCCTAATTGCCATTGCCATACGGAGCTCACAGCTTTCAGCATGTCTAATGAAACATCATTATATCATAACTGGCATTCTTGGAAGAGTTAGTGGCAAACCTGCTTCCCAATTATTTTTAATTGCCAGGCATACTCATAACTGGGCCTTTTACCAAGTAGTTCAGATCCCTGTACTGTCATGTAATATACCCAAAGATTGTGTTTTCTTTTCTTTGCATATGAAGCGTGATGGTTGCGTTGGCCGTGACAAGGGACACATGTAACACCCTAAACAAGGGACCCAAGCGGTTGCCTTTGCTCTTCCTTTGATTGGAGCCTGTGGAGACTCAGCATTGCCTTCCCACTGAACAGTTAAACTAGACAAACCTCGAGGAGGTTTCACCTTTATTTGAAAACTTCCAGTGCCTGGTAAACATTATTTGCCACCAACCATTCCAAGCTAAAAAGGTGGCTGTAGCTTCTGGGTGCTTATGCCAAAACACTGCGATTTAGCAGTTATTATTAGGATTAGCAATTGGGGTGTGTGAATGTCTTCAGTGATTCCCGCAGATTTTGTCACTTTCTAAAAGAGTTCATTATCACCACTTCTTTATGTCTACAAATTCCAACTTTGAGAAGGCATAAAATCTATCTTTTCTTTAGGTGGCATGGCTGCAAAATCAGAATCTCTTTAACAAAGCCCGTTCTAAGAGGATGGAGGCAAGAGTGAATCCCAGTATTTAAAATGCTCCTGTAGCAAAGAGTTTTTATTTACCAACCCAGCATCTATCTGGTAATGGCATCATATTTAAACCCTGAATCTCAATGAACTTCTCTAAATCTACTCGCGCTGAAGTAGGTTATGTATCAGGATTAGACTGGCTCCTCCCCGCCCCCCACAATACAATAGTGCTTAGGACATCTGTGCACAAAATACATGCTTTTTAAAAGAATGTTTTCAAAAGGGAGTCTTGTCTCTTTCTCTTCTACCCACCTCCCCACCCCCCCTGCTTTTTTTTGGATAACATGCAAATTGAATTGGTTAATTCTGCACCCCAGTTTCAGGAAATCTGCCACCAGCAGCTGCCACTGTTTCAGATGTCAGGAGGATGCAGATACACTGTGACATTTTGTTCATTAAATAAACAAACCAGGTTCAGGCTAACAACATTAGGTAGAAAGCCCCATCAATTCTTGTACATTTAGTTCACATAATAGGAAGTGACAATTGTTCCTTAGCTTCATAAGCACTATATTGAAGAACAAAAGGAAAAAGCATACATAATGTGGCAACTGCAACAACAGTTGCCATAAAATCCTGCAAGGTTGATTTAGATTAATGAGGCACATACCTTTTTGCCCAAGGCTACTTAAAATAAATATGGCTACAAACGTGGCTACTAGGGGAGAGAGAAAAAAGTCAGGACTTTTTTTTTTGTCTCTTACGTACAGTTTTGGTCTTATTTATTTGATTGGCCTATCAAATAAGAAAACTACTCCAACAAAAGCCCCTCTGCAGGTGAATGAAAAAGATTTGCACAGTATTGTAGCGTAAAACCAAAAAGAGAGTATAATAATAATAAAAAAAAATCTTTGTACATTTCAGTGCCATAATAATTTACTTAAAAAAATGTTAACTCATATGTTGACCTTAGGTTAAAATGATAGAGATATTAAAAACTCAAATTAAAAGCCATATATCTTTTCCATTGTGACAAATCAATCTATCTGAAAGATCAACATTTCTGGCTTTTGCATCAATCTAATGTATTCTGGTTTTTGCACTGAGGAAATATAAACATTAAATAGTCAAGACAACAAGTAAAATTTGGCAGCTTTATATCATATAACATAAAAGTCACTAAAACTGGAAATTCAGTAAAAAAAAAAAAGAAAAAAAAAAGATGATGCCGAAGAGGAAGGAGAGTGGCCCATCTAAAAATCAGACCATCCTAAGGCTTGGATATTATAGATAAGGCTGTCAGTCAGACTTAGACTGAAAGGTACAGACAATAGAAAAAAATCCTCGCACATTAATATGTATAGCACCATGATGTGGCTTTTAATATTCCAACGGGACTTTAGCCACTCCATGGGAAAAAAAAGCTAAACCTGAGACTGGCTTGTGCAAATCCTCGCTGACAGCGGTATTCCCACTGGAGGACGTGCTACGTGGGCGTGTGGAGGTTAGCCCTTTGCACTGCTGGTGGTTTTTTGGGTCCCTTCCCTTCACATGTCCAGCCGTCCCCAAGGCAGCTGCAGCAGGGTGCTCAGCCGAGGCATGGGGTGGCTGCCCACGAGGAGGCTTGCACCGTCATGGGCAGCTGCTGCCAACCCAACAGCAACACCAATAACTCCGCACCACTACATTCAGAACTGAGGGTTTATGTCCCCCCTCCCCACGCCCTGGGCAAGCCCAGCCTCATTCCACCTTGGTCCCTGTCCTCCACATTGCCAAAACCCTGGATCCACTTTGAAGCATCTCCAAAGGCCCATCTACACCCAGGAAACTGGTGGGAGATGGGGCTGTCATTCTTAGTGTCTCCCTCCCACAGTACATGTGGGGTGCCCTGCCCCTCACAGCAAGATTTGGTGCTGGCACCACGTTCAGCTGGTGGGTTCAGAAATACGCACTCATCCAGACCACTCCCTAGTGCCTCCATCTGTGCAGAGGCTGAAAACAGCAAGTTGTTCCAGGACAGGTTAGCATCAATTTAAATGGAGGGATTTTTTGGCCCTTTGGTTTCTTGCAAGCATATTCCTGCTCAGGATCAGAGATCCCAGACATCTCCATCTGCCATTGGGGCATCTCCTCCCCATGTGGGACATGTCAGCAGAAGGCCCACCCTTTCCGGAGGAGGGTGATACATGGTGAAAGATGAGAAGAAGAGAAGTTTAGAAGTAGATGTGCAGGTTTCATGGTGCCCTGTGGGCTTGGAGTGCTCTTGGGTGCCAGCAGAGCCCAAATCGAATGCTGCTAATAGCAGACAGTACATTTTCAGTGTCAGCTTCCCAATGATCTCAGGGCGTCCATCAGCAGCCAAGCTGTGGTCCCTTTTAAGCCTGGACATAGAGGACAAACAGATGCAGTGGCTCAGAAATGGTGAACATGGCACCCTCAATCTTGCTCCTGTTTTCTTCCTCACTGACTTCCATGAAAACTCCTCCAGGTGTGGTGTGGTGCAGGTCATAGATGAGGGAGAATTTTCGCAGGAAATTGCAAGAATAAGATGGTGGGATCAGTAGCATAACGAACCCCCAGCTCGGACTGGCTGCTGCTGGGGGACCGTGGGAGTTATTTCTGAGTATTTCCATAGCCACAGACTGTAAACTAGCCTGAATCCTAAGGGAATCTGTGTTTTGCCTGGTGAATGTTACACATCCAAAAGAAAAAAGCTAACATTTATTCATTGGATCATTCTATATTACATTAACTTTAGCAATGATGGAAGACTCAGACTGTAAGAGAAGCAAGCTGTTTCTTCATTTCTGTAGACTATTTTTCTTCAGGATCAGATATGCATGCTCTTAAGTGTATGTATTCCCACTTTTTGGAATAATTTTTGAAAGATTCCCCCCCCGCCCCTAGATCTCAGGATTATGGGGACTCTGCAGTGGATGAGGAGCTTTTTCCTTTTAAATGAGCCAATGCATTTCCCTTGTGCTTCAGTACCCAACACCACACAATTTGTGTGAATACCATTCCCACGACAGTGACATGCTTATTTCCAGTAAAAATATGGTGATAATTTTAAGTTCTTTGATATGAGCAGCTTTTTAAGTGAAGAAGCATGATAGGTGATGTTTTTCAAACTATGCAATTCAAAATCTGTGAAAAAGGTTAGATACAATGATGCAAGAAATAGATCAAACTCAGGTGACCTCCCATTAGAACAGTAACTATCTTTCTGAATATCTTTTCCAACAAAAAACAAAACAACAATAAGTTTTGCAGATACTCTCCGGCGTAGGTTCATTAATTCATTGGTATTTCAGTAACAGGCAGATGGACCTCCTTCTCTCTGTCCCTCTCTTCCCTTTCCGCTTCTTCCTTCATTCCTTCCAGCATCAGGGTTTTGCCAGATTGAAGTCATACACTCAACCCTTGAATTTTCTCTTACACCAAACATACAAATTTGCAAACCCTCATGAGCTTGTAGACATACTTGTTTAATGTAGTGTTTAAAATTTTTCATTGGGGCTCAGTACTGTAAGGACAAGGAATAGTTTTGAACCCTGACTGTTTAGGAAGCCAAGTACCACAGACAGTGTGAGTAACAGAGGGGAAATATAAAGAGAAACAATTCCATCTGAGGAATCTGTGGCGTTTACAAAGTATGACTGAAAGTCCCAGTTGCTGTGGATGAAGAGCTGCCCAAGGATTTAAGATGTCAGAGTGGAATTTATATGGATTTATCTGAAATTGGTAGATTACCAAATCAAGGTAAACTCATTTAAGCAAGGTTTAAACCAGTTTACATACACCTTTGTGAGGGAATGGCACCAGTACCACCAGCTGAATTTAAAATCATATTAGTTGACAGCACTGCAGCTTTTCTAATGTAGATGGGTGTCTTCATCAAAATACAGTGCGAACATGAGCAAGTTAAATGCAGGTTAATCATAAACTTCAGAAACATTCTTTATACTGTAGGCCACACATCACTAGGTAAAACAAGATAAAACAGGAATATAGGTAACCAACTATTTTTAAATTATTATTTCTTTCTACTATTACAGCCCACTCTTTCAAAAGTACTGAAATTACCTCCAGAACAAAAGAAGGAAGAAAATGCATGCTGAACCTGTCATCAATTCCCACCCTTCCTGGCACCTGGGGCCTTTGAAACACAGCTGATGTCTTCACAGACAGGAGGGTACCCCTTCCCCGCCGTGACTGCAAGTTTCACAGTCTGGTGTCTCCTTGATTCCTGTGAATTTACCCCATCCTAATTTCTTGAGAACCAACTAAATAAATCCCTATGCCTTGTGTCTGTAAGAGTTTTAGCTATAAAAGCTGCCTTGTGGTACTTTGCCTCAGCCAGCCTCTAATACTGCTCCTCCAGCTCCCCGGGCCGGCAGATCTGCGCCGGTGCTGTGCGCTTAGCTAACAGCTTCCCCCGAGCAGCTACGGAGATTGCCACAAACTCCTGGGGCTTGTGTGTACATGGGAAACACAGTCAGGAAATTAATTTTTCCCTCCCTATAATTAATAAGAGTCAAACATTTGTGGGTTTGTTGTCACTTTTTAAAGGACCAAAGCCAAGACAAAAAAATATGAGCATTTCCAAATAAAAAGTAAATATTTCTTTCTAAAGGAGTTAAAAAACTCCAATGCTTGAAATCATGCAATGAAAAAAACCAACAACTTTATTTTGAAGTTTGGTTAAGGAATTCTTTAACAGTTGCTGTGGGCATATTTTATTGCCAAGGCTGATTCACTACAGTATGTAAGCATGCATTAAATGTTAAGCACATGAGTTATCTCACCAACTTCAGTGTGCCTGTTTTAATGTTTTTTAAAGCGAGCACAAGCTTTGGAGATCCGTAGAGCAAGAGGCTAAGTTAGGACTTCTTCTGCTAGGCGTATTGCTAGGGATCGTACATTTTGCAGAGGTCATTACACGGAGTACTGTACTTACAAGTAAACCGTGCTTTTTACGAGAACTATTCTTTGGAAATTCCGGGTCTGTACAAATGCTTGGCAAAGCAGGAGAAACAATATGCAACTGATCTGTTTGACAGCATATTGTCAGCACATTTTTAGGTGAAATGCATTGAGCCTTGAAAACAGATAATAGATATTCTTTCTCTGAAATGTCCAGAGCATCTCTCAGAGCACAGCTTGGGCTGTGCCATGGAAGCAAATCCCGAGGACCTTTTCAGTTCGTGTCTCATTTTGCTTCTCTGCAAAATCCTGCATAATATTCAGACTCTTTCAGGGAGGAAAAAAAAAAATCCAAGTGTTTTTTTATAAAGAGGTACAAATCATTTAAGATTGAGGTAAACCTTGTTCTAGCCACTTTTTGCATCATTTTAAAATAATTGTGCACTGGAAGTTCCAAGTTTCTTTTTAGATTGGATTTCCTAAATCAAATTCTCCATATTTTAGTTTCTATTAAGCCTCCATTTTGAAACCATACTATTTGTTCTCTGTTTTAAACAAAATGAACACTGGATCCTGCATGAAGAATGTGTAAAATCAGGTCTAATATGTGCCTTTATCATTAACTGCCATATTATTGTGATTAAAATAGGTAACCTACAGAAAGATGGACTATCGATTTGAATGATTCTGTGTGAACTCACTTAAGGGAGACAAATATCAAAATTGATATCTAATATGTGTCAAAGGATGCACTTTTTAAAATTATTTAAAGCTGTATTACACCACTGAGAGCTGTAGAAAACCCATCTAAAATTTTGGATAAATGCTACCGAGCCTATTATGTGTTGCAAAGATAATTTCTGCAAAAGACTGAGAAGAAAGAGTACATTTTGTGCTTTTCCCATTAATCCAATATTTTCATTCAAAATTATTTTAATTACTTTTATTGAAGCACAGTGTACACCTATGTCAGTGTGCGTATTATAAATAATAAATAGTTATTATTACAATTGCTTGAATTATTCATTGAGGATAAGTTGTCTGTCAAATGCAGGCTTTTTCTCTGCTTATGACTTGTTTGTTCTCTGGATATATTCCTTCTTACATTTTTTTTTTAATAATGAAGGCTATGCAGCCAAGGATTGTGAATTGTTCACTTAGATCCCTTCCAATTTGATTACATGTGGTTGTTTGTGAGACGTGAATGGTCACATGGGCCTGGTCTGGTTGAGTGGCTGGTGGGCTGGAAAAGGGTTCCAAGGACTTGTGGAGCGGGCCAGATGTTGCAAAGGCATGGAGACACCTCTCTCAGAACTACGCTTCTATTGCTTCTCACCCAGGCTGTTATCTGTGTTCACAGTGTGTCATGTACAGTCTCCCTAGAAAGCTGATGATGTGACAGGGATCATGAGCTTAACAGAATCAATGTATAATTAATAGCTTATAAAATCTTCAATGAGTGTAATGACGAGCCCCACCTGGGAACGAGAGGGATGAAATGAACAATTAAGATGGGATGGGGACCCTTAACAGCAAGTGGATTTCGAGTGAAAGGAAAAGCCCCTCATAGAGCTGACACAGATGTTTAGACAGGTCACAAACTTGCTGGCTATTTAGCCAAAGCCCATAAATACCTGAAGCTCCAGGTAAAGTGACCCCCATAACCAAAGCCCTAACACCATAAATAAGGATATGAGGAGGACATGAGGGTCCAGACCTCAGAGAGCTGCAGGGCTTGTAGGGACCCAGTGTGCCTCCATCCCCAGCTGTCCCTGCTGGTATGTAACACCCCTGGCACTGGTGGGGCTCAGGGGAACCCCTCTGCTCGTGCTCGGCATGCATCCGATCCCCAGGCAGCCCATGCAAACTGGTGGGCAACCCTTTCCAGCGTCCTGCTTGCCAGACTCTCAGGTGGTCTGGCTGTGGTGGGTGAAGGGAGTCAGGACGCAGCTGTCAACCAGAGCAGCCAGCCTAAAGCCATGCATGTGGGCTTGCCGGGGGACCCCAAAACTGGGCAGCTTGGGGGTCCGCCGCCAAGGTGGCGGCTGAGTGGCTGGGAAGGAGGTCCCTCTGGTGGGCATTTCTCAGCCCGGGGCAGGCTGCAGAAGGACGTCCCACAGCTCTGGGCAGTCCCCGAGTGTCACAAAGACAAATGTTGGAAAGCGAACACTCAGCCAAGCAAAAGACAATTAATATTTCAGTTTGTTCGCAGATGCCTTTGTCTTGGCTGCTAATGCGGAAGTTCACTGTAAGAAAGGCTATTGTGCTGACAAAAATGTGTGTGAGCAAATGTTTACACAAAGCAACTAGAGGAGGGCAGGCAAACAGCAAAGGGAAGGGTCCCCAGGAACCGGGTGGGTTTTCAGGAACACCATTTCCTGTGAGTTTGCTCGCTTCTGATTTTACTGCACCGAACCAGTTCTCATTGTGGTGGTGTGGCTCCATGCTGCCCAGCCGCAAGGCTGCTGCTCTCCAGAGACGTGGGGCGCAGGTGGCAAGAGGTTGGTGGCCCCAGACCCCCGGAGCCTGAGGGCGCAGTGTTGGATGTGCAGTCTGCAGGGACGGAGGGGATACATTCCCATCCTTCATCCTACTGCCAAGGCCACTTAAATTAAAAGCAGTGGGCCAAACCCTGCCTCTGATGTTCATCTAGGTCTGCCTCTGATTTCAAGCAAAGCTGGATGCACATGGGTTTGGGCCACATTTGGCCCTGCCGCCTGCTTTCTCCTTACGCAGCCGGAGAAATTTGCTGCCTTTTACGGCAGCTCCAGAGCGCCGTGGGTCCAGGGAACGGGGAATGCAGCACAGGTAAAAATCTGCCAGTTCTCAGCACATCAGGTACCCAAAACCATGAAAGCTGCATTTTGCTGATGTTCTCTTTCATTGAAGATTAAGCCTCCGTTTGTTTTTCAGCATTTGATGTTTCATTCCTAATGATCTCTAGACTCGGTACCAAAGTTGCCTTCCTGACAGCAAATGCCAAGTGTGATTACTTGCCCGGCTAGAGATCCTCACCTTCATCCAATGGCTGTGCTCAGGGAATGCCATCACTGCGGAGACAGCCCAGCCGGTCCGCCATCAGCTGGAGCATCACACCAGCCCCCGCGCTCTCCTTGCTCCCTCCCTCCCTCGCTGCTTCTCCTTCTTTTTTTTTTTTTCTTTGGCTTAATATAACTGCACAAAGGCAACACTAAATAAGGAAAATATGCTTCCCAGTAACTGAAACTGACAAAAACAAAGATGACATGTTTATATAATTAGTTACACATCTAACTTTTTTCAGCTTTTCTTCCTTTCAAATATCCCACAACGACTCTGCAGCCCAGGCTATGAGTGAAGCTGAAATAGTTGTGGAGCAAAGAAATAGTCATTGTCGTTCCCCCGCTGAAACCATTATAGACCTTAGGTAACTCCTGAATCTTGGAGTCCCTCTGTGACTGCTTTCTGCTGTGAGAGCAATTCATTAAAAGTTAATTAAAAGGTGAAGTTCAATATGCAGTTTCCTTTAGCTAATCCTCCTAAAGCAGCTTCATATGGCACCAATGTATCCATTTTGTTGATGTTAGAAAACAAAAAGGCAAGATTGTCCAATTAAGAGGTTGGTGTTTACAAGAGAGAGGTTTTCTAATTGGTGACTCTGAGTCCAAATTAATCTTAATGCTGCTCATTTAAGCATTCTCAATCTAACTTGGACTTTTCCCCAACAGGAGCTTGCAAAATTGGAATCATTTCCAGGATCTTTGATATAATAGCATTCAGCCTACTTACTCCTTCTGTGCTCATACTCCTTTGGGGCTCAATACTGACACAGACACCCCCACACCCACACACACACCCCCTCACTGCCTGAACTGCTTTCCTTTGGCTCTGGTGGAGGAACCTTCTTCTTAAGGGCTTTGCTGGGCAGGCTGGCTCCTAAAGGTGGAGTTTCGTCTCTGTCTTTCAGCATGTTTTCACTCAAATATCTAAGTAAGTGTTGTACTTCCACGCACATCAGTTATTTTTCTGGTAATACATTTTAAATGCTTTACAGAAATGAACACGCTCCATCTGATTATGTTGGTGCCAAACATTTTTTTTTCTTCAGTCTAATACAGACAAAAACATAGTAACTGTATTCCTACTAATTCTGGTTTCTTTTGACAGTAGCTGCTGACTTCCTGTCCTTGCAGTGGGAACACAGAAAAAGAAAACTGCCCCCCCCCCCCAAATATATCAATTTGCACTGCCCAGACACACTCATGAGAAAGGGAAAAAATATCCTAAGCTACTATCACTCAGCCAGTTTTGGCCACCCGGACTTTAATTTTGGAGACCATGTTGGTAACAGTATGTGGAAGAAATCTACAAACTATCACAAAAATAAAACAACTACCTCAAGAGAAAACCAGTTCTAAAATATAGGTTGTCCAGGACAATTCTTTCATTTTTTAAAAAATGGAGATACTAAAAATGATGAAACCTGATATGTTCATCAAGGACTGTCACAAAACCAAATCAAAATTGTAAATTGCCCAGAAAATGGAAGTGCTACCTCAGGGCTAAACAAGGTGACTTTTCATTTGCAATGTTTTACATTGATTTTTGTTTCTGCAGTTATCACCAGTGACTCTGTTCTCCAGTGTGCCAGTGGTTTTCTCTGTGTATATGACAATCTGCTTCTCCTTTAAAAGAAGCCACGTAGGCAAACGTTTTCCACTTTTATCTCAATGTACCTCATGCAGTAATCTTACGCTCGTCAATAACATCTAAAGGTTAAAAAAAATACCTCTTGCCAACATGATGCTTTTCCTTGTCAGCTCTACCTCCTCTTGTTTCTTCCTTCTCCTTTGTTCATTTAAATTGGTGGCCAACAATAGCTAAAAAGAAAGAGAAGGGGAAAAAAAGCAAGAGAAAGGCCTCATTTCTTTGCAAAACTATGGAAGCCCCTGCACGTCCACTTGCGCCGCTCAGAAGCTGCAGACATGTCATGCCGGATTGAGAGTTGTGTGGTTGGAAACTATTCCCTGCCCGCTAAAAAAATGCTTCTGGGTACGCCCTTGCATTCAAGGTATGGAAGCTAAAAGTGGGACTGGTCTTCCACAATTCTAGCTTGCAAAGTACAGGGGAAAAAAAAGAAAAAAAAAGAAAGAAAAAAGAAAGAAAGAAAGAAAGAAAGAAAGAAAGAAAGAAAGAAAGAAAGAAAGAAAGAAAGAAAGAAAGAAAGAAAGAAAGAAAGAAAGAAAGAAAGAAAGAAAGAAAGAAAGAAAGAAAGAAAGAAAGAAAGAAAGAAAGAAAGAAAGAAAGAAAGAAAGAAAGAAAGAAAGAAAGAAAGAAAGAAAGAAAGAAAGAAAGAAAGAAAGAAAGAAAGAAAGAAAAAGAAAACCCCCTTTCGTTCCCATACAGGAACGCCCAAGCCTTCTGGTTTGTCCTCAGTGCACAAACACTGGATGTACCAGAGTATTTCTGGGAGCTGGAATAGCATTCTGGGTATACTGAAATTAAGAGGGTTGGGCATGTTTGTGAGCCTGCCGAGTTCCTCACTGTATGTTTTCCAATAGAGAAATGTGAAAGAATTTCCTAGTTATAGCCCCCATACCTTTGCTGAGAAGGGATGCCACAAATCACGTGAATAATTAGTGACACTCTTAAGCGTCTAGCACTGTGCCCATTTATTTTCTTGGCACAAAATGTATTAGTTCTACACTACTCATTTAGTCTGCATTTAGCAAGAGATAAATTTTAGTCGGAAGCTGTACTGAAAGAGAGTATATACTGTATGTTGTAGAAAAATCTATTTGCTCTAAGACCATAGCTTTCTCTAAAATAAAATCAGGAAAAATAGCATGGAGTTAATGTAGATTAAAACTTCATTTTTGCATAGCTTTTGATTGTTCAAGTCTCCTAACTAAATGGCCTACAGTGACCTTTTCAGGAATGCTGCACTCAGAGTTAAATTCTCAGCAAAAAATGCACATTTCTGTGATCCCCTCATTTAGATAATAGCTCTGTGCTTTTTGCTATAAATGTGGAGTGAAGGGAGGAAAGAAAAGAGAAAGTTTTTCTTTCTCCACAAACGTTAACGAGACTTTTCAACTACGCTGTAGAGTGGAGGACCTTAAGCCTCTCTAGGTGTTTCTGTTTTTCAGGCTTTGAGCTCTTGCTGTGCCTCGCTCCCTCCATCCTGCCTCTAAAAGGCTCTCAACAACCCATGGCTTTGTCTTTCTGTACTTTTCAGTTTAAGCTACAGTCTACCAGGACCACTTTTAGCTTCCATATTTCAACAGAAAAACAAACAGAAATGGAAACTGTTTGATGTATTTTAAGTAGAGAAGGCCAGTAAAATATTTTTTAATGGGGATACGAAGTCTTTCAGCCAACAGGATGCTGGTTCAGTTCCAGCCCAGATGAGGAACAACTAAAAGTTGATACCATCTAAAGGCTATTAAAGCCTTTGTAAAGTGAGTAGCCGTCTAAGTACATTCCCAGTGGCCACATCACAAAAGCACACTAACAAGCGAGTCTGTCTTCAACCTCTTTCTTGCCGGTTTCTTACCAAGAAGACAAGGAGTGAATGGCCGTGGGGACCAGTCATATTTTCAAGAAGATTATCAACACTCCTGGAGGTTATGCACCAAGCTGACATCTGCCTAGAGACTCTATCACAGTCTAGTATGTGATGCTGGTAGGTTAAATTACATTAATATATTGATATAAGTAGTCACTCCCTCTCACAAACCATCTCTGATGGGTTACCAAGTGTAAATCCATTAAAACACAGCTTTAGAAAGCCAGGCTTTAAGCTCATCCCTAAGCCCATAAGATAATGGATGGCTAGGCTTGCAGCAGGCGTGTGGTCTGGTCTACCCATGAAGGTATCAGCTATAGGTGTGAGCAGTGCCACATCCTGGCAAGGTGGGCACAGCAGCGTACCAGCAGACTGACAGCTGCTCTGCAGAAACCTGTGTTGGCCCCAGGAAGGAAAGATTTGTGCCCAGGGGAGGTTCATGACTGAGGCCAGCCGCTCCTCCCACCATACCCCACATCCACCCTGCTGCACAAAAGGTACCCCATGCCTGTATAGAAATCCCGCTCCTCAACATCAGCATGTACTTCCCTCCTGCAGCTAAAGCTTTACATGCTGACAGAAAAATAGGCAGGATTTTTCCTTAAAGGTGTACATTTTCAGCTGAGTAAACTCTGTTTTACCCTCACATCCCTCTGTAGTGCAAAACAAGTGAGAAGGGAAAAGGCACGGAGCAGAACTCTGATTCAGGAATATAGGAATACAAACTAAGTTTTCATGCATACACATAGACTTGTTTGCTGGAAGTTTCACTTACATCAAATTAAAACAGATAAAGAACAAACTCAGACATCATTTACCCATAGGGAATACACTCAGCCTTTATTTAGCCACTGAAAATTTACTCCTGCTTGTCTGTATCACTAACCTGCTTGGGTAGACTGATGTTTTGATGCCAGAATACCCGTAGGGTTTCCAGAGAACATATCATAAGATTTGCAGCTACAGACACATCCTTGTAACAAAGCAAATTGGACTTAGATGGGAGCCTTGTGCAGAGCTGCTCAGCCTACAGAGGACTGAGGGCATTGGCAGAAGAAAGCTTTAGCACCTCAAGAAGTTTGTTGTAAAAATGTGGATACCTGAGGTCATGGGGTACTTCTAGTGCTTGAAGGAGAGAGTGGAGTTTGGGATTATGTCCTGTGGTTTTAGGACAGGTGTTACAAGTCATACCCAAGGCTTTTAAACCTTTTATGAATATGGCTTTATATTTTCTCTGCCTTTGACATGGCACTGAAGGCACTTTCCTGCCTCCCAGCAGCGTTTTAAAAACAAACCCCTGGAAGACTGTGAAGCATGCTAGTCACAGGGTCAGGCTTTGGACCCCATTTCTGCATAGCTTGCTTCGTGCAGGGTAGTGCCTGTAAGATCCAAGCTGTAAAGGTCCCATGTTGTCTCTGCTCTCATACTGTTATAAGGGTCTGAAAACATGCAAGTAAGCAAACCAGCTGCATAAGTGGTCCTGGAGAGCTTAGAGGGTAACGTTCCTCCTACTGCATCTGCCCAATAAGACACTCAATAAAGTTGCCTAAGTGTTGAATGACTTGAGCAAACACAACCTATAGAGGGACACACATGGCAAAGATGCTTTTAAGTTCTTCTTTTATTTGAGACTTAGGATTGCTTTAAAGTTCTCCGTTTTCTTTTTCGTAGTGTAGAGCGAAACTTAAATGTGGCCCCAACTTGTAATGAAAGCTGCAACGAATTTTAGCAAATAAAAAGCCACTTAAAGAAAAAAAACACTACTGTCCTGGCTGGGAATTTTAATAGTGCTGCACTCACAGCCAGACTGCTTGTAACTTTTCTATTAAAATGTTAAATCGAGAGCATTAAACAGCTTCCAATTAAGGGGTATATTATCACCTCGATGCACAGGGAGTTTCACACGTAAATCCCTATGTATTAAGAAGAGAATATACCCTGTGGCTTTTTAAATAACAAATAAAAGTTAAAAGAGATTTTTCAGGAGGTAGAAAAGCCATGGAAAGGCTTATATTTTTAACACACTCTGAGTGGAAGAAAACGAATGTTTAAAACTGTATAGAAAGAGTATTTATTTCCATTTTTTCCCTCACTATTCCCAAATATTTCCACTGGGACCTACCTACTAAGATGAAAGTCAAAGTATTCCATAGGACTGTAAGTAATAATCTTTGAAGGACTTTCATATGCACAGGCTGGAAGGCTGGAGGTGCTATTGGTTACGTCTTGTTAACATCCTTCCCATTGCCACAGTGCCTACTGTACGAGTAAAAACTCATTTTTCTAAGGCAAAGGCAAATCTGTTCATTAATTTGAGTTAATATTACTAAAAAAAGCCAAAAACAATTAAGAATTTTCCCCTCAGCATCTCCTATGTTCCTGAGGGCCTTTTGAAGTAAGATGTGAGGAACTGCAAGCCTCCCAGCTTATACACATGCTTGAAATTTTTCAGTGTAAACTCAGGGAATAATGCACACTTGGAAAAATCAGACAATACTGACAAAGTTCACAAGCAATTGTTTATGCTTAAAGCCAGAGGCAGTTCAACCATGACTGTTCACTATGGTCATAGTGACACCAAAACCAAGTCCCACAGCCACCTTGCCTCTTGATCTGTGGGCATAGCTCAGCTAGCTCCATTGGGTCGAGACAGGGAGGGCACAACACACCATTAAGAAGAGTTTTCGGACAACTTGCTTGTAGATTTTGAAGCAGATATGGTGGACTGATGCTAGGTCCAGTGGATCTGAGTAGCCACGCATTCCTGCTAGCCACATCATCTTGCTGAAGTCACCTCAACTGACTGCACCCCAATAGTGCCTGTAGTGAAAAATCCTATCAGGAGCCAAAGTTTGTGGCCTTCTGCTAAGGAGCTATGGCAGTAGCTGTAATGTATGCAGTTCTCAGCTGTTTGAGGCAGACTTGAAATTAATGTGAGGTAATTTAAAATGCACTTGGGCCTCTTGTAGTCAAGCTAGATAGGTACAGTTCTGCTGGGCCTTCAGGAAGAAGTTTGGCCAATGTTTTGAGCTCTTTGCTGTCCAGTTAGTCATCGCAGAGAGTCAAGGTCCATGCTACCCAGCCAGGGACTGCCTCAGAAGTTCTAGGTGACATCCCATTTTTGTCCTGTTCTGCTTCCCTTGTGCCACAGTACAAAACCTGAAGGACTCAGGCACCTACAGGAGGATAATTGAAATGAATGGTCTTTCCCACCTAATGTAGAGGCATAAGCATTTTACAGAGAAAAAACTGTGAGGTGCCCTTGGTGCACAGAACTTCTGGGACACTACAGAATAGGTACCAATGGTAACCCACAGTATGGTAGAAATAGTTGTGGGTTCTCAAAAGAAAAACTTTTCTGTTTACACCAGTTTTGGACTGGTCATGAGTGAAGCCTTGTTGGCTTTTAACCACTGACAGAAACCACTACTCCAATACTGGACAAATAGGTGTAAGTGTAGAAGCCCAGAGGACATTTTGCTCAGTGCATGGACTGCTTTTAGTTCAGAGAAGTCAGCAACCTCCCACACCCTTTTAAAAGACACTTCCCCACTTTTCTGGAATTTAGACTTCTAAAAGGTTTGCTAAAATAATTTTAGGAAAGAGCAGATGATGGAAAAACAAACTGACAAAAGTTCTCTCCTCCTCGAGGCAGCCATGTGACAACATTTGGCTCATTAATGACAACATTTGGCTAATTAAAAAAAGATGGTGACCCCGGCTTTTCTTTCACCTCGTGGCAGAAGAAAGGGCTTGGATGCATGAGGGACACAGAACTGAGAAGTCTCATAGAGCTTGCTGGGATGCACTGAGATGTGCTGAGATGATGCAGCTTGCTGGGAGGAGGGAGGTGCTGGCAGATGGCTGGCCTCCTTGTACCCAGCTCCAGCTATGCTGCTGCACTACAGAAGAGGAGGAAGCATGGCTCCCTACTGCTGTAGTTGCTCTCCTCACTGCCCCATGCTGCTCCCCCAACCCTGCTCTCGTCTGACTACATGGCTGTTGCAGAGGTCAGTAGGAAGGAGCTCCTACAGGTACTTTCCCTGCACATCTGCAGCGCCTTTGCACACAGCCCAGAGGAGCAAAGGCAAGAGGATGGCCATCTTCTGTGGCAGCATGAGCACCCTTTCTGAAAGCCATTGCTTTCAAAGGGGAAAGAGCCAGGAGAAGCAGCCTTTCCCCTGCTCTGACTCTTTCCTCCCCAACAAGCACCCTCAGAGCAGCTTCTGCATAAGAACCCATATTACAGAGCTGGCACGTCTTCCTCTACTGTGCCAAAGGCAACATCTGCCTGGTCCTGCTTCTTCCCTTCATGGGACCACTGTGTTTGGAGTTTGTTTCCATGTTCCATCAAAAAAATACATCTTATAGTTTCCACATTAATGTGGCATTTCAGCAAATGGTATGATGAAAGAAAAAAATAGCATTCAGGTGCAGGTCTCAGATGGAAGCAAAGGAGGCTACCTAATTTCATATTTATGCACCATATGCTCAAGAGTGAAAAGACTGGAAATCTCCCCCACTCTCTTCCACCAGAGAATCCCAAGGATTATGACACCTCTAAAAGCTTTGTCATTAATCCTTGTGTTTGCCCACATTATTAATCAAGAGTCACCATTTATTCAACAGTTTTGAAAAGCAAGATACACCAACACAGACCAAAGTAGACAACTTTAGATACCCAGTTTTTCAAAACATGGCTTCTGGTTGTTCCCTTGAGATTTTTACACTAAACTGTTTCTTTCTCCTTTCTCCTTTCTCCTTTCTCCTTTCTCCTTTCTCCTTTCTCCTTTCTCCTTCCTCTTCCCTTCCCTTCCCTTCCCTTCCCTTCCCTTCCCTTCCCTTCCCTTCCCTTCCCTTCCCTTCCCTTCCCTTATGCTGTTTCTTTAATAAGTAAATGCTGGCTATATCCTGTGACTTTAGGGTGGACTGTTGGTAAACCTGTTATCCATCACAGTAATTCATAGAATCTGGCATGTACCAGATGGACAATATTGCATTGTTTAAAGTGAGCTCTGTCAATCTTTGCCATTGATATTAAACAAAAGTCAGGATTATTAAAGCATATGGGTACATGGCCTCATACACTGGTTAAGCCTTCGCTTTGAGAATATGACTGCTGTTGTTGAGCCTTCTGAAAATATGTGTAGTGTGCTACAGTACACAGGGAATCACAGATGTCAAGGGGAAATGATATGTGAAAGCAGTGTACGTTTAAAAATGCAGCACTACTGTACCTTCTTAAAAGAAAAAGAAACTTTCCTCCTTCTCCCTCCTTCCCCCTGTTGCCAGTTAAAATGAACTGTCAGAGCCTGGATAAAGATACAAACAGGATTGCATACCTTACCAAGCCTACAGTGACTCTTAGACTTTGATCTAATTCTATTTGCTGCTTTATGATGCATGAAGCTGTCAGATAAAGAGGTGTTCAAAAAAATCCACTTGAGCTGTCAGGGCTGACAAGCCCTGTGATGGATTACAGAGAAAACAAAAGGGTTATCACCTTAACCACAAACATTTATATCTTTTTTTCATAAGGGTGCTTCAATCAACATGTAGTTACCAGGGTGCAGGTTGTTGTGAGGCTGTAGGAACATAGATCCAATGACACATGTTGAAACAGCATTTAAAAAGTACAACACACGTGTGTTGGCACTAATATGCTGCTGACATGGTACAGTTGTGCTTACTTAGATCAAAGATAAGAACCCTATAGTTTTCTATATAAAAAGGATTCTTTTCTGAAGAACAGATTTCCCCCTTCCCACCTGTCTTTCAAAGATTAAACACAGTCATAACAGTCCGAATGGGGTTTAACTCAAAAAAGCCCAGTACTTAAATATGCCCATATGATTACTTACACAATAGAAACTTCAGAATGAAGAGCAGTTAGCATTTGGCTCATGTAGAGGAAACAAAAAAATTTGCACACAATCCTTTTTCAACATCAGAAAGCAGTCTCATGGCCCATTCATCTAACATTTCTTTCTCTTCCCTCACCAAAGTTTATCGGTTCTTAAAAGGCCACCGCAACAAACAATATTGGACCTGAAATTTGTCAAACAAAGCTAATATTCTATGCCAGTGGTGCATCTTTGACAATCTTGTGAGAAGAAGACAGGAAAATACATCAAGATTCTTACTTGAGCTGATTATACAGGCATTTTACCTGTGGTTTAAACTTGGGATCATGACCAACACATTCCCTTTTGGTCAGTACATAAATATGCTGAAAGTGACCAGGGACTATGCTACAGGATACTGTGATCATGTTTAATACTTCAGTGGTTGTTTTTCCCTCTATTTAGTGATTGTGATAAAGTAGGATTAACACTATCACTAACTAAATGGGTTAGAAAAGGAATTTGACAATTTATGGAGGATATGTCCACTGGTAGCTATAGAACAAGATGATCTTTGTCACAGAAGCCCAGGAAGTCTCCAAGTCACAGACTGCTGGAACCTGAGAAAAAAAATCAAAAAAAAGATTGTTCTGTGGTTGTCCTACTTCCTCATGTTTTCCCAAAAAAGCTGTTACTGGTTACTGCCTAAGGGAGGACCTAGGTCGACATCTGGTCCTACCCCTTATACCTCCCTAGTTCTAAACAAAGGAACTTGTATCTCCAGCAGGGAAGATTTCTGCAGGGATATATATGTATCTTATGTATATCATACACACATATATAGGTATGTATATAGCCTAGATGAAGCCTGCCAGATTAGTAATGAGCTATGGAAGTTAACACAAGCCCTGTGTATGGAAAGAAGGTTAAAGGTGAGGCATCTTCACAGATCATCTTAAGCACAGGTGAATTCCTGATGTGCTGGGTGGGAGAGAGGGCCTCATTTTACTTGGCAGTGTACCTCTAACCTAAGAATATCACTTGGGTCGACAACAAAAACATCTTGAAGCTCCCCAAAAGGTGGGTTGTAAGATTATAATCATCCCTCACAGGCTTTTAGAAGGTAAAAGGAAAAAAACCCAGAGAATCCCAATAATAACAGCGTAGGGCCAGGTTCTGTGTTTTCAGTACAAGACTTTTGCTCCACGGCACAGAAACCTGGGCTATGTCCCCTGTGAAACAGAGCAGACCCTATACTGGAAAGGGTGTATCAGAGCAAGACAGAAGCAGAGAAAGATCTCCCAGAGAAGTGCTGAAGGCAGGATGAAGAGTTGAGAGGCAATACTGGAAGGACTGAAAAGAATTCTCTCACACAAATATGGACCACCTGACAATCCAAATAAATCACACTGGCATTAAAGTTCCCCCTTCTGATGGATTTCCCTTTAATATCTACTGTTTAAAGAGGAAAGAACAGAAAAATGAAAAGATAAAAAGGTCCAAACACATTGTTTACAAAACAAAATTTAGAAGTCCTCTTAAGTGCCTTTTTAACTACACCAAGGCCAGGTATGATCTTGTAGCAGGTGTGGGGGGAGGGAGGACACCATTTCTTCAGTAATTCTAGCAGGCTTTTAAGGCTGTTTCTCTTCCCAGATCTACCTCTCTGGCATGACTTGCCAAGCACTAATAGACACAAGCATTACCATCATTCATTAAACTATATTCTTCTGCCATAGCCATCCAACAAACCAATAAAACTCCTTTTCAGAAAGTTGAAAGGCAAGCTGGTTCAGATAGGCCATTATTAGTATGCACGGAGTGTACGTTCTCAGGCAATAATACAGTGGGAATTCAACTAGCCTGAGCATAGGCTGATGTGAAGCATATGATATTACTTATGTAGGCATGAAAGCAATCTGCTTTAATATCAGACACTTTAGTGCAAAGAATGTCAGGGTTACCAAAGGTTAAAGACAGGCCGCTGGATTTTTTCCTTGCCTTTTTTTTTTTCTTTTTTTTTTTAGTATGAGCTGAAAAAAATTGGGATGGCTTTCCATTTTCAGTTTTTGGGTGCTGCTGAGTAAAAAGGTAAGAAATGGTGCAAGTTAAAAACAACAGCAAGGTAAAACCCAAAAGGCGGAAAGTGCCACCAAGCATAATATAGAGGAAAAAGAAGAGTGTGAGAAATGGCTGACTGCCGTTCAGCTGATGTTGGTTAAGTGTTGCCCCCAGCCCTGGCACCACTTGCAGGGTCTGAGAGTCATCCCACTGAGCCAGTGCCTTGGAGCAGTGCCTTGGAGGAGTGCTCAATAGAGACACAGAGCCTCAGAGGCCGGATTCCCACCCAGCCGTGCTGCCTGCCATCCCTTGGTTTCTCGTGCTGATGCTGGGAGCCACAGATTTCTGTGTCACCCTGCAGTCACACACCTTGCAACTGGCTTGGCAGGATGGGGACCGTTTGCTGCGTTTCCCTTACTGGGAGCCTGACAGTGTCATCCAGTGCAGTCCATGTGCTTGGCAGGCTGCAGGACCAGGCTCCTCAGTACCCTGCCGGCCCCTGGTCCCTGCGAGTTCTCGCTTGCATTCCACCATGAACAGCTGCTGCAGCACTTTGAACTTTCACTTTTCCTTTACTAAAATTAAAAACCAGGCACATAACCAAGCTGAGAGATCCCAAAATCTCAGGTGGGAAGCATTACTGAGAACAGAAGCCAGGCGGACTGTTTTTCAGAGATTGTTTTTTCAGAGTGTATTAGCATCTATTTTTTTTTCACCAGCACTGGAATCCTTGAGTATTGGGGAGCCTGAGAAAAGAGGGAGCTCTTATGTTGGAGGATAAAGAACCAAAAAAGGAACAGAAAATGAAGATATATCTCTCATTTTTCTCAAAAGCACAGTTCTATTTGATTCCATGTGTTATGGAAGATAAAAATTGTAAATATTGAGGAGAAATAATGCAAGCGATTGTGAAACCGTTTGCTTTCATAACCTACAGTGGAGTGACTAAATCCCCTTTATGCACTGATAGCCTTCTCTCGGGCTGCTGCTACCTGTCTGTTAGTCTTCATGCAGGACTGTGCCTATAGTTGACAGTTTATGACACATGCAAAGAAAGGAAGAAAGAAAGAGAGGAGAAAGAAAGAGAAAGAAGGGGGGAGTATGCAGTGAAAGGAAGACAGATGGGCCTATCAGTTATGTATATTGTGACCCACCTGCCAGTCACAGCCCCATGGGAATGTGGCATAATAAATACTGAAAAATGGAAAGTAGGAATTAAACTTAAAAAAACCCCCGCCAACAACCAAACATATCAGACAAACTGAATTGTCTGAAAGGAAGCAGTGTGATAAAGATTTTTTAGGAGCATGTAAATCAAAATTTCAAAAGAAATTTCCCAAATGGGGTCTCGGCTCATGTGCAGTCAGTGGCAGGAGGGTGTAAATTGTGGATCTAGAGGGGATGATTGCCAGCACATCTAGGTATGAGTAGGCTGATTCAATAAATATACATGATAGCAGCACGTATGCTCTAAGCACACACCCTACCCCAGCAAACCCAGCTCAGCTGAACTTCACCCCCCACCCCCCAGGAGCCTCTGCATGTTCTTGCATTGCCCTTATCTGAGTCTCACTGCTTTTTGTGGTTCTGTGTGTGTGCATGTGTGTGCATGTACACATGTATGAATCCAGCCCATGCAGACCAGACCTGACTGATTCGTCCTAGCTCTATCTCATTACCTGCCATCCCAGAGCTTGGCAATAAACTCAGTTGTGAGACCTCCAGCTCATCATTGTCATCTAAACCAATTTGAGTGAAAAACCATACTTGCTAAGATCAGCAGTAATCAAAACCCACTCTTCTTATGCCGAATGTTTAATGAAAAACCTTGCTTCCCTTCTCAAATGACATGAAGTCCAGAGGATCATCTCTTGCTCCTGTTATGCATTTCCTTCACTCCATCCCTGAAGGTGTTTCTACAGCTTCATGGAAATCCAATCCATTCTCATGCCAACAACATGCTTCTCTAGACTCCAGAGTCTGCCTGATAATTCTGCATTATGCAGATATTTGCTACACAAAGAATCCCCAACTTGCACATAGACCTGTGGAAAAGCATGTTTTCCCCTTTGTCATGGACCGTTGTTCATTCAGAGACACCAGCATCTGCCTACCTTTTTGTTGTAAAATCTCACATTGGTCCATCGAGGTGATTCTTCCTTGCAAAATCCTCTCACCTATTTAACAATGGCAGATGTAGAGTGGTAGAAACACCCTGTTCTCCTTTCCCCTTTCTGCTCCCCTTTCCCGTCTCTGAATTCATACTCACCCTCTGCTTTCTGACTCCTTACTGTCACTGAAGACCTTTTCCCACTCCTCCTTTTGCTTCTCATCCATTCATTCCACCATCAGGGAGACATGCAAATGAACTCTAATTCTAATTTAAGGGCTTCTTTGATGAAGGTTGTCTAACCAGAAAAAAACCAAACCACCCTAGTAGTACCCGAGTTCGTTTCTGCTCTGACCTTTTCACTGCTTTTAACCTTAAGAATTCTTTGTCTTCACATCACAGGCAGGGAAACAGGGCTGTGGTTATTTGACTGTTTTTAACAATATGTGAACTGAGGTAATGACCTAAGGGAAAATATTAGCAGAAAGGTTTTCTTATCTTTCTGAGTAAGGAAAAAACTCAAAACCTTCCAAAGGAAGAGAAGTGTGTGGTTTGAGAATGCTTTTGCCATTACTGGGCATGCGTGTGGGGACAGCTGGAGATGTACAGCATCTAATGGAGCTCAGGAACCATGAAAATGGAGGTGGTCTCTTAGTGTGGTGCTCCACCTGGGCAAGTATCATCTGGCTGAACAGCAGCAGGCAAACCCACCTCTGGTGACATCCTCTCAAGGGTTTTTTCATGACATGTAGGTCCCCACACAGAAATAAATACCAACTTTTGTTCTCATGCTCATTTAATAGCTCTTTCCTCACAATCTTTGCTATTTGTTACTTTCTCTAGTTACTTTTGGCCCCAGAAGTTGCTAATATGCGAAATCTGAAAGTTCAAGGGTTTTCACTAACTCTGCACAAAACTTTGATCCAAAATCAGTAGAAAAAAAAACCAAACAAGACAAATATATCTCTGAACTGCTTGCTCTAGGCTATGCCTGCACATGAAGATGGTCCACACTTCCAGCAAAACACACTGGTGTCCTGAGTACCATGTGGCTTGAAAAGTTAGATCAGAAATTGGTGTAGCTGGCTTTTGGGGATGGTCCCTCCACAGACCTCCGCCATTAAATACAAGGACCTAAATATCAACTGTTCCATATCAGTGATGATGTTTAATACACATGAAATCTGAGACTCAAATTCATCCTATAGAAAACACATGAGACAACCACAGAAAGCACTTTCCCCTGCAAAAGGCATAGCTCAAACCTCATGGAAATCAGTAGTCTTGGAGAAGATTGACAGAGCCGGATATGGAAATTGGAGAATTTTACTGGAAAGTGGTTGCAGGAACATGAATATAAAGGGTATACGAACCTCTGCAGGCTGAAAACACCGAGAAAGAAATGATATATGGGCTATTTGAGTGAGATGTGTTTTCTTATAGGACAGAAACAGACACTTAAGGTGAGCATCTGTTGCAAGCGCTGAGACTGTGGAATAGCTTTTCAAAGAAATTAAAAGGAAAACCTTCCATGAAGTTAAGGCATGGGGACAACTCCTTTTTTGTGAAGGATGAGTTAGACAGCCTGATGTTTTTCCTGTACACAGTGCTCAAGCTTTGGGGGTCAAAGTTGTATGAGTTGCATGGTATCATTTCAAAACATGAAGATAAATTAATTCATTCTGTAATGGGCATTGAAACTAAAGAGCTGCAAATATTGCCGTGATTGTCACCACCTTGTGGCTTTCCCCTGTTGCATGTGGTTTATGAATTACCATTTCTCATTGCTTGATCTTTTATACATAATCAGACATTGCAACAGGAAGCAAGACCTCCTCATCCCATGTCAGCTGGCAGAGAGGGTGCTCTCATCTTCACCCTGCCTGATAGCAGGTCTTACTTGATCAGCCACTTCAGTCAGTGTATGTCAGTTATGCTGGTGTGACTCTGATGAGACAGGCAGATTATTGCATCTAGGGAAAAGGCGGCCCATAAAAAATACTCACCAGTGCCCCACAAGCCAATGGTTTCCCTATTGAAGCAGAGTGATTTACGGGTGATGTGTGCAGCCTGGAAGATTAATCTAAGTATCAGCCTGACAGTTTTCACACTGGATAAGAATAAAATTGATGGATGAAAAAATATAAAAATATGTGCTGAATGTTTAATATATTTTCAATCTTTCCAAAAATATACGTAGGAAATCTATATGCTCCTACCTTGGGAGAATATGATTTGATCCTTCTCTAAACTACTGGTACTGCAAGCAGACATCAAGATGGACACCACAGATGCACAACTCCATTAATTACTGCTGTCACTGGGACCTGAGGGACTAATGCAGGCGGTGAGGTCACATCCAGTCCCCCATCTCTAGGATTCTACAATTAAATTCTGACGGTCAGGAGACAGTACCAGGTGTGATCCTCCAACGATACTTAAAATACAAAGTCTTAGGACTTAGGAAAGAACCCCAGGGTAAAAAAAAGATTACAAAAGAAAAAAGATGGCTTGTCAGTTATCAAGCCTTTACATTAAGAAACGGTTTCACTGAGAAGGCTGTGAAAGTAACAGAGGAACAGGAAAGAACATTTACAGCGCTAATACAGCAGCAGGCTAATACAAACCCAGTGACACCAATGGCTGAGGATGAAAAAGTGCAAGGCAATAGATCTTGGGACAGATAAGTCACTCTGTCACATCTATGCTTCATTCTCAGGAAACAAGAGGAAAAGACTACACTTCAGATTTTATTGACTCTGCAGTCTACGCACTGCCTCTGCTTCACAGAGCAATGCTTCCTTTTCAAGTCCTCAACCAGCCGTTGCCATGCGCTGAAGAGCATAGATTAATACACAGGCTATCCCATCTGAGATGTGTGTCCATCCCAGTCTCTGGGTTTGTCTGCAACATCCATCCAGAGGCTGCCCATAAATCCCACTATGAAAGATGTACAGGCAGCTAGTTAAGATACAAAGGCTCAGGCATGGCTGGAGTACACTTTTTGAAGCACAGAGGGTTCTGCAGATATATGTCTAGCAATATAGCTTCATGCCACTCTGCCTCACATCATCCACAATCATGCCTCTACTGCCGTACAGCTGTTACTTGGGTGGGAAGCAGGGCAAGAGGGAGCCAGAGTATCCCATGTTCACAGTCACTTCTGAGCTCGCTTTTTCCCAGTATTATAGATATGGTCTTCATGAACCCCAAGCCTCAGATTCATTGAGCAAAAATAGCCTTGGGATCTTTTTGTGGGTTGTTGGTTGTTTGGTTTGTTGGTTTTGGTTTTTTTTCTGCAAAGATAATTATTAATTTTTAACTTTGAGACAGAAAATTAGACAAGCCATATTTCACTGCAGGAACTGAAGGCAAGAGAGATTGCATTCTCCATTGCAAAGACATTATTATGTTGAAACAGCAATGACTCAGAAAGCAGAATACACAGACAGTCTTCCACGTATTATTTAATCTTTTGTACTATTTTTGCAAAGGCAATGAGGAAAGAAGAAAATGTACTTCATTAGAAAGGTAACTATTATTTTATGAAAGCAAACAATTTTTCCATGCAAAAATCTGGAAAACTATGAAAAATATTTTTAAAAGTATTTTTAGGGAAAACATATTCCTCATATTTTTACAGTTTGGACTACTGAAAATTAAGGTTGAACAGCTCATTTGTAATTTTATTCCTCCTTTCTCCTCTTTTTCCTTTTGTTCTTTACTTTTTTCCCCTCCATTCTATTGATTATAGAATAATAGAGAAAACAAGTTAAAAGGGTTAAGTATTGATCAGCTGAAGGAAACACCAAACACCTTGTGTCATTATAAAAAGAAATCTTGAAACTTCATTTTCATCATTATAATTTCTGCCCTCTTTTCAGGCCTGATTCTGCAACTTTCTTCACATGCACCAAGTTTAAACTGCTTGTCCTTGACTCAGAAGCCCTGTGAGATGCTAATCCAGCCCTCATCCCTGATCCTTGGAGGAGGATTCAGGCACTGTTCTGTAGAGAAAGCTCAACAAAAATGAGATCTTACCAAAACCATTTTAGTTGCATCAGGGCAGAATTTACATGGGCTCATTTACTCCATTTAATGAACAGTCTTACCTTCCTTCCTCTGTCAGTGATGTTAACTTTATTCCCTGTTTGGTTTATTCTTCCATTCCCTCTTCATGTTTTTTCAGTGCAATCCCTTACACATGAAATGGCCTCTCTCACTTTGATAAATTACCATACACCTTCCTCCTTTGCTTCTTCCCAATGTTCATAAGTGAACTAACCAAAGCTTCAGGGACTCAAGTGTTTTCAATTCTCGAAAAATTAAGTTACTTGTTCCTTCTGTATCTGTCGTCTTTGTCTTCAGAACCTTTCTAAGCTGGCTCTCCCATGCAGTTTACTGAGTTGCTTTTGCTATTGATCCATGCAGCCTTTTGGTGGCTGGACCATGAAAATTTGTAAGGCCTTGGAGATTTGCTTCAATATTGCACAGAGCCAAGTACATCCTGTGTAATTAAAAAAAACCCATCAAGTTCATATGTGGGGCTTGTTATTAATATGATTGTCCTAAAAGATTGCAGTGAAAGATCAAAAGGAAACATACTTTTTTTTCCCATTTTCCCAGTTTGCTTACTCTGTGCATTTAACAATTGTTTATGGCACTGCTGGCAGCAGGCTTCCCTTCCCTAAGTTCGGCAAAAGGAGTTTTAAATGAAACAGCAGTAGCAAAGCTAAAGCAGAAAGAAAACAGGCCATGGACAGCATGCAGCATGTGTAAAGAAACACACAGGAAAAGGAGACAAAAGCAGTATGGTCAAGGTTTCTGGAAAAACAGAACTTCTGTTATTCTGCAAATGAGTAAATCTGGAAAAAATGTTGCTTGACTTAGACAACTGGTTGGTTGGAAATTCACCCCAATGTAGTTAGCACATTTCTTGTAGTAAATACAGTAACTGTCAGCACCAACAGTGTTATGCACACAGGTAACTTCAGTGGAACCACTGGGGTAAGTAAAGGGGCTGTGATAGGTTTTGTATTCCCCAAGTCCCTAGCACCTGGAAAAGGTAAGCCATTAATCAGCAAGCAGCTATACTGGTCCTGGTTTGCTTGGCTTTGCAGTCAGATCAGAGTGATGGGAGCTTCAGTTGTCTTTGCTCCTTACCCACCCAGAAAAGCTCCCTCAGTTCACAGCTCATAGACTATGACAAATATGCCTTAAGTCTCTAGCTGAAGGATTAAAGCTTTGCAAACCTCTTAAAATCAGCCAGACGGCACTAGCACTCATTAAAGCTTTTACCTCATTTCAAGCCTGGGTGCTCCCCAAAAGCGGACTAGCAAAAACATGCATAAAGGAAATATCTTCATCTCACTGTAATAGAGGGGAGGTCTGTTCTGACTGAAGAAATTACTGGCACTACCTTGAAAAGTACAGGAGAAACGTAATGGGACGTTTGCAGCAACTCGCATGAGGAAGGTACCGAGGTGCATGCTATGTCCTGTACTGCACACTGGGGAAATAACAGAAAAGGCTCTGAGCTTGTAAAGCTGATCTGGTTTCCTAGTAAGAAAACAAATATAGCACTTCAACTGCAGCTAGCACCATACCAGGTACCTACAGACTGATTGCACCACACCTCCTCCAAACACTTCCTCCCTGCAGACCTCTCCCAGCTCGATGCAAATTGCTGAGTATTTTCTTCTAACAACTTTTATTGGCTTGATTTGTGTGCCACCACCTACTGACTTACCAGACCCAGAGCTGGTTAGGGCATAGCTTAATCTAAGGTGTGTCCACAATGCCTGGCATGGTGGCCCTGGCAGACCTGCGAGGCTTGGCGCATGCTATGGAAGGGCCACAGACCCCCTTTCTTTCCCTGAAAATCAAAACGTCCCCAGATGTAATAACAGACGGGGGCACAGCACTTCCAGTATGCTGGCCCCATAGCCCTTTCCCTGGCTCTACTAAACCTGAGCTGACAGTGGGGAATTTGTTTCTGCCCTTTTGCCAAATTCATCCCTGGAGGGTGGGGAGATTGCCCTGGGACTTGGTGTTGCTCCTGTCTTTAGCGCTGGCCGTGGCACATGTTCACGCCACCCGCACCACACCAGCGCCCTGGCATTTCTGGGGTGCTGCTTGCTTTTCACCACCTTTCGTTTGTGTTTGGTTTTACCTCTGCAGCTGTTGGGTCATTACCTGATGTCACCCACATCCAACAGAAGGTGGGACTGCTGCTGTCGGTCCTCTCCTTGGGCTCTTAACCAGCAGCTGCTGCCAGGGCTGCTCTGCAAGGCTTCTTCCTGCTGCCAAAGACAGCTGCCGGTTTAGCCTGCTGTTTTCTTACCAGCCTCCAGCCCTGTTCATCTTCCCCGTGCTGGTCTACAGCAAACCCTCCTCATACCGAGCAAGTGCTTTGCCCTGTGGAAGCACGCTGTGCTGGGCCAAATTTAGCGTTGCCCAGACTGCTCACCTTCCCAAAATTAATCATCTACCATCATGTTTTCAAACTTAAAAGAGATGGAAAAGGAGAGAAGAAGAGTTTTTAGCTTTTCACAGAGCTGAAGAAGCAATCCAGAGACCCTTTCACTAGTCCAGGTCCTCTGTTGACTAGACATTTACTCCCTAACCCACAAACACAAACCTTGCTTACTTGAAGTATGCCTCTGTCTTCAAGATGGGCAGGTCAGGTGTTCGGAAGCATCTTTTACTGCCCAGTCCACTCTAAAAATACTACATCTTGTACACACTACTTATCTCCTGCCTGGTAGCAAGATTGATCTAAAAGCATGTAGGAAAAAACCTACTTTTGCTTTAATTGCATTTAAAAGACTCAACATTTTCTTCATCTCAATCAACCTGTTTACAATTACATTTGAAATTATCACAAGTTATATTTAACCCTAAATATAATACATGTAAACAATCAAATTTAATTAAAATAGTCTTTAGGCAAGTATATGCTTGCTGCTGTTTTAAAGTCAAGTGGGTGAAATTAAGGAAGCCACTGTCTGAGCACCAAAACCCAGCTGTTGTTGAAGCAGCAACCTAGCTCTTGGCGGGGCTAGTCTCTTCTGCCAGTGCCAAAAGGAGAGTTTCTTCATTTTGTCTTACTTCAACATCAATTCCAAACAACTGGTTCATGCAAACTTGAGAAACGATGGAGAGCTAAAACCCAGAAAATCTTGTTTTCCTTTTCACATTGAAGAACAAAAACAAAAGTTAGAAAAGTATGAACTGTTATTTCTAAAATTTTAAAGACTGGGGATAAGCATAAATGATCAGTTCCAAAGTTTGAAACCCAAGACTTGCTGGCTAAGTTAACTTTTTCCTCATCACTGGAATGTTTCATTAACTGTAGCATGATACAACAGCCAGTCACCTTGACCACCACAGCCTGGTTGGAATCACACTGATCCCTGGCACTGTTCTCATCCTCTCCCTTGGCACTTCCATCGCCTTTGCTGTTTAGAAGCACACATCTGGGGTAAGATGTGCTTCTTACAGTTTCTATGAGAAGCACATCCCATATAACACTCTCATTTCTGGTTGGGAAGCTTTTGGCTTACACTTCCAGAGTTACAGGCAGACCTCAGAATCCACCACAGTAACTCCTGACATGGTGGTCGCTCGATGGTCCAGGCTGGGACACCGGGCTCTCTCCTGGCCCAAGTGCCTGGGTGTCCTCTGCACAGTCCCCATGGCCAGGACTGGCTGCCCTTGCCCACAGCCTGGCTGTGTGTGGGGTGCCTAGAAGTCTCTGAAGTTCAGAGGTCTCCAGGACTCACACTAGAGACAGCATCAAAAGGAACAAATTACAGTGTGATATGTTAGAGCAATTTTGATCAGATACCACAAGTGGAGAAGCTCCCCTGGAGTCAACACAGAACCAGAATAACAGCGTTGCCTGTAGCTTTATGGTGTTTGAAGTGAGGCCAGAACATGCTGTCAGAAATCTGAGTTGGACTAGGGCTTGATACACCATATTTGAGGAGGCAGAGAAAGTTTTTTAAGTCTGAGTTTGTCTTAAAGAACAGCCTGTGGATTTATTTTTCACATTTTTATGGGGAAAAAATATTTCTATTGATTATTTTATATTTTAGCTGAAAAAAACCTGAAAATCCATTTCCTGAAGATGTTGAATCCCTTCCTGCCAGTAAGAACTAAACAATTTTCAGGAGTTTCTTTCAAGGGAAACTGATTATTTTTTTTTAACAGAAATGTCTATAAATAATTACATATTCAGAAGAGCACTTAATAACAGCAATCATAGAACATACCACTTTCTGACACCTCACCCTTAAATCCTCTTAAAACTTGCAAAGCTCATGTCTGTAGTGGACCTCCTAACCCACCATGCTAGGAAGCAAAATTATGAATGTCTCAGACAAGAAAATGTAGTTCAGAGTTTGTTGTAAGTAATTGTCAACACAGTCAAAATAGCAAATTAATTCACACTGTGAATTAATTATCCTCAGCATCACTGGCAGCTCTTTGACTTCATATTTATATTTATGTCATTAACATTATTATTACTCTCTCTCCCATCCAAACTCCTCTTGACTGAATTTGACTTCCAAGGAGCATTTTTCCATGGTCCTAAAATTCCATCACTAAGTGAATCCCTGAGAAATTAATGGCACTTGCTCATATAAATCTCAGTGTTATCAGCTCTTGAGAGCTTATTCCAAGCCTTCTGGCAGTTAGCACTGTCCTTAAAGCTTCAGTTCCAGGAATCAGTCAATTACTGGGAAATTTCAACTTTAGTTTAAAGAAAGGAAGCTTCTAGCCCTCAGAATTGTATGGAAATGCTTGAAATCAAAACCAAAAAAAGGGTTAGATATCATAAGGCAAATAAGAATGTCCATAAATAATTACTTTAAAAAATCATACTGTGTTTAAGTCAGCCTCTTGATTTTAGGGGTCTTGGTAGGAGATATCTGGACGGATGTTTGTCCTGGAAGCTGTTGGTCATGATCTTCCAGGATACTTTGTGTCTGCTATTAAAGGGGTTGCTATGAACAATGCACTCACCAATTTTTGCATTTGTAAAATTTTTGTCAATGTCCTATAGTGTTTAGCAACCAAAACCAGAAGTTAAATCCACTACACCGTGTTCCACAACAGTCTTGCTTTTATTATTCTTGAAGTCAGGAATGTAAAATGAAGCTTCTCTCTTTTTTTTTTTAATATTCCCTGTTCCTAATACCAACTGATGCTTCTGTTCTTCACCTTCTTTAAATTATCTGTGCAGCAATGTGTTGTATTTGAGCACGAAAGTTTAACAGACAGCAGAAATGTCCCAGGATGTTGACTTGTAAGACTGCAAGGATTCAGTTTTCTTCCTCCTTAAGTGTCTCTTTATTGTCCCGATTCATTCTCATTGTATGTGCTGCAGCAGTGATGTATCTTTGCATCATTTACAGGCTTTGTCTGTCTTGTGCACAATTTACCATGTATACCGGAAAGTAAAACACAAATCCAAACAGCTTTCAGGCTTAGAGGTTTTAAGACTTGCCAGCACTCTTAGGTAACAAGAAATGTTTTTCTGGCACTTTAGAACCTATTTGGCACATTCTGGACAGAGCTGAGTTCACTAGATAAGAAAAATCATTGTGATTTCCTACCTGTATTTCTTGTCTCTTTTCAGCTTCTTGAAATTAGGTATCAGCCAAACCAAAACTACTATGGTGACTTCAGAAGCCTCTACCACTGTACGTTTAACTTTCAGCTGAAAGTTCTGCAATTTCATTTTCATTCCAACAGGAAATCTCCAGCGTTTGTGTACATTACTTTGGTCTTATTACTGGATTGATCAAGTTTACCCTTGAAAATACCGTTTTCACCACTGAAGGGAAAAACATCAAAGTAGCAGTACTGTTACCAAGACCCTAGGACAACCAGTTACCCCTTGTGGTCCAGCGCCCCCTTGAGAGATCTATTAAAGGTATCAGCTGGCCACACATCACTTTGCTGAAGTCTTTTCTAAGGTTAATATTTAATGCTCTTGGCACTGATGTTTTTCCTCAACAAAAATCAGTGAAGCTCTCAGCTCATGTAATCTAACAGCACAATTGCCAGATCTGACTACAGATCCATCTGAAGTTCCGTCCCTCTTTTATTTGAAGTTTGTCATAAGAAATCCACTTTATATCATTACCTACATTACTTTATACAGCGCTGTTCATAGCACCAAAGAAAGATACCAAAGCAATACCCAAAATCATCCTGATACCATGTGGTGAGTCACAATCTGTAAACTTTCCATGTCGCCAGTGTATCTTCATATCTGAACAATCTAAATTAGCTTCTCTTTAATGATCAGTAAATCAAAGACTCACAGTAAACTTTCCAGACTTTGTTGTTCATTTTTTTGCAAGCAGAAGAAAATTATGTGGAAATCAGTGTGCCACAGCAACAGGGCATCCAGCAGCCGTATCTTTTGGGTTGGGTAGGCAGCTCCCACCTGGGCTGGTGAGCACTGACCCACCTTCTGCCCTGGTCTGCTTAGTCACTGCTCTTCCAAGCTCCAAGTCTCCCTGCCCCAAAGCATTTTGCCTGTGAATTAGGGTGCGTTTGGCAGCATGTTGATGTGAATGCACAGACATGGTTATGGCCACACAGTCACAAGCCCGCAGTGTTCATACCACAGATTGCTCTAAAACCTCATCCAGCAAGCATGAAAAACAGTTCAATCAACTGTTCCATTTGGATAAGAGTTGATGTTTGCAACAACAGCTTACAATTGCAACAGCGCCATCATTTCTTAGCATTTCTTCATTTCCATCAGGCTTACCACAATTTGTGAAAGCTGTGAGCTCACAGGCATCTTTTCTTCAGAAGAAAATGACTAAAAATGATTTTAAGGTGCCTTTTAGCATAAAACATAAGAACAGCCATTACAGTAGTTTCAAGTAATATTTTTTTTTGCACACAGAATCTAAGATGGACCTTTTCTCCATCTACCAAGGGGATTTCTTCATAAAGCTTAGAATTAACTTAGAAAGATTCATGAACTCATGAGACAATGTAATCAAAAAAGGAAATACCTGAACATTCACATGCAATATAAATATTTATCAAAAAACACCCATTGGACCAATATTAAACATGGATCTTGAAGAGCTGGAGAATAAAGGATTTAGGCTACCACATGAAAGAAAAACATTTGGAGCCCAGGCTCTCAAGGGGTAATACACAATCTGTTCTTGGTCCAAAAGCTGTGAGAAATGCACTTGTCATTTTGTCGTACGTACTTTGACAGAAAGGTCAAAGGAAGAATTTATGGGAATAGTACAGTCATTAATGTGTGCTACAGAGAAAAAGTGATCAATCAAACCACAAGCCACTGCAAACTACTGTACAATGTTTACTTCTTCTGTTTCAAATCACAAAGCCTTATATAAAGCAGTACTTTCCCAACTTCATCATTTGAAACAAAGTGGCAAAGATAACAATTTTTTTCAAATGCAAAGATTCTGACTAACATTTTAATATTCTCAATCTGAAAGAATACATTTTCCTGTTTTCCTCTGAACCATGACATATTGCCATTTTTAAAGGGCATTTCAACTGACATTCATGAGTACAAGAGAGACTTGTTCTCTTGTAAAACATTGCAGAGACTTGATTATTGTTTCACCTCTCAGCATTTTTTGTTGAAGACTGAACCACCAAGCCAGCTATGTTTCCCTCTCAGCTGTTCTTGTCCCAGCTGTTTTTCACCAGTGTCCTGATTGTCAGAAGCTGAAAAGGATCTGATGCATGGATGAGCTGAAAGTCATTTTGTTTTGATAATCCTAATGATGTTTTGCAAGCCAAGGAAACCCTTGATTCTGGGAGTCTATGAAGAGCAAAGAGAACGAGCCTTTATCCAAGAAGTAGAGTGATGGCAGAATTGCACACTCTTCCTCAAGTTCATCTATTTAGGAAGCAGCCATTTCCCAGGGAGAAGCCTTAAGAAAAAAAGAGAGGTTTTCCAGCTGCTAAGGGTGTAAACTCATCAGTTTAAAAACCTCTGAACAAACAGAACTGTCATGGGAGTGGTAAAGACTACCTGTAGTAAAAAAAGAAGCCATGTTTTAAAAGTTTCCAAGCAACTAAGGAAGATGTTAGCATTTGCTGTTAAACATTTTTACCTCTAACACTTAGGCTATTAATAAAAACCCCAATAAGTCGAAACCTGGTTCACAGCTGCCCACTGGGCATTTAGCATGAGAAGTCCAGTGGCTTTTTACCCAGAGCAGCCCTCCGTTCAGAGATACCAAATGCCGTTGACTTGTTATGCCAGACACACTAACGATGACAAGCGCTTATCTGGCAGTCTTCTGGGTGACACATAGTCCCCACCTAAGAGCAGCACAAAGTGTTGGTACCACTGGCTTCCTTCAGGTTTGCACAGGAGGCTGTGGATGCCAGGAGCTCCTGTGACAGCAAGGAAAGGCAGTGTGTCTCACCTGCCCTGCACTTCCAGGCAGATAACATAATAAAAGTGTGAACCTGGGAAGGGAGGTGGGTAGGAATGGATACTTTTTTTCTTTTTCATCTTTGATGCCACGCTTCAAGCAGTGAAAAAAGGGGAAGATGGAGCTGCTGTGTCTAACAGATTGCTTTGTCCCTCCTGCAAACTCTGCTGCACTGGGGAGCTCGCAGTCTCTCTCCTTTCTCGAGGGAGCATAACTCTATCTGGCCAGTCAGTCTGCGAGGAGATCACAGTGACATTTGGTCAGTGAGATGCATATGGAGGATGAATAACTCAAGCCAGATTTATAAATGCAGCACTTTTCAAAAAAACTATACCTGTGCTGTTGGAAGCAAATTCAGTGGATGGCCAGATGGAGATGATGACTATATCAAGCCTAACCCTCAAATGAATCAAAGCCTTGCCATAAGGTATTTCAAACAGGCAGGTAAGGAAAAAAATTGTGGCAGAGACACCAAAGCTTCAGAAGAGGGCTTGTGTTTTGAATCATTGTGGCCTACAGCAGCATAAAAATACAAAGTTCACCTTCAAGAAAAAGAGGAAACAAGGAATTGGCCTGGGGTTTGAAAAAAGGTTATTTACTGATGTTGCATGATGTGATGAAAAAGGAGAGTTCAGCGTAAGCTGGGAATGAAGAACATGGGAGCACAGGACTATTCATGCATCAGCAGATGGGTCAGGAATGTCTGTTGAGGAGCAGCTTTGCTGGAAAGAACTGGAGGACCCTGGCCGACAGCAGACTCAGCTGGTCTCCACAGCACATCTTAGTAGATGTGAAGGTTGACAGCACTCTGGCATTAGACCACATCTACATACCACATCCAGTTTTGGCTCTCCCAGCACAGGACAGACATGGGCAAACTGGAGCGGGCTCAGAGGAGGGGGTGCTGAGGGCTGGAGTACTTGTCCTGTGAGGAGCTGGGCTAGGTCAGCCTGAAGAAAGGGTGGGTTTCAGAGCACCTAATAGCATCACTGCCTACCAGTGCCTACGAGAGGTCACCAATAAATGGAGCTGACCTCTTCGTAGTGGTGCATGGGGAGAGGACAAAAGGCAGTGGGCAAAACAGTAAAAAGAGAGGTTTGACTAGGGTATAAGAAGTTTTTTCCCCATGAGGGCAGCCAGGCAGCAGAGCAAGTTGCCCCGAAAAGCTACGTCATCCCCATCCCTGGAGATTTTCAAGACCCAAGCAGACTCAACCCTGAGCAGCCTGGTCTGGCCCCAGAACTGGCCTTGCTTTGGGCAGAGGTTTGGAGCAGACATCTCCAAGGTCCAACCTGAATTGTTCTGTGATTCTTCGAACGTGAAAGGATCAGTGAATCATTCCAAAGTTCCATCTTGAGCAATATGAAAATGTTTTAGTAAAGGTTATATTAAAAAGCTTTTGAGTACAAAAAAGGAGCTAAACTGCCATTCCAAGACCATATATGCAAATTTAAATTTGAACTGAATATACTAAGGAGCAACAAGTGAACAGAAATAAACAATACCTGCTACCTCTGTCCTTTCAGTTTAAACTTTCCCAGATGCCTAGGTTAAGGGTTGCAAACAGGTACCCTCACTATGGGGAGAATGCCTTCTGTTATTATTCCCTTTGAAAACACCTCCATCAAAGCTGCTTCAAAGCCCCAAAATGCAAAAAGAGAGATTTGACAGGAAAATGTGAAATGACATCTTTGCTTTGCTAGGGAAAGAAAATACCTGGCTTCTCTGGTCTCTATAGCAACAATCAGTAAATACGATTAGCATTAACAAGAAAGCAGATCATCTTGGGTGAATCTTTTATCTTAACTTACTTTTATAACTCATTTTAAAGGCCATTCCTGGTATTATTATACCTAAGCTCCTTATTGCACTTTTGGAAAACTATGATTCACACTCATTCCTGGTATAAATCTACTGACTCACACTATAAAGAATAAGTATGACTCTAAGTCTATGACCAAAGAGACAAAAAGATTTTCTTTAAAGTTGCACAGCAAGGGCTGCATATTTATGAGAGTATGCCACTTTGAGGATTATTTATCACAAGCAATAGACCTTCTAGACTGCTGAGCAACTTTATTACAAGCATGTACACACCAGTCTATTTCAGTTATACACATTTCTCCCACATCGTAACAAGACTAAAATGATGTGATAAACCTGGTTTTGGCATTCTGAGCCACAGGAAAATCCACAGCACTGTGGTGCAACATCTCTGTTAGATGCACTCCTGTGATCGTGTTGCTCCTCCTTGCTTTTTAAACTGACTTTTCACAGAAGTGGCTGGGTCAAGATTTAGGGGTGAATTTCAGCCAAGCAATGGGGTATCTAAAGGAGTTCTTCATACGCCAGGATACAAATTTAGTCACTATCTTCCCTATGCAAACACAGAGGCGCTTTCCATGGGAAAAAAAGATTTTCATCCTGCATTCAGGTGGATGATGTTTTACAAGGACCTGTACTGGATCGTTGATGATCTCCATTGGGAAGGAAAGCATCATAACCTTTCCCACTTTAGAGCGACAGTAATACACCTAGACGCCCTCCCTTCTCTGTTACAATAAATGTAGTTTAATTACACATGCACAAGTATGGATGAGTAAACAGATCCTCTTGTTTATATTCTAGGAACTTAAATTATTACAGGTGTTTTCATTGGAAAGTCATTTAAGTCTCACTGTTTGCAAATTTGAGTCATTAAATCTTTATTTATATGAATAGATTTGCTAAAAAAAATGGGAGCTGCCCATGTGAATGGGGCTGGCAAGATCCCAGCCTCTATGCATGTTGAGAAGTGCAGTTTACACTGCCATTGCTCAGACTGAAGCACTGGTCTTTTCGATTTATATTAGGCTGTGCAATGTTACACATCAGCAAAAGGAAAGCCAATGGAGGGAGCAGAGTTCACCACATCTGATTCACATTGCACTTTGTGTTTCTACTGCTCCTGAGTTTTTAACTTTGCAAATTACTGCTTAAACTGGCAGCGTATTAACGTCACATGCAAATAGCTATATCCACTTCAAGGCTGTGAAGAATCAGGCCCTCATGTCTCCTACTAATCAGGCTATGTATCAGGTATCCTCTCGGCAGCAAATGGATCATGTAACAAAGAGAGAACATGCCTAGTATCTGAGATGAAAAAAAAAAGTAATAAAGCTCCATTTATATCATGTGTTGGCCCTTTTGGACAGTCTTTGGAGCATTACTGATGTCAGTCCCATGTGCTAGTTGCCTTTTGAAGACCTTCATCTATTTGAAGCTTTTCAAACACTTTTGAAAGAATGTCTACAAAGTCCTGCAAACGCCAAGAGCAGTTGATTTAACACGACTCTAACTAAGGCAAAATGAACTGAAGCAATTTCTCCTGTCCCTGCAGGTACTGTGTTGAAATATTTTATCTGAAGTCTTCAGAACTATCCCATTGAAAATATCTTTTAAGAAGCTTCAGTCTCTTCACACATCAAAAAAATGCACAGTGTATTTGGAAGGAGGGGAAAATCCCTAAAATCAATGTTGTTATTGCGGTCCTAATAGGCTCTGCCATATTCTAGGCAGTCTAGTTTTGATAGCAGCAAATTTCATTAAGATCTATCTTGAGACACCACACAGTTTCAGAACTCTTTAGAAGTCAGAGTTTTCCTTCAAAAACATTTCAAGCAAAGGCTATAAAAATACTACCAGGGGTCTTTCCCTTGATCACGGTGGTACCTCTGGGAAAGGAGTTATTACTACCTTTGCGTTTGGTAATAAGGGGCTACTGTCCGTTCTTTAAAGGGATTATAATCAGACCTTAATTTGTTGCATTATAATGTGGTGTGTCTGTTTATTGTCTCTATCTCCTCCCACATATGCCTCTGTCAAGATGTTTCTGCTGATACTGTGTTTTATTCATTCTTAAAGAATCCTGTCAGGTATGGATATGAAAAATAAAATTAAAAAAATAGGCACATGGAATCTTCATGAGAACTGTGTAATTTACAGTTCACATGATTGAATATATTTAATTTAGTCTAAAGAACAGTATGTGCATTTCTATGAATTGCATAGTGTGTAGGGAATGGGAATCACTGAGAAAACTTTGGATGGTCACAGTAAAAATGACAGCTTCTAGGCAGAATAGGAGCAGTCTGCAAAAAGTGTGTTTTCGTCCTGGGACACAAGACGAGTTGTTATTAATTTACATCACCTTAGCAAGATGAAGGCTGCCGTAGAGGGAACAAAAAGCAAAAGCCATTCCTTTCCAACAGAGCTGTTATTCAGAGGATACTCCAGGATATTCCAGAAGTTTTGAAACCTTTTTTTTTCAAGCAGGTAGCTTTCAGTCAGACTGTTGACCAATTGTTGTTGTATTTTGTGCTTTCCTAACACTGCAATAACTATGCATTGTGGGGAGATTATATCCTGTTAAAAAAAAAAGGCACCAGCTCATGGTTCAGGATGGCCTCAATAATGCAGACTCCAAAAGAAAATGAAACAGTTTACTTCAGGAATAAGCATGGCCTATTCAGGAGCTGTGGGTCATGGGGGTTTATGCTGAACCTCCACCCCACAACACCTGTTGCCCCTCCACCACCACCTGTGGGAGGAGAAAAGAGGACGTGGGCAGAGAACTAGCCCATTTTTATCTCAAATGTAGCAGGGTTTTTTTGTGACACTTGTGCTCATTTCTGAGCTTTAATCTGAGCTTGGTCCCTCCTGGGGGCATTCCCCAACTTGTCCCATGGACAGAGCTGCAGGGGGCAGAGAGCCAAAAGCAGGTGTTTTGGGGGGAAAGCCATCACTGCCTGTCACTTCTTGCAAACACAAAGTGGTTTACAACCAAGAAGGGTCTACCCTTGCACAGCATACCTGGCTCCTGGAAGTTCATCTCCTCCCTAGGTATTTCCTTCTTACTCCGCAGCTCCCTTTCCCTCTAGAAAAACCAGGTGACTCTGCCTGTCATTTGTATTCTTTTCCTCATTAGCTTTCCCCAGTAATTTATTCCATGTGTTTATTACTCGCTGCACGTAATAGTAGGGCTGGAGTTCCCTCACGTCTGCATTATGTCCTCAGTTTCCTATTAAAAACATTTCTCTACCAACTCATTACTCCTTTCCATAATGATGAAACTCTCTCTCAATTAACATCTGCATATCCTACATTCCAAAGAGCATAGAGCCATCTTCCCACCTGAGCTCAGTCCTTAATTTTGTTGCTGTTGGTCTGGTACATCTTATGCTGCTCCGCTGCCAGGGAATCACAGCCTGCCTGTAGCTTACCCTCCACTATTGAATACAAGCCCTCGCCTTTTTCCAGATGGACTATCCTGCATACATCTTTGCCCAACATTGGTTGTTCACAGGCATGATGGTAGCCTTAGGGGATTTACCACTGCAGGTGAAGGTAGGGTCAAGGAGGTAAGGTTTAAAAAAAAAAAAATAGCACAGTAAACCACCTTGCCAACATTTCTGGTGGAGGAACAAAATACCATATTAAGGCCACATTCAGGTTGGGATGCAGGCCAGCTTCACATTACATTAATGTGCTAGCCCAGAGCCTCCATAATACTGTTTATTGCACTTAAAAGGAAAAAATGAAAATGCACTTGCAGAGGGAGAGTTATGGTCATAGTGATGCAGTGAGTCAGTAAGTGTGCACCAGGCTGCTGTTTTGTCCCACCCTCATTCCTGGACCACACTATCAGAGAGATCCAAAAAAGACAGCACATCCCAAGTGGGGCTCAGCTCAGTTAAGGTGAGGTTTAAATGGATGCTGTACAACTAGAAAGTAGAGAAACAGGGAAGCACACAGTACCAATGACTCCCTCATAACAGATAATCTCCCTCTGACCTCAAGTGGGATGTTAACATGATCCAGACAGAAAAACAGAAATTTCATCAAAGGAACAGCTGAAGTCTTTATGGGATGCAACAGACAGCATCACTAGCCTACCTCTTACCTTTTTTTTGTTGGGGAGGAAAGCAAAATAATGCCCAGGTTTTCTTGCAGCAGACTTAGAGTATGTCAATATTAACATCTAGCTGAAATGATTTTAGAGAGATCATTGGTTTATGAAGGTTGAATTGTTGGAAAAACTGTATTAAAATCCTGGGAAACAGTTGGATTTGTATCCATTGTTTCAGAGGCATGGGGAGGCCACAGGAATAGATGTTGAGAAATGGCTGTCAGTGAACTGACTGGAACAGAAAACATTGCATCAATAAGTCACAACTTTTTAATACATGCCTTGAGTTGTTTTGTCATGCAATTTTGTTAAAATAATTTGCTATCTACCCAGATGAAAATTATTGCAGTAGGAACTTTATCTTTTTCATTCATCTTTTTTTAAAAGAAATCATACTATTTTAAACACGCTTTTTTCTATATCCGTTACATAGTCATTTACAAATTGGAAGCTGTATTTTTCCTTTTTTTTAATCAGTTCTAAAAAGTGAAGTGTTAAACTACATAAACAAATGAAAAGCCACATTGTGCATGTAATTGAAAAGTTATTTTAAAGTCAACTTGTTGTGGCAAATGTCAAATCTATGGATTGAAAGCAAGAAAAGCCTGTTCCATCTTCAGACCCTCTTTAATTTTACTTATGAAAATTACCTCTTAGCAGTTCTTAGATATATTGATTTTTTGGTTTTTTTTTTTGGTGGTGGGGAAGAGAAATCATGCTTTTATGAAGTAATAATGACCTCAGCAGAAAGGTTTAGCTATGATTATGTCAACAACTTTGAAGTAATCTATATCCAAACTCAATAGAGGATTTTATTTACCTAGAAAATGTCCAAGTGGAAAACAGCTTGGTGAGGGCATTAGTGCACATCCAAATCTAGGGTGGATTTGCATACAGTTGAGACAATTAGAAAAGGGGTCCTTATCACTTTTATGAAATGAAGCTGAATCACCAGAGTACCCCAAATACACAGGCTGGCACCGGGCGCTCTGTTCTCATACTTCACAGGGTTTGAAGTAGGTTTCAATTTCATTTTGCCTGTATTGCATCAGACAGCTTTGGAAAACCAGAGAGAAATAAACCACAATGCCACAGTAGTGGAGAATATTTTGCTGCATTTTTTTTCAAAAGACAGTCTCCTGAGCCAGGCATTTGAATCATAAGGACTTCTGGGATGGGATTTTCACTCAGAGATCTCCATTCTTACGTGGATTAAGAGGATTAAAAACCATTAAATGACCATCCTCCAAGTCCCTAAAGCAGATTTGCCTTTTTCTATCCTCCTTCAACTGGGGCAGACTTGGGGGTAACAAAGTACTGCACAAAAGGCTCCCTTAGCATGACAAAAGGTGAAACAATCCACTGAACTGCCAATGTACCAGACAATGAAGTCGGTGCAGTCTACTCAGCTCATTTTCATCAGAACAAATGGTATCAAACTTGGCAATGGCATTGTTCTTAAACTTGAACATGGGGCTCTTTTTTTTCCCCCTCTTCTTTTTTTTTATTTTTTATTTTCCCATCCGAAGCTCAAGGTGTCATATTAATTATTTAAATCTTCAGAAGATTTCAACTGTATCCTCCAAGGCTCTGCTCAGTGCCAGAAGGTCTCCAATCTGCATTAGCTTTTGTTAATTAGAGCTGAAACAAGGACTTTGATCTCAATGAATATAATAACAAAAAAAGCGCAAAACTTCCTGTGTGATTTATCTTTTACCTATTTTCTGCCTTTACTGTTTTTCCACTCTATTAGACTTTGATTTACCTTGTCTGAGTAACATTAAACAACTCGGGTACAAAAGAACTTAAACAGCTTCAAAAGCCTGACTGAAATGATAGTTAAACGCTACATGAAGTGATCCTGAGTCTTTAAACTTTGAAAGAAAATGACACAATTTCACTTTATTTTATTTTATTTTTTGTAAGCAGGGGCTGACGTTGCGGGGGGGGCGGGGTGGGGGGCGGTTGGTTTGTACAGCATAGATGCTTGTCTACTGATGTCAGATATCACAGGTTTTCCTGTTGGGATTGATCTTTCCTCATTAAGAGCCTTGTTTCTAGAGCTATAGCGCTGATAGAACAGAAGGCCAGTGATATTCTGCAAGATGTTCCTCATGCATCAGGCTTGCCCTGAGTTTGTAGCACTGCTTAGATCCGAGGGGGTCACCGCCAGGGCTTGCCTTGTTAAAATTTTTCTCATTAACATTTATCTTATTGAATAGCTCTGAAAGGCAAATTTTTTAAGCCCAAAAAGAAAAACTAGCAAATTTTAGTGTCAGATGAGGTCTAGTTGTATATTCACTTGAGCGGGGACTTGTCGTTATGGTCCCTTAATATAAAAAAAATAATCAAAGAATATCCAAAAATGCTGTGAGTGAAATCTACATCAGAGATTTACGAGATACATGAGGGTAAATTTTCATTGTGATGGACAAAGAGTTGCGCACACAGCCTTCATTAATAACAACGCACAGTGCTGAAAATGTGCCCTGTATCCTTTACATAAGGCTCACTGTGGAACGACGCAGTCCCAGGAGACTGGTCACTGGTGGTTTATCTCATTTTAGGCAGAATAAATTAGAGGATATCTTGTCAATTCTGGACAGAAAGTAGGAAAGCTGAAAGTGAATAGTCTTAAAAATAATAGCTAAGTACTATGATAAGCTGCTGGAGGCACCAACTGAGACAAAGGAGTTTTGTCCAGAAAGGAATGAGATTTTGTTGGGGAAGTTTAAAATGGATTTAGTACCTGAGACAAATGCTTCACTGCCAAGGTCTGGCTTCATCCACGGGACTGGGACAGCCTGGGCAATGATAGCACAGACCCTGTCTCCTCACAGCACCAGTGTTCTTCAGCTTCAGGCCTGCAAACAGGTTGGGAATCCAATAATAATCTGATCCATCTCCTGCCAAAACCTATGGCAGACTTCAAACCAGCTTCTAGAGGCTTCCTGCCAGGCCCTGCCTTGCTAGAGATGCTCTTACTGAGTCATGGTGGATTTGTGATGTGAACACCCACCCACTGGTTGACTAAGACCACTTTTTTCATATTTCCATGCCTTTTTTCTCTCTTGACAGTCCATTTTGCATAGGTTGGTGGCGGCAGGTAATGCGCACATTTCTGGTCACATATTTTGGCAGGAGGTTGTAATTGCGCGCTGAGCAACAGTTCTAGTTGGTGTAAACCGAGAGCCCCTGTTGGCTTTCATTCCTGCTCCTTTTGGAGTAGAATTGGGGTTTTTTTGCAAAGCCAACAAAGAATGTTAACAGTCAACTGGAGGCAAAATTTTATATAAAGGCAAAAGTTTCATGTCAGGACCATACCTTTGTTTCCTACAGGGAGCTGTGCCTGGGAGAGGGAGGGCCCTCATGCAGCAATTTGAAAGGATATGAGAGTAACGATGTTGCTTTGCCAATCCTCTTCCATCTATAACCTGGCCAGAGAAAAGGGGAAGGTAACAGATTGCCTACAAACACAGACATTCTATTAAACGGGGACTTTTGATCCCAACATTCTGACCTGCCATCCCCCCACTAGTGAGCACACATGCCTCGAAAATCCAGGCAGAATCCAGTAATGTCTGGTGTCTCCTTCCCTGCCTCCCCCATCCTTCATACCATCAAAAGCTCACAAGTTCTGGAGCTTCCCTAAAAGTTTGGGATACTTCAAACCAGGAAAGATAGGGTGGGGGCCAGTGGCCCTCAGCAAGGGTGTGTAAACTGCCACCTTCCTTGAGCCACTGTACCCAAACACAGCCCCCATGGCTTTGCTCACAAATGTTGTCTTTTACAGGACTGAATCCTTTGACACAGTCTTAAGGGATGGAAGCAATGACTGCACATTTTCAACAAAAAAGACTGAAAACATGTGGCAACTGTGCTGAAGCTAACGCAGTGCAGAGCGACAGCCGAGTCCGGGACCCTGCTCTGTACACCTGGGCATTCCATCGCCCTCACTGCCTCTCCTTGCTCAAAGAATATTGATTCTGGCTTTGCTTCACTTTCATCTGTCAGCACAAGTTAGTGTAGTTCACGTCAATGCTATTACTGACATATGCTGAATTTTTTTGCTCACCCAGGCTTCTTCATTTGTCCCCCTCTCCAGGCTCAGTATGAGTGCCAATTGCTACTCCATCTGTGCTCCCAAGAGAAGGGCAATAGTGTCCCCCACACACAAAGCCCATACCCCTCCTTGAGAGTCTGGGAGGGCACAAGGGGGCAGGAGGGTCCGGCTGCCCAGCAGGTGTGTGCCAGGGCTGGGCTGGCTGTTGTGGGTGTTAGCAAGAAGTGCATGAGCCATTGCCCCCTCACAGCTTGTGAACTGCCACTGTACTCTGCCTGGAAAAGTCCTACAGTAAATGCTTCTCAGAGCTGCCTGCTTCCAGAAAGGACAGGAATTTCAAGTGATTGAATAAACTTCCCCAGAAACTCAAAGGATGCTATCCACTGGCCTTCAGAAAACTTTGCCAGAGACAAGCAGTTGAAGTTTGCTTTGAGGTTTAGGTTTTGGACAAAATATCTTTGCTGTTTACCCCATGATGCCTTCTGTTTGGCAGAAGTCAAAGCTGTGATGATAGGATGGGCATGTACAGGCCATGGAGGGTGTAGAAAATGAGGACACGTAGCTTAAGTTCAAGGCAAAAGAGCAGAGGGAGTCCAGGGAGGGAAGGAAGTCAAAGTCATGGAATGGGAAAGTGGATATCTCTGCAGCAGTTTTCTGAATAAGAGCAGAGAGATTGCATTCATTGATGCCAGAAATGGAGACACAACATTATTTCCATGAAAATCAAAGGAAAAATACTCACCGACTTTAATAAAAATAGCATCAATCCCCAAATCGCTAAAGGTTTCTCACAGGCTGCAAGATTTCTGTTGTTTTACATAGTCTACTTTTTAACATTGAAAAAGATAGGCACTTGTCTATTATTCTAACTCACTAATCTTGCGTTTCCTACAAGTTCTTCTTTGGGGGGGAGGAATGGAGAATCATATTTAATTACTTGACTTCTTTTAGAGATTATCACTTTAAAGCCTTACTTTCTTATATTTATTTCATTTGAAACTTAGATGATATATCATCTTATTATGACTTTTTACAGCTGTTCTTTTAGATGGGCTCAACAGCATTCTCGATTTAATTCAGTACACCTCCATATAAAACAACAGTGTGTTGTATGTGCATTGCTTTATTTGAAAATTATGTACATGATAGTATGTTTCTGTCTGCAGATTGTGTCTGATTTGGCTGACAGAAGATTGCAGCAGTCATCGTGGCCAGAAGCTATTGGAAAGCAGCCAGCATTAATAACAAAACAAATAGAAAGCAGAAGCAAGTAATGCCATAAAACACAAAGACAGTGGGTTACACTTTACTCCATGAAGTGGTGTTGCATCATGCACGCAGCATATTTACCGATAGGGCACAGGGCAACCTCTGGCTTTGAACTTCTCACACCACTACAATGGCCATATTCTAAGGGAACCCTCCGGGCTCAGCGTAGCTCTGCCTCAGAAAACAAATGCTTCACATGGTGACAGAAGTTAGGAAGAAAGAACGATGTAACTAAAAGCCTCCATGTAAACAGGATGGCTGCAGAGGGAAAAGCACTTTATCCAAGAGACACTTAATGCGAAGATCTGCTATTTTGACTCTTTTGCTGTTGCCCCTCATTGCAATGACTTCTTTTAAACTGGGAGAAGCCTGATGCCTTGGGCCTAGATAGAGCAAATAGCACTGGCTAAAGCTCAGCTTTAAACCTAAGAGGTGGGAAAATGCAGATTTCTTTTTAGATCCTGTCCTGGTTTCAGCTGGGATAGAGTTAATTTTCTTCTCAGTAGCTGGTGTGCAGTGCTTGTGGTTTGGATTTGGTGTGAGAACAATGTCCATAGCACATGGATGGTTTTGGTTGTTGCTGGGTGATGTTTATACCAAGTCAAGGACTTCTCAGTTTCTCAGGCCCTGCCAGCCAGAGGGCTGGAGGGGCACGGGAAACTGGGAGGGGACACAGCCAGGGCAGCTGCCCTGAACCAGCCAAAGGGATATTCCATACCATGGGACATCATGCTCAGTATATAAGCTGGGAGAAGCAGAAGGAAGGGGAGGACATGTGGCATTATGGCGTTTGTCTTCCTAACCATTACACAAGATGGAGCCCCGTTTTCCTGGAGATGGCTGAATACCTGCGTTGTTTTGCTTTGCTTGTGTGTGTGGCTTTTGCTTTACCTATTAAACTTTCTATCTCAGCCCATTAATTTTCTCACTTTTATTCTTCCAGTCCTCTCCCCAATCCCACTCTGGGGGGAGTGAGCGAGCAGCTCCTGGTGCTTAGTCTCCAGCTGGGGTTAAAAACACCACCAGAGCAGTGGAAATGTGGCAGAGCAGTGGATGGACTCCCTCTCCTAGTCCCAGCGGGCTTTATTCCTGGGCACATTATAAAATTTTCTAAACATGCTGTTATGGGAGAGAGGGAAATGGGAGTCCTGTCAGCACAAGTCCTAGTGCTGTTGTGTGACCTACTGCTGGAGCAGTACAGAAAAAGCTGTTGCTGTAGTGAGGGTCTAGTCTTCTGCACACTTGGAAATTGAAGTCATCGACACATGCAAGGTAGTGGGCTGCCATAATTTAAGTTAGCTACAACTTCTTAATGTGTTTGACTGCCAGACTAGACTATGAAGCTTTGCTATAATCTAGTCTCAGAAGATGTGTGTGGTTGCAGTCAGGTCTTTTTCTTCAAGGACAGGAGTTGATGTATTTTGTTCAAGGTGAGAGAAGAACACATTGCTTTCATTAAAGTGACACTACCAAATAAAGTCAAGCAACTGCATGGCTTTGCACTCTATCATACCTGCTAGGAGGATCCTACAAACTGCAGGGCTCTCCCAGGAACTGGCTTTGAAATACTTCTCAGTGCTGGAGGGCATAACCGTTTTCTCTGAGCTGCATTTGAACCAGCTTCTCTTCAACCACATCTTTCTGTTTCCATGATAACCGGAGTCAGTGTCTGCTTCAAATGAGAGCAACATGCATCATCAGCATACTGTCCTCATTTGTGCCTGCAGCATTTCACAAAGTCTTCTAAAGGTCTAATGTTGATATGGAGCAGATGTTGACTTTGTTGGGGTTGCTCAGCTGTAACTGGTAGCACAGTTTGGACCCACTCCTTCACCTTGAGCAGCAATAGTCTACTGAATTAACTATTAGTAGCTTTTAATTAATTTTGAATTGCAATATCTCCTAGAATTAGGGAGAGTCATTGCCCCACAAAGTTTGCAGCTGTTGGATGTAGCAATTAACGCTGGAGGAGGAAAAAATGAGGAGACCAAGGAGACAAGAGGAGACAAAAGGAGGAGACAAAGTAGTTCTGGTAGGATAGGGATCAGCATCAGCATCAAGAAAACTACTAGGACAGCTTGGTCACTGCCCAGTATTTTGAAGGACTATGGCAGAAGGGAAGCTTAAGGAGGGGTTTAAAGAAAGTAGTAGTTAGCCATTTTTGTTATGGGCACAAACATTTTATGGCAGCACGCAAACAAACCAGAACATGCTAAAATACAAAGGTAAACCAAATAAATTATTAAAATGGCCATTGCTGGAAGAGGAAAGGGAAAGGTGGACAGCATAGCTGTATATTTGGTTTGCTTTGGACAGGAAATTAGTCAATGAGTAGCCTTCAGGTGTTGTTTTTACTCTCATTTTCAAGCTATGTCATCAAATCAAGACAAATTCCCCCTAATTTGAGCTACATAATGAATTTTATTCATCTTAAGGAAACCTTTCTTTCAAAGTATTCTGCCTACTTGTTGAGCCACTCTGAAATTAAGAGCTATTCTCCCTTGCTTTCCCTTACCTGCAGATTAAGCAGCTGCAGCTCTATTACTCTACTTCATATGCCTTTTCTTCTCAGATCTCTCTAAAAGTAGAACAGGTTCTCAGCTCCACCACTTTTTGCCTCAGAAAGGCTTCCTTCCATCTTCTCCTTGCTGTCTTGATCATTCTGTGACCCTCAGCTAACCTGACAGATTCACTATGGCATGTGTCAGTGATCAGTCAAATCAGCTGTCATGGGAACGTCTCTGTAGTGTCAGATCTCCCCGAGTGAACCACAATTGCAAGTGCCATTGCTGAAAGACCTATAGTGCTTCTGCGCTGGTTCATGTTCAGGATGCTGAGCTGTGCTACTTCCACTGATGACTCCTTTCCTGAGCCAGATGTTCTTGTACCAAAAAAAGTAAAAAAATATTATTCATACTCTTCTCACCTGTATTGGATACACTGGAGCTCTCTCGAATGCATTGCAAGGCTCTGTAATGACGTCAGAATTGAAGTCATTAGACTTTATAATCTCCTTCCCAATGAGTTTCATACTCACAAGGCGGTGGGGTCGGGGTGTGGGGGTGTAGGGGGTGAACAATGGACTGTGAGTGCCAGAGGAGAAATGAGAGCTATGGGAGATAGAACCCTTCAGAAAGTAATTATTTTGGATATTAGCACATTACAATGGGAACAATTGCCCCCTGAAAAATCTAATTCTGTATATTCCATGTGTTGTATACTTTAAGAGGTTCTCAAATTGCTCATTCTTCTAATGACTGAAGAGGTGAATAGACATATCAAGCAGTGAAGGGACTAAGGTCTGGTCAGTCACTTGGTCTACACAGCCATATGTACCGCTGATACAGAAAAAGCTAGAAATGTCAGACACATAAAGTGCTCCCCGCCCCCAACCAGCCTTTCAACTGGCAAGTAATCTCTCAGAAATAAACCTTTCAGGAAAAAAATATTTTCTGTATCTGAAAGTTCTCTGCAAAAACCAGGAATTTTCTAGAGTGAGGATTACATCCTTGGAATACATCACCCCGCATTCTTATTCTGGTACTACCTTGAAATCTCAGTCAACAACACAATCCTATTGCATCAGTTCTAGGCAAACACAGAAGGAAGCAGTGGTCCCTTTCCCCTAAAAGCCTTTGATATGATGCAACAAACCAAGGTGGAGACCACAAGAAAGCATTGTATAACTCTGTTGTATCTTCTTTCAATGTCCTCATCACCATGTAACCTACATACTTTTCAGCAGAGACCTCAGCAGCAGGATTGACATCTGCTGCTGATGAACACATCTACATTGCACATGGCTTATCCTTTCTCTCAGACATGCTGAGTTCTGGAAAGGAATATGATGTTTATGATAGCTCTAAGTTCCTCATGGAGACTGCAGAGAAGTCCTCAAGAAAGCTGGTTTTAGTTCACTGACACACTTTGTCCTTACAGTGAACAGCTCAATTTTTACTTAAACAACAAAACTACCACCCTGGAGCGTAACTACAGACTTTTAAGTACAGTGAGCCCAAGTCTACATGCACTATGGACATAAAGATAAAACAATGGGGAGGCCAGAGGACAATAATGTGCTGTTGTAGAAGGTGACAGTACTTAAGTTTAATGAACTGGGACCACAGCATAACAGCTACCAAGCCACTTCTTTCTAGGCCTAACTTTTTTAACACAGACCCTATTCTGTCTGGCTCACCCATCCATCTACACACTCATCCGCCTCCATGAAAATACAAAAAATGGGGCCTGCAGCAGACATGATGCTTGGTTAAAGCCAAAGCAAATTCTCATGTTTGATTTTTGCATGTTTTCAGTGTTCTATCCCTAATGATCTGTTTGTCTGGATATTCTGTCCCCTTCCCTTACTGAGACCAGGAGGCACCCCGTCCACGAGCTGCTCCGCTCCTCATTCCATCCTCCTGGGTAAAGATCTAGGCCAAAGAAGGAGTGGATCTGCCCTCTTTTCCTATAGCTGTTTGTGCTCTAAGAAACAGGAGATCCTCTCTCCTCTGATATGAAAGGGGCATGTCAATCACTTTGCAAGACAGAATTAAAAGAGACTAAAAAGGCAAGGATATCAGAAAATCAGGTGATGGGAAACTGTGCTGAAAGCAAATATGGGAAACTGTGCTGAAGGCAAATGAGAGCTCCTTAAGAGAAGCAAATACAGTTCGTTCACTTCCCACAGTCCTATGGCACTTTCTTCTCACTTTTGCCAAACAAAGTAAGTATGAATTACTTTTCACATTGCTGCTTAACAACACTAACACAGTTGCTTCCCTAGCTCACTCATGCTCACACCCTTCTCTCTCCCATCCTGCCACCTCTGAATTGGGCTGCATATTAAACTGTCATCTCTGCTGTGCTTTTTTTTTTTTTTTTTTTTTGGAAAGGATGATGAGCTGGGGTGGAAAGATCAATTATTCCTTTAGTCGAGATACTTATCCAAGAGTTCATTTAACCTGGTTTGAATGTGTTGCTGACTCAGAGGAATTAAGCTGGAAGATAGCCAAGGACCAAAGAGAAAGTTAAGGCACAATGAAGCTAATAGGCTCCCATTGGTTGCTATTGTTAGAACTAGCCTTAAAAACAAAACCAAACACACATGCAAGTCTGGTTTCCTGTGTGTTAAGCTGAGTGCTTTACAGGGACTTCCATTATGTCATGGTTCATTATTTCCTCCTCTCAGCCTAAATGGAGCCTGAAAGTAGAATTAATAGCAATAGGATCTTCATTAAAACGGCTCTTCTGAAAAGGAGCAGATGAGGATAGTGTCTTTAATGGGAGGGTTCTCATTTTAGCACTCTTTCTTTATTTATGGAGTCCTGTACCTGTACACAGCACTTTAAAACATCTCCCTTTGGAAAAAAGTCTGATAAAGACTGAGATAATATAGATCAGCTGTAATTAAGTAGGCTTTTGTAGGAACAACAGTAGCGATAGAATGAAAATGGGAAGTTTATGCTCCTCCAGACTTGTAAAGCAGTTCTGTAAAACTCAGCTGAGAAGTAGATCCCTGCTATAAACAATACATGGAGCTCAAAATTATTTAGAGAGTTTTACATTCTGTATTAAATTTTTCTTCCCATAAGGAATGAGACATGATCTCTTCATCTGGGAGGGTTACAGTCTACATGTAATAACATTTAGGCTTTGCTTTGTAAGTCAAAGATAGGGCATTCCCTACAAGTACTCTAGAGCATATGGAGCACTGTCTGGCAACGATTCATACTTAGCTCTGCTTCCACTTAGGGTTCAGACCCCAGGGTGGGAGCTTCGTCTGATCAACAAAATAATTCAGTTGCTTCCCACTTGGAAATTCATCGGTCAGAGGTGGAAGACAGAGGGAGGCTGAAATCAACAGGACGTGCCACTGTCACAGCTGAGGTGTCCCTTGTTTTCCCTCTGCAGTCAGTTGACAATAACCCTGTTTTTTGAGCTGGTCTTTATGCCGCACAAGCCCAAGTACTGTGCCCCCAATTAGCCTCTTGCCAATTATAAAGGTGTAAGGGATGTTAAATGCATTTGTTTTAAAAGCCCATCTCAGCAGAGTGCCTTTCTGCATGTCACTTCTTAAAATTCAGATTTTCTATTTCTGCATTGCAGTTTCCCTAAAACATTTGCAACCTTTCTCCACGTCTCTTTAAAGAGTGGATCGCTATTTAACCACAATGCATTTTCCCTTATTGTTGTCTGCCTCAGTCAAGCCTGTGTTACGAAGCGCTGCTGGCTTAGTATGGCAAATAAAGCAAGGTTTCGTTGCTTTTGTCCCACCAGTCATCAACCCACCTTTCAGTCCCACTCAAGCAGTTGTGAGTGAGCTAAAGGATACAGAAGATTATCTTGCAAGACATTTGGCCAGCATTGCTTTCTTTTGGAAAATTAGTTTTGCTTGTTGGAAGTGCCAGTCGCCTGCTCTAGGACCCATCTCTACAAGGAAATCTTTTAATTACCTCTTCCCCCCAAATGACAGCTTTCACCACTGGAGTTGAGTTCTTGGACATTAGCAATTGAATAGGAAGCCTTCATACTGTATATCATTTTAATCTTTCATGTTTAAGTAAGCCAGATGGCTTATTATTACAAGCTCTGTTTCAAAAAGGCACAAACTTTCTATCAGAGGATTTGTAAGATGATAGTAAAAAAGGGAGATTTTGCATCACACAAAATAGCCTGAATTTTAATTGCACATCATAGTTTGGCAGCAATTTTCCCGTAATTACCATTCCTGCTAAATGAATAGGTGGATTAAATGGATAACTAAAATGGCATTGAAACTTCCTAGAATGGAGATTTATCCTCTAATGTATGGAATAGCTAAGTAAAGTTGTCAGTTGCTTGGGTGTAATTCACGCAGTTTTAACGTTTCTTCTCAGCAGAGGACCTGCTTTACTAGCAGTAAAACCTTGGCTATTATTGGTTGGGTTTTTTTAGCTATTGGTGTTTTATCCCAGCATTTCAGATATGTCAGATGTTATTTAGCATGTTAGACACAGAAGGTTTTGATCGATGAAATTGAAAAATAAAAAGTGCTTTCATTTGGGCCTTGGCTGCATTCCTTCCAAACACTTAAGAATATGATTCCTGTTCTTCCTATTGAGGTTATAATCCCACAGTCATTTATCCTTACAACATAGCTCTTGTATGCAGTCATGTATGCAGTCATGAAAAAGCCAAAAAGGACAGCTGAGATGCATCATGCTTCTCCTGCGCATGAGCAATGACAGCCTGGAAATCCGTGTGCTTTAAACACATGCAGGAACACGCTAATGTTGCCACGTCAAGTGAGGAAAAATTAGATCATTATTGAGACCACTGGGATGGCAGAATATATTCTTGCTCAATTGCATATGGATTTTTTAAAAGCCATGTGTGTTGAAAAGACAAAATATAACCTAAAATGTGAATTCATGGAACTAAATCATATCTGTTAGTCCTAACAAAATATCATGTGATGAATAAATAATAATTACTACTATTATTCAGCTGATCTAACTCCCCTGTAACAGTATCTATGATACATCTTGCATCCTTTGAATTTGAGGACAAAATTCTCCGGGCTTGATTCTCCCTCATACAAGACTAGCGTTATGCTGTTCAGGCAATGCTTAGATGCCCTAAGGTCTGTTTAAATATTATTTACATCTTCTGCATGGCTTCTTGCCACACCAAAGTGGGGTAAAGGGCATTACATGTCAAACAGAATCAGGCCATTTGACAGAATGACTGTCATTGACTGTCACTGAATTTGTGATACACGGTGTGTAGAGCCAGGTGTGACAGCACTACTGAGTTGTCGGTCTGAGACATTAAGTTCTTCTTTCACTCAGAAGATGTGACAGTGCTGATACATTTGCACAAATGAAGCTTGTATCTTAATCATGACATCCTTTAGTTAGTTGGGTGGCATTCATCCCACTTCATTTTACCTGTTTAAATGCTAGGCTAAACCAGCTGTGTGGGTACTTGCTAGAGTAAACAGAGAGATTCATACCTCAAGTCTCAAGATTGTAGACATTTTTAGGATATAATGAATTATCCTGGAGTGGATGCTGAGGATAGAGGTTGCCTAGATGATTGCCTCAGACTAATTTCCTATGCCTTAAGCAGCCAAAACAGGCAAGAAAGTCAGATATACATCATATCAGGTGTGTTACTTTAGGTCTCCGAAGGGATTGCAGTTTTGTACTCCTGTGACTAACTATAATCAGTTCATCAAGAAATACATACACTTCTCTCAGCTGAAAGTCAGTGATCAGTAAAATGGGTAAGTATCCCTCCTTTTCTGTAAAATTATAGGTGTATTACTTGTGCTATCTGAACATCTGCCATTCAGAGTCTCTCTCTGTTTTACTTGAGGGAATAGGAGAAAGGAGAATCAGCAGAAAATACCAAGCACAGTTAAAATGCTTTACTGAAAGAGAAGAGATTTTAGCAGGGCTTCTGAGGGACTGTGTTGCTTGACTACCACCTCTAATAATTTTGGAGTGCCTGGATTAATTTCAAGCCTATTTGACAGAGCAAGAGATAGCAGCCTTGAAGATATCATGTCATTGTTAGTGTCGCAGAAGTTGGTGGCCAGGCAGAAAACTAAATCAGCGCCCCCCCGAAAGAGCAAGGCTGGAGGGGGAGTTAAGCAGCAGCCTAGTGTGCATGGCTGGGGGGGGAAGTAAGCGCAGGGGTACTGCCAGGGCTCGCAGTGCAGAGCAGGGACCTGCCTTGCCTAGCTGGGACCTATCGGGCTTGCAAGGAGCTGAGGAAACCCCATGTCAGGCTAGGAGTCTGTCTGTGACTCAGAGCAAACCCTCGCCCTCTCCCACCAGCAGCATTGCTCATCAGTACCTGGAGAAACAGGCACTCACTATAATCCCACACTGAGCCCCAAAGAAATGAACCCAGGATGGACACCACAGTACCTAAGGCACTGCAGAAATAAAGCAAAACAAACTAGTTGTCCTCATTTATTTTATGCAAAGCAGTCCATACAGTCATTAAGAAAACTGGACTGCCAATACCTTTTTTTTTTCCCAATTGCAAACTGTTTTTAATGTAACACATCATACCCAGTGTTAACAAATTGCCCGAGCCACTGATCTGAGGAGGTGGTTGTAGTCTAGCAGTTTGGGCTGTAGCTTTCTAAAGACTCATTCTGCTTGAAAAAATGATTGATCACAGAAGTGGCTTAAACAGTCAAAAGCTTAATGTAAATGTTGGCAAGTCATCCAAAAAGCGAAAGAAAAAACTTCTATGGATGTGTTTGAAATGTTGTAGTTAATACTTTCAGCTGCCCAAGCCTCATTGTCTGAAGAAGTTTAAGTGGTCCTGAAGTCTATTATCTGTATTAACAAAGAGTTTATATCACTGCCAGAGACGGTGCTTTCCAAGTGAGATACGGCACTGTAAAGTGAAGCCTATTACTGTACCTCTGGGAACAATGACACTATCACAGATTTCAGCTCCAGCTTTCTGCTCTTTCCAGACAGGAGCACTGGCTTTAACACAACTGTGTCATTGAAGAGGCAAAGCTCTCTTACGCGAACAGATCTGAGAGCAGCCACTTTCCGCTGCTACATAGCACTGTCACGACACAAAAAGTGATGGTGTAGATTAGCTGCTCTCCACCACAGTCACGCTTTCCTGGTGTGTCGTCCCCTGCCTGTGCACAAGGGATGCCACACGCACGTGAAATCCCTGGTCTTGTAACTACTAGGTAAACTGGGAGGTTTTTTACCTTCCTTTTAGAAAACATAAAAAATATAATCTAAAATACTCACCAGACCTGGCTCAGCATATGAGCACATCTGGGACTTTTCCTGCAAGCCTCAATGGGAAAACAAAAACAACAAAACCCCAAACTTTTCAAACTTTTTGAAACCCTGTAAAAAGTATATAAGATCTTTTGCAAACAGGCTGATCTTCTGGATCTGCTGATATACTGGATCTGCTTGCAGGACCGGGGCTTAAGTCTGTACAGATTAAGTGCCATTTGGAAACTGATACAGTTAATGAGTGCAATTCCTCTGCTGTGGGTGCAGTTATGCCAGAAGGAACCCTGTTATGTGGTTATGCTGGTAAAAAGTCCTGTAATAACAAGATGTGAAAATTCAGGACACTCTTCAAAGGAACAGAACAATTAGTATTTGAGCCTTTTAGGGGCTAGAAATACATATGGTTTGCAAATCTGACAGTCCACAATTTCTTGAAAATACCTATTAAAATACTTTTGTTAAAACCAACTAAATATCCCCCTGCTGTATTTCCAGTCCAAAAATCCATCTGTCCAAATGTTTTAAACTGCCAGCCATCACGAGTCTCGCTGAGTGCCATCCACACAAAATCCATAGTAATTGCAACCCGCTGTCAGTGCATGGGAACCAGAATGAAATTAACTGGTGGTGGCCAGAAACAAAAGGAAGTTCACCAATCTGTAATATTTTCATTGTCCAATTAAAGGCATAAAATTGCAAATGTACAGCACACAGTGAGAAAGGACTAAATCTGATTTTTGAATTTTTTTTTCACTTCTGATACTCTAAGATATTGACAGCGGTTTAGATGAAAGAACTTGAGGGGGTTGCTTTCTTTCAAGCATACATGTGGGGTTTTTTTTAATAAAATGATTTCTTTTCTGTTTTCCCCTTTAAAAAAACCTATATCCAACACTCTCCATATTTGTGAGTAGAGTACAAATTGGTACACATCCCAGGACTCTCTCTTAAGTGGAATAATTATCATTGAGTGTGACTGTAAAATAAGAAAATGGGCAAAACGATTTGTTGTAACAAATTATGTGTATGTACCTGCATGGAGCATTTGCCTAACCCATTACAAAGCTAGAATTAACGTGCCAAGTGATCTGCTTTTATCTGCATTTTTCTCTCAGCCTCAGAGAAAAAAAATCTCCGCTCAGAGTAAATTGCAAATTAAGATGACAAGAAAGGCTCCAACACAGCACGTCATTTTGGCAACATCCTTCCCAGGAACTCAAAAGTTAGCAACACAAAGCCTGCGTGCCCAACGCTGGCTCCTCATGCCTGCCTGCCCCCAGCACGTTTTTCAAGAATTGCTTCTGTCTCTAACCAGGGGACATGGATAAGAGAATGACAAACAGCTAAAGCAAATAGGGAGTGCTCAGGCACTCCTGATGCAGCAGTGGTGACCACACGGTTTTTGTAAGTGCAGCACAAAAAGGCAAACCAACCCCTCCATCTCCTGGCTACAAAAGGCCACAAGAGTCACAGACCCTCCCTAGCCACCGGCGTGGAGACCAGCGGCCAAAGCGCTTTGGGGTCGGCGGTGTGCATTTCATGTGCCAGCCGGCGGGGAGATAAGGCTTCCAGCAAAGCAGCCCTGAGTTTGACAGAAAAATGAATTCTTTCTGTGGAAATTGGTGCGGCCTGGCCTATTAAGGGACAAGTTAAATAAATCTTTCAAAGGCACTCTGTTGAAGTTACTTTTTCAGCAACCAACCTTTGTGGAAATCCCAAACCAAGGCCCATCTATCTTGATAATGCAGCGTATCTACAGCTGAAAGCAGTTTAACAACTGCAAAACAACTGGTTGCTGAAGGGGAAAAAAACTGTAATAAAAATAAAGGAGGCTTTAGGGAACAGAAATAATTTTCAAACATTGTAATAGTTAAACCATTTTAACCTTACATCCATTACTTGCAAACAAATGTGACATTATGAATCAATTGCAGTTATGTTGTTAATAGACTTTATTAATACCAAGGAAAAGTAATATACAGAGTATCCTCAATGGATGTATAACTACCCTCTCAAATGGAGTTTCCTGATATTTTAAATGAATGGTGGGGTTTATTTTGGCAGCAGCATCACATAACTAATGTTCCATATTACACACAAAAATTATTTTGGTGCCATTCTTTAAATGAAATGTTTCATTTCAATAAGAGCTTGTAATTGTAACACTTAAATGCTATCATTAATAGCAAAAAGAAAGTTCTCCCAGCAACATTAAAGAGTGAACTTCCCCACTCTTTCCTCTATTACAGCCAATGTCTTTTTATTGTCTGTTTTCATCTCCATTTTACTTTATCTGCCAAACTGCTTTGCATTTCAAGACATTTCCACTCACCTTGAGTTCTTGGTTCAAAAAGAAACAATAAAGTTTAATCTTTTCACTTGACAATGATGTATGGGTTTGCTGAAAAACACTTTTCAGGTATTATCATTAAAAAGTCTCTCTTTTTTTAGTTTCTCTCCAACTCTTGATACACAGAGAAGTACAAGATGTCACGCATGCAAGGGCTTTTATCAAAGCTTCTAATAATACCACTTAATTAGAAACCAAAGCTTGCTAATGCCCCTTCTGAGAGCTCCTCAGAGTAGTCTTTCTCTAGCTTTAGTCATTCCTCTTCAACTAAACATTGTCTAATGACTTTATTAGTGATTTCAAAGGCTAGCATAGGCTACCACTCCGCTCTTTTCTTTCCAGATTACATCTTGCTGGTCAGGGAATTTGCTGAGCTCTACCATCACGCAACTGGTTTGAATTAGGATTTTTTTTTTCCCTCCTCTCTTGCAGTTAGCTACTTATTAGCATTTGTCAAAACAAAGGGAAAACGCAGCCTCTGAATGTTTAATATTGTTCAGCATTCTCTGAGAAACACAGTCAGACAGTGAAAATACACCAATTGTTCCCTTTGCTGGAACATACAGTACTGCTGAAACCCCGCTGGGGTTACTTAGACTAAATGCCTTAACTTAATCAGACTGATCACATAACTGTGTTAAAGTTATTTAACTTTTTGTATTTTTATAAAAGCTTTGGAAAGAATTTTTAAAATGTATGATTCGTTATGCAGGAGCCATTCAGGAACCCGCCAGCCAATGCAAACAGACTGCCTCACCAAATAAATGAAAACTGCTTGACTGATAATAAAAAGGTTTGGGTGGTATTTTTTTTTTCCCTGAGAAAACTAGCGCTGAAATATATAATGCTACCAATTCTATTTCCAGGTATTTACTAAATCTGAAGACATCTATTAACAAGAAGGAAAATGTTGTTTCGGCTGAAGGTTCTCAAACTTACATCCAGCTATGCAAAAGTAAAATACTCAAAAGATGAGAGCTTGGTTTCCAAGGTGGATTCATTTCCTTAAGAACATAAAGACCATTACACTCATTCAGTTGCTTATGCTAAAAGCCCCTGTTTCATCCTAAACAGAAAGGTGGAGTTGGATGCTGAAGGAGAAGGAGGGATTGTGGAAGAAGATATGTTAATTGTATTAAAAAGCAGATTTTGCTTCTACAGTCCCTCGAGAGTGAGCCGTGGATTTATCATTTTGGCTGAACGGTACATTCCATTCTGCACAGTGCTGGAGCTGAAATCCCTCTCTCTCACTCATTTACTATTCAGAAACACTTAAGAAATTATTACCACATGTCCAGGAGTCACTCATGATGATGACCACTAATGCCATTCCTCTTGTTACAGTATTAACTCAAAATATACCACTGTTGTCTTTGATTAGCACGAGCAAAGCTAAGAACAAAGACATACCACTGACATAATGACAGTTTTATGGCTCCCGTCTGAAAAAAACTGTGCTCATTAGCATTCAAAATATAAAACACTCTCTTCAATACTTCAGTGCAAAACGACGTAATCTTCTTTTTGCTGAGAAACCTCAAAACCACTGACAAGTTACTTATTTCCTGCAACACACATCTGGGGTACTTGCTAAATATGGAAATTAAAATATCAGGTAAGCTGGGCCAAACACATATTTTTTCTGCAGGCTCAGAACAAACGCTTTCTTCTGGACCAACGGCCCCCCCAGAGCGACAGTCGCACAAAAATATTCCAGCAGCCTTGCTGCAAAGCAGCTACAGGTGTCCGCAGGAGCCAGCCCTTTGTAAACTCAAACCCACTGGGCCCACCTGGAAACAGAACGGACTTTTGGCTTCTTCTTAATGTGCATTACGAAACAGGACACATTAAGTTAACTTCTGTAAAGTCTCCCCCTCCTTCCCCCACCTCTGGAAGAAGCAGCCTTACAGATTTCCCACCAGGTCCCTCTGAAGTCCAAATCAATAACCTATTTATAAAATGTTTCCTTTAAGCATGACAGAAGCTACTATTTATTTGCTCTTCACTCTTTGCACTAATGAGGTATGAGCACATCTGCAATAACTAAAAATAACACGCACCTCATTGATATTAATTAGGTGACTGGACTCCCATCCAGAGATGCTTAGCTCCCTTCTTTATTCCTTTGCTCCGTGAAGAGATGGACCAGAAGGGTGGGAAGATCAAATTACAGAGTCGAGGGCCTGTAGCCAAGAATACACTATTTCTGGTCCCCAGATGTTGCTATCCAGGGAGCCCTATCTCCTTGCTGCCACATGCAGACATCTCCCACAGTTGTCCTACGGAGTTGTGTGCGTGCAACAGCCAAGTTTGGTGGGGCCTGGAGTCTGCTAGTGAAAACATCAGCATGAGTGTAGCACCATCGATCTTCGGTGCCACAGTGGTTCATCACATAGCCCACACAGGGCTGTATGGATCAAAACAAACATGTTGAGTCACATGTAGAAATTAACAGAAAGAGGGCAGCCATCAGAAAAGAGATTTTGCATGTTCCCTACAGTTCATGCCAACAAGAAGTAAGCCTCATTTCGCACTTGTCTGGGCTTGCAAATTAAAGATGTACCATATACAAAACCTCTGCAAGTGAAACTTCCTGATGGTTGAATAAAGCAACGTCGTACTTGACGTCTCCTGCCAGTCCTACCACAGAGGCAATCAGCTGCTGCCAGATAAAATCACTCCCATCAGTGAAGTAAGCCAAAATCTCTTCAATCACTTGTGTGCTCTGCCTTCAAGTGAAGGAAGTCAGCAGGCAGTGCACTAACTGCTATCCTCAATAAAAACCGCACAAGGACAAAACTCCTCTATGGATGAGTTTGTAGGGGTGAGAAATGGAGAAGACTGGTGAAGTGGTGTGGCAGTGATAGCAGCAGCTGGGTGAGTGCTTGGTGTAGGAGTCCCAGACCTTAGGGTCTGCTCTTGGGGAACTGCTCTCTGAGCTCTTGGGAAAAAAATCGGGATTATGAAGCCCTGACCCCTGTGGGGCAGGAGGGGCTATTGGGAATTCTGTGAAAATGCAGAGTCCAAAGCATTTTTCACAGAGACTGTAATAAAGACCGCCTTTTTTCTCATCAGGTAGATAGTGAGCAGGACAGCTGCTGGAGAGAGACGGGAGAATGTAGGGGAAAATTCTGCTGGGAGTATAAGGATCCAGAGGGGCTTTTCTTTTCAGAAAACCACAAAAAGGAACAAAGACAGGCTGTGTGAAGCAAAGCAACGTACGTCAGTTTGCTCCAGCAGATCTGCTTTAGCTCTTGCCATGAGACCAAAAAGAGCAAGGCTCTTCTCAGAACACCTTCAGAAAAGCATCCACCAGCCTTTGGGGCTGGGCCCTTCATGCACAGCCCGTGGCACACACAGCCGGGGTGCAAACGGGAGGGATTCCACAGGAAAGCAGAAAGGTGCTGGGGTTCTTCAGCGCATCTGGGCAAATAGGCAGCACTCTGACAGCTCAGTTAGTGAAAAAAACGTACCTCTGCCCCTTGGTGTACCTACCCAGCCTGAATAAGCCAGGGTGTTGTTCTGACAAACAGGCTGCCCAGAGCCTCCTGATCTGCTTTTTTCTATGGCAGGAGTGAGCTCCATTTGGGGATATATCTACAAGAAATTTAAAAATAACATTCTACTTATTAATAAAACCAGTAAGGAGTCCACAGTCAGAGGAATCAATAAGCTAATTAGTAATTAGTGCTAATTAGAGATTTATTAGTTCAAGCTACTCATAAATGTTCAAGTAATGCAAAGCCACTCATGAGAATACCAATAGAGCATTTAGTTAAAACAAAATACCATGTGTACTGCTCCCCAGGATTTGAGCTTTCACTACCACAGGCTCCAATCTTTCTTCCAAACAGAAAAGACACTAATGAATGGTATACAGATTGTGTGTGAGAAGAACATCAGTTTTTATTCAGCAAGATGAGAGAGACTTAAACCAGAATTAAAGATAAATTACATGTGAGGGATCAAGTTTTGCTCTCATTTACACTGATGTAAATCTGGAGTTGCTCTGTTAACTTCAGTTGTGTTGATTTCGATGATTGCATATTTATATTAATGATACTGAGCAAATACTAAAAGCAGTGGGGGAAAAAAAAGACTAGCATTTTTTCTTTAGCAGACTCTAAGTGTCATCTGCTGCCTGGAGTTTAGCAGAGAGCAGTTACTGAAATTTTGTAGTTGAAACGTTTGCATATGTCAGTTGTAATGAGTCCAACAACTTGGTTTCAAATGTACAGAGCCATTTACAATGTTAGATTTCAGTGTAGAGATATATTATCTTATATGTCAATTTTTCCAAGAAAACAGTATCCTTTGAGATACCCAGAATCTTCTACACTTGATATTATTGGAGTATCTGTGGAGGCAGTAATGGCAGTTCTTTGAAAGCTAGCTCCTGAGAAATCACCACCATAAAAACCCAACCCAACCAAACAACAACAAAAAAGACAAATAAAAGAAATGTGGTTAGAAATAAGACATCTTAAAATAAATCAGTAGCCAAAAATCCCCAAAAAAACCAAACCTGCCAGCAAAAACAAAAGTAAAACCAGGAAGATAAAACCAGATACATCAAAACAATGAAGACTTCCGTCAAATCAAGAAGTTTAAAATTGGCACTGGCACCGCTACACAGAGGAACACTATTGACGCTGGACAAGATCCTGGGCTTGGTAGGATGGACACCAAGCCCTTCATTGTGATTTCCCAGATCCAGCACCAGTGGAGCTGCAGGGTGAGGTGCAGCTGCCAGCAGGTAGGTCTTCTGCCCTACACATGCTGTGCCACACTGGCCTGCCCATGCAGACGTTTCACCTATCCTTGCACAGCTCAGCTGTCCCAAGGTGCTACCCATGGGCAGCTGAACCCTGTCAGGGAGATCATCCAGCAGTTCCCTGAGGGAGGTGCCCCTCTGGGAGATCCATGTGGGGCTCGAGCATGCTTGAGAAGGTGGAACACTGCTGGTCCCATAGTGACGTGATGTCAGACCCCTTTAAGCAAGCCCCACATGGCCATAGGTCTGTCCCTGTCTCCGATACATGATTTCACTGGCTGCAGTTGTTTGCATGCATGCTTTCCACATGGCTCAAGCTCTCCCAGGGAGACATTATCTCAAGGAGAGACCTTGGGGACCAGCTCAACATCTGGGCTACCTGCTATGTTCTTAGCCATCAAGAAAATTCACACAGCTCTGTATGGAAACACTAGGAAACAGTAGCTCCAATGTCTTGTGAACCCACTTCAATTTTCAGTAGTGCAGATTATCACTTGTTGGTGTCCCTTGGCCAAAGACAGAAGCTGCTTACCAGAGATGTTAGGACTGTACTTTGAGAGGAGGCTGATGATCCTCAGTGCTGTGATGCACCTGAATTGTAGAGGAAAAGCAGACCTACACTGATCAGGTCGCTTTAGATACAGATCCCTCAATTCGTTCAGCCCAGCAAGGAGGCTCAAGCAGCTTTCCCCATTGCCCCATCCATTGCTTTAGAGGAGCAGAAGCTGTTTCCATCCAGGGACATGCCCTTCCCGGTGCCTCTCTGCCTCCACCAACACCTTAGAGGCAACACAGACCTACACCTCCAGCCTGGGCTGCCAGCAGGCACTGCAGAGCATCCCCCATGTACCCTCCTCCACAGAGAAATCCCCTGCAAACTAGTATTGATCCACAGGCCACCAGGATGCCCCAGATTTCTGCAGAGTGTCACGATACCTAATCATAGAGAGCTTGTGGGATTACTGGCATAAGATTTCTGTGTGAGTTAGGTGGCTAGATACTTTTGAACCCCCCGCCAGATCAGCCTCCTTAGGCTGGGAGATACCTTTAAAACGCTGTCCCATGTGACTAGCAGCTGTGCATGAAGCATCAACAAATGTGTGGCCCATCCGTGGTGGATAGGGCTCACTTTGGAAATCATTGAAGTCAATGTCCTTATGAACATTCTGAGGGAGTAAATCTGTTGCCATTAATATTCCAGCTTGCCGCTCTGCTTGTTTCATTAATCTTTATGCAGAACTGTGCATAAGATTTGGGATGTATAGCTTTTAGCAATCTGGGTTTTTATGCTCTGATCTACTCTTGCGCTTAGATACCACAGCAATGGGCTACTTAGATAGAATAGCTTGAATTCTTTGTTCTTTTGAATCCCTTGTCCATATATAATGCAATTAAGTGTGTTGTTAAGGCAGTCCAGATGGGCACTGTGTTATCCTGTGATACATCCAAATACCAAAATGTTAATGATAGTATAATGTTTCATTTGGTTTGTTTTTCCCAATTTCCTATTAACAGCAGCTTTTGAAGTTAAAAAGACTAAAAGAGAGAGAAAAAAAGAAATCTCACTTACAGACGTTCTATGAAAAATTCTATCGAAATACAGTTAAGTAAATAAAAGCTCAGCTTATATCTACCTCCTTTTCTGGCCAGTCCACAGGAGACATGCTTTCCTGTTCCCAGGTCCATGGGCAAGAATATTGCCTGAAGCTGTGGAGGTTTTTGGCTTCCAACAGAGAAGAACGCTAACTCATTAGGCAAATGTTGGCTGGATTCATTGCCTTCTTTGTATGCATGTACCTGAGGAAAGAATTTAGCATCTTATATCTAACTGGATGAAAATTGCTCTTTTCCTAAAAGCTTTTTTTATTGACATGTCAACTGTTGAATATGTGATATTCTTAAAGAATTTTAATTATTTTTTATTACAGAAGTCAGTGTCCTTTGCAGTAGGAGACAGTTCCTGCCTCAAAACCCGTACAACCTAAAAATGTGAGACAAGAGGAAGCACTAAATGATGGCAAACTACAATCAGAGCTTGACCCAGTGTTGAAGTTCCATTTCCTGCTTTTCCCCTTGTTTGAACAAGTCACTTTGGATGTGATTCAGCTCAAACACCTAAATTTAGCAATTCAGCTCACATTAAAGACACCCATCTCAGAGCAGCTGAACAGCACTAAAGGTTCCACTGATGGCACTGACGGGAGCTCCTTTAGTTTCCCAGCTGGGAAAATACATGCATCAGCTAAATGTAGCACATTACAGCTTCCCACCTCTGCAGAAGGCATCAGGGGAAGCCAGCCTGCCCCGGGTGTGGGACCCACAGCCACTCTCTGGTGCACCTACCAAAGGCTGTGGGCATACACGAGAAGGAGATAGTTTAGAGCAGGAATGTGACTTAAGTGGGCCAAATCGCTTGCTGGAGGACTCTAGCTCTCTATTCTGCCTTGCAGAGATGCAGATCCCTTAACTTAGGTGGTGTCAATACCTCCTGATGGTCAGTTTCCTCATTTTTTTTCTTGCAAGTACTGCCAGTGCTGTCATTGACCTGCAGGATCTGCAGGAAAACTCCTGTTTTCCCTGTCTTTACCCATGTTGCACCACAAATGGGAACGATCCAGCGGCGATCTAGCTCCCTTGAAAGACAAAGCAGTCAGAAATGCAAGCCCTCAGTGTCATTGTTCGCTGGTTTTTTTTACCTCATGAAGGTGCACACAGCTTTGCTTGAATCAGCATCAAAACCAGCACCGCAAAACTTTTTCTTTTCCACACCAGGCACTGGGCCGCTGCACAAAGAACTGGAAGGTTGTTGGACAAACCTGGATAAAACATGGGCGCCTGCCCGCATCCACAGCTCACAGCTCTGCTTCAGTCCTAGCTGTCAGGATGAGAAGATGAAGCGAGCAAGCAGATTCCAAGCCTGACACCCGTTTCTCCCACTCACGGGCCCTTCACAAAGCCTGCTTTATCTCCAGCCCTTTGCGGGGCTCAGGGGACCAGCTGGGAGTCGGTTCTGGCAGCCCCCGTCTGCCCCGTGCCTGCGGGCTCCTGCCGCTGGCCTGCCTCATCTCGCAAATCCTCTCCTCCGGGTAGCCGAGCAGCTCTCCCCACCACCAGCCAGGGCAATGCCCAGTGGGCACAATTAAGCCAAGCTGCACTGGCCCACCAACCCGCAGCCTTCCCCCGCCACCACCTCCGGGGCTGCGGGTCCCTGGGGAGGCCAACATGCCACCCGTGCCCCTTGCTGCGCCGTCCCCGCCACCCAGCCCGGCAGGTGCCAGGAGGGAAAACTTGACATGTGGAAAGCTTGTCCATCCATCCGCCCAGCTGTGTGTCCGGCTGCTCCTGCTCCTGTCATCAAGTGGCTGCGCCCGCTCGCCCAGCTGCTACGGGTCACCTCACCCCCCTCGCCCCCTTCGCTTGGCACCGGCAAGGGCTGCCACGCAAAGCTGTTGTTGGCAGCGCCAGTGGCCCTTCAAAACGTTTAGCAAGCACACAAGTTTGCTCAGCCTCTCCTCTCTTCCTTCTGAGCATATTTCTTAAAGATGAGCTTAGATGTAATGTACAGATATATTAATGGAAAGCCTTACAAGCAGGAGGCTGGCGTGCATACTGAAACTCCCGTCGCAAAGTATCTAACACGCAAGCTCACTTGCCACTTTTTCTGTTAAATTACTGAGTAGTTGCTTGACCTCTTTCTTGTTTCTCCCACCCAACCCCCACTCGCAAAATACCAAAAGCAATTAGAGCACATTACAGGTTAAATCACTTGTTAAATTTCAGTTTTTAAGTCAAAGCCAATTCTGAATTATTGCTAGCAAAAAAAGTACCTTAATTGCAGTAAAGCTTAGGGCACTTAACTAGCCCTAGCTGCCAGATTTCAGGAGGATTATTGCTATTATAAAACAGAGCAGCAATATGGCAAGGCAAGACACCGATAACTTCCCAAGTGGGATGTGAAAAGAAATGGATTTTTCCAACAGTTGAAATAGAGAATATGATGCTATACTACATTTATAATGATTGGTAAATCAAACTATGCATTTAACTCTCTGAGTAGATTTCAGGTGGGCACAGAAATTCACTTCAGGTTATTCTCCTCTTCCCTCCAAATGAATTAACAGCCTGAGGGGAAATCCTCTACCTGTCTGACACTAATGCAGACTTTCCTAACTAATACTTTTCACCTATGACAGTCACAGGTCAATCCCAGTGCTTGGCACCTGGGATAGAGATGGGAGTAAACCAACATTTTCACCACAGGAGAATAAATAAGTCTGTTGCTGTGATCACCTTTCATGTTTTGCATGGCAGAAGGGCTTCTTGCCCTTAGATATTAGCTAAAGGGCCATTAAGTAAACAATAAAAAAAAGTATTGTCTTCTTCCTGCCCCCCTAAGTGAGGGTGGTGACTCCAGTGTTGTAGCTGGAGCCAAGTCTCAGGTGAATTTTAATCCTTCATTATTCAGGACATACTGTTTTTTCCCTTTCCCTCTAAAATGACAGTCATGCTGTTAAGCATAATAATTGTTCATGAGTGAGCACTGCTTTTTGTCCCTCTTGATTTTGCCTCTAAGGCAGGCTTCTTACTCAGCAGAGGCCAAGGGTCACCTGCTAAATCATGCATACCCACAATCCCTTGTGAATTATGCAGTTGACAAACTGCCGCTAATGATTAGTACAACCTGCATTAAAACCCTGGCACTAAATTGATATTACTTGAGTGATGGATTACACCTCTAATGAGCGGATTATTGCCACAAGTGACCTTGTCGGCTGAAAGAGTGTTTCAATATAACTAACATCTCTCACATTCTTGTGTCACAGCGGTTCTAAAAAAAATATTCTTTTTCTTTTTTGATTTTTTTTTAATTCCAACATTGCTTTTTAGTCTCTCAAACAAGTGAGTAATCTGTAAACAGCACCTCTAATGGGATTAGTCATTACGCTGCACCCCAATTAGTACAGCCTCGTCCCTCTGAACCACCCAGTGCACAGAAAGAGAATTTTTTTCTTAGGAAAACTGCCATTTTTATTTTGCTCCCTGTTCTTCAGAGCATTGAAGTTCACTTGTGAGCACCTTGCCTCGCTGCCAAGGGGATCACACGGCCCCAAGATATGAGTGGCTTCATTGCTGTTTTATAAAGAAAAAGATGAAACGATGGCTATGAACTTCAATGCTCTTTCAGAGAAAGTCATCACTGCTCAATTGGATCGATTGGACGGAACATGGTCTGAGCGTCTTCTTTATTGAAACACTCAGCCGGAGTCGATCACCTGCACCACTCGATCGCGCAGGGTGAACCCCTGAGCTCTTCGAAGCAGGAAGCCTGTGTTTTGTTTCTGCCTGTGAGCGCTGGGGAACCATGTCCAGCTACCCTGTTATTTTGTAGGACGTGGTTCAGATGGCAGTGCCGCGGCTCGCCAGCATCTGAGTGGTGGTTAATTCACCAGGAGGGAGGAAACGCATTTTACTAAGTGTTCCACCAAATAAGAAAACCCTCCTGCAAAGGGGCTGTGCCTCAGCTGAAGCCACAGTCTGTCTATGGAGTTAATAGACCCCTCGTGGATCCTCCTCACGCCTTTGTCTGGACACAGTTAGTGGTATATTCACAACTGCCTGTCATGCTACACAAGTGCAGATGAGGCTGGGGGGGGACCGTATATTGATGGAATTAATTGAGCATAAGCCATGCTAACTGGCGGGGAAAATCACATGAGAGAAACAAAACACACGTGCCTCGCCAGTTCTGTGCTCTAACAAAGAATGAGCAGCTACAAACAAATAAAAATCATGGTGGAGAATGTCAGCACAAGCTCTTTATTATTAGTGGCATTTCATTCCCTGAGGGATCTGCACACCCCTCAAAAGCAAGGCTCATTCCCCCAAAGTCAGCCACGTTATACCAGGGAAAATCCAGTTTACATAAATGTAATATTAAGTCCTGTCACAGCCTCTGACAGGGTCAGATTCAATCTCCCAGTCCATATTGCTTCCCTCTGACCACAGCCTCTGCCTTCCCCTCTCCCCCCCCCTTCCACCCCACATGCTATCTAATGCGTTTGATGTTCTGCAAAATGAGGAAAAACTCTAGTGCTATAGCTATAATGAGAATGTGTTCTCGGGATGCCCATTAATTAATCCTGGGAGACCTCTGCCCCCTGTGCCGTACCGTTAAAGATACAGGCAACTCCTCTTCCTGGTGGTTCCCAGAGATGCGGCAGAGGTAGAAAGGAGTGTTTGCAGGGTGCTCCGAGGCGAAGGCTTTGCACGCCCTGCTCCCCTCTGTCCACCTGAACCCTGGCCTGGGCACATTCAGCCCACGCTTGCTTAACTGGCTGTTTGACCTGGTGCATCATGGCAGCAGCGGCTACTTCTCTCTCAAATCGCATGGTGTGAGAAGGGGACAGGTACGATGGGCTGGCATTGAGATGTTACACTGAACGTCAAGGCCGGGCAGATTACCCTGTGCACATGACAGCTGGCCCAAAAATAGCAAAGGCAGTGGGAGTTGGAGGCACCTAATGAGCCTCCTCTTCCCTCGCTTCAGTGGGTGTTCACGTTACAGACAAGGCCAGCAATCATACACTACAGAGGCCTCTGCTTGCTTTTTTTTTTTGCCTTTTTTTTTTTTTTTAATAATATTCCCAGCTCCCAGGTATGCTTTGGGACAACTCTACAAAAAGAGGAAAAAAAAGTCACAGTTCGAAGCTGACAGATACATTCATCCTAATATTGCCACTGAGAACCTGGCAGTGGAAAGAAGTGGGAAGGGGAAAAGAGAATATTAAAAATAATAATAAAACTATGGCAAAGAAATTGCCAAGTGCTGCAAGACACCCATTTTTATTTCCTGATGTTTGTAGAAGTTAAGAAAGCAACACAAAAATATCCTGTCACCCCCTTGCAGTGACTACAGCATTTATAGTAACTATGAGAAGTATCCAGAGACAGCAACAGGATTTGTGAGGATGCCAAGAATAAGACAACTCTGTCACCTTAGGCTGGTGTCACTGACATCAAATATAAAGTGGCTGTCACGTGCTTCAGGAACATCATGCATGATCAATTCTTCTGGTGGGCACAGGGAGGGCAATACTGCAGCCTCCACAGCAACTCAAGAAAACGCAGCAGCAGGTGAAGAGGCAGCAGGAAAGCCCATCTTCCTACTGGCCGAGGTCTGTGGAGCCACCTTTGCAAAAGAAAATTGGTCAAATTGCCTCTTGCCCTACTAAACTACTGCTCATCTCTCCACCTGCAAAATAATCCTTCTCTGTTCATAAACGGAGATCTGAAAATATCCTGCTCTCAGAGTCAAGAGACCATTGTGGACAACACTGATGAGAAAATTCAGATTTTCCAAGCATGAGATGCCTCCAACTCAAAAACAGCATCCTCTGTTACTCTCTCTCTGCTGCCTGGCATGAAGCCTGAATGCATTCCAAAATGATAAAGAAAACATATACAGACATTTTTTATTTCTTCTCCCCAGCTCTTTTCCACTCAGAGTCAGCAGGGAATGGTATTTGTTTGTACTTATTTATAATTGCGGTATATTGAGGAATGTTCAGTCAGAGAGATGTTTCACATCTCGCCTCAGAAGTCCATGCCTATTTTGATCTTTTCTAAGCGCATTATCAGACATGTCTCTGGTTGCTTAGAAAGATTTGTATCCTGCTCATATGAGCCCTGTATTGGAGGATGGCAGATTTGTTTTCCTGTGGGATTCAAGTCTTGTGGGTCAGGAAAAGAACCTTTTGGCTATACTGCTCCTTCCAGTGAATTAGTCATTGCCTGGTTTTTGTTTGTTTGCAGATACGGCCCAACACCTGCTATGTCCTATTACGTTAAATAGCTTGCTAGAGTAATCTGCAACTTGCAGAGATGGGTCCTGTGTACTGAAACAATTGTGCCGCCCACTTAGCACATATTGCCCTAATATTTTTATAGCTATGTACACAGAGGAGGGCTACTCAAATATTTTCCATAGAAAAACAGTTTACTGACGGTTTCCATAAAATGCTGCTTCTTTCCAAGGAAAATTCTACTACTGGCTGAGAAACTAAACAACTGAAAACTAGTGGGCTTTTAGTCTCGGGGCAATAACCAAAAAAATGTTAATTAAAAAAATGTAAAAATTGCAATTCAGAAAGCAGAACAGCTTTTCATGCAGGAAAGCTTTATAAAGCAGCCAGTGCTTTACAAGATGGGTAGTTTTTACGCTCCTCTTTTATGTACAGGCTTTTTATCTGACCTACTTCACACATTATGTGTGACAGGCAAAAATGATGCAATCAAGAGAAGATGCCATGGCACAACAACTACACAAGTATTTGAAAGATCAGTCACCAGTGAGAGAGAGAAATTGCAATTACCTTTACTAACTTCTCCATTGTCAGTCTCAGATATGCGGAGTCTTTCTGGAGGTGTCATTTCCTGGAGTCATTTTAATAAATGGACAGTCCCTGCTTCTACTTTAAAAATAATAAAAGTTTGCAAACTCCCTTAGCTGTGGAGGAAAGGTTACTAATGGACACTAAAGGTTTTAAAAGACATCAGGCAAATAAAGAAAAATCAGAACATACTCTTTTCATGTATACTTTCATTCTGAACCCAATTTCTAACAAGAAATTAGGACAAATCTAACACAATTTTTCTCACTGACTTGAGCTGGCAATTCTGGAACTATTTAGTGCAATAAAAAGTATTAGAAGATGTAGTTTGCTGGAGCTAAGAAATGCCTTAGCTTTTCTTACAATTGAATTAATTCATTTGCGCAATTTCCCATGGTTGTAGAAGCACTAGTGTTTGAGGTGCCTTGAATTAAGTACAGAGATTCAAGCCAAGAAATCATAAAACCCATGAATCACTGTGGTTATGTTCAAATCTAACAGGTTGGGGCATAGCTTTCTAAGTAACCCTATTACACTAAGAATATACTAAAAATGCACACCAAAATCCTGCACTGGCAGAGAAATTAGATGACTAGGTCTTTTCCATCTACACTTTCTCCGGTTCCAGATTTCTGTGGTTTTATTATTACAAATTATTTTAGGAATCCTTTTTCCTATAACAATGAACATACTTGTTCTCTGTTTTAACCACTGTGAGACACAACAAGTCTCATATTGTTATATATTAAGTAATTTAAACACTTGGCCTTAACTGTGGTGATATCCCAAGAGATTACCCCTCCCGCTGCATTGTATCAATTAGACTACATAGCTCCTATACACTTTTCCTCTTTTGGAGGAAATGAGTAAAATACTGGCTACAGGAAGAAAAAGGAGAGTCAAACTGTAGGGTGCCTTTTTTTTGCTGAGCTTTTAAATTTTTCAATTGTCTTTCTTCTTATGACTCTCAACCATTCCAGCTATTCAGAGACCACACCAGTATGAACTCCATAAGTATATGCCTTGAAGGCTAGCCAGGACTAATAAGGTCCTCACATTTGGACAAAACTGTGGTACTCTTAATCTTGATGAATAAACTGATTTTTGTCTACAACCACCAATTAAGTTGCTTAATGTCAAGAGCAACAGAGAGCTGGAAAGAGCTCTGCTTTTGAGGATTCCATCAAAGCCAAAAGGTGATAAGAGGAGTAAAGCACTGCCAAATGCCAGGAAAAGCATCACTGCGTGACCTTTTGTGAACAAAGGAGTCTGGAAAACCCATGTACTCTACAGTTCAGAGGGGAAGCCAGGCAGACGTTGAAGGAGGCAGCTTTGCTTTGCTGCTTTGAGTTATAAAGACCAGCATTTTAGACTTCTCCACCTCAAGCAGCTTTGCCTGAATAAGTGATTCTGCTGTGGTCACAGGGAGTATTTCCATCAGTATGAGTTTATGGAGCTGAACCTCAATATTAAGGCCATGTTAATCTCAGTTGTCACAGGAGAAAGGAAAGAAAGAGTGAAATAAATATGCACAGGTAATCCTGAAAGTCATTGTAGTTGGCTGATAAAGAGTAACATGGTATTGAAATGGAACCAGTATGGTCTGCAGAAACATCTATGAGCTAAGAAATACACTGCAAGTGAAATGTGCATTTTAATCTGAGTGTTAAAATGTGGTGCTCTGCTTTAATGATTCCCACAGAGGTAAAATGCACTTTTTCAATGTTTGCGGTAATCCAGTGTAAGTGGACTACAACAAGACCGTAAAAATGTTTTCTCCTTCCAGTAACAACACATACAGGCAGCAGGCAGTGCCATTCCTTTTTTTTTTTTTTTTTAATAAACTTTCCATTTTTTCTTCAGTTTCTTTACGCTGTGCAGCACAGAACATAATTACTTTACACTGTAGGCTCAAAAAGTCACTAAGCAGCTGATAAAAGGCAAAGAAATCAGTACGATTTTCTAGCTGAAAAAAGGGCTTTTCTTATTGGAGCTGATAACTCTCACCAAAGGCTCCAGGCTTTTGTTACATCAATTTGAGGAACTCATAATCTCTGCATTATGAATGTTCAACCAGGATATTTCCTGCTGTAGTGCATCAGGCACCTTCAATATCACAGCTCCTGTTGTCATTGTTGGGTAAACAGCTTTTGACACGTTTTCAATATGATTACATTAGAACAAGTGGGTCATGATTGATAACCTAATATTCAGGCCATGCAAATCATCAATCACGGGAAGTATATTAATTATTCAATGTAACCATCTAATGCAAGAATCAATGTTGGAAATGAAGAAAAGAAACTCACAGCTCCCAGCAGAGGCTACACCAGATAATAAAAAAGGAATACTAAATAATCTCAGCCCATAATCCTGTTTAATAAAATCCATTTATTTAGCTGTCAAAAACATGATACAATTATTTAAAAAACCAAGATAATGAAAAATATTTTTAATTTTTTTTCTTGTGGAAAAGAGACTTTTGCACTTTTATGCCATGATTAAATGTGAGGTCTAAAAATACACTGTAAATGAGAATATCTGTGACATATGTGAAGAAAAAACATCACTCAGAGAAAACAGGTGTTCTCAGTTATGCTTAGTGAGGTTAAATCAATTATGACATCATGACACATGGTCTGCAACAACCCAAGAACCATACAGATCCCCTACACATCACACACACACAGAGTAACAATTCTTCATAGGAGGGGACCCATTCCCTCCTTAAACAATCTAGAACCAAAATGACATAAGTAGCCAAAGAGCCCTAGAGAGAAGGACCCTTGCAGTGTCTGCTGTACTTCTAAAGTGTCACAAATTGTGGCCAAAAAAATAGCTGTAATGCAGAAATGGAGAGACGTAGCAGACAATGTCAGAAAGTGTAAACTTAATGACCCAGCTGGCTGGTGTGTTGTTGCATGGCGGAGGGGAGACTTGATGACACTCACCTGAGCAGGTAGCTCTCTGCAGGCACCTGTTGACCCGTATTCTCTGCTAAATTTGACCTCAGTGATTTCCCAAATCAAAGTACACCTTTTATTCATAGGATCTGCTTTTCTTTTAAAGGAAACACCAAAATGCATTGGTGCTCCTCCCAGTCCCCAAACAGGAAAGTGTAAGTTTTTTCATAAAAGCTCTACCACACCAGAGTGAGGAAGAAAAGTAAAGACACGAGCATTTGACTCTGCCTGTAAATACAGAGCAACCCTCTTGGAGCTTGTCTTGTTTCACTTTGTCTAAGATTTGCGAAGGCCTACCTGTACTCCCTGAACGGAAGATTGTGACAACCTGGAATAACAAGTCCACCAGAATGAAATGGTGGCCATTCACCACTAACGTTACCGACACCATGCCATTCCACCTGCAGAAAGGCAATAAACTCTTAATTTTGTGGCTAATATCAAAGACATTTTATTACTGACAAGAAACAGATACTCCCTGACAAGAAACAAGGTTTTCAAGGTTAGATGCAAGACAGTGACAGTCATAGCAGGCTCTTGCACACAGCTCCAGGAAGCCCTGACTGATGAGGCAGAAGCCCCATCCACAGTAAATGCCCAGTGAGATACACCCAAAGATTTCACTCAGCCAAACTTACCAACCCTGTAGTTTATCTTCCTACTAGGAAACAGCATAATAGTTTCAGCACCTACCCACTTAAATGGCAGAAGGATTTGGTAATGCCAGGCTTAGGCTTGTAGAGAAATGCTACAGTGCAGGTTGTGATCTTCTTTGGTCTACAGGTGGAGATCCACAAGGGCATGGTGGGGGCACATGGCAGAGAGTCCCCACAGAACCATTCAGCCCCTTTGCCTTAGTGGACTCATTAACAAAGTCTTGATTTTAAAACACAATATTCTGAGCAAGCTGAATAAGTGAAAGATTCTCTCATTTCACAACCATATTTTAAAATGTTGCCAAGCTGGCTGGACTTCTTGGTTGGGCAGCCACCCATCTCGTGTTTAAGCCCTCAGTGTTGGGCTCTGTGTACTAATAAGTTCCCAAGGGTCTGCAATGACTCCAGTGCTTGCTCTTACCTCAACACCTTTTGAGTACGTTTCTTGAACACTGGTTCCTACCTGTGACTCCTTTATTGATACATAGTCACAAAAGCCCATATGCTTTAGGTCCAAACCAATACCAGCCCCAGAAGCATTTCAGAATCTGAAATACAACCTTCCTAATTTCAAACCTCTTCCTGTTCAGGGACACATGTTAACTGAACCCAACAAACACAAGACTGGAAAGGACAAGATACTGAGACTTGGGTCAAGTATCAAGTGCAGGCCCTTGCTCTTCCAAGGACTGTTCATACCAACCCTTTCATGAATATCTCTCAGAAATTTATCAGGTTCTAACTTCTAAAGAAAAAAAAAAAAAAATATATATATATATATATATATATACACATATGTGTATGTATATTTGGGGGTTACCACTGCTGTGGGAAGATTGTTCCATAACCTCACTGCTGTAATAGATAGAAATGCTATTCTAATTTCCAGCCACAAAGCATTCATAGCCAGTTTCTGTTCATTTATTCTGGTCTGAACATTGTTCTATAGCTCTTCTCTTTCCCTGGAAGTAAAATACTGCAGAAAATGCAGACAAACCCTGTATTCAAAACAGAGCATACAGTTCAATGTACATAGTGATAGGAAGTCCCAATATCAAAAAGAATTCTTAAATTTTAGTCTTCCTCAAACTGTCACGTTAATAAAAATACTTACATCTATTTTCTAAGAATGTAGCAAAAATGGCAAAATATTGTTGAATAGCAGAACCATGTTAAGCCAAAGCTTTAAATGTTGAACCATTTCATAATGAAAGTCCACTGAATTTTATGAGAGAACACAGACTGTTGTTTTACAGGAAAATGGAAGCTCAGTTGTTCGACTCTTTCCATTCAACCTGTAACAAGGAAAAAAATGCACTTATATTGACAAAGCAAATGTGTTTAAATAACAGTTTTCCTGGCAAGTGCATCAGGTAGTTATTTTGGAGGGCATGTTAAGAAATAATGAAGAATAAATAAAATCAATTCATCCTTCCAGAAAGGTTTCAAATTTTTTTTTCCAGCACTAATGTGTGTAAATACAAATCACAAACAGGTGAAACTCTGTGGTCAAGCAGCAGTATGACTGTACTTACTCATTGCCCCTCCCACGACCCCAGCACAGCTTCTCCCAGCCCACTGCTCTATTGTGCTGTCACTCCGGGTTGTCAGAGGAACGCACTGTTGTTCATCAGACAAGAGTCACCAAAGGAAGTTGCAAGCAACTTTCCATTATAACATAGCAAAGCACTTTAAGACTGTTAAAACAAATGTTCTGATTACTTATTCAAGCGCTTGCAGTTCTTCTTTCAAGGCAAGTGAAATGATGGCACTGAGCGAAGGAAGTTTAACCATAGTTAGAGCATTTTGATCACTACAGAAGACAGTGCCATGCAGGCCTTCCTGATTCTTGCCAACTCTTGTTAGTACATTCAGGCTTCTCCTTTACAATATTTTTTTAGTTTATCTTTTATGTTTAGTTCTAAAACGCATTGTATTTTCCCAAGAGATCAGACTAAGTTTCTGCCTCCAAAATATGTAGAAAGATCTTTTTAAAAATTGCACAAGAGACCAAAACTCATCTTTCTGGTCTCCCAGGCAATTACATATCTAGACATAAAAAAAAAGAAAAAGGTTTTTCTTCCATACCCCAATGGACGGTTGATTAAACACACATTATTTTATCTGTAGATTATCTTCTCAGGTTTTAAATCAGAATAAGTATATTGGTAGCTACCTGGCCTCTTGCATGCAGCTGTGGGAAAAAGTGCAAGAAGTCATATAAAAGGCAGCTGAAGCCACACGTAGAGAAAACTGGTCAAAGCATTTGGAGCCAGAAAGTCCATCAGAGAATAGAATTTGGCCCACAGTCTGTATCTTGAAGTTTTCTGTGGTGATTTATCCAAAACAGTTTAGCTTTATCTCATTTGGAAATCTAATCGATACACTGATTTTAATCAAAGCATAAATTTGACCCCACATCTTCAGCAGCAGCAGATGAACTTTGTCAGTCTTGCTTTGTCTGAAAAAGCTCTTGGACCAGACTTACATTGTTCCTGCCCCCTAGCCAGACGTTCTCGGTGTAGCATGAAATCTTTTCTCAAACCACCATCCATTTTCACAGTACAGCCACTTTAGCTTTTCCAATATTATGATATTGCTCATAGGAAGAGGACCAGAACAACCACAGCACATTACCATGATGACACAGCTCTGCATGTTTTAGGACCTATGTTGGTATCTCCAAATGAGATACTTCTCCTCTTCTACTCAGGCTACTCACTCAGTAGTACCAGGACACTCAGAGCCCTGAGTGCTTTCTCCAGGGTAGCTGTCTAAACTTTTTGATTAAAAATCTAAGAGGAGGTCACTGCCTTCTTTCCTAACTCCATTAGATTTTTGACAACATGAGTCACCAACAGCAAGGAGGACCGGGCTCATTACCTTCTACCTGATGGGATTCATCTGCTTTATTTCATAGGTATTTTTCACCTTCTCCCTCTAGGCTATTCTCTGAGAGAAAAACACAGTGTTAGCCCATCTTGGAAGCTGTTCCATTCTGCATCAAAGGTGTGGCTCTGAATGGCTTTAGGTATTGAGCGGATCTGATGCTAGGTTTATCACACAGCCAAGACAAATATTTAGCCTATTTAGCCACCCGGTTGAGTGGAGGGGGATGAGGAGGTGGAGAGGTGCAAGCAACTATATTTTGTGCAGAACCCAATCGAGTTGGTATGTTTGGAGAACATCTATTGGATTGAGCCCCGCAGGCAAGAAAACAGAAGGAACACCTTATTTATGGATCCAAAGTTGAAGCATGAAACAGGCTCTGAGAGCTGGTCAGACTGTCAAAGCTGAGGTGCCTCTGAGAATGCCTAGAAGCAGAATTCAGGTTCCTAAAAATTCCACATGTAAAAAACTTAGGCAGTTGCAGACTTAAAGCAGTAGCTGAGCAGAATTTTTGAGTATCTAGGTTTTGGACTAAGATACCAAAGTCTCGCTTGAAAATTTTGATCCCATCATGGATGTGGCTCTCATTTTTTCAGTGCCTTCATCCCCCTTCTGCAAAATGAGGGTAGGAGCACTCTTTTCTCTAACAGGGACACCAAAAAAATGCTCACAGCAAAATCTGTGATGAGTCCTACAGGAGAAGGGCAAGCCATTGAAAAATAAATTACAATTCTTAAGTGGATTTTGCAAAGTAGATCTTCAGCTCACAGCAAGCTCCCAGAAGAAATATTTTCAGCCTGGAGCAGTGAGGCCCTGCATCTAGCCAAAGACTGTGCTGGCTGTACACAAATTAGTCTGCAATACTTGATAACCAGTGTCTCATCTATAATGCCTTGTGTGTTGTTGACTGTTGTTATCACACCACAGTGTGCAGGACTCGGTATGCTATTTCTTGTATGGGACAAAAAACACATGCAGAACATGCTAGTCCCTCACTCCACCCTGCTCCTGCTTTGAGCTGCCTGTGTGGCGCAGGAAGAAACACTGCTTCTTTCCCAGATGAGCCTTCTTCTGCTTCCTCCATCACGGAAATTGTCCAGAGTTCCAGAGAAATGTTCGCAGGCATTTGTTGCATGCAAATAGCTGCCAAATAAATCATTGTATATTGCAGCACAATCCCTGAGGGTGTTTGAACCTATGGAACTTGCTACTGTCACTCCACTTCCCCATATACCTTAATCATGTTATTCATTCAGCAAGAGGGATGAATGTTACAGTGTGCGACTTTAATCCCTCACTGCTGAGGATCTGATTCTCAGAGAGAGCAGGAAATGCAGAGAAAAAAACTTTAGGTAGGAGTCAAATACCATTATTTCTCAGCACTGGGTTTAGGCAAGGATTGCATTATAAGAATGTCTTCCTAAAATACTTCAGGAGAAATGTACTGCGGGAGCACACATTCATTGTACATGCATGTATGTGTGTATGCACATGTCGGCAAATACAGGGCCTAAACAGCACCTTTAAGGCAGTGAATTTGCAACCTTTTAAAGCATCTGAAAAATTCTTATCTTCTCTCTGCCTCTGTGGGATAGCTCTATGGATCACAAAGCAACTATAAATGAATCTTTCCTCTGTCCTCTAACCCTTTGAAATTTTTCCATAAAGACAATAAAAATGAAATAGTAGCAGACACCAGGGGGAGAGAAGCACAGCATTTAGTGGTAGTCTAAGGGCCTGTCTTTTTAATAGCCCCAGTATGTTTTAAAGATACCAGTTCATTTGCTATCTCTGCAGTCAGTGCTCTCTGTATGAGAGGCAATGCCTATTTCTTCATGCTGGCCTTGACAGTAACCCAAAATGCATCCCTTCCACTAAGATTTAAGCTCTCAGGCCTCTGTTAAGACTGCCAGCAAATTATGCTAACTACCAGATCCTAGGCAAATCTAGAGGAAACTAGATGAACACTATGTCACACCCCATAATCCCCCTCAGAACAGCTGTGGTGTAACGCCAACAGCAATTGGTACTTTTGCTTACCTGTGTCCAAGGGATGTTATAAATCAGCAGCTGAGAGATGCAAGGCTATGTAGTTCATTATAAACTAGTCCCTCTGGCAAGCCAGCTTCCAGCTGGCCACCATGATTCTAAACTCAACTAGAAAAGCACAAGAATGAGACAAAGCGCAGCTTTGTGTATTTTCAAACAAATCAATGAAAGGAGCTGATGCAACATAGTCCAGTTTAGACTTTATGAGAAGCACATCTCACAAAGTTTTTTGTAGAGCTTTCCTCTAAGCATGATCAAATGACAACTTAAGGAGCTATCTTCATAATGCCAGATTTACTTACACAACCTGAAGATAAGGTCTCACTTTCTTTTCTGGTACATTTTTATGATCTCAGCCCTGCTTCAGGGATTGACCAGCAGTAATCTAGCTCCATTTTGATGTAAGGTGTCTGCAAGCCTGCTGACTATCTCCCTTCTTGGTCTCATTCCAGGTCCTCTGTCCATGAACATGGGAAAGAGTACTGCCTTCCTCAAAAGCCCCTACTTCTGACAAGCAACAGCATGACAGAAGTCATAAGTTATTGAAGATGGATATGACAGAGGTCTCAGCCCATTGATCAAGTCACCAGTTTCAGTAATTAATTATAAAAATAATATTATAGCAGATAGTAATAAACTGCATTGTTCCTGATCCAGAAAGGAAGTGGGAAAAATATTTTTTTCAGTCAAACTAGTGAAAAAAGATAGAAATTTATTCCAAAGCCTTACCTACCAATCAGATTTCTGAAGTGGTTGATGAGTCTGGGGGACTCACTACCATATTACCACTGTTCAGTGATATTGTGGTACATAGATACTATTTTCATTCTTTCAGTACTTACCAATCTCTATCAGACAGACCTGACACCTCTGCTCTGTAAGACCGACACAATTACTAGTTTCCCAAGTGGGAGAAACCTGGAGTGTAAGAATAGAAGGACTGAATCCCATTTCTGCCTACTGCCGCCCAGCTCTGAGTGGCCACGGCGTGCAGCGTAGTGACAACCATGACATTCCTGAGTCACCATGGATTTGCTGCAGAAGTTTTATAGGCAAAATACAAAAGATTGTAATGAGGACTGGTGATACAAAGCGCTCCACTCTTCCTTCTTACCATTCCTGCCAAGCTAGAGAAGAATAATGGTTTATGGACAATCTCAGTTTATTCTCTTGTCCTTTACTATTAATCATTCTGTGTCAATGAATGAAAGTACAACGGATAACATTGCAGATTAATCGTTGCATCTTGATCTATAATTAAGGGATTACACGTGTGTTAAGATTTTCAGGCATAGCAATGAAAAAGAATATGATGAAATACAGAATTTGGCATGAAAGTCTTGCTGACTGTGCCAAATTAGAGCTCAACCTTGAGCTGCTACCCAAGAGTACCATATCATCTCAATTTGCATCAAACACAAAGGAATGAAGGTAAGGGACTATATAATTTGAAACACTTGCAAGACATAACAGAGACCAAAAGCCCAGCTTAGGCATGTGAGTTAGGATTTTTTTACTGAATCAAATTAATTGAGAAATGTTAGTATTTTATATTTTCACATAATTCTCAAGGAAGATAACAAAAAAGAATGATACTACACCAAGTATTTTCTGCACAGTACTCAACAACATACCATAGTCTAGATAATCATACTCCATAAACTCTCCGTGGATGGACCCTGCCATGCTAAACCTCAGACCTCTGCTGAATTGCTCTACAGCCACTATTCTATGTCATGGCCAAGAATAGCAGGTCTTCAGGCCACCAGATCTGATTGATTGTACGTTATCCTAAAGTCTTCTGCCTCTATCCCAGTGCTTCTCCAAAGCAGAATGTAGTGAAAAAACCCTGTGGCATCTCAGCTCATCCCCTTTCCCAACACCAGAAAGCCTTGCAACAAGACTGGGCAAGCTTTATTGGTACAAGGGGAAAAGGTATTGGCTGTATGTTGTGATTGATTGCATGAAACCACAGCTGTATGGGCAATTGAAAATCAGTTGTTAATTTTAAACACAACAGGAGCTCAATGAAAAGGTGGTTAGGTTACAAAAATGTACCCAACTCTTCCAAAACTGGAAGTCTGTGCAACATGAGCACAGTGAAGATGTTGGCTGCTGAATGGTTTGATCAGGTTGCAGGCACTGATTTCAAGAAATGTGTGTGAGAAGTAGTTTTCTCATTATATGTCTTTAGACAGATTATTATCCTGGAAAATGCTAATTTAAGAGTGTCAGTATGTGCTGTTGCAAATTAATGACAGTCACTTTCTCAAAGGCAAAAATATTTTACTGGAAAGAGATTCCTTACATCATTCACCACTTTTATGAGGTTACGTTGTTTGGATTCAGCCCTAAGTTTAGGACTGAAATCCGGACACAATGCATATGCACTCTTAACCCCTAATGACACCCTAGACATAAAGGTTATTAGCATTTTTCTCTTAATTATGTTTCTGCTGGTACAGTCTGTATTTTCAAAGATGTTCAGCACTTTGTTTTATGCAGTGTGCAGATTTCCATGAGGGCACATACAGACTTAAATTACAGAGATACTTAGGATATGCACAAAACAGTCATGCACTCTTTTTTTTTTTTTTCCTCCTCCTTTCTATATATTTTCATAGTACACTGGCCAACATCAGCATAACAGCTATGCTGTCAAAAAAAAAAAAAACCACCACAAAACCCCCAAAACAAACCCAAAATAAAAACTCCAAGCAATAATAGGCAGAGTCTTTGTACAGACATTCACCTTATTCTGGCAGGCTATTTCCTTATTATTTTTTTATCAGGAAAGACAGGTGTTTTACAGGACAAATACGAAGACACAAGCATTACCCGAGTGACCTCACAATCCAGCTTTTGCAAAGCTGTGAAGGTGAGATGTCATGCCATAGACCACGCTTTTATTCTTGGCTCTGCCAGTAGCCTGTTAGCAAGGCTGGGCACTCACCTTGGCTCTCTGCACCTCAGTTATCTTGCTAGTAAAACAGGGAAAAGGGTACAAAGTACACTTAGATCTATGGTTGACAACAGTAGTGCAGTATAATGGCTAGTTTTCTGAGGAAATAAGTGTTATTCCTTCTCAGAGTTTGAATAAGCTGGGGGAGAGGGGAGCAAGTGGAATACCACACACCAAACTGGGGAGGATTTCTCCTACAAAGCCATCAGGCTGTCGTACAGCTCTGCCCTAGGGGTCTGTGGCTACATGCCCCCCTCTGATCCTTCCTGTATGAATGAAAGCGTCTTACAGGCTTTCTGTTTCTGGGACCTGGGCTTCCCCTTCTCTTCAAAGTGCTCCTGCATAGCAACTGACTTTGCAGAATGCCCCTCCACAGGGCTATATGTACAGGCAGTCATAGGCTGCATATATAGCCAGCCGCCTTTGTTACAGACCTGCTGCTGTAAGAGAGGGGAAGGGTGAAGATTAAGCATGAAGAGTGAAATACAGCAGGCTCAGCCATGCCACAAAGCACACACATGTGTGCACACATGCACACCACATACCCACACTCACTGAGGGCCAGGTCCTTACCTTTATTACTATAGCACACAGGTAAACCAAGGGTTGGTTGTTGTTGTTGTTGTTTTTAATCTGTTTCTATGCTCTTATTGCACAAGATCAGGTGCAATATCTAGCCCCTGAATTTATGACATTGCACTAGCTGTAGACCTCTGAAGGGATGTCCCAAAAGTCACCAGCTTAGAGGAATGCTTGGACAGTGTAAAGCCATGACAACACGACAATAAATTTTATGCCACTGACCAGTGGCTATATCCTTTTACATGGGAATTGTCTAAGACTTAGGGATCAAGGTCAGTTCAAGCATCCTAGAGTTGATAGTGTCAGATTGCTAATGAGAAGTTTTCAAGTCCTTTTAATAGATGGTTGTCAAATAATATGGCCAAGAAAATAAAATTCTTTACTGTGTCATATAATAATGGACCTTTCTACCTATAAATAGGTCTATCTGTGCATGACTATATTTTTCAGTAGTAATGTTATCACCTCAGCAATGCCAAGTGTCAAGGAGTGGCATGGGTAAGTCATGCACTATCTACAGATGGTGTATTAGGTTCACATGGATCATTCCTTCAAAGATCTGAAATCACTAGAGAGCTATGGGCTAGTGAGCCTCAGCCCAGGCTGAGATAATTCCTCTGGAGGGTCAGCCAGCCATGCCTACTCAAACACACCTCAGCTCTAGCACTATGCCATTGCCCAACCACAAGCCTTATGTAGATTTAACAGATATGAAAGAGAAAAGTAGCATGGCAAAGAGATATTTGCCCATCAGATGTTAAAACTGTCCAGTAGGAAGCCTGGTTAATGTACTTCTCCCAAAGCCTGCTTGGGGAGCAATATTTAATTATTATGCACAGATACTGTATTTACCAAGCTAAGTGTTAGTGGTCTTCTTTATTTATTTATTTATTTTATTCCTTGATGCAAAAAGGGAGGAGACAAGCAAAGAAATTACTCAATAAAGGCTCTCAGAGATGTATCCTGTTAGCATATAAATTTTGGTGTGAGTTCTTTGTTAATTTAAAGAGGGACTGACAGATACTTGAACTCCTGTAGCTGTATTCTGGGCTTTCACATAGTAGCCCTATTTTTCATGTTAGGAAAAAGGACAAATAAGAACCCATGATATATCTATTTTATGTCCTTCGTAATTTTATATACTTTCATCACGCTCCTTCCTAATTGTCCTCGCACACTGTCATCTTTTAATTCTCCTTAGATACAGAGTTCGTGCTATGCCTCTAATAATTTCCATTACTTCTATCCATTGCCCCTCCTATGTATGCTCTATATTTTCAGTTATAATTCTATGATGACAATCCAGTATCTTCAGTGTTCTCTAGCCCCTGATTTTAACATTTTTCTTGCTTTTTTGCCATTGCTGTTCACTGATTTGTCCACCAAAAGCCAAGCCCTTTTCTGTGGCGGGCTGTGGTTCATTTAGAACCTAGTAATGTGAACAAAGTAGATCGAATTATTCTTTCCAATGTGTATTACTGTGTATATGTCAGCACTGAATTTCGTCTGACATCATGTTCCCCAGCCACCTAGCTTCGTTAAGTCCCACCAGAGTTCCTCACAGTCTCATTTCATCTGGACTAATCTAAATAATTTTGCAGATTTTGCGATCCTGACATTTTCCTCCCCCACTTCTAGCAGATTATAAATGGATCTGTTAACTGCTTGGGATCACATGTAGCAGCACCGTCATATCATGCTGAAAATGGACCATTTATTCCAACTCTTTTTTTGTTCTCAAAGCCAGCCATGACTGGTGACAGAATTTCACTCCTCTCCCCTCCCCTAGAATGACTGGATTTTGTTGACTTGATTTTCGTAATGTTTGAAAAATAAAGACTGTACCTGCTAGTTCTCAGAAGCTGAAGACAACTAACATGTAGTCCTGATCTACATCTCAGGTGCTGAATATATTAATTTGGACAGATACTTCATCTTTTGACAATTCCACTTCCTTAGTCAGGAAAAGTACCACTGAATGCTGCCCTGTTTTATACCCTTCTCTAGGCATCTGTTATTGGCCACTTCTGAGACAGAAGATGGGATAAATGGGCCTTTGGTCTAGCTTGGTACAGCCATTCTTATCCAGTAATCTCATCTTCATTATCTGAAATATTAGGTTTCATGTCGGGTTTTCCCCAGACTCCCTGTGATAACGAATGATTTAAAGAAAACATTAAGACAAAAATGCTCAAAAGTGCCTGATTTTGGATGGCATAGGATGACAGCTTTGTATCATGTCTGAATGTAAATAACTTCTTTCTTACTCTCACCTTCGAATCTTTAATGGAGACAGTAAAATAAGACAAATTTTATATTAGTACACCCTGGAGCCCATCAATCATTTCCTTTCCTCAACAGAATACCATTACCTTTGTTTATGATTTTTCCTACAGTTTTGAATCCACATGACAGTGTCCATACTAAACCACCTTTCAATGAATTAAGAGAAAAATGTTTTTGAGGTGCAATGTTTCCCATGCTGTTATTATCTATATGCTCTGAGTGTCTTTTTCTTTTTTTTTAAGGAAAAAAAAATAGCAGGCAAGCACATACATAAAGTGAATGGTTTATAACCTCACGCCTGTGGTCAGAGCTCCACAGAAGCTGTATTTCTTTCTTTTCTTGTCATATATGTTGTTTTGTGGTGTTAGAAAGGCAAGTTAGATGAGAGATTCATTTGCCCTTCTGTTTTGGAGATTATTATAACACTTGCCATTATTGAACCTAGATTTGAGTGGCTCAGTCCTAGACTCTCCCACTGACATCAGTTACAAGTCCTCTAGCATTAACACTGGGCTCCACCTTGATTGATATTCTAAATTAGAAGCTGAAGGGTCTGGATGAAGGGCAAGTTAACAGCATTTGCATTGAGTTGTTTGTACCGAGGCAGATGTGTATGCTTTTGACAGTAGGAAGATTAATCAGCAGTGGCTATTTGGGTAATATTCCTCCTCTGGGCCTGTTACTCGCTGCCAATTTTTCAGCAATATGTGAGGTTTAGAGCACTGGCAATTAGGCTTTGTACTTTTGGCACAAGGTCTGACATCTGGACCACCCAGGTGAAAGTCCACTGCAGTTCAGGAATCAGTTGACTCTAAATGCCTGGGAATGTCCCCTTCCAAAATGATGTTTGGGGGCTGATCCATGAATTCTACATATGCTGCAAACATCTGCTTATGCTCCAAGCTCAGAAGAGACCTCTGAAATAACAGAATCAAAAAAACCACCACAACAACTAATGTGTTGTTCTCAAGAGCCCAGACTCTATACCCCTAAATCTGAGTGTTACAGGGAAAAAAAAAAATAAAATTAAAAGGCAGGTTAAGGCAACTGCTTTGGGATTCTTTATCATTTTCAACTGCCATTTAGCCTGGAGATGCCATGTTCCGCCCACAAATCAAATGTTCAGTAACCAATCCACCCAGCCACAGCCAGACAGTAATTGTTTGCTGCACAAACTCTGTAACACTTCATTAGTTCTGCCACACATCTACTTCCACTGAAGGTAACTTTCCAAAACGAAAAAGCACAGGGTAACATTACAACTTCCATCTATTTTTAGTGCCACTTTAAAAAAAAAATACAGGAAATGCAATTGAGGAAAAGGGTTGCTCGCACTATAGTTTACAATTTAAAGCAAAAATATGGCCTGTGTTTTTTTATTTCTGTCAATCTTACATTTCTCCAATGAGACTGTGAGAAAAGTGTAAAGTTATGTGATCATTTCTGACAGTTCTTGGCAGCTGGGCAGGCAAGCATTGGAAAGAATATCTCTCTCCTGATCCAAGATTAAATTTGGACTGAAACACAGGGCTCATTTAGGCAGCAATTAGAAGACCTTATAGACTGAGGGAGAATGAAATGATAAATGCAAAGAGGCTTATTTAATGGGGATATTAAGTAAACTGCTGGTAAAAATGCCCATTTATCATCCACTGATTCCTAATTGGTTTCCTGTTCCTGCCTGCATGTGGCATTTTCAGAAGGAATTACCTTCCTTTAGTGCGACTGTTGCAAATGCAATAAATCAAGCCCATAGATTTCTAGCTAATTTAGATGGAGACTAAATTGGAGCCAAAGCATGCAAGAGTGCTTGCAATTAATGTTCATGACAACTTTTAGCTTCAAAAACAGGAAGGATAATTTTAATGCACCATTCCCAAGCAAAGTACACTATTTCAGGATTTGGCCACCCTTTGTATGCTCAACAATAATCACTTGCCTTTGTAAGCAACTGGCCTTCCTGAAAACTTTCTAGGAATCCAGGCTGTGGTCTAGTAACTCTTTAAACACCTGTACTTTAAGAAAATTCTCTGCCTTTTGTTTTCTTTACATGCCCCATCTGTTTATAAAGGCCAACTTTCACAAAAATAGCTTACATCGAGCATATCATTATTGATCTCAGCTGCCTGATTCCAGCAGCATAAACTTTATTTCCACCAGGTAGTGTGAGAAGGTAACAATTTTCTAGCTGAAAAATCAAGAAAGCAAACTACGGTTTCCCAAGCAGCAACTTCAGTAGATGGTCAACAGTCATTCAACATATTCCTTTTCCAAGGGTTCAGATTTGTGGAAGAGAAGAAAAAAAACCAAACTTGCAAGTATGGGATTTTCTTTGTTTTGCCATTCTCACAAGGTGCTTTAGAGATGGAGTCTGTGTCCCATTTTATGCCATTTTACTGTTCGATACAGCAAGTTACTTTTCAAAACACACACAGTGACCCAGACGTTCTGCAGCTTTTGACATTTGCTCCACTTGAGTGTAGCCCTGATATGCAGCACTGTCAGCATAGACAAAACTTGGTTAGCTGTTGTGAGTTCCAAACAAAGCAAAAAGAACAAAGAAATCTTCCTCTTCCTGAATGCATTGAAGTTCATGGCACTCATTTATACTCAGTAGAAAAAAAAAAAACCAGGTTTATTGGGTCTTAATCCCCCCAAAAAGTTTTTCTATATATGATAAGATTATCTTTGTTTCTTTTATCCACTGAAAGAAAGGATTGTTTGTTTGTTTGTTTTGCTTCCTAAAATACAATTGACACAATCTAAGTACCTTATGGCAATACAGAGAAACAGATTTAGAAACACCCTCTGTCCTTGACATCACAGAACAGGCAACAATCTCTCTTTCATTTAAACTTGAACCCGGCTACAGTTAAGGTTTTTGTTCTCTCTTCCACTTGGTCATTTACTGTTTAATTCCTTGTTTTCCTTTTGGATCATTGCTCACTGAATTAACATTCAGAATTTACAGCCTTCAGAGCTGGCATGTTTGTTGCAAATGATCAGTTTGGAGTGGGATAGGTTGAAACCCAAGTGGGTGATAAAGAAATCCATTAACTTACTGACACACAAATCTTCCGTCTTCCTCTGTAATGTACCCATGAATGGTTAAAGGCAGTACCCTGGGGAAGAAGAAGGTTATTCTTATTCTCCTCCCCCAATCATATGTAGATAAATATTCATTGGGAAAATAAACCCTGACACGGAAATACAAATGTTGGCATTAATGCCCATACCAGGAGCCCATGCTGTGGAGGAAATGGGCTGGCAATCTGAAGATCCAATTTCCTTTTTCCAGGTTCTGCTACCAACTTGCTATTTCACTGTATACAGAACACATCATTTTTCCATTCCTCATCTTCTCCCTCACAAAAGCCTGACTGCATTCCACAGATGGGAATTGCCATGTACAAGCACTAACTACTTTCACTTGTTTAATTTTAAGCAGCTTCAGGATACTTACCCTGAATGCCAGGAGCACAGAAAAACATTGGGACAGGCCTGGGAATGCTTTGCCATCATGGAAAGCAAGGAGTAAATGTTCCTGAAATGAAACAGCCTGTCTAGCTCTTGCCCCAGCCACACTTCTGTTTTGACACTTGACATCATCTTGAAGGAAAGTGTGGGTTATACAGAGAGGAACAGCACTTAAATTTGCCGTTTTCCCTAATGATTCCCATTGGTTTGATATATGATGAAGCCAGCTGAGGTTCCAGGCAATGGAAGTTCACATTTAATTTCCACAGTGCTTCAAACAATAGAAAGTTACACTTTTAAAAGTACTTCCTTTTTTTCCTCCTTGTACATTACTCTAATACCTTAATACATCAGGGATTGCCCCTGCCCTGTCTGTCTCTTTTCCTTGCTCCCAGCCTACCCCCTGCACTCAGATGGTTACACTGCCATTAGCGGGGATTTGGCCCAACCTTCAGCAAAGCAAAACCAGATCCTCTGTAAGCCCAGGACACCTCAAGGGTTGACATGAAGTGGAGCCGATGTCCCATTTCAGATGTCCCAAGCCTTGCCTTACCCTGGTGTCAATGACTGGGCCACAACCAGCGAGATTTGCCTGCCAGCTGCAAGCTCTCCTATTATTCAGCCAGCCTACAAGGTGAAACTAACTTCTTTCCAATTTCTTCTTCTAATCATTAAAAGGCCTAAAGCAGATTTTTCCCAGCAGAGCACATAAAGCTGTTGGGGCCTGGAGCATGGAGCCACTATACTTCAAAAGGCGGGGACTGCAGATCTTGGGTTGCAGTTCCTCTCACTGACCAGAGCTTGATCTCACATTAATGGATTTTATACTGTGTTAATGCCACTGACTTCAGTGGAGCTACTGATGTTTTCCTACCCAGGCAAGTAACATCAGAATCAGGCCCCAAGCCTCATGGTTGGTAGGGTCTCTTACCTAACCAGCTCAACAGTTGTTTTTTTTTAAATCCTCAACTGACTACACTCAAGGCCTCACAGTTTTCAGAAAGGAAGATGTTTGGGTTTTCTTTAAACCAGATTCAGCTTGTCTGCCAAGATTTAGTCCAATTAAGTCCCAATTTTGTATTATTTTTCAGCCACATGTTACAACAAACAACAGAGTAGAAAGCCACATATGGTTTCTGATATTAGAATAATGAAACTCAAAGAAAGAAAGAATTGGATTTCCTGTGGTTCCTTTTAAAAATATAAAATGTGTAATATTTTAATGGACTAAAATCAGTACACATGGAGTATTACTTGGTCCCAACTGAATACAAGGTTACGCATTAATGGAAAAGTCCTGCTGATGTAAATGAAGAGGTAGAACACTGTACTAAATAACTGGGAATTTATTAGTCAACCAAAACCATATACAGAGTTGGTACAAGTTAAATCCACTGGCAGACAGGGAAAGCATGTTCATGTTAAACGCAGCTGTCTGTAGCCAGTGGTGGTGGAGTGAGCTGATTCTGATCTCACATGCCTACAAATGAGGAGTAATTCCAGTGTTTCCACAGGGGCTGCAAGAGTGCAAAGCAGTTGTGGAGAAATCTTAATCAGCTCACGGTGTAATTGACTCCACCAAGTCCTCATGAACTCATCAGCAAAACATATGTGATACTGCAGTCAAACAGATATGGTCAAGTACATTTCAGTCCTTTTCAATGGCATCCCGATCCTGTAAATGGTCCACCTGCCCCAATATCAATTTGCCGTCTGCTTCTTTTGCTCTGCAATGCATGGATTTGATGAGGGAAGATTAACACCGGTTAATGCTCTACAGGTTCTTGAACATGAGGGCCTGGTGGTGTGTGTGCTACTGGTCTTTCCCCTATGCAGATTCCGCAGAATCAATGACCCCCCAGGGTGAGAGAGGTTTAGCTCAAGCCGTAGCCATTCATGCTTTTGACATTGGTTGAATCCACTGTGTGTCAGTAGTGATGCCAGTAATCATACATGCATCATGGAAAGACTCACTTCAGGGGGCAATGGCTAATACCCACAGGGCACAGCCTTCTAACCTGATGTCTTACAGTAAGCTGTGAAGACTAAAAGATGTCAGACTGGAAGGGAAAGAACTGCAGAACCCAAAGTGTCTCTTCTCCTTCCATCACTTTCCACTTTCCATGATGTTGGAAAAGGAAAAAAAAGTAAAATAACAGTGACCTGTGCAACACATCTCAAAACAGTCCTGTGTGAAGAATGTACCATAATTAACCTTCCCCTTGGCATATATTAATTCACAGTATTCTTCACATTTGTAGGGTCCCAGACACAGGAGCAAAACAACTGCAGTAAGTAGAAAACAGCACAAAGTAAAAATATGATTTGAGTCTTCCGGACAATAGTAAAATGCAGTAATCCACAGGAGTAAAGTGACCGTTTCAAAATTAACCGCGAGGATTTACAGCTAAGAATTAATTTCATCTCTATTATTATGTCAGGTAAAATACTCGTAGTTATACACTAATTTATATGGAATCACAAAGAAAATCCTATTTCATTAAGTGGATTAAGCATTAATGTATTACCCTTTCCATTTTTATCTTCATTTCATAAAGTGCCTAACACGAGGTCAAATTAAGAGACCAAATTAACATTTTAAAAAGTCATAGTGAATGCTATAGCACAGTGATTCTAACCACACTATTCTTTATCATGATGGTATCAAGGCTATTTTAGCCTTGGTATGGGAAATTAATAACGGTTATTTCCACGGGGAACCATTTTTCCTGAATGTAAATCATTCAACAAAGTCAGACAGAAGAAACAAAAGCATTACTCATTTCATACAAAGGTGTAAGCAGAACAGGAAGAAAGAAAGCAGAAAGTGCTAAATCAGATTCCCCATTCTCCTGGCGTGAGCCATATGAAGGAAGCCCTCACAAATCTCAACTCATGTTTACGAGTGAAACCAACAGAGTCCACCCTAAGCCAGTAAATTGTATCAGCTATTTTGAAGGCTTTTCTTTAATTACTGATCATTCAAAACAAGATGACATGACCATTACCCACGTAAAAACGCATGCACGCACAAAGCTTTGTACACAGTTACCCACCAGCACTGTTCTCCAAATCAAATTCCAGCCACAATATTTTGTTTGCTCTGCTTGTTTGTGTTTCTTTACACCACAGGCATTGTCCTGCTAACACAGTTTCCAAGTCTGTTATTTGTTGTTGGTAATTCGTATTACCCTCAACTAACATTAAAGGTTTATCACTCCAATGTTATTAGATCAGTTTTCTGAGGAATTTCTATTTTATTTGTGTAATGGTGTTTATATGTCAAATATGTGTCAACTCTGAGGGCACTGAGAGTTTAATAGCTTGGAGTAACTAGTGAAGTCACATCTGGAAAACAGCATTTGTTGGAATCTGAATAATAAACTCATCTTACCATAATGCCAAACAGGAAAGATTTCTGTATAGAAATACATAACTTTGAAGAAATATTTTTTGTATTCCAGTCTTCAGAAGCACCAGTGCCAGATTGTAGCCGGACCATTCAATTTAATTAGCACATGTATTCACATCTGCTTTTTCCCCGCTTTGCTCATAATTTGCTTTAATTTGGAATGCTTTTATACAAGACTGAAAATAGATTTTCCACACCACGTGGGTAGGGAAAGGAGCAAGAAGAAAAGTACAAAATGCAAATTGAACCTGCCATCCTTCCACCCCCTTTTCCCACCAGCAAGCAACCCACATCCTCCAAGTCTTTTCCTAAGAGCCACTCTTTCTGTGCAAGCCATTTCACAAACTTCCTTTTCCGGCAGCGGCTGGTTTCTCCACCATCCATCTGCTCCCACAGACAAGCGTAGCTTTTCTATTGGCTGGTATTCTTCCTTCTTCATATTTTTTCTAATTTTTGGAGGGTTAGACTTCCTTTTCATGAGCTTCACCTCCCTCCTTAGAGACTTCCCACGCTATGAAAAGAACACAAAGACAGCTCTGAACTCTCTCTGCCAAACTCTTCTTCTTACTCTTCCTCTGTCTTTCAGCAAAGAGCATTCTGGGTCAGTTCCCAGCATGGAAAAAACCAGCTGATATCAGTGGCTGGTAGCTGTATTGGGAGAAGAGAGGAAACATAACTGTGGATGCTAAGACAAAGTCTTTCCCGGTCAGTCAGGATCTGTCCCATGGATACTGCAACTGAAAATATACCTAGAGGTCAGGTTACAGAACTTCTGCAACTTCAAGTTACATTTGGCTAATCCTAAGGTTTCAAAAAAGTAGCTTGCCAGATTCACAAAAATTTGTATCCTATACGTTTTATATATCCATAGCTGATAAATTATTCCACTGCTAAGAAATATTGCTGTCGTACTGCACAGGGATTCCAGGAAAGGAAAAGGCCAAGTATGAATGAAATATCCTTCTTTTTTTATTCAGCGTGGGAATAAGCAGCTGAATAAGCACCTTTCAACGTCTGTTTTTCACAGCTATTTCTAATATATATGGTCTTGTAGAGATGTTTAGGTAAGAAGTGCTAGGCTGGTCCAGCTGGCAGAATGGAAAAATTCCCTAAGGAAAAATTCCCTAAGGTAATTGGTTTTATTGTTCTGTCACAAGTATTCCTCAGAGTGAATCAGTGTTACTTGACTTTTATCTAGCCAGTTTGGCCCACTGTACATCAGGGACAAAATGCAACACATGCCAGGCAAATATGTCACCAAGATTGTGCTATTTGTCCTCTGAACGTGTTTCTCTCTCAGCTGACTATGGAGAGAGGCTCAATCACTTGTATAGACCACCTGGACTTTTAAATGCCAAAAGTGGAACAAAAGCATGTTCATGTCAGAGGCCATGAGTAAATCCAACACCATTTTATATTGACACACAACAGAAATATTTTTTTGTGCCAGCCCAGCCAGTTCAACTCAGAACAACAGAAAAGAAGAACAATGATGATGAGATGCTACTAGTTGTATGTGGCACAGATAAACCAGTCATCTTCTAGTCTTGCATGAAACAAATTCACAGATGTGTAGGTGGCGAAAGGAAACAGGTATGTGTTGGTACTAGTTTACAGTACATTTGAAAAGGCAAAGCTTAGGGAAGGTGTGTTCGATAAAAGTCACATTCTTCCCCTCCTTTCCATTCAGCCAAGGAGTCACTGGGCTGGGATCACAGATGGGACAAGTTAAGGAAAGTCACTTCAGCAGTTTAGGAACACAGAAGGGAGCTTGGAAAATTATATTCAATCTTCTAGAACTTGCAAACAATGCAGTGTAGGGCAGACAAACCATAACATTAGCAGGCTGGCAAACAGAAGCCGGCAAAAGGGTAGAGGAGTCAGGGGTTCAGAGAAGCTGCTGAATGAGGTTAGTATCTGACCATTTCTTCACCGCTTTATTGACCACATGGAAAGTAAGGCCAGAAAACAAGCCCAAATGGCCACACCAGCTAGTCATCCTGATGGCAGCCCTCCAACAGGTGGAGTGGATTATGGAAGGAAGAATGATCTGTTTTGTACAAGTTATTGCTGGATAGTTCCCAGATGTGTTAATAAAGCTGCAGGCTATTCAAACAGCATCTCTGGGTCTATCCAGCATATCTGGCTCCTCCTCTACCTCCACCCTAATCTTGAAAAAGCAGGACTGTTAGGTAAGCCAGTGACTGGCTTAGGAAGTCTCACCTTGTCCTGTGAAATAGAGCAAATTTTGTTTGGAAAAAAACATTAAATTTCCAGGAAAACCAGGAATTAATGGGATTAAGCTGACTGGCAAAAATGGAATGACAGACACTTGACACAGTTCCATATGCAAAATATCATCAGTTTCCAGAACTCAGAAATCCAAAAGAAGGGATTGGCTTTTTTATGTAGGACTACAAACAGAAGTCCAAGAATAATTTTGTACAAAACTGTGCAAGCTTACATGGGTCTAATACATTACGTGGGTCTAAAATACATTTCTTTCAGGTACCAGCAAAATGGCAAGATAGCTTACTGAGCTATGGCTTTCTGTTTTACACAGCAAGCTTCCATTCTTTCCATCTTTGGGAATCTGTGACTAAACTACAAGGAAGAAATGCCCTTCCAGGTATGGTCCCTGTCAGCTGTTCGATTTCCCTCTGCCAACTGAAATGAGTCTGCTAGTCCTGGCTTTTCAGCAAGCCCATGCCCAGCAGAAGTCAGGAAAACTGGTTTAGCTTGTGTTTTTCCCAAGCACTGAAAAGAGACATTCAGGCACACAGAAAAATCTGCAGACATCATGAGATTAAGGTATTCCTGATGATTTTGCTGCATTTTCGAAAACATTGCTTTTGTTTGAAAAACAGTGAAATTTATGGCCCTTTTTAATGCCTTCACTATGTCAACCAACTGACTCTGTGGCCAAACAGACTGAAATAATAGCTTTATTCATTTAATAGGGTGTTAGCTTTGAAGTTTAATTATCAGGGATAGGAACTCTCTGCATTGAGGGAAATGCAGACTGAAGTATGAAATCCAGTTGGCTGCAGATCATTTCTACTTGATGTCAGTGCAAAGAGGAATTTTGATTGCGTGCCTGCAGAAGTGAAATCAGATCTGTAGACTCTCCTTGTTGCCTCTTACAATCCCAACATCCAATCCAATCCGTACAACCTCTCGTTCATTTCCTTCCAAGTCCCGACAAATTCTACTCATTTTCCCCAAAGTGGCCCCTGGGAAGGGTGAACTTGATTGGATTGGATTTTTCATTTCTGCTGCTGTCTGTACTACTTTTTGGAGCATCCAGCATTGCAGCTTTGGCACAGACATCAACAACCACATCAAAAATCCTGAGATATTGGGAACCATCCCAACTGCCTGAGAACTCTCCCAGAAAACAGGGGGACCTTTCTCTGCTATTTAGCACATTGGGCACTCATCTCACCTCCATGAGAGAAGGTGTAACACACTCTCCTCCTACTGCAACAACGATTGTCACTTGGAATGCAATGATGCAAACTGGGTTGATTAATCCAGCTGGCAGATCTGGCCCATGCAACCCATCTACCCTGCTGCCTTTTTTTCCTGTGGCCTCAAAGGAGATCACGAACAGTTGTTAGGACAGCACACAGCACAAAAGCCATTTGGAAACGTCTTACGCTTCCAGCACATAGTCAGGTATTTGGAGCTATGAGTGGCCACCACCACATCAGACATGGGGACAGTCCCCAGGCTGGCATCCAGCCTGAAACCAGCTGAGAAAGTTGAGACACCATGAATTTTAATGATCCCAGGGAGGTAAGAAAGAACAACACGAGCCACATGTCTGCAGCAAGGCAGATCTGCTTGGGAAGAGACTTGTAAGGATTTGGGGCTCTGTGAATATCAAGTCTCAAGGCTTATAAACAGAATTCCAAACTTTCTCTGAAAATGTCACTGCACTTCATCCAAACAATCCAAATCTGGTGACAATCAATTCTATCTTTTCCAGCTTCAGCAATGGCCCTTCCTCCCAGTGCCCATTCTCAGTTTATAGGCTGAAATGTCAGCCAGTTTCCTTAGAGCCTGGTTCTCAAGCAATGCTTAAAATGTTATATTTGTTACGGTACACAAAATTTCCCTTTTTGTTTATCTCAAATACCTCAAAAAAGACTAAGGATTTAATTTAAACATTCCAAAACTGAGATGTGCACCCTAAAAATTGTTCACTCCTGTGCCACTGAAATCAAATATTACAACTTCTCACAGAAATGATTTGAAATCTCAAGGTTTATTTTTTTAAAAGTCATTCTATATAGTTGAAAAACACAATTATTTTGACTCAGCTATCAAATACATCATAGTAAGTATCTTATTGCATTATTTTAGGACTAAAATAGATGAACATATAATAGCAGTATGAAAATACAAGATTATGAAATTCAACAGCTTCACAGTGACTCTAATCAAGAATTTTAAGACATTAATCACAGCATTGATTGAACAACAATATGCAACAAACTGAACATACAAGTGTTCATGGTAAACAGCTCTGCAGCTTCTCCCCCAGCATTAAACCAAATGTCTCTTAAAAAAACAAAATAATCTCACTTCTGATGCATAAATCCCCTTAAGCTAAAAAAAAAAGGCAAATAGGATGCAATAATTAGGATGAGTTATCCAATATGCAAAACAGTTCCTATGGATTGCTCTGGAGCTGCTGAATGTTATTCAGCAGATTTATCCAGAGACAGTGGATACCTTTAAAAAAAAAAACAAACTGGGAAAAAAGCACAATGGAATGAATAGGCCCTGCCCCTTCACAGAACATCTAGCTCAGATGTAGCTTGCTAAAAAAATGTAAATGATTTAAAGAAAGGCTAAGCAGGAATGTACATCAAGCGCCTTTATTTTATCACCCACTTTAATCACAGGCTGCTGTTCAGAATGGCTTGGGATGTTGGTTGTTACAGCAGAGATTTTTTGTACCATTATTAGTACCTCTGAACAAATGCAGTGAGCAGGGAATAAGAAAAAAAGACGGCGGGGGGAGAGAGAGTGAAGGCGAGAAGGAAAATGTAGCAGCGGTTAAAGCATAGTTTAATAACTCCAATCTCAGTCACTTTTTTCATATGGATTGTATGTGCAAGTCCATAGTACAGCATAATGTGTCATAATTTGGCCTCCAATTCTGACAGCACTGCTTGACTTGGGCATTAAATCATTGCCCCGAGGAATTCACATTCTGGCAATTCCTGATGGTAGGACTGTCATCTCCTCCCACACATGACCTATCATTTTTGACATGATTGAATCAAAATTAGTCAGTACATTTAGATGTAAATTAGAGACATCCAAGAATAATAATGAGCACAAAAATATAGCTCTGTGTAATTGACACGGCAACAGCTTAGTACAGTCTTCCACAGTGTCCTCGAAATTATTAATATCATGATAACAGAAGTACTGTATCAAAAAAGTGAGAAAACTTTTCCTTTTTTTTTTTTGTGAGGGACATATTTAACTAACCCTTAAATCCTAAGCAAATCTGTGTGTTTGCTCACCCAGTGCTTGCATTACCCGGATGCTCCTACCAGAGACAGACACTGCCAACTGGCCAAGGAGCGCACCAGGGGTCCTGCGCCCTGTCCCTCACCTTCCCCTCTGTGTTCCCGTTAGTCACTGGCCACTGCCCACCACCCCATCCCCGTTAGTCACTGGCCACCGCTGGGGGTCCCACCAGGAGCACTGCCAGGCACAGCCAGGCCTCCGCTTATGCCAGGAGGTGACGTCTTCCCAGAACAGGCAGGGCACTTGTGTGCTTTCCAGCCCTGCACTGCAGCAGTACTGCTCCCAGGGTTTTCTCCCTTATAAGCCCCCTTTTTGTGTATTTGTACTGACCCAGAAGTGTGACGCTGTCAGGAAGGTGCCAGAAGCCACCGACATGCTGCCCCATGGGTCCAGCTTTCCCAACACCTCCTGCTATATACACCTGGGCAGCTCCAGCTGGACAGGACCTGGCCTACCCTTGGGTTCCCTCACACCTTCCCAGCCCGGGGGAGCAGAGGGGGAAATCCCCAGGGAACACACAAGGGCAGGGGCCAGAAGCTCGTGCAGAGAAACTGCTCCAGTCCGTCCCCAGAGCTCTTTTCCTCCAGCGGGCAAGGGCCCCTCCATGTTGCCCCCGCCCAGGGCAGGTGTGAGGGGTGTAAGAAACAGTTGCAAGTTTTAGGGAAGAGAGACATCCTCAGCTCTGTAAAAAGTGCAGTATGTAACACCACCACCCCTACAGGCCCCTGAAGTCCTCTTTCATCAGGTGGGAGGAGGGGGGAAACAGGAACGGTTCTTAGTTTTTTTCTTGTTTTCCCATTTCCAAAAGGGTTGGTTGCCCTCAGGCCAGGCAGGTGCCTGAGAAAAGGACAGGCCTTAAAACCAGAGCCACTGTACATGGCAGGCTGAGGCATACAAAAACAGGTGCAAAATTAAACATTCACAACCGGTTTCAGTCTTCCTACAAAATGGTGTTTAATGTTTCTGGTGGCAGAATTTTGTGCATGGGGTGTGCCAGTGCTGCTGTCCTGGTGGAAAGGCTGCCCGCCCTCAGCCATCCAGAAGCTGCAGGGCACATCTTGAGGGCAGAGCCTGATTTTGTTCCTATGTGCCCCACAGGAAAACAGTAACTGTTTAGGACCAAAACAATTCAGTGAGTCCTTTTTTTTTTTTTTTTGTAATATGGTGGGAGCATTTACATGTGTTAATGTGGCACTCAGTGATCTTGATAACCCCAGCCTGTATTGCTACCTTGAAGCAAACCTAAAATCTCCTGGGGTCATGCCAACATCTCAATGGTTGCGTACTGAGTATCTCCCTAAAGTCTTTGATTACGATGTTGCCGGGGGAAAAAAGAAATTAGCTGGAACAATTTCTGTGTCGGTTGTCTGTGATGAAAAAGGAAGTGCCCAAGATTACTATGTCCTCAATGCGCTTGCCATACCTTCACTGAACAGAGATGTTAATATTTTGAGTAACCAGGTGAAGCAAGTGTCAAAGCTGTTTTATTGGAATATGTTTTTCTGGGAGCCACAAATCATAAAACCATTTGTGAAACAATATTGCAAACACTACAAAAGTTTCCCTGTGCAGAGCATATATGGCCAGAAACACTGCTTAGTGAAACAAGTGCTGGTAAGAAAGAAAATTGTCTGCTTCTCGCAATTCAGTTTTCAGGGCTGGTTAGTAACTTGCGCCCTGAACACTGCAGTTTTCAGGTGCTTAGCCATCTGAGAACCTGGCTAATGAATGCACTTAATTTGTGAGATTTAAATGCCAAAGCTTACTGACTGAAGAAATCTTACAGTATACATGGCCTCACTAGCTCTGTTTTAAATAATAAAAATAAAATCCAGGGATATTTCTGTCAGAGAAGAAAGACACCAACAGTTCTTATGTACCTCAGGCAGATGGTCAGCTTTCACAGAAGCTGAAGGTAAAGAGCTTGCTTTCTACCTGTTTTTTACCCTAAAGTATCACTGGATAGTTACTGCCTTATGAATTTGCCGTAGTACCCAACATGGGCTAAAGTATCACATCTCGCATTCCTAACAAATCCAGTACAAGTTGCTTCTTGGGGTTGAAAATGATCCACCCACTTGTGACAGAAAGCCAGAGCAAGTATACCTAAACCCAGCTGCAGCTTGTGCCAGCTTTGGCTGTACGAAATTAGTTCTGTAGGACCTATGACAAAGTTCCACTGGACTCAGAAAAGGTGGTGGCAGTTAAACTAATAAAAAGACTCGTGCACCATACAAAGATTCACAGCCATATTAACATATCTATGCTAATTTATCAAAAATGAAGGGTATTTCAAAATACTCTTTGGATTTGACGCAGAATGCTACTAAGAGGACTGGCATTTGGGAATGTAAAATAGTGTTCTCTGGTAACAAAGGGCTTTGAAATCACCACAGAATGCCTGGCTTTCCTTCAATGATTATGCCTGAAAATGGTTGTCATCTCCCACTTCTTAACAAGGACTGACTTATTTAAAAGGCCTGTCTCTTTTTGTCTAGTCAAGAAATGTTGCTTCTAGTAGAGATAACCATTGTGGTGGGAAGTGACCAAAAAATAAAAATGAGGTTAAAAAAAGGAAAGAGGAGCCCCTTATACTTCCCTATGGGGAACAAACTGAAGAAATAGGGCACAAGGAAGAGTGAGGAGGAAATAAAGTAGGAGATAGAAATAGGACTGGAATGCCTTTTCTGAGCAGCATTACTAGCTAGATTCAGAAGTTTCAGAAGAAGGAAAAATGAAATATTTGGCAAAGGACCGAGTGAAGCACATCCCCCAATTTATGGAGGATGCAGCTGAGACTCGGTGAAGCTCCAGTGGACTGCCAATGGGAACGAACATGGAGAGGGAAGGCCTGCATTTTAGTGTTTCTGGAGGTGGAAATCTGAATTCACCATCTATAAATTCAGGATGAGAACCTCTCATTAAAGTTGAAAACAACTAGGATGTAACCCCACACACTTGATAACATCCTGTTTGAATTTCTTATATTTTGGGAATGTGAATTATATTCTCTTAGCCTCTGGTAACACCAGTTCTGATAAGCTTCTCTGCAGTCTGCACTACATCTAGCAATCCAAAAACTCAGGACAGAAGCAGAATTCAACATCTCCAAGCTGCCACAGAAACTGGATGTTATTTGTGAAGTTACTTGAGCAGGCTGCTAAATGCTACACCAAACCCAATCCACACCCATGCATTTAGAATTGTTTGACTGACTCTCTAAGATATACACACCTCACCTTTGAGCCCCACACCTTCAAATGCCCTGGAGTTTAAAACAAGGGGAGAAACTGCCAAGTAAATCACTTGTGCTGTGCCACGCTTACCCAGTGTCGTGGTTTAACCCCAGCCAGCAACAAAATACCACACAGCCACTTGTTCACCCTGCATCCATCCCCACTGGGACAGGGAGCAGAATTGGAAAAAAAGGTAAAACCCATGGATTGACATAAGAACATTTATCAATTGAAATAAAATTAAAAAAATAATATAATCCTAATAAAAGGGAGAGAACAAAAAGAGAGAGAGAGAGAGAGAGAGAGGGAGAAATAAAGCCCAAGAAGGACAAGTGATACACAACACAAGTGCTTCCCAGCGAATGCCCAGCCAGTCCCTAAGCAGCAATCAGCCACTCCCAGCCAGGTCCCCCCAGTTTATATACTGAGCGTGATATTCTATGCCAGGGGTCCTTAAACTATGGCCCGCGGCCGGATACAGCCCCCCAGGGTCCTCAATCCCGCCCCCGGTATTTACAGACACCCCCTGCCCCCCCCGCCCCCCCCCCCCCCCCCCCGGGGGTGGGGGGGGGAAACCAAGCAGCCGCAGATGGCTGCCTGCCACTTCATCCACGTGCTGGTCCCCTGGTTAAAAAGTTTGAGGACCCCTGTTCTGTGCTATGAGATACCCTTTTGGCTAGTCCAGGTCATCTGTCCTGGCTGCGCTCCCTCCTGGGTTCTTGTGCACCTCCTCACTGAGCACAGCATGGGAAAACGAAAAGTCTTTGACTTAGAGCAACCACTACTTCGCAACAACTACAACATCAGTCTGTTATCAATATTATTCTCATACTAAACTAAAAAACACAGCATACCAGCTACTAGGAAGAAAATTAACTCTATCCCAGCTGAAACCAAGACATCCACACAATGAAGCAGAAAAATGTTTCTTTGCTCAGTGAGAACACATGGGTGGAATTAGCCACCTGAAAGACAAGAAGTGCTCTGCCTGCAGAATCAGGGCCCCACTCGTTAGTCATCCAGCTGGTTGCATATGGTTTGGCAGATTAATTGCCAGAGCAACACTTATACATTTGTATCTGCCTTTTTTTCCTGTCCTACCTTAATGATACCAAGGAAACCAAATGCAAAAAACAAAGGTGTTAAATATTACATTATAAGAGAGAGCATAATGCGCCTTGATAAAGCTGACAAGCCAGACTTATGGGGAAATATTACAAAAATAATTCTCTTGCAAACTTTAGCTATGTTCTTTTGAAACAAGTCTTCAAAAATTGAGGCAAATCTCACCTCAGTCTGACAGGTAACAATAATAAAAGACACACATGATACACAATATTTCTGTCTGCTAAACAGATCATCCAAGCTACATTAAATTAGGTAATTAACACTCAGTTTGTCAGACATGTTTAGGGGAACAACTTGATTCTTGAAAGTGTCATTACGTGCATAGTCTCTTCTGACCTTTCTTTACTTTCTTGGTGAAGAAGAGCCTGATGTAGTTAAAACTATAGGGTCTCTCAGATACATTTTGAAGGAAAGAGTAAGGCAAACTATACAGCTGTATTTAATGATTGCCTCTACATTGTATCCATGACTGGTCTAACTAGGACAAGGTGAAAACCCGCCTCTAGCTCAGTAGAAGCAGGAAAGCAGAGTGTATGTTTATTATCGCCCTGGTGAACAGAAATTCACAAGTAAAATAATCACACATTGTTATAAATAAGGCAACTCAAAATCCACCTGCAAAGAAGAATATCAGTATCTTACAAAAATGCTTTGGCAAAATACACTATAAACCAATGAAACAAATTCTTTGGGAAAGGTATTTTAATCTCCTTTGCATCCTTAGGTATTTTTACTCGTACTTCCACTACAGCAAATGGGAAACATTTTGAATATTCTGAAACATTTCAATTTAATAGTTTACAACACATCAGGGAAAAATTCTGTTATTACAGAGCCCTGCAGAAGTGGTAGAAAAACTTACTTAATCCCCAGATTATGTTTTGTTTGCCTCAAGTAACCAGGCTTTTTGAATGGCAAGAAGTTTTCAGAAAAAAGCATTTATCTTCAACAAAAAAAATAACATCTTTCTTCCCCATCTTACCTTTGAAATTTACTGGCATTTCTTGGTTTACAGAAGATATCACAGAATGTGTCATTCTGTGAAATCATGGATTTATGCAACCCTGATACCAACTGTGTCACAGAGGACTGCATTCTGGAATGTCTTTAGCAAATTAACAAACACCAAGAGTATTTCACAGGAGAGAGAAAAACTAAGAGTTTCATACTCAGATGGTTTCTCTTGCATATTCCTCAAGGTGGTTCACAAAGATATTCTCACAGAAGTCTAACATTAATTCAATTTTCTTGTTAGCACACTTCATCTTCAAACTATGACAGAGAAAGAACAAATTGTTGTCATACTGTATGACAATTTTCACAGTCTCACATACAATCTTTTTTATAAAAGCACATTTTCACGAGGACTGGTGCATTGTTTAAAAGATTTTGGATAGATAAAAGGTCTGTATAGGAACAGTAACCGGCTTTAGAGTATTCCAGATCAACATATTTTATTTAGACCATGCTACGTCTTACCAAGATTTCAAAACCTCCCCTTCATTCACCCATACTCAACACCAAAAATTTAAGACTAAGCCTCAGGAAAAGATCATCCTTTAATTCCCTGGGCTACCTTGGAACATGTTATTTTAACTGCCAGATTCTCAAAAGTTTTCCCTGAACCCTTTAAACACATTGTCCATCTGCATCTCAAATATCCTTGTTCCTGAATGCTGCACCTGCTCTTAGTCCAATCCACAGGTGTTTTTTACCAGATGTTGAAAAAAAATGTTCTCAATAGGCTGCAGTACAGTTGGTCTCATCTTGCATACTTTTATTTATTTATTTATTTAGTTTACTCAGTTCATTCCATGAGCCTTTCATCTACAAATTGGAGGGGGAAAATGAATAGTTCACATGAGCATGCTATGCACATTTCCAGTATAGAAGATGATCTACAGAAAAGCTCAAGCCACTCTGAACAAACATGCATCTCTTTTTATTGTAAACATAAACTAAAAACTACCCACAGTTACATTCTTAGGAGTGAACAAAAAACCCAGAGGAACTAAAAAAGTGTGATTGTTTAAGAACAAGTTCTAATGCCCTCTGTATTAACAATTATGGGTTTTATGAAATGCAGAATTCATCATGGAGAAGAAGACAGTGGCTTTTGTCTGGCAAGAAACAGAGGATCATTTTTGGGGAAAAGAATCACATGGAAAACAACAACCACATATTTCAGGTTTTGAATACTTTAAAGACACTAAACCCTGTTGATGATTTTTCTTCTTGTTCTTTGCTTATTTGGTCATAAGTTAAATAACAGCATGAACTCTGAGGCAGCCATCATTAGGCTTCAGAGTCAACAAAATATTGAAGTGAAAGGTGTGAATATAGGCCATTCTGAGCTGCTGTCTCCAGTTATTACAGAGGCTAGAGGAAACATGGCATCAATTTGCTGTCAGTCCAAGTAGGGAAGGCTATTTTTGCAATTATATGCTAGAGGCTATTTTTAATGAAGGATTAGAATTTGGAGCACAAGATGACAGCTTCCTAAAACAATAGGGCTTGTTCAGCTGCTGTGAGCCAACATCATTCATCCACTGAGTTGTGGCCCTGATCCGTCAAAGCATTGGATCTTCAAGAAGACTCTTTGCATATTTTTCAGTTTTATTACTTGAGCACCTGGGAGTTTTTTGTCTTGGGCAAGAATGCCACTGCAAAAGGCACTGTATGAACTCCAGCAAAACAGCCCTGTCCCTAGCAGTTTACAGTCTAAGCTTTCTTCAAGTTTAGGGTTCTGTTGGATCGAGGACTTCCTGTACCTCCTAATTCGGTTCTAGCAACGCAGATGTTATGAGACAGTGGGCAAACATGGTATTTCTCTCTTGCAAACTGCATCAGTTTAAAAAAAAACGGCCAGGGAGAAATTTTAAAATGACGGTAGGAAATCCTTACTTTGGCTAGAATATGAGTAGGAAAATGCAGTTTACTAGCCTGTAATGCTGAATCCAAGCTGGTGTTTTCTGCACTTAAAAATAAGAATGTGCTCTGTAATATTCTATTTTAGAAATTGTGCTCATTTCGAAGGAGTCTGCAGTTTGGCTTCCAAAGCCACCAAGTTCTTTACTATGTAATTAATTTACTCCATTAAAACATACTGCAAATTCCTTGGCTGAAAGCAACAGTCTTATTGAGAGGATGAGCTGGATTCTCAGCTGCCAACCCTGAAGCTTAGTGAAGTAACAAAATTAAAATGGGCTCAAATTGTCATTTTTGGAAGAGCACTGTTTCCCTTAGTGTTTTGGCTCATCACAACACAGACTGTTGACATACACAAAAATCTAATGCAACATGGTGAGTAAAATTATTTGGCTAGTGTCACTCTGCAGAAGTCTGTCACTGTGTTAATACCCAGATTTGATAGATTTTGGAAAAATGTCATTGTATATCCAGTGTTCAAGCTCTTTCTGCTGGGAGTGTAGTGAAAGCTATCGGACCTCTTATGTTACATAGAATACTTTAGCAGGCACTTACCCTGAAGTTTTGTGGTCATAATTTACCATGCAATTACAGAGTATTACAGAAATCTCATAAATTGAACAAACTTCAGTGTGACTGCAGCTCAACAGGAACTCAAAGTGTGTTACAGTGGCAAAAAAGCACAGCCCTTGTATGCTTAAACAGGAGAAGCAGGAAGAAGAGAAGGAGGTGATTTAAGACATTGGTGAGCAGATGTGGTGTTCATTCTCAAGGAAATGGAAAAAATGGAAAACGTGAAGAAAGCATCCCAAAAGCTAGAGAAATGCTTTATCATGAGACTCTCTAGGAGCTCGTATATTTGTTTTATTGAAGCAAGACTGAGAGGTTACATGATTTCGGTATGTAAACACCTTCTCACTTAGCAAATACTGTGCAAAATTCTGCAAGAGAGAAGTATAGAAATAACTCAAAGGCTAAGAAGCTGAAGCCAAACAATTCAGATCAGAATAAATGTATCTGGTTTTAATGCCACAGGATGGCAATTAAGTTTGGGAACTCTGTACCACTAGAAATGGTAGGTTTTTTAAATTCTTTGGGTTTTTCCATGGAAGACTGGTCACCTTTCTGAAGATATTATTTCACTGAAGTACAAGTTATTTAGGTTCTATACATATAATTTGGGATATGTAATAATCTGTGATAATACAGAAGGCTCAATGAGATGATCACTTCCTGGCCTCCAACTCTCCATGTTCTAGGAAAAGAACAGATACAATTTCTTACAGCAGGGATTTTCTCTCTGCACTAAACCATTCAAATTTAAAATAAAGTTATTCTCAAGTTCCTGATTCTGATCACTGAGTAAAATGGGAGCCTGGGTTGACTAATTCATGTTTGACTTTGTAATATCAGATTAGAAAATTCTGCCTACTAGTAGACAAACAAGATCACCATCCCACTCTACTCAATATTATATAAACAAGGAATAACAGATAACCACTACTCCCAAAATGCCACATTTCAAATCTGACAAACAAGGGAAAATTCTAGCATTATGACAGCAAATGCTCTGTTAATTTTACAATTATTCTTCATGAGAGGGTAGTGTAGTAGGGACACTGCCCTAGGAATACAGCTACCTGCTTTGCCTGTGTCACCTTCAATCTCCAAGGTGTTAGTTGTGGGACTACACATCAACAAAGAGAAAAAAAATTCCTGTGAATAGGTGGAAGTCATATCTTTCTCCCAGTGCTACTCGGCATCCCCTGGCCAAAGACATGTAATTCAGCTAATAAATAATTATGGGTTACAAAGGAAAAAATTACAGTACAATAAAGCATAGTTACCACTACAACCTCTACCCAACTGAGGCACTACAATAGTATTAATCCAGAAAAAGTCACTGAATTTCCTGAATTAGTTTCATTGGTTTCACCAGATTTGTGCTCCTGTAACTGGGAGCAGAACTTAGGGTATTCTGTGCAATCATTTGTTTAACATAAGAAATATAATGAGAGATCTGTTTGCTTTCATTTTTTTTCATTTAAAAACAAAGCTTTATGAACAAACAGACACTTTGTAAAAGATGGGGTATCCCTAAAGATTTCAAGATGAAGATTACAAAATAAAACAGAAAATGCATAATTTTTTACTTTCTTATACTGCCATATGACATTTACTGGCTGAAAGACAACTTTTTGTCCAGCTGAGCTAAACCAATGGCTGGCAGTATGGAAAATGCACACAGTAGAGAAATTTCTCTAAATACAGTTCTGAAATATTACTTCGAGCACAATTAGAAAAAAAGTAAATACTACCCAATGCAATGAAAATAACCTTTAAGTTGTTCTGAAAGTTCAGAGGACTGGGATGGTAGAAGGTAGCAGATTTTTGGAGGGACATGTCTTGCACTCAGGGTCCTGCTTCCCTCTCATTGAGCACAGGATAGGCAAAGGAATGATGCCCTTGACTGCATGTCCTTACAGGAGTGCTATAACTCCAGTGGCACTCAAATGAATTACCCCATACAGACCTTCCCTAGCTAAGAAAGCTGCGTCATAAATGCAGAACTCCATAATTGTCTCATACTCCCAGGTTTTATTTGGATAATACATGATATAACTGGTTATAGCAAATGAACTCCTAGAAACTATAGTTGTTGCCATCCTTCTGCACCGTATTTGCGCTAAATACTTTCTGTGGCTTCCAAGTTACCCAGTACATTTGTCTGGTGTAGAACCTTTTGATTAAATGTACATTTCTAATATGTGTATGTGTGTATAGCATTAACAGAGAGATACACAGAAAATTAAAATGTAGTAAAAGAAAAGAATTAAAATATATCAAGCTAAATATGAACAAACACACACACACATAAAAAGCAAAAAAAAGAAGTATGCAGAAAGCAATATTCATTTTAATATGAGAACAACAAAACAGGTTTTCTGCAGAAGCTACGTCTCACATCAGGATGCCGAAGGCTGCCACTGGCAGAGACAATCCCACAGAGCACCTGGGGCACCTGACCACCCCCTAGAAGATGCTGGGTTTACCCCCAGAGGATGTCCAAGGCCCCACATCCTGACTACAGAAAGTACGCTGCCCCACACAGAGCCATGTGAGGGAAATGCTTGAGAGAGAGGCTTTGGCAGAGCTGCATCTGCCCCATCACTCCAGCTGAAGGAGCAGACAGGGTGGTTTGCCCCTCCATAAATATACTGGGTAAACTGCAAACTGGCAAACCTCTGCTGGTTCCAGCTGGTTTTGCCTGAGTTCCACCATTTCCCCATCAGACACCCCTGAGCCTGATATGGCATGCCTCTTTTGGGGGTTTTAAATTACAAACCAAATTACAACAGATGTAAAACCCTTATAGTTTTGTGTCCTTTGAGTGCAAGATTTTAAAAAGTGACTAGTGATTTTGGAAGGCTTCCATATGACATATGCATGTCCAGCAGAGACTTCCTTAAAGTGACCCAACTTCCAGAGATCAGGTACTCTTCAAAGTCTAGTGACTTTCAAAGGTCTCAAGATGAGCGTTCAAATGCTGAGAAACATAAAATCACTAAATTGCTTTGGAAAAACTTCAGCTAAAAATGTACCTACCTGCAAGAGATTTATTTCAGCTGCTTGACATCAAAACCCAACAGTTGCCTTTTCTGAGGCCAAGAGCAAGGCTTACTTTCTCTGATAAAGTGTTCTCCAAAAGGAACTCATTGCATCTGACGGAAAATTAACACAGGGCAAAGAAGATCACAAAAGACTATGACCTTTCTCCTATATAAATATTTAATCAGGTACTTGACCTCACCGGATTACAAATTAACAGTAATTGGGACCCAAAAGGTTTCCTCCTCTTAACAATTTTTTTCAATTGAACATGTTATTAAATTGGTTCAACTATTTTTTTTTCAGTAGAAGGGAATTTGTTACTTACGAAAAATATATTGAGGGACATTAGGAAGACTGCCATCCCTCTTATCAGTTTTCTGAATCCATGAATTTATGTTCTGCACGAAGAAAGTCACCCATCCTACCTAACCTTCACCTGAAGAGACTGTAGACATGAGGCATAGTGTTGTTTGTCCTGGACCCCAGATTCCAGACAGCAGATGAGATGCTTAGGGACTCTGTTAATATCCTTTCCTCCTTCTACATGTACACAACAGAAACAAGGAAACTTCCTCCAAAGCTTCTGAACATTTCCCAAAGCAGCAAAGGATGGATTTTGATCTAAGTTGGGACCTTAGACCCATTCAAGACAATGATTTTCCAGCGTGAGAATTTTGTTTGTAACCATCCTATTAAATAACACGCACATGTCGTAAAAATTATATGGGCATGCCTGTCCACTCACAGAGCTCATGAGAGCTCTCTGCACTCAAGCAAAACTACCACTGAAGTTTCCAAGAGGATTTTTATTTTCCCCAGGCTTTCTGACTCCAAAAAATGTTTCTTTCTTTCTTCATTAGTGCAGCAGCCTCCGCTACTTATGTTATATTTTTATCAGCAACGCAATTATTCACCCTAAGTTTTACAGTGTTCATAAAGCATAAGAAAAAAATTATACGGAAGGAAACATCCTGCAAGTTTTTGGGATAGGACTTTTACTGGACATAAAATAATTTGGTTCATCTGTGTGCAAGTTAAAAGAGAAAAAATGCAAATATAGCAATTTTGTGGGATTGGATGCTTTTTCTTTATATCTGTAATTCTAAACCAGCTTTGAAATGACAACTCTGTGTTAGGGAAGAGATTCATTCTTGTCTGCAAAGTGCCATGGGCACGTTTAGTGCCCTGCCCCACAAGAAAAATCCCTGTGTCACAATGATGTCTGCCCTTCCGAACAAGAAGGGTCTCATACCCTGGGACTGCACATCTGCAGCTTCCATTTCAGAGGAGTTATAGTGCTCAGAACAGTTCATTTGCAGCCTTTCTGATCTAACAAAGCCTCCTTTGGATGACCAGAGACTGGCTTGGATACAGAACATGAAGAAGCCGCCTGTGGAAGGAAGAGCTCGGAGTGATCCTATCAGTGGCAGTCGGAGGCCATTTTACCTGGGAACTGGCCACAGCATAAGTGAAAGGAAAACTCAAATAAATGACTGTGGGAAACAGGCCTTCAGGTTAAATCAACTATTCTCTAAGTTAATCTCAATGCAAGGGCTGATGGAAGTACAAAGGTGACTTTGGAATCAGCCTTGACAGGCAAGTACTGGTGATCAAATAGCTGTGGTGTTCTTGAAGCTCCTTAGTGCCTCTTATTCATGTCCTGAAGACCAGAAGATTGAGGTCATAGTCACCTTCACCTGGCAATAGCTGAATCCAAACTAAACACCAGGCCCCTGCACACCACTTGTGCTGCACCAGGCTTGTGCTGGGCTAGCTAATCAGGGGATTTCTCCAGCTCTTTCATCAGATGACTTTGTAGGTCTAATTTAAAAAAAGAACAGGGATATCAGCCAAATACCAAAGTCTAAATAAGTTTTCCTATAAGCAGGATGTCGAGATGGCAAGTTTGTGAAGTTCATTCACTAGCTCCAATCTCAGAATGCAAACCAGGTGATGTACCTTCACTCCTCTTTTCTGACAGCAGTAATCTTGCCAAAGTCTGTATTTCTGGGCTGTGGCAAACACCTGGTGACTGTTACAGTTCTGTGTCCATTTTTCCTTCTCTAGGCTGTTTGCCAAAAATCACAGTTATATGTTGTTCTTTGATTACAGTTTATCTCTATGTCTCAGGTATCTATGCAAACTTCTATGGCTGATTTTCCCATTTTTTTCCCCAGGGTTCTCTTGTTCCAAGTGTTTTTGGATCAAATTCTTTCTTATGCAGAAAGTGTCCTCTGGTTTGCCTCTGAATATCTATGGTCAAAGGCTCATGTGAGTTGCTCACATATGGGTACCTATGGGATTTGCAGTGCCCTAGGGCATCCACCATGACCTCCAGCTGCCACTCTAGTAAACCACAGGTCTCCTTTAAGTCCTGCATCATTCCTCGTGGATGTTTCAGGTATGTCTGTGCATATTAAATGGAACAAGAAGCCTATATGTGGGCAAGTGAATCAGGCCTTTGATGTCTTGTTTTAAAATGCATACACTGTAGCAGCATTTGGGAGTTCAGAATTAGTGGAGTGCAATAATATCTACTCTTAACAGTTACGCATCCGTTGTAAGACACTTGATCACAGCTAAACCTGTGGTCTTTTCAATTAGTTATATGCCTTGAGAGATGCTATGCTTATCCACATAAATCATGTTTCACTTCTGATTTTGGAACCTGGAATATATGGATATTATAGACATTACAGTCTAACAGAGATCTACTCAATGCAGTTAAATCAGTCTTTATTTATGTTCACTATTTATGCTGTTTCTCCATCTGTGACTAAAGTACAGCTTCACTGATATGTTTTTTGACTAGTCATTCCAAGGTGTCCTTGTTGATGAATTTCTTTCCTATACTTTTCTTTGCCTTACTGTGATAACTGCCATTCTTGTACTTTTTGTGACTGATCTCCAGATGATCCAATGTGAGCATGAGAAGTGTTGGTTTTTACCTTTCTCTGCTTATTGTTCATATGACTGCTTGTATGACTCATCCCCATCCAGGGTAAATACAGAGCTTCATACATTTGTAGTGGTCTTACACTCTTACAGTTCATTCCAGGTCAGCTGGTTGCATGTCATCAAGCAAAGCATATTGTCTTGACAGCATACTTACAGCTACTAGTTAATGTCTCAGCTGGACCTCCACTTTCACAGACTCCTCCTACCCTTTCCAAAATAAAATTGCAGTAAGCTTGGCACTGTTTCACTGAGTCCTTTCTTGTGTTTCATAAAAAGCGATCTATGCTTAGTGCCTTATCTTTTGATTCTAGACCAAATCACAAAATTTTCTGTGGCTGTTGTACGTTCTACTTAGAATATGTATTCATATATCTGTCGTGTGTCACTGTCATAGCCCTTGAGGCCTCTGCTGTAGATGAGTTAGGCATCATTCATTTTGTGGTCTATTTCTCTCGTTAGCTTGAGATTGACAATTTGGTGTTGTTCAATTTAAGGTTGTTTCTTCTTGCAGTTTCCAGTATTCTCCACAATCATTCCTGATGTTCAATAGTGGTGCTGCCCCTTTCTATTATGTCATTCAGATATATTTTCATTCCTGGGAGACCTCCTAGTGTTTGGGTCGTTGTGCTGCAATATGCTCCTGGTGCTAAATGGATTCCAAAAGGCAATCTCAGGAAGCAGCATCTGCAAAATGGTGATTTCGAAAGCAAATTTTGAAGCATTCAGTGTCCAGGGGAATCTGCCAAAACCTTCTCTCTGTATCTAATCTTCTGAAGAACTTGGCTTCTGCCATCTCAGCAAACATTTTGTTCCTTGAGAGCAAATGGAAATGTTTCCCTTTTTAAATTATCTTGTTCAGCATCTTGTGGTCACTGCAAAATCTAAGACCAATCCTTTTTGCTATTTTTCTCCACAGCTATAAAGAGCAAGCTTGTTTTATTACCCTGGCCGATTCTGTGAATGAAGCCATCTGTTGTCATGTTTTGCTGCATTTATTAGTGCCACATGTAAGAGATTCTGCATCTTCCATTAACTGTACCTTGAATGTCACCAGATGACCCCTTTCTTCTGCAAGCACACTTCACTTCACGCATTGGCACATTCACGTCTGGTTCAGGTTTGTTCCGGAGGGCCATGAATCTACTGGGCTTTGGCACAAACGAGAGCAAGCTTATGCCCATGGACTACTTGCTCGCCTTAGTGCATTACCACAACGTCTTGTTTTACTCTTTGTGCCTTTGAACATCAGTGACACTTCACACTTGGCCAGGCCTGGAATTTGTCCCTTGCTTTCAGATTTCAGTCTCACCTTTGACTTCTCTAACTTTATACTTTCTTTTGAACAAGTGTGTTTCGGTTTCTCTCACTTCTTTCATTTGTGCTCCTGGGCCTAATTTGTGCATCACATGGAGGCCATTCGTGCTTTGTTTTATTAGCCATTCTTTTAACTTTGCAGCATCTTTCTTTGTTGAGCAATTGCACAGCTTGCCTCTGCACAATGTTTATTCGCTCCATTACCTGCTCTAGCCTAAGTGTTTTTGCAAACACACGGCTTCTTTTCCTTTCTTGATATTGGCACATATATGGACTTCTTTATATTTATTTGCATCACCTGACAAAGGTATTTTTGACCTTTCTGAAAAAAAAGCACCTGCATTTTTTCTACAGACCCATTTGGTGTTCATAGTCATGGGCTCAAACATTTAGTCTGAGTATTCAGAGAACTTCCAACCGATGCACCACAAAGTGTGCCGTTTTGAACAAGAGCATTTTTCAGTGCTCTAAATTCACAAGGACTAACCTGGTAATTTTGAGTGTGGTAAGTTACTGTATCTTTCCATCTGTATCATTGATAACACATCTTCTAGAGCCTTTTTTTTTGTCCTAGGGGAACTTTGACAGTCAAAGGTTCGTTTCTTCCACTTTGCTCTCATGAAAAATGTGGTATTTCTATGTACCAAACTCAGTCAAAATTTGTGCTTTTCTTCTATTTATTTGCCTTTATTTGCCTTTACAGCTTTCATATGTACAGCTTTCACTTTACATATCTGCCTGAGCTTTCTCCTTACCTTCTGAGCATTCACCACAATTTTAAGAAGTTGGAGACTTTTATCCACTCCAGGCACTGGCTTTTTAGCAGGGAGAAAAATAAACTTCTATTTTTCTGCTCAAGGAACAGCACCAGTTGGCTCTGGTTTTGTTTTTGTTTTCCTAGACCCTGAAATAGATCCTATTGGTGGACTGCTGATGAAATCGGGGAGCTACTCTAATTGTGTCTCTGTGTGATGAAAGTAACATCTCCCATTCATAAATCAGAAACAGCCCCATAAGCCATCCTGTGAGCGATCACTGCATTTCCAGCCCTTATGACTCTACAGGCAATCACAGAAGATTTGCAGACCTGCCAGCTCTCCACCAGTTTGTGAAAGTTAGCCCTAATGAGGACAGGGAAATGTCACACCAGATTACACTTCCCTGGTTTTTTTGCCAAATCCAAAGCACTCTGTTTCACTTTCCTTTTCCTCTTACCATTTGTTCCCTTTCTTGGACTCTTAACACCCTTGTTTGCAATGCATTGCATGGGCAGACCTTCAGACTGGTGTGCCAGTAAGGCAAACTATTAAATCTGGAGCTGCAGCTGATATGGCAATGTTAAACAACAGGCATCACCTGTAACTTTGTACTTTTAGTATTATATTTTGAGGGAAACCTCTGGCATTATTTTATAAATCAAATGAAAATGATCATGAAAAATGATGAATAATGAGGTTTGAAAAACAAGGTAGCACATTTGGACCCAAACAGATGGGCAAGTATTTAATATGCTGCAGCTAACCTGAGCCAACCTAATACAGTTTGTCTCCTCCTTTCTCAGAAACTGTCTTACCAACCTTTCTGTCAGGCTTTATGCAGAATCATTTTTAACCAGAACAAAGCTGATGAGTCTCGCCTCCTGTGTAAGAAAAAACCTCACTGACTGTCATCTATGAGTTCTTTCTGTTTCACTCACTTCTGTCCATATTGATACTGGGTTTTACTTTGCGTTTGTTATTATCACACTTGACAGAAAGTTGCATACATGGACCAGAAATAGATGTTTGGGTCGTAGTTGTGGTTTTTTGTTCTGTTTATTGCTTCCTTTTTTTCAAATGGAAAAACTGTTGTGAAAGTAGTAAACCGTATTCTTAACAAGCCTGGTGTAAGCACTCTGAAGTTCATTCAGAGCCTAATCCTTAGTACTAAATTACACCAGTTTATCCTGGAGAAAGACTTGCCACATAGCTTTGGGATTTTAACTGTCATAATGTTCTTCAATAATGTAGCAGGTGGTCGAGGGCTGAAGTATTATATTCAGCCCTTTGAAGTATGCAGTGGGGTAGGTTGGATTGCTGAAATGAAAGTGAGCATGTCAGAGGGGTTACAGGGAGGGAGATAATGTTAGGACGGCTGTATTCCATTGAGTTAAAACCTTAGTTCAAACTTGATTTTTTTTCTGGTGTGCAGACTGCTCTGAGGAAACACACTTCTGATATATTATTGTAAATATATATAGGTGCCTTTTTTAAAAAACATACTGTTCCAAAGTATGCACACAACAGTGATCCCACATAATAATACTGATATGCTCTAATTCCCTTAGAGTGTTTTTCTCACCTGTTTGCTTTTGGAAATGAAAGAAATAAATTTCCAGCTTTGTACATTAGACAGTGTATTGTCTTTCATGTTTAATTTTTTATTCTTGGGATTTGACCTTAAGTGTCAAAATATTTGCACCTAAGAAAAAGGTATTCATCTCAAACCAGACCAGTTATGTACCTATGCTCTAAAACTAAAGAGTCTCTGGGTACATCATTTAAAACCACTTAAGTGACGTAGGTGCTTGCGCAAATTTCAGATGGAATTGAAGGATCTGGTGGTGAGGGACGGGACTGAAAGCCCCATCCAAAAGGAGGCATCAATTTTTAATTTTGTAACCAGAGTCAAACTCTAATTTAAATTTAAATTTCATTCAATTTAAATATTTTCAAAGATTTTGTGTTTAAAATGTCAATGATAAGTTAAGAGTTTTCCTGAAGCCACTACCATCCAGATGAGGTAACGTAAGAACAGCAAGTGAGTTGTGAGGCATATAAAAAAGTTTTAGAAGCAAAAATGTAAGATTAACTGGTCATACATGTTATCCAATAGGGATGAAAAAATAAAACTAACACAAATGATGAAAAGTTACTTTTCCCCAACTTTTTACCTCCTTCATTATATTTTTTTTTATTTTGTACATCATTTCATTCCTGATAATTTTCACATAAGAATTGTGCTTAATTTTAACAGTATCCACAGTCACACCCTTTACGTTAAAAATCCTATTCCTCTGCATGAGCCTCTCTTCTGTTAAAATACGCCATTGCCATGCAAGCAACCCATCCCACTGTGCATTTCACTTGTGCATTGAGTGTTCTCTGTAAATAGGAAGAAAAACCTACAAACTCTTAGCATCCAAACAATTGTTTCTTTTAGTGTAGAAACCAAAGATAAGGTCTAGAATAGGCAGATATTAAACACGATTAGGCTAAATATATGCCTAAGGACAGCTTTATGTTAATTCTACATACTGCCTCCTCCACAGTCCATTGAGTTAAAAGCAAAAGCACAAACATGAGGCAAACATGGAAAATGCCATCACAGTATTTTGAGAAAAGCAGCAACCCAGTGTCAATGAAAATTTAATAACCATTGACATTTTTTTTAATTTCTTACTGTGAATCCAGGACAAACTTTTATTTGACAACCGTATGTCCTTTAAAAGAGATCCATAAGTCTTCAAATAACCCAGACTGTTCCTCCCTCTCTCTTCCCTTCCCTCTCTCTCTCTCAATCTCTCTCTGTCTCCCTTTTTAATGCCCACATCTCCACTATCAGGAACAAATATGATTTCTGATTGAACATCACTTTATTTGCCAGTTCTGTGGTCTTTTCTTATCTTGTTCCACACTTCTCAGGCTTTGTGGTTAAATTATGTATTAAGGTCAATGTCAAAACACGGAAGATCTGTAATCTACAGGGAGCTCCCTTTTATTCGTTATTACAGTGAAGGCTGAGCACAACTGTCAGGGAGCTTGGGATGTGCTCAGCATGGAGGCTTGCTACACAGCAGGGCTCTACAAAGCCTCTCTCCTTGTTCTCCCAGGACGAACCCTTGATAGATTTACCCAGATAACCCATCTCACTTTAAAGCTCTCTTGTCTCTGCTTCAATCTGAAAGCTGTCAAGTGCACCTATATAGTAATGTCATAAATCAAACGTAAAATGTGTACACTGGAGACACTGCGAGTGTCATGTATTCACTTGTACTTTGAGATCTTCTAAAGTAAAATGGTGTCAGAATAAGGAAGGCTGGGAGGAATGTTTTTTTCCTTAAAAACGACAGAATAGTTGAAAAGGTTGGCTGTAAACTTTTTTAAAAAACTTTTGTTGTTATAAAGCTGAATTCTGGTTTATCCTAAATTAATCAGGGACAACTATTTAGTAAACAAAAAAAAAAAAAAAAAAAGAAAAAAAGAAAAAGAATCTATCTGTAAACAATGTGATTTAATGCAAGACCATGTATTGATTTTGTTTCTTTGGTTTTCTTCTTGACAAGCATTTGTCAACACGGATTTGTATTAGTGCCCAGGTTTGTTTATTAAAGACGCATCATTCTTTTGCTGAACAAGAAACAATTCTCTTGCAGCAGGAGTACAACATCAAAGAGGGATCCTAAAACAAGATGCCAAGCATGACAAGAAAGAAAAGGAGCCCTCTATGTGGAATGTACCACCACTGAACTTAATTTTTTTCTTATCCTCAGATAAAGACAATTTTAATTTTTTATTGGCAGAAGAAGCTTACTATTTCTTATTTAGTAGAGCCTGCATTTTATTTTTCTCGTGGAGGAAGAGGTTGCATTTGCAACATCCAGGCTGCCTTGTAATCAGGTAACTCCTAGCAAAACATCCTAAAAACTTGTCCTGCAATTCAGACTTCCTTGACTTTAAGTGTTCTGGCTCAAAGCTTATCTATTTTGAGGCCAGTTTGCATATGACCCTTAACTAAAGGTACCTGTGAATCATAGAGTATTGGGAACTTTTTAATCTATGTGTTCCATACTGCATCCCAAATGAGTCTGACAAGTTTACATCGTTAATCTGCAAGAGCACTAGCATAACTTTGAAAGAATCTCATCCACAGAAGCCCTCAAAGAGGATTATCTCTCCTTTTAAATCATTTGGAAGTGAAAAGTATCCAGTTCAGCTGGGATCCAGAGTGTGTGCACTTTCTGATGGAGGGTGAGGGGAGGCCCAAGAGGTGTTCCACTCTGGAGACAGATGTGTGAGTCTGAGCTGTAAACCAGCTGGTGCCAAAGGTCACCCCAGAGGGTGCCAGATTTTTTAGGCTGGGGAACCAGCCCAAACAGGATGTGATACTAGTTTTTTCATTCCCTCTCCTAGTGCTGGCTGCAAATCTCTGCAGCTCCTTCACCAAACACACCTATGGTCTGCTTAGGTTCATGGACATACTTGGATCTCTCAAAGTTGTAAAATCATTCATCTTTATTTCGGTGTACATCTTGCAATATTTCAAAAAGCTTCAGGTACAGGCAGTGATGTAGTCCATACTACTAACAGAGACACCTTTGCTATATGAGGTGTTACTTTCACACTTTCCTAATCTGTATCTTTTGTCTTGTTTTCTTTTTTAAAAACGGCCTTCCTGCTTGATAGCATCTGTTACACCTTCTTGGAATCTGAAAATGATGCAGATATGCTTTGCCATCAAGATCTTGACATGATCTGTCAGGAGCCATAATATAAGAAAGTAAGCATGACCATGCTGGGTCAGATCGGAGGCCCATTTGCCCAGTATCCTGTCTCTATCTTTGGCCAGCCAAAGAGCACACAAAAAAGTCAAGTAATGATATTTCCACCAAACTGCTCACAGCCCCCAACAATCTGTCATTTAACAACTTCCTGAGCCAAACATCACATCTTTATGTTTACTAGACATCAATGGACATTTCTTCCATGAATGTGTCCACTCACTATGTCACTGTGTAAATTTAAGCATCCACAGAGCAATTCCACAGCCTAACTACACACTGTGTAAAGAAAAGTCTCACTTCACACTTTTGAACAATTTACCCAAGATCTATAAAACAGAAAAAGAGCAGTGGAATGCTAAAAAGCACCTGCCTTAAAGGGAGCCAAGAAGCATTAGAGGCTGTCTTGTCTTGTCATCATCTGGAGTCTTCTGATTATTCCAAGCAGGAGAGAACTTTATGCTTTGTACTTTGAAGTGCATCTGGATATACAACTCTATTAGTGGTGTTGTGTAGAAAGACAAGGTTTTATGAGGAGAGCAGTCCCAATCTGTGCATCTCCTTTACTAGGAGAATTTTTTCTGCTCCCTCTTAAATATTTTATGCATTATTGAAGATGAGAAAGTCTGGGAAAAGCCTTTTTCCCATCATCCTTCAGCCAGATTTCTTTGGGGTGATTCCCAAGTAACAGCAATGCTCTGTGCTACTGAAAAGTAAATGACTGTGATCTCACCAATAGTATGTCTGCATTGCAGGTTTAAATTCTATTAAAGGAGGCATTGTCTACGAGAAAGAAAATATCTTGGCTGTATGAGTCTATGTACACTTCTTTCTCTGGTGAGTGACATTCTACTAAGGATGGTTATTACAAGAATTAAGGATTTGCATGTTGAGAATCATGATTTCCCAGACTGCTGAAGTATAGAAAAGGTAAATAAAGCTGTGCTTTTAGATAAAGGTATAGTTTAAGATCTTCATAGAAAATACACTTCTCTCTAAACCTACTTATTGGAATTGAAATAATTTCACTTTAACTGTCCAAGAGAAAAATACCAACCCACGTTCAAATTTTACTTAGCCCTTCCTCACAGAAAAGTTCTTGTAGCCTCTAAAAAGTATCTCTGTTCCAAGAGTACCTTGAAATTGTCTGCTTAGTGTAGTAACTAGTTTAACATGACTTTTTTTCCCCTTTTTGTTTTTAATAAGAGACAAGTAGGCTTGTTGTTCAATGTTCTTCCTTTTGTAGAAGTCAGAGGGCATACCCTAAAAGCTCATGGTTACATTATTATCAGCAGTAGCTGATCAAGAGAGGAATGAACAGTCAGAAATACAAATCACATTATCATCCATCATCCATATTTTGCATCTTCAAATTCTTTTCAGTGTCAACATTTCTAAGTGGCAGCATCAGTAAAAGAAAGTCTCTGAAACCCCTGCAGATTTTTTAACAGGTCACTCCAGAGAGCAAGTTTAGGGCTTTCTTTAAATTCATGTTTTTATATTCTCAAGCCATTGAGTGTCAGGCTCACCACTGCTCCACTTTATATATATGCTTTCCACTTCAGAAGGAAAAGCCATGGTGTATCTGAAGCAAACCCTATCTGAAGAGCCATGAAAATAACTTCTGACTACCAGGCCTAATTAATGCCTCCATGCTGACCTCTACATCCAGCCCATATCAAAAATGTTACAGCAGAGCTGATTCAACATGAACTCAAGATCAGGCAAGACCTGGTACTAATGAATACTAATGAACAGTAATTATTGGAACTCTGCCACAAAAACCCACTGCAGAGACATATGCTAATGGGCTTTACACAACCAGGCACAGGACTTCATATCCACTAAGAAACTTCTGCTAGACTAAGAGCAAAAGGAACCATATGTCACACACTACCCTGTTTGCACCCATTTCCTCCCTTGCCCCTTATGCCTGACATCCAGCTTATGTCCCCTATACAGGCCAGCTCAGGTCCAGCTCAGTTCTGGTTTCCTTATCAGGCCCAGGGGGTTATTTGCATCAATTTGGTGGCTGGGTTTGCTTTTCTGATCTTGTTTCTCCCTCAGGGTGGGCACAATACTGCCTACAGAGGAGAAAGGGATTTTAGTAGGATAGGTCTTGGTCTGTAACAATTGTGCAGATAATAATACTTGCCAGTGGGAAGAAATAATGGGAAAACAGATCCAAATGTGACATCCAGACCTTCTCTGATACATTTAATGAAAAAATTACCCTCCAGAAGGGACACGCGTGATACTTTTAAACATGGTGGTGGTTGGTTTGACAAGCTTCTTCCCTTCTGTAACATCCAGTGCTGGTCTTGCCCCACTGAGAGGATGTCCTGATCTCAGTAAAAATTGCTCCTGAGATGACCTTGAGTTACAAGAGTAAATGCAACATAATGAAGTCCCTGAGTGAGCTGTTTATGTTATAAACTCACTATTCTGGGCTAGTGCAAGAGGTCATTATGAAAAAAGCAATTCGACTTAGGGCTGGATCAAGTGTCTGCAGCTGTGAGTGTGGGGCAGCATGGAGCAAGAATACCCCAAACTGAGGACAGAAGAGGGATTATCTATTCTCCCCTGGACTCACAAATACTTGATTTGCACAAGCTCCATAGTATCTGTGTTTTTACTGAAGCCTTAGCTCCTGGAATCATGTAATTAGGATCTCAGCTTTCATTTTACTTAGTAAGCAATTTTCTAACCCTGGTGGGTGTGGGCAAAAGCTTGTAAATACGACCTACGTGAACACTAATGGTTCCAAAACAGAGTGCTAATAAAAAAGCCTAATGTTCATTAACTTTTTTTAATATGTGATTCAAGATAACCTCCTCTTTGGAGTAGATGTTGAATTGCAGCCCTTAAAACTTAGGACTTTGTACAGGCTGCACAGAGATTGTGCTCAGAGTGTTGCCTGTCAAATGATAAACAGCTTCAAGTTACGCCAGGGGAGGTTTAGATTGGATATTAAGAAAGATTTCTTCCCTGAAAGGGTGGTCAAGCATTGGAACAGGCTGCCCATGGAAGTGGTAGGATCACCATCCCTGGTGGCATTTAAGAAACACATAGATGTGGTGCTTAGCGACATGGTTTAGTGATAGACTTGGCAGTTCTGAGCTAACAGTTGGGCTTGATGATCTCAAAGGTCTTTTCCAACCTAAATGATTCTATGATTTGCACTCATCTTTGATCACAGTACACAGTGACTGGCCCCGCTGTCTCCCCCCAAAACCTTTCAGTTACCAGATTGTTGCCAATCATACCTCACTCAGGCTGTTTAACATGCCCTGAATTTGCAATGTGTTAGTCGTAGCTTCTGTGCTGGTCCTTGTGTCCATAAACATAGGAAGGAGTTTCTGTGAGGAAAAAATAACCATCCCTGCCAATTTCCATGGGGACAGAGAGCAAAGAGAAAGCACAAGTGCACACCGTAGGTTTACCTCTTCACTTGATGGAATGCACCTACCCATACTTTTTGAGAGGGTTTGACTTTTACCTAGTATGAGATGATAGCACAGCACATGATTACCATAAATAAGGAAGAGAAATGACTGATATGAAAAGCAGCCACATGCTGGGCCCTGAAGGGTCATGAAGACTAAGGAACACAGGGAGCTGTGGTTAGCACTGCCAGTGGTCATGTACCCAGCCACTGGCTTAGCTGTCATTTAGCACTCTGCCCATTCAGCTTTGTTGTTCTTTGTGTTTTTTTGGTGTTCAGTTCTTCTCCAAGGGTATTTTCTGTCTCTGATCCTCAGTCTCTGTCTCTTTCCCCCCTGCATTTGCCCCTGCTGTACGTAGAAGTATCCTAGTAACTCATGCTTTCTCTGGCTTTAGAGTTCACTGGTGAGCTAGGAATGGAGAGATTTTTGTATTTGTAGGGGTTGTTTTAGCTGGTGTGTTCACTTAGGAAGAGTGCTGGCTACATCTGCTTACATTTAAAAGTTTCTAGCCTTCTGGCTAGTAGAGAAATATTTCAAGTTTTTCCCCTTTAAATGAAAGCCTAAACTCTACAGAATCTGAACCTACCACATCATCCATAGAAATGCATCAAACAATAGAGAGCCATCCCGTGGGAGAGCTGTTTGACATCTGGTTCTTACTTCTGTACTTTTCCATCTCCTCTCCAACCTCCTCCCTTCTCTTATCCCTGCTGTGTTCATATCTTGCTAACTGAAATTGAACTAAACAGGGCATCACGATGTACCCATAATGGTCAGCAGAACAAGAGGTGTATTTGTCAGCTGTAACTATTTAGGAAAAAACATGCACCTGCCAGCCGAAAGACCTCAATACACTTGACCTTCAGTCTGAAACAGCAAGCTACCACCCAGGCAATGCATGAAAATCCATATTCTTTGTCCTCTAGGACGTTAGTGGAATTACCCCATTTCTAGAAGTGAAGGGGTCCTATACTTTCCTTGTCTCTTGACCAGCACTTTTCTGCCTAGCACTCTGGAACAGCTCTTGCTAATTTAAGTACCTCCTGGTATTCCCTGGGTTGCAGAGTTTACAGAAGAGGATGTTCTTTTTCCCCTCTCCCCGCCTCCTCCCCCCAAGCAGAAATATAATATATTTTTTTTTCTCCTCACTGTCTATTGTCCAAAAGCAAGAAATCATTTTAACTACAGGTGCCTGGATCTGACTGGATTATTTCTGGAAAAGATCCACAGTATCTTTAATTAGCTACTACAAGCTGAAGGAAACAAATGCAGTATCTGTCTGCTTTGGCTGTAGAGCAGCTTCTCCTCATCTGTTCACCAGAACAAAAGCTTTTCTTTCAGTCAGTAATCAAGCTGTTAAGCTAGAATTATGTCCTATTTATCAAGCATGTTTTACAGAATTCAACACATTAGCATTGTTGGTCATCTTCGTCAACATATGCCTTTCTTCCAGGTTTTTCTCATACAATTTTCCTGTAGCTGATATATCCAATGAAATTCTCAGTTCTAATAGGCCAGACTTCAGTAATACAAAGGAGGTACACATTCTGTCAAGTCTCTCAATTCAACCACAAAACATGGTAAGCATTCATTACCATTTTTCAAACTATTCAAGAGCAATCAGTGAGGTATTAAAGTCAACATTTAAACACCTGCTGATTTCAGTGGAACCAGCAAGTACATCTGATGGAAAGTGCTCCTGCCAACAAGGTCATTCACTTGTCAGGCATATAGTTCCACAGCTTGATAATTTATTCTTAGAGATGTTTGGTGTCCAGGCAGACTTTAAGAAGGTAGCGTTGAATTTTTTGATATATGAAATCCTAGACAACATTGGCCCTAAATCTTGTCAGCTGTCCATTTCTTCTAGTAGAGGGAGGGTGCATTTGCAAAGACTGTAGCAGAAAAAGTCAGCTTTGAGGACAATTTAATTCAACCTACTAGTCACAAGACACAGGTGCAGATTCACTAGAAGACAGACAAGGACAGTAGCTCCCAAACAGTCAAGGCCACTGAAGCACAGACATACTCCTAGTCACATGATGCTACAACACCTACACAGCTTTCCCATTCACTTTGCAGCTGTAAATGTCTCTGAAAAATTGTCGTATTATATCAGCTTGTCCAGTCACAGATATTAGTCCCTCTTACAAACTTTAACTGACTTGTAACCTTACATCCACACACATCCACACAGGTACCATAACACATCAACTATTTCTTATCAGAACTACTTTAACATTAGCAATATTCCTGAACTGTACCCACTGTACTTCAGGGTTTTTTTTTTCCCAAGAGATGTTTTGGAATTGAATATAGTGCTTTAGAGTTCATTAAGTCATAAAAGAACAGGGTGTTATGGCAACTTTGGTACTACCTATACCTTTTAAAAATAACTGCACAGGACTTGAGATAGAAAGATGTGAGTTCAGTCCCTTGAATACTTCGATATCAACAGTGCAAGAGCCACATATGAGCAGAAACAGATCTGTTTGCACATCAGCAATAAGCTTTGTCAGAAAGATTCCCATCCGACCTGGTAGCTCTTTATTGTAAACATACCATTTTCCTAATTTATCCTGCGAAGAACATGCTAAACTTGAGACGCCCTTGAAAGCTGGCCTCTTTCAAAAGCTCATCTGCCATTTCTGAGGTCTTCCTTTTCAGATGTGGTAAAACTTTACATGTATTTGTGAAGCATTTCAGGTTGCAGGGAAGCTTAGAATATCTGCTGCTTCATTCCTAACAAAAAGCTTCTCTAAATGTTAAGAATAACTTGCTTTCTACTCATCTTGTTCATCAGCATGTGAACAGTCTGGTAAGTACCTGAAATGCTTGAATGTTTCAAAATACAGCATCTTCTACACCTAAGTGGAACTTAGCTTCAGCCTTCAAAGTCAAAACAAAACCAACAGCACTGGCAATATGTAGTGTTATTCCCTCCTGAGCCTGCTTCCCATGTCATGTTCTTTGAAGAGCTGCACAAATATTAGCAAAGCTCCACACTTCTCTGTTAAACCAGATATCATTACGGACTTTTCAAATATGATAGAATTCATGAGGGGTGAAAGAGTTAAACAATTTAAACCACACAATACATCAATTCCAGACTAGCACTTGAGGAATAAAACTTTACAGAACCAGGCTGCAAGTTAGCTCAACACATCACTGACAACCCTTAAAATACATGGTAAGCATAAAAACTTTCCACGTCCCAGCAATGGAAACAAATCGGATGCTCAAGCAGCAGGATTTTACACAGCATTAGTCATGAAGCACTTGAGCGATTCATATTTTAATGAACGATGACAACAGGTCTCGTGCTTGAAACTTGAAACCTTGAAGACGAGTCTCCAAGGTTATCAAGACAAAGGTCAAGTCGAGGTGAAAAAAGCATACATCTTGCAAGGCAAGTCACAAAGCACTGCACAACTACAATCCAAAGCAGAGCAGAATAAATATAAAGTATGCCAGATGTAGCGATTTTAAAAAGCTAAGAAAAACTATGATCCTACAAAACTTTGGCTGACATCATTCAAAACTAGTGGAATTCAACAGACCCTTCCCATTACTAGCTGGTTATGAGAGCGTTAAGCTATTAACAGTTACTACATCCTCAAGATGTTGCTTTAATATGCTGTCAGAACAACATGCACCCCTTAAATATTCCATAAAGAAATGAGAACCCCACTGTGAGGGTTTGATGGTATCCTTGTATTGCATCAGTAAGCCCGTGCTTAGATAACATGCTGAAATCACTGAAGTTTCTGGACTGGAAGTGGACCAAAAGAAGTATGTCATGAAAATGAATCACTCATCTTTTATGCTGTGTTGTAGATAGCAATAAGAAAGATCTGGACTTGATAATCAATGCTGAAAATATTCTACAAATTCTACAGATTCAGTGAATGGTAGGAATCTTGGTGACTGCTTGAAGAGCATTGTTACATGCAGATGGTTGCCTAAGTGAGTCCGCTGACTTTACTGTGCCATAGACCAGGTCCTACAGTTCTGGAGTCTAATCCAGTTACAGACAGATTTGTGAGTTTTTAAGCAAATCTTTGAAGATACACTCACTCAGGCTCAGTGTTTCCATGCTTCTTCATTTAATCATAGTTTGTGCTATTGTGTTTTACTGCTTTTGACAGGAAATATTATGACAGCATTTAAAAAAATAATTTTAAAGGGTGGCTTTCAGACATCGTTTCCGAATTCATGCAGTGTTTAAATGCCCAACTTATAGAAAAATAATCTCTTTCCCCAGTAATTTCATCATCTTCTTTTATCCTTCAATTTATTTAATTGTAAATCTGTTTTAGATATACCTCGCCTTGAGTCACCTGGTCACAATATATGTAGTAATTTGCCAGACAGAATTCTTTATACTGGTGGTAATTTCATTAAAGTTGTTATCCCACAGTGCTGGAGAAGTTTCTCAGTAGTTAAGTCCCAGGAGAGCAACTGTGCCAATGGATATCTGTCTGTGGGAGGAATTTCTGTCAGGCAACCCCAAATTTCCAGTTTTGTGCAGGGAAAAGCTAATTGGAGTGTTACTGTTGGACCAGGAAACTGCTGAATGGCAACTACAACCCTGCGCAGAATCTTGTCTACACCTTTAGGCCTCTTCTCTTTGATAGACAGCACATTTCACAGCAGGCAACACAGGGACAGCCTCCAAGTATATCCATGTTTCTGCACTGAAAGTAGGCATGTATGTTCATTGTTGAAGGCTGTTACTCCTTACTCGTTCCTTTTCACCCTCATGAGGATGGGCACTTGTTAATATTACCAGAGGAATTGTATTTTACTCATATACCCATATTACCTTCTATTTATGGAGGTCCAAGCTTAAGACAAACCTGCTGAGGTAAACAGATAAAAAGAAAAATCATGCATGAATGTGAATGACCATATTGCAAACGTGGCAACTTTTGGTTGTTATGTACAACAGAACCTACTTGAGATTCTTCAATCTTTCTTCTTTTTACAGTCAGCTCCACCAGTTACACTTCACTCTTCTGGAAGGGCTGTAACATCTAGCAAAACAAAACGTTCCAAAATGCCAAAGATTTTTGCTTTCACCTCTCCCATCTCTGTTAGAGGATCGGTGAGGTGAACGATTATATTACAGAATGTGACTGCTGATGTGAAGTAAAAATAAAAAACAACAAACCTGCTTAGTACCCTCTGTCAAATACAAAAGCAGAGACTTACTTCATGGTGCTTTCCCCGCACCTTAGGATACTCAGCTCCTGCAAAAAGTTGTTGCCAGGTGCTCTTTCTGGCATTCCCCACCAAGACGCCAAGCTCTATGAGAGCTCTATGAAAGCAAACACAATGGTCTTCTAAGAGTGGCAAAAGGTGAACGAAGGAAATGAGAAGGAAAATGGCTTCTGAGACCAACAGAGAGAGCTTGTAGCAAGACCAGCATGAAAACTGAGCTGCAGATCTGATATCAGACCTGTGTTTTACCTGCTGATAGCAGCGCTCAAGTCACAGGAAGTACCTGATCAGTGGCACCTCCCTGTCTATAAAAGAAAATTAAAGAAAAGGAAAAAGCCGTGGCAGAAATCTGTAGTTGCCAGAAACCCAAAGCCACTGAAGAATAATACATTCCTTCTTTGGTAGTGCAGCTGTTTAGTTTGTGCTCCCTTTTTTTTTTTTTCTTCTTCATAATGTTCCTGCCCTGATCCAGAAGTGTTGTCAGTCTGTGCATACAACAGAAATCTCCAGAGCTTTGGCACCAAACTTCCATGTAACGCCTCCCTTTGTTTTGCCACTAGCCTTTCTGCAAGTCTGAAAGTACTGTGGATTCAGGTTACAGACAGCGAAATCCTGCCACCAGAAACTTAATGGAGATAGAGCAGAATTTACCCTTTAGTCAATCCCTGACTGTACTGCCTTGCCCTGCTGATACCATTCTGCTCTTTTTTCACTGTATCGATACTGTCAAAAGTGATAAGCCAAAAGCTTTCTTTTATACAGCTGAAAAGATATATTTCCCAAGTCTCCTTTCAGATTTGATTGTACAATTTTTATCACAGATGAGATTAATGTGTATATGCAAGCACTCTTCATCCTAGATTCTTTATTTTTTATTAAAACAACCATTTCCAAATTTTTCTATAACTTCTTTTTACTCTTAACAAAGATCTTCATGATCTTTCTCTGTTTCTTTTCTGAACTCAAGTATTCAATCCAATTAAATTATCATCTTTATCCAGTATTTAGCATGAAGTCTTACTATTTAATACATGCAGTCATCTCTTTCTTCTGTCCAATACTTGGTCTTTTCTTCAACTGTTTGTACCTTGAGGAAAATACATATTTCATCAAAAGATCCAATAACACATTAAACACATACCCCCTCCTACCTTCAAAAGATCATACTTAACCCCCTCTTAATTTGGTGAGGTATTCATCCAGTTTCTACTGAAGACAATGAAAATACAAATTCTGTCTTTAAAGCAGATAATGCAAGCCCTTGACTAGCAACCACAGCAAAGCCAGGGCATATCCAGAAGGAGGCATCCTTTTCATAAATGGAGGAAGATGCCAGTCTTGAAGCTATCAGTCTGATGCTCTCATGTGCTTAAAATCCATTAAAACTACTCCTTTAAAGAAATATAGATAAAAAGATCAGAATATCATGTGACACAATATAACCTATCACAGCAATAAATCAAAGATTCTGACCATGATTACAGACATTATCTCTTACTACCTGCAAAAGAAAATATAAACCAGATATCTTATTTCGTATCCACAATGTCTCTAGCGGCTTAGTAGCTTTCTAATGAATATCAGCTTAAAATAAGCTCCTTAGAGATCTGTTTCTGTGAAGACAATATTCCCAAAGAAAACCCGTGACTGCTAAGTAACCTTTGTTATACTCATATGGCAATGATCTGTTGGCCTAGGAAGCATGTACATTTTGTATATTTCTCACTAAAAGGTTTTGGTTTTTTTCCTGGGAGGATTTAAGAAAATACCCCTTTAAAATGCTGATGTAAAACTAATTCTCTTTCCTGACCGATTAAAAAAAAAATTATTAAAATAAATACTGTGGAGAAGAAATATCAATGAATGCGACAGCAACCTGGGCTTGATTTGAAAAACAGTAGGAGAAAGGCAAAAGACTGTGAGAGGAATATATAAAGGTAGTACTTTTCGAACAATCTACTTAGATGGTGTGAAAGCTTTTTAAATCTTGCATGTGAAAAGTGAGTTTTTATCACTTATGTGTACTTTGCACCAATTTATATAAAATAATCCTAGCGGCTCATGGTGCAATTTTTATTCATCCCATAAAAGGTGTTAGAAAGTTACCACATAGTACCTTTGGCTAAATAAATCAAATTAAAAGAAAACCCATTATTTTAGTACACTTTTCTGACAGCTACAGTGCAGCAACGAGAAACTTTTTCAGCAACTAATCTGTATCCAGCATAATTACAATGTTTAACAGTTTAGTTTTCACATATTTGTTACTTACCTCATTATCTTCCTATAAACCTAGATCATCACATTTAATGATATTTCAAAAATCCTCCATCTGTGTTGAAAAGTTTTAAGAAACAGTCTTTCCCTTGCTCTTTCAGTACCTCTGGGTTCTGTTGTTTGATTAGTGGATGCCCTGTCCCCGTTTAAATATGCTAAAAGACTCACCTCTTCTGATTAGCAGAGTCTGCCATGCAAAGCCTTTGTGTTGCACTTTCTGCTGATTTGTACTGCATTACACTGAGATCCAAGTATGTGCCTGCTCTTTTCTATTGAACTCATTTATCTTTGACGGTCAGCCTCACATGTGCATTTGGTGTCAAAGTGTGGAGAGAGAAGCAGGCACAGAAATGCCTCTTCTCCTTACTCTTAATTTTTGTACTGAAGGGAATGTGGATTCAATGTGTAGCAATCGCCTTTCAAGTCAGCAGCAGAACCACAGATAATTATCAGAGTTTGGATTTGAAAACACTGTGCCAGACAAAAGGCTTCTTGACAAGTCTGCCTCTAGGGGATGGGAAAACGTAGCAGGATGGAAATCACAGTGGCCTAGCACAATGAGAAAGCGTAGTATACAACCAGTTCTTGGGTCAAGCTCCCTCAGCACTATCAAGATATTGTTGGTACCATTCCCCATCCAGAGTCGGGGAGGGCTGAATAGGTGCTCTGTGTCTTGCTGTGTCAGCGTTTCTAGGATTTCTAATAAAACAAAAGAACTTCTGGCCTTTTCCCTGCTGGTTATCTTTCATTTCAGTTGATTTCAATGCAAATAAAGGGCTGAAGCCATAGTTACTATACGTGTCCCCCACCACAAAAACATATGGTAAAACGCAGCTTACTGAGGCAGCTCAGGTGGCGAAAGTGAAGCCTCCAGCATCCCTCCCATCCCTGTCCCACCTTCTGTGCTAACTGGGCAAATGTGGCAGCTCTGTGCTGAGCAAGGTATCCAAGCGGGGAAGAGGTGAAAGACCACTCAGAACTATGCTGAGAACAAAGAACTGGACCTGTATCTTCAGGTCTTTTGTACAGGCTGAAAATCCTTTGAAGAGCGATCAGGTGTGTCTCTCTGCTGAGAGACAGTAGAGCTGAAAGCACTCAGGTGTCAGTTCTGAAACTCTCATATAAGTGTCTCCTCAACACCAGCTCTATTAACATTACCAGCTTCATGGGTCACACTTCGAGTAGGTTTTTTATCTAGCAGTCTTTGCTTGCCCCAGATGAGCACTCATGGAGCAATGTGTGTTAGCCCTTGAAGATACATAAGGCACATGGTACGTCTTACTGACTCAAGAGTCATCACACCAGCATCTCTGAGGTCAGAAATTAGTCTGTGGGCTGCAAAGCTCTGTCAACATTTGCCGATATGCTGTCCAAACCACTTAGTTGCATTTGAAGCATATGTGTAGGCAGCGTACTGCGGTCCATACAAAAAGCGTACCATCTGCAGAGCACCCAAGTCCCAACCTCTAAATAAAGCTCTGCAGCTCCATTACAACAAGGCCAGGAATGGTTAATCTTCCTCTGGGATGAATGGGGGATGCAAGCTGCCTTTATTCTGCCTGCATTGCCTGCAGCCTGGTTTTGTACTCTCAGAACTTGTAACAAACACTTACCTCCCCAAACACATCCAGGTGACACAGAGGTGGAACAAAACCCTCGTCAGTCCTTCCATCCCTGAAAACAAAATCAAATTTGGTCTTACTGGACAGTCAACTAGAGGTAATTAAGAACTGGGGATGGGGGTGAGGGAGAAGGGCATTCCTAGCTCACTGATTGCTCTGTGACAAATGGACCAGATACTGGGGAATTACTCTCAGAGAAGAATGCTGAGTTCCCATGAGGCAGAAAGTGGCCTCTTGGGATGGAAATGTTGGCAACTCTAGAACGTGCCAACTTCTCTTGATGAAGGTATTATTTTTCAATGTGCAAAAGCAATGGAAAAAAAGGAACCAAAAGAAAACACTTTCCCCCTATTAAGGAAGTCTGATAAAAACTGTTCTTTCATCTAGCATTTGATACTCAAATGCACTTTCCCGTTCACAGTTGGATGGAGGGTTTTTTTTCAAGTTCAACCCTGATTTATTTATCTTAAAGCAGGCAATGTACTGTAATTTTACAATAAAGGACTCCCAATCAAAGCTTACCTTATCCAGAGGTAATTAATACAAAGATTGTTGAATTAAAGATGTGAGTCTTGACACTTTGGCGGGGGGTAAGGGACATGGTCTCAAAGGCACAAATTATGCCTGAAACAGACCAATTAACACCATGTATCTTCTTTTATGTTAACTTCAATTAAGGTTTCTTAAAATTTTTAAAGTTATTTTCTTCTTTACAATCTCAGAATGTCAGAAATGTACATCAAAGAAAAACGCTTCAGTGTGAACACCATAGGTAACGCTCATTTGCACACAAATCTGCATATTGCAAAGGAGTTCAGAGCCCATTTTGCATGAATTATTGCCGGATGTGAGTCAATGAATTAAACAGCTGAAAAATAACAACCGTCCAAGTGATGATAAGCTGCACCTACTTATGTTGACATAATGAATTTCAAAAAAAAGCACATCAGAATTTGAGTTAAGTTACAGTGAAAATAAAGATGTGATTTAAACTATGATGCTAGTCAGGCCCATGTATTTTAAAATACTTTTCAAATTCATTTTGCTTATCATGATTCACAACACCTGCACTGGAAAACGATTTTTGTTTCCTACCAGTTGAAACAGAAAGGGATAAAATTTCACACTCTTGTCTCTCTTGGTTTTGACAGTAAATCCATTGACTTTTTTCCAGCATTACTTACAGTATGTCATCTATGTAGCTTTTATTCTGCAGTCATCCATCTATAAGATCACTTTGTCCTTGCACAATTCCTCTTGCAAGATGCTGTCTCTTCATTTGCCACTGATTGGCCAGAACCTCACTCTTTTCCTTGTGCTAGTGCAAGCAACGTATTTCTGAAAGTGTCACAGCAAAAAGGAACACAGGCTAGCATAACTACTGCAGAAACAGCTGACTAAAGAGTTGGTTCTTCAAAGAGTTAAATATGAATCAAAATAAAATCACCAAATAAAAAGCAAAAAATCCAAAAGTTTTCAGTGTAAAGTCTTGTGTTTCAGAGTCACATCTATCCCTTCTAGAACCTGTATGTGGCTCCCACTGGCTCCAGTGTGCTGGCTCCTAATCAGAACAGGCTGCAAACAATGGACTCCTCTGCTGGGGGTTTTTCTTTTCTCCTTCACAAATTCCCCACACATGGAGCAAGATAATTTTTTTTTTTTTCTAAGTGTGTATGCTCTTTGTAATTGTTTGACTGATTGCTTTTATGAATATATTTGGGTTTACGGATTTTCCACCAATATTCATAATGACTGTTCTACAGGGCTTTTGCCATTTAGAATTCAAACCCCAGGTCGTGTGAGTGGTTATATATGTCACTTGGCACGCTGCTTCTCTCCTCACTGGATGACACCCCTTTTATAAAAGAATGGTAGCTTGAGAAATCTGAAGTGGACTGCATTTTCAAAAAATGAGGAGGGGTTTTAAGGGAGAAAGTGGTAAGTAGGATTACAAAAATTCTGATTGCACTTAAGGGGAAAATATTCCATAGTGAGAGTGGTTATGAATGGGAACAGGCTGCACAGAGAGGCTGTGCAATCTCTCCATCCTTGGAGGCGTTCAAAACACGGCTGGAAAGGTCCTGAGCGGCCTGATCTCATTTGGAAGTTAGGCCTGCTTGGGGCATGGGGCTGGACCACACGTCCCTCAAAGGTCCTTCCTGACCTCAATCTGTCCATGGCTTTAACGTGTGACTCTATGGCCTCAAAATTAATGGAGAAAGATTTGCCAAAAATTGACTAGGCCAAAAGCCTGATGTAGTTAACAGCAATGTCTACATTTTCCCACATATTCTCTCTGCTTTCCTAATAGCTGCCACACTCACTACAACATTTAAGCCAGTGACAACCAGAATGCATGCCCAGAGCAGAACTCAAGTGGTTTTGTGAGTAGCAAGTCTACTGTGTGTTGCACTTTTCTGTAGGTTATTACATTTATTATAGTAATTATAGCAGCTTGCCCTTTAAAGAGCTTTAGGAGAAGTGGAGCATGACCCCAGCTTCCAGTACATTAAAAAAAGCTTAATCATTCCCAATCACCACAGGAACAAGTAATGGTTAAGGTCAAATGCAGGTTTTGTATGCACTTTGCTCTCTAAAGACCCTCAAGAGTTTGGAAGTTATAATAAATTTTACACCTGTATTACCTCCATCTTTTTATGTTTATGATCACAGGGCAAAAAGAAAAAAAAAAAAAGGGAAGAAGAAAGAAAAGCCAGCTCAGCTCAAACTGTAAGGGCTCAAATTCCATCTGTTTTAGCTCATTTTTTCTCTGAGATGTCAGTATTTTTTTAAGCCTGACTGTGATAAAACTTATCTTTGATCAACAATTCTGAAAACACTGGCCCTTGGCCAAAACTCCTCTGTTTCTCAGTTTGGGATCAATTCAAAAGTCTCTGCTTTTTCATGAACTCTGCCATGAAACTCCTAAAGAACTGCAGCTCCAATGGGAAGGAACCATCCTGTCCAGGTGACAGGTAAATTGTGCTATCCTTCCTACCTATGTAAGCCCTTTCCTGAAATCAGTCACGGAGCCTCATCCTTCTGAGCATCCCAAATCCCACTCATTGGGATAAGAAAATCCTATTTGATTAACAGCGAGTTTTGGCCTTAGTAAAGGAGACATCCTAATCTTTTTTGATTTTAAACCAGAGAAATTCTGCCTGTAATACGGACATTTTGTTCCTCAGTTGCAGACTGAGAAGAAAGACTGTGGTAGCTGGTGTTTAACCAGCTGATGGGATTGTATCAGCAAGTTGCTATTTTCAATGAAAAGTCTGCGTACAGGCATTTAGCTGTGAGGAATGCAGGTGGTCTTTGTGCTGTTTTAGGACTGACAGTGGAACGTGTTCCAAAAAGTTTGGAATCACTGGTTAAAACAGCCATCATTACTACAAAGAGAAGGGGGTGTCCATTTAGCACTTCTTTTGAAGAACTCAACATCTGACCCAGAGGCCCAGCCATTAGTGTTTCACCACCATAATACTGAGTATGAGTCTAATTCCTGCTCATGCAACCTCAAATAAAGCAACAGAGCTACAAAAAAGGAAAAAATATCTATTCTTCCTATGCACTTTTGCCTTACCAGGACATAAATAGTAAGTATAATCTCCACTACCATTGGTCATCCGCAAAAAAAAAATCTGATAGAAGGCCATTGGGCAAGTAGCATAATCCCATACAGTATTGTACCAGGGCAGGGTAGCAGAAGAAGGGCTAGCTAGCTGTGAATATTCATTTAGAGACAGGTTATTAAAGCTATTTAAGCATCTAACCTCCCATTAGAAATAAGCTGTGAGGCACCTGAATTGGTGCATTCAAACCTCAGGAAAACATTGAATGCTTTAATTTATGGCCAGCTCCTTATAAACAGAATGGCAGAATTCAGTCTGCAAACATCATCATTAACTAAACCCTACAGAATTCTCACAATTATTACTATTAGGCCAAATAATCATATCCAAAGGTAAATGATGGAAGCACTGTTACTTGAGTTATTTAAAGCTAGATTAGATAGTTCTCCAGGGAATATTTTTGGGGGAGAAAGTGGGGACTTTGTTGCGATTAAACTGAGGCTATAAATAGGAAGACATTAATGCAGTGCAACATTACTGAAACAGCTATGCTGTTTTATGTGTTTTTTATAATCTGAAACTAGGGAAATTCTCACTTCCCACAGCAGTCTCCACCATCCCCAATTGCTCCTATTACATTGACCAGTAATAACACCCTGTGGCTTTTCATTCATTCTGCAATGCTGTAACTTCTACCCTTTTTCTCATCAGATGTCAGAAACAGGGAGATCTTGTGCCTGTCCCATGAGCCTGTGTGTGGCTTTTGATTCCAGCATTTACAGCCCACATGTATTCGGTTGATCCAGTAGGGCTTGGACCCTAAGGCAGAAGTCTCAGAGCAACATGGTAAAAATAAGGGGAGTTTGGCACCTCTCTGGTGTACCTCCAGAATGAGGAATGCCTAACAGAGTCTCTGGTCTCTGCAATAAGAAGCAGTTAAAGATATCTTACCCATACCTTTAAAAGTAGCAGCGTTTCAGTCCATACTTTAATAGTCTTTGGAAAGTGTCAGGGTTTCATTTGGGTGGCAACATATATTTTGATTCAACTATCTGGAAGAGTAAGGTCAAGGTTAACAAGATGGAGACCTGGAAATAGTGGGGTGTCTCCTCAGCTCCCTGTCATTGTAAGGACTTATCTGCATGCAAGTGAAGGCAAAGCAGAGGTAGAAAGTGTTTCCAGATCAGAAAAACCTGTGCTACATCCCTGCTACCTGAATATAAAGACGTGCATCATGTACAAAGCACAGGAAGGTCAGGCTTTTCAGGCAATATATGCGATCCACAAAAGCAGGATTTCAAGGGAACCCCTCTCAAGAGGAGAGTTTGATGAGTTGAGAAACCTGCTCACCTGTTTTTTTCTGTCTCTTGTTTTTTTTAATTTAGGGTGAGAACTTCTTTGCCTGACTTTTGCTTGTTTGTTTCAAGAATTACCTCTGCCTTGTCAGTTCAATGCAGAGGCAGTGGAGAGTGTGAAAGGTGCTTCTAATTCTGACCCACAGCATTGTTACAGGAACTAACAGACAGTACAGCTTATCATTAAAACAAGCCTTTTCTTCAAGTGCTTTCTCCAAATGGGGTTTGTGTTCCTGTCAACATGAGGTGCATATGTGCACCTCCTAGATCCATACGCTTGATTCTGAATTCACCAAGAAAACTTGATGAGACACCCAGCACTATGGGGATATTCAACCATCTCCAACCCACCTGCATGCTTGGCTTGTCAAGGCCATGTGACTGTGCTCTCCACCAGCAAGAGCCCCAGAAACAGCACTTGGGGTGAGAATTTGCTTTTTTCCCTTTAGACTTTTGTGTGTAGGTTTAAGACAAAGCTGAGGAAAATGTTCCATAGGCACATGCACCAGAGCTGGGCAGATTGCTTCAGTAGGCTGGGTGGCATGCACACATGCAAACAAACATACTTGAATGCACACAGGAAAACTTTTAGCTGGCCTGATTCCCATCCTGCTCTCACTCATCTTTCTTGTAATGTTGCCATGCTTGTCGCATTTTCCTGCAGGAATAGCGGGTGAGTTGTGTGGACAGGTATATGAAATACCTACAGGAGTGCTATCAAGAAAATCACTGTTCATGGAAATAAATAATAGTAGCACTTCCGCTCTCCCCATGAATGCACAAGGGGACACACTGTGAAACATGTCAAACCGTTTACTAGTTCTTGTCTCAGTTCTTGTCGTAAGTCCCCACTGCTTCTTACTGAATACTAGTCCTTTTTAAGAGTTATAAAAATCCTTGGTACTGTGGCATTCCAGAAAGCACAAGCCATGCTCAGACCCCTCTTCTAGTGCAGTCAACATCTTTCTTCTTCTGCCTGAGCAACAGTATTTTACTGCAGCTCACACAGAAGAAAAGCCCAGCACCCCCAGCACTGTGACAAGTAGACCTTCAGAGACCAAGGCCCACCCCTTCCTACCACTGCTGTGTGTGGCCTTCGGGCTTTAAAATGCTTTCCTTTTGCCGTAGTTACTATACGTCTTAAGCCAGAATTTTAGAGATTTTCAGAGGAAAATGTTCTTCTAATTATTGTTTGAGCACCCAGGGTGAGGCAGATTCACTGCACACAATGCTGCGGAAATCCTCTCTGCCCTGTTTCAGCCCCTTGCAGACATGGCATACAGACTGCTTGTGGCATCTCAGCAGAAGACAACAGGCAAGCCTGGGAATCACCCCAAGAGAAGAAATATGGACCTTTCCTTTTTTCCCATTCTGAAAGAAAACTTTTTAAATGCAAATACTTGCATTTCACTTCCCCTCAGTCTCATACACAGTCAAAGTTATTTCAGTAACTTGATTTTAAACGTAAGAATGCACAGAGCACTTCCTCCCCCTGACCTGCACATACAGACATGCCACAAGACATTTTCCAAATCCCTCCTGCTGAAGTTGGTTTAAAATCAACACACAGACAAACAGCAGAACACAGGCTACGGTTGCTGTCCGCATTAACAGCTTCTTGTTGAAGACAGAATTAGCAGGAAGGCATTTCCCTGTTGAAAAGAGGTTTAAAAAAATCACTGTTGCATCTTCTCTGACACAGGCTCTGAAACACCGCTGCATGCCCGCTCTGATTACTTTTATTTCAAGTGATTTATTTGAAGGATCGCTCTGCTCAGCCAAATACAGATCCGTAACAGAAAGCAAACTCAACCTATAAAAACAGAGAGTCAGCGGGTCCGTTCTTATCACAGCTTAGTCTCATCCAGTGAATTCATTTTTCCATTTCCATTCAGCTTTATGGCCACATATTGATTATTTCCCATAGTACTAATTACATACATTTGTAGCATGGATATTTTCAGAGCTGCAACTTCTGCCGGGACAATAGTACAAGGAAAAGAAATTCACATGACTGTCAGGTTAAAAACATTTAGGTCTCACAAGAACTTATTTAGCATTGGATATTGGTGTCAGTGTTCAGTGCCATTGCTATGCTAGGACTCTGATCAGAAAACTGTCTTACAGGAGGCTGCCTTTGTCAATATCATATGATCTGGCAAATTTTAAAGGTGGCCTTCCGAAGCCAAAAGTAGACATCCAAAAGACCATGTTAGAAAACTGAAGTTCTTCCTGAAGGCTGCCTAGCCTGGTTTATTGTACTGCTAACTCTCACCCCCCTCGGAGGATTTTCATTTGATGCTTCTCAGCTATTCACCTTTCTTCATCCCACAACTCCTGTACAAACATGAGATTATAAAGTAGGAAAAAAAAATCTCTTGGGTCTATTTTGTAGTATTTTGTGGCTTAAAGTCTTTGTTTCTTTTCATGATACAGTGAAAATCTGTGTGATGGGTGACTCTTGTGACAGTTTCATTTTTTCACAGTGCTGAGCAGCCTAGAAACAAATGTGAGCTATAAACAAAAGTGCAGTAATTAAGCAAGTCCTAAACCCCTCTGGACTTTGAAATAATGTTTTCTACAAAAGCTGTATAGCAGAAGGTAAACTAACCTACAGGTGTCTGTCCCAACCAGAGCTGTAACAGCAAGGCTGCTTCTGCCACTCAAGCACCCTTCTATTCATTGCATTAAGTCTCTTCTCAGTATGTTTTGGATAAAACAATGCAATTTCAAAGCTGAAATTGAGAAATATGAACATAAATATCGAAAGGGTGCAAAAAGTCTTCTGTAATTACTGGCTGTTTTTATATTACAGTTATTCAAAATTTTTGCAGATCACAAGGCAGAGGAAAGTGCGAGGTGAATAAAAGGAACATGATTGCTTCTGTTTATCCAAGAAGCCCAAAGTTCACACTAAACATATTTTCTTAATTCTTTGAGAAACAAGTTATAATATATACGTAAGAGTGAACATACGTCTCAGGTTAGGTTAAAAACATTAGGATACTTTTAGTCACTTTTTACACCAGTCTGCCAGTGTTTCGTTGGCGTGATGCTTATGTGTAATGCATTGAGTGAAAAGGGACCTGATTCACCACTTTTTCCTCTCCTGCAGACACTGATATCTAAGAAAAGCCCCATCAAGCCAGAAGGACAACATACAGTCCAAATAACTACTCGAAATGGCAGGCAGCATTAATGGGAGCTCAGGGAGAGATTCAGAGATGACATACATCAAAGTAATTAGGAATCTTTGTTTCTTGCAAGTTTTTTCCTCTACCACTTGCCTGGGACTTGTGGACAATATTTTTGCCCTTCCAGGTAAAAGGATTTAGAGTGGAAAAAAGTAAAGCAGATCATTGCATTTTTTCTCTGAAGCCCAGAGGGCTCTGTCTGGATCCAGAGAAATAAGTGTAACAAACTACCAGTGCAAAGACCAAGTTCAATATTATAATGTATTGAAATGCTGATTTAGGTACCCTATCAGTAGATTATACTGTCATCTAGTGGCAACTACTCAACTTGCATCCCAAAATACTGGAGACCAGCCTACAGACTGCAGATACCTGACATTGAATTTCTCTTGACCAGCTTTCTAAAACAGCCAAAACGTCCAAGAACACTTTCAAGGGATATCACCATAACAATAGAAGACAAAGACACACATTGTGGACTTGATCCTCCAGCATACATTGAAAACAGAAGGCCCCTAAAAAACTATCATCTCAGAAGATGCACAGCCCACCTAAACTTATCCTACCTCCTGAACAGTGGAAGGTAAAAAACATGAGTTGAAAGTTAGAGAAAAGCCAGAGCCCTCTATCATGATGCAAAGGCAAACATGCAAGTCCCTAACACATCAAATTAGGGACTAGCTGGTGCTATTTTACTCTTTTATAGGAATGCATTTTACTGGGATGTCACTGACATAAGAATGCATAAAGCCAAATATTAACTTGGAAATAGATTTAGCAATAAAGTCGAAGGAACTTCCAGATGTTCAGAGAACATAAGTTAATGGAAGAAAAGGACTAATTCATCACTAGCTGAATATGAGATGTGGTTTAAGCATGATTAAGAATCCACAGGCCTGTTTAAGAGCCACAAGTCTCAGTGTTCACCCCATTCTAACATAAAACTGCCCATAAAACATTTGATTAAAGGATTGTTAGAGTCAATCTGGTATTGACAGAGCCAGTCAAAATGAGTGCAGCGGCACTGAACAGTTAGGCTGAAGTACTGCCCAGTCTGTTCAGAGAAACACCAGATTTAAACATCAAAGAGCAAAATTCTATCCCCCATCAAAACAAAAAAAAAAAAAAACCAAACAAAAAAAAAACAAAAAACAAAACCAAAACAAATAAATAAAACAAAAAAACAAACCCGCAACACATTCTGGATTGCATTTGAGATTATTGTAAAAAACTAATGAATTCCTTTAAAGTACATTGAAGAAAACGGTGGTTTTCAATTTTCTTATGTCACCAACCAAAGCACATAGGCTGGAGTATTCTGCTGTCTCTTATTTTTCTGAAGGATGGTACAGGTATGAAAAAGAGCCATAAAATAAGTCCAAGGAGAAGGAGACAGAAAACAGCAAAGAAATAGTGGACTTAGCCTGAGCAAACAGTCATGGGTGGGCCTGAGGGGAAAATGGACAAGATCTGTGGGGTCAGATGCTGACTGAAAGTGAGGAGTGTGGACACAGATACCGTATACTGGTCTTTAGTTCCTTCTGGTGTCCAGAAACAGAGATGGGTAAAACTTAGGGAACGAAGGATGCACAGTCCTGTGGCTGTGTCCTTGTCCTGCAACTGAGACCCCCTGCATCCTTCTCCCATGGATATAGCTCTATGTGCCCAGGGAAACAAGTGTTTGTATATCCAGATTTGCACCCAAGAAGCAGCTGTTCCTATGCCTACAATACCACAGATTTAACCAACCCTTCTGGACCAGAAAAGTCTCATGGCTCTTACAGTCATGTTCTGCCTGCAGCACTGTGCCAGTGTAACCATAGCTCATGTACAAAGTGTGTGTGTAAGAAAAAGCAGACATAAAAAAGTTATGTCTAGCCTGCACCAATAAGGCAGTCTTTCAGAAATGCTGCCGTTTTGGTTGTTATGTTGTTCGGTTTTTTTAAGGCAGATAGTTACTCTGTCTTTTCCAGCTATCTTGTAATCCATCTCTTGCATGTTCTGATGTATTGTTCACTTTTGTGGATTGCTGTGGGAGAGATACTAATATTTGTTAGACTAGACCTTTGGGTTGGACTTGTGCAGATGTCCTGCTTGTGAAATCCTGCCATAGTCCATTATCCATTATCCACCTCCCAAGCCACCCAGTTCTCCAGTGAATTCTCTTTTTATGGCTGTAACAAGTAAATTTTCTGGCTTTCATAAATGATGAGGAAAGACAGTGCTCCCTAATTTATTTCTACTTACATTTTTGTAATTTGCACAAATGAAATGATCTACAGGAAGGGATTCTCAATAGTATAAATACATGTTATCACAAAGAACACATTTGTAACAGCATTAAAGAAACTTCAAAACTAAAAAGCATTTTGATTGCAGCAGGCCATTTAATATGCATACCCCTTGCTGAAATTAAGCTACATTAGCTAATGTGTAAAGAAATAAGAGAAGCAATATCTTGGTATGAATTAACAATGCTGGCTCTGAAAGACAGCTAATTGAGATCTGAAACACAGGGAATTACAAACAAGAGACCAAAATATTCAGAATTAGCACATGTACTGAAGTTTGACAGCGCTTCCACTTACAAATTTCTTATCTTTTAGGAAGAAAGGCATGACCAAAAAATCAAACACCAAGGGATGACCATTCATCTAAATGAGGCTGTAGCTCAGGTTTACAGAGGAGAAAAGCGAGGGCAAAAGGAGAGGCAATTTTTTTTTACGTTGTTGTTTCTAGACCTGCATTATCATACGGTTACTGCTACAAGAGCAGCAGTCCGGACCAAGAACCTCCTGTGCTAGGCACAGGAAAGAGAAGAGGAAGAGACAGGCCTGCCTTAGCTGCCATCAGGAGACAACAGATGGACAGAGACAGACCACTGACTGAGAGGACACAACAAGCAGGCAGGAGGGACCACAGCCCTGGAGCGTGGGCAGCCCAGCACCTCTCTATGCTTTGAGAACAGCACTTAGCAAGGATCCTAAAACCTTCCACAATGGAGTAGCTGGATTGTCTCCACTTCATAGATGGTAAGACAATCTCAGCAAAAACACACCCTGAACAAACACACCTTTTATATATACAGATGATGACTACTGTAGTGCTTTTGGGGACGCATGTCAGGGAAGCCTGTGGCACCCCACAAAGGCGCCTGCCTACCCACATATAATGAAGGAAACCAAAAGCCCTCCAGCATAAGCATGCACTTGTGCATACATACATCTCTCTCCATCTCTTTGCCCAGCTCGTGACAGAGCAGAGGACTGGCTTGAGTCCGCCCATTCTCAGCGCCTTGCTTTAACTAGTGAAGATGGTAACTGCAACACACACCCTTCTGCTATCAGCTTATAGTTTAAGACACCTTACTAGATAATTTCAGTTTTAACTGCTGTAACAGTACAAGAATTGTATTTCTATGGACCAACCTAATGTTCATTTGTATGCTCTTATCACCTTGTATTGATTACACTGCACTTTTTCACTATTATTTTCATTATATTGAACTTCCAATCAGCCAGGGCAATGGGGGAGGCTGGAGACAGAATAACCCAGCTAAAGTAAGAACATGGGTAATAGAAAACAGATGTAAATTAGGTTGTAAGAACAGAGCAAATATGTTTAACTTTGCAAAAGTTGCTATGAAGAATGAGGCAGTAAACATAATGAAAATTAGGTGGCAGGGGGAAGTGGTTAATCCACAACTCAAATAATCTTCACACAGCTAATCAAAAGTTGATTGTGCATGTTTACACCTGCAGTAAGCCCCTCTGCTGCTCTTCTGACCAAAAACTGTAGGCCCTGGCTGGTGCAGGCCTGGGACTACAGCAGCTAGGGGGAAAAATTGAAGTCTGATCTGTCTTGATGAGGGAGATCCAGTCTCTCATGGATACAGACATTCTCAAACTATAATTAGTGAAGGTGGAAGTCATGGCTGGTACTTAATGTTTTGCAGACCACAGATTTCTAGCAGATCACAGACCTCTGGAGGTGGAAACTAATGGAAAGCAGCCCCCAGGCTCCACGGGCATGCTGCACTTTCTTCAAAGCATCCCCACCCATTGCTGGACTGCGACAAATTCAAGCATAAGCAGCCATTTTTGGTGCACTTCTGCAAAATCAAGATGTGTTTTAATCCCTCAGAACTTGTCAGGGAAAAAAAATAATCTTTAATTCTCCTGCCACAGCAAAAAATAAACTTCACCCCATCTCTTCTCAATGCAGGTATCAATTTCTTTGTGACAACAGTGCAGTCACAGATAGGTTTTTGTGCTCTGAGTTTTGCTCTAATAAAGAAGTAAAAGCCAGAAAATCAGAAAAGTCATGGAGATTTTATGACTTTTGAAATCTGCTCTGAAAATCTCCCATGCTAAAAAGACATTATGTCCCATCCAAACCCTGGTCCCCAAGGCCATACCAGAAACAACGCCAATGAAGAAATGACTGAAGAACATAGTGCCTGTTTTCAATACTGACTGAGGAAGGCAGGGAAAGAATGCCACAGGACCAGTGAGTCTGGAATATTTTAGAGTTGGAACTCCTGCTGCAACACAAACACTTAATTCAAGAGCTCCTTCTAGTTTCTGACAAAAAATCTTGTTTATTTCAAGAGGTTTTGGCTGTTCCTGAAGAATCAGGTTTATTTATTTGCATTGCTGTAAAGAGCTTCAGAGGAAAACTGGAAATGTGCCTGGTGTTGGATAAAATCTCGAATTTACAATCAAAAATGGATGGGACAAATGCATTCCAATCTTGCAAATGTGAAACCAAAGCCTCAAATTACACTGAAAGCCCTTGGTAGAGCTCAACATTCAATTTACATTCCTGAACCTGATTTAATGCCTTACCTACAAATATCTTTGTCTTTTAATTGTGGCAATTTACTTTATAATTTGCCTCATTTACAAAGGTTATTAAAATTGACAACTGAAACTAGAAACTGACACAGTTTAAAGCATGAAATAGGAGAACAAGCAATGCAATCTTGTATCCAGCACAGATTCCTACAGCTCAACTTTTGCTGAAGTTCAGTGCAGGAGTTCCTCCTGTCTAGGTACCAGTGATGGCCTTCAGCCAGCCAAGGGTGACTAACTAGCACTCACTTGGTTAAGGCTGGTACAAAACTAATGTAACCACAACTGTGTGCCAATATATCAAGACTTGTCCTCATTTAGACAACCTTTCTCACAAGAATGAATGATCTTGAACAGAAATATCTTAGTTATGAGAAAATTAGTAATGGCAGAGGTGAAGCAGAACTACAGGTGACACTAATACTATCCATACATGTTTAAAATTTACTTCCTTAGTTTATGTGAACATATCATTTGCATTAGCAGTCTCAAAATGAGATGTCAACAAGTCTTTTCAAGTCCCATTACTTTCAGGAAATGCAGAAACAAAGACCTGTTCACCTTGTGAGTGACACACATCAAATTGTTGCTTGTAGCTTGGCTCCTTCTGCCCTTTTAACCTGAGTCTGCACTTGCATTGATTGCCTTTAGATCATAAGGCTACATCCATACAGAGCTGCCATCACTCCAGTACCATGTGTCACACAACCACCCCAGGTCAAGAATCATCTGAGCTGCACGTTGCTGAAGGCTGGGAGACCAAATCCCCCAGTATGGGTGCTTCTCTCACACTTCTGCTCAAGGACCCACCCCGGGCTTATCTGAGATCCCTTTTTTCAGCAGTGGCCATAAGCAGATCTTTAAAGGAGAGTAAGAGTGGGCCAAGGACATGTGATCCTTTCCCGCAAGCTCTTCCAACTGTTTTCAGTTCAGGGAATGTCAGCTTGATGTGGTTTGTCTGTCTGGTAACCCCAATAGATCTGTCTTCTGAGTACTTACTCAGTCTCCCCTGAAACTCATGTAAAATTTTGGTTCCCACTAAGTCTACTAACCATGGCATGAAGAACAACCTCTTTCCATTTGTTTTGAACCTTGCTATGGAGCTCCATTGACCAACAATCTCACCCAGTACAGCTGCTCTTATATTCTTGCACAGACATTTGGTTTGTGAAACAAAATCTGCAGCTCATACCTAATTTTACCATGAAATGCAGAGAGAAGATCTGACTGCTTCAAATGGGATTCTCAGCAGCCATCTGGCCCACAGTGTTATCAAAACTAACTGATGGGGAAAGCTGGAAGGAAGGGTGTTTAATAAAACCCCTGACTTTTCAGGCTAACGTTGCTAAGGCCCCAGGGAAACATCTATGTCAGGTGAGGATTCATAGCCCTTACACTTTTGCTCTCACACCACCTCTGTCATTCCTTTCCAAGCTGCAACAGGCATCAGTTCTCCTTGCTGCGGTACAAGCGGAGGAGCAATTTGGCAATATCACTGGAACCGGGATACTAGCCCAGGACAAAGGAAACATTCAAATTCCACCTTAAACTTCCATGACTCTGTCTCCCAAGACAGTGCTCCAGCCACCCAGCAGCAGATAGTTTTGGTGGCTAAGCACTCTCCACTCATTCAGTCACTGCCCAGGCACCACGGCAGTGGGAACTCCAAAAAAATTGACATCTGGTAATGCAGGCGGCTGCTCTGGGCATTCCCTACCTGAGGGACGGAGAGACAGAACTCCAGACCCTCTTCCAAATGCTGCTTCTGTATTTTATGCTAAGCACCCTGGGCAAGGGCTCCCATCTCTAAAAATCCCGAAGTCTTAGTCAGAAGAGAGACGGAGAGAAGCAGATACACGCCAGGGTGGTTTCAGTCCTCTGCATTCACAGGAGCAGAAATTCAGGTGTTCATTGTCCACCTGTAAATACATAGTGTTACCTTGAGATGTCCCAGGGCATCTGGCCTAGCCTCCAGCTGTCTCTCCAGAGACAGCATGTCTGCCATAGGACCTGAGACACGATTGCCAGGCTTGTGCAGACATTTCTTTTATCCACTGAAATGTTTCAGATGGTATTCGATGCCTGGGTGTAGGCAACTGAGCTGAGCCCACCTATACCTTCCCCTGAGTCGGTGGAACTTCACAGTCTATATTGAACACCGTAAGATCAGACGTAGGATCTGAGGTCTGTACGTTGCCTAAATACATGAATTCTCCTTTAAATGCTCTTTAGGAACCTGTATTCTTCCACAGAGCAAGACTTTGTCGGCTGCCACATGTCACATTGAGGGTGTAGGGTAGGTGTCCTGCGTTGCTGATGGACTTTCCCTTTCTCTGTTATGTGATGTCACTCTGCTAATGACAGGAACGTGGAAATCACTTTCTACCTGATGTGATATATTATGTTTAGGAGTCACGGACTGGTATGGCCATGAATCTCATGACACTGCTTTAATATTTCCCTTACTCTGATTGCAAGACATTTCCTTATTGTACTAATAAACTATATATCCTTAAAGTGAGTGCTTGGAGTAGATTTAGATACTAATGGTTAGTGCTCAGCAGAAGAGCACTATTTTTCTCTAGGGGACAGATCGACTAGAGAGATATGAAGTGATGTCCTCATGAAAATTTTGCTCTAATACATTTCCAGATTTTGGCAAAGTATATCTAAAGGATGGATCTCTGCAGTTTGTTCCTAACTGGAAATTGAGCCTGCCTGTGAAGGATGTGAGCTTTCCTGGGACTTAATTTGCTGTTCAGGATGTTCACAGAGATTTGCCTTTCAGGATCTTCACAGGGATTTGTTCTTACCTCAGAGCTCACAGCTTGATCTGGTCACTCTGAGGCATGGAGAAGATCTGAGCCAGGACCTTCTATTCAAACAATAATTTCCACAGCTACCTACATTTTAATAGTCACAAAAATCATGTCTTTTGCAGAATAGATCATATGATCTAGTTTTAGGTAGTCCTGCAAGGAGCAGGGAGTTGCACTCAATGATCCTGATGGGTCCCCTCCAACTTGAGATATTCTATGATTTTCATTACAAATAAAGCATCTGATATATCAATCATATTTCTTTGACTATGAACCAGCTCTTACTCCTACTGATGTCTTACAAGTTGCTACAAATAGGTTGGACAAACAGGAGGTGGTTTGCCTGGATCATTTACTTTGAGTGATCCTCACCTTAGATCAATACTCAAGACATTTCTTCTCCTTGGTTCGATGACAAAATTTAATGAGAGAAAAAAAGTTACAAATAGATAATAAAGAATAAAACCTGTTTACATTAATATTGCATTACACATGTTACTTACCCCCAAACCCAGACATTAACAAATCCAATGTCAATGCAAGCCACAAACAGTTTACAGACATTGTCAGATGCAAGGGGAGTATAACCAAATTTTTTCCAAGTCCTTACATTGCAGCATCCAGGCAGCTCTAGCCTATACTGCTGTGGTGTCTCTTAAAAAAATAGGGTTATTTGTGTACACAATTGAGTGTTTTATAAGCCACAGGGGTACCATTTTTTAAGTCCCTTTTTTTCCTACCTCTTTTCCTTTCACCTAAAAATTACACTCATCCAGTATATTTCTGCAGAAACTTTACTCAAGATTTTTCTTAAGTACCTTTTTGAATAAGGGCCAAAGATCATAAAATTAAGAATTTAGGACTACAGAAATCAAACTAATAAGCTAGTGTGCCTGGGGGAGCATATAAGAAACCACCATAAAATAATAACAACATATGTACATAAGAATACAGGGGTGTGCACATGTATGTGTTTGTGTTTATACTTACAGCCTCTCTTCGAAAGGTGTATTACACAACGTAAGTTAGTAAAGCATCCATGAAAATTATTTATAGAAGACACAATAGGGACCATACAGGACACACTAATATTAAAAGTCATTAGTAATAGCTTCATGCATCAGGTATACTCTTTCTCATGTCATCGTGCATCTGATGGCAACGGCTTGCAGGACTAAACACCTAGGACATGATGGGCTTTTTGGCAGATACTTGCTGGTACAAAGACACCACATGAAGGAATCTTCACATTCCTGTGGAGCTAGTTAAAAGCGTCTTACAGGGAAACTTATTACAACCTCTGTTATGCATAATTTAAACTTACACACAAACACTTTTGGGGTCCTGATACAAAGTCTACCGAAACAGTGAAAAATATCCATTTCCTTTGATGAGGGTTGCATTGCTTCTCACTTTTTTGCTAAGTTCATGCCTTAGTTGGAAGTCCAGCTCAGCCATTCAATTGTATGATGGCAAACCCCAGCTTCACAAAAATTGTTCATGGCTTCCAGAAATTAATTTTCTAGCTAAAAATGGTAAGACTTCCAAATAGTCATGTTTGCCTTCTGATTTTTAGAGCCTATAGATCCAAATGTACTTGCATCCCATTTTAAAGTTGTTCCTACATCCCTGAGATTTAGAAATTCATTTTATTTTAATTTAATGAAAATGTCTCTTGCACAGACACTTGCTCTAAGTCTTTAACATAGACATATTTAATGAAAGCACAAGGGTTAGCTTGTGTTGACTTGTAGTTGTGTTAACTATGCTAAATAAGGCTGAACCATAGATCTGCGGGAAGTAGTATCACTGAACAGTAAATTGGGCAAAAACTGATTTTCTAAGGAGTGAGAATATTTGCCAAGTCAAATCAACTCTTACAGACGATTTTAGCCCCCCCCAAAATGAAGAAGTAATGCCAAAAATGTCAACACTTCTCAACATTTTTTGAGTGAAATGTTTTATTTCAGAAACATCGTCACCTTGTATCCTCATTTTCCAAATAAGACACTGAAATTTTCTATTTGGAAAGGCACTTTTTGCTTAAAAATTGAACTGAGCTTCAGAAAGGTGTTAGAACGGGCGAAATAACCTCATTATACACAAGGAATTGTCTCATGTCAGCGGGTCTTGGCATTGTTTTTTAAAACCAAAATCTTCAAATCCATTGTAACTAGTCGTGAGGAAACCTATAGCTTCTTAGCTGTGAGGAGATGGCTTAGTAGTTTGAAATGATTAGGAAGGACTTGTCTTCCTAAATTTGACTGCCAGTTTTGACAATGTTTCCGCAATGACCTTGAGTACATCACTCAATGTTATGTGCTTTAGCTTCCTCGTCTATCTACTTGGATTTTACTAGGATTGAATCGAAATCATCTTGTGCCAAGAATATTCATTTACCAGTATGGATTGTCATTTACTTATCAGTTTATCTGTGACAAGGCTGTCCTGTAATGTCGTTGTCATCTTATTAACTGGGAAAGTAGAGCTTTAGGTGTATTTTTATCCCACTATGGATTCCAGGAGTTTGGTTGGTATGGTTATTTCCATTCCTCTAAGTAATCAAGTGATTTTTCTAGTGTGTCTGCATGCATTCCTAAATTGTTCCAGCTCACATTTGCCCCTCAGAAGTATTTCCTTCAAAAATAATTGTACTGAACTGCAGAAAATAACAAAGAGAAACATCATTGCAGACACAGTACAGCACACGATTCCTTCCCTGATGGGGGAAGGTTTCTCGCGTGACCTACTCCATGCTCACGGTTTTTGCTCTCCTCACAAGGAAATTAAATGAATTTCCATAACCAAGTTTAACTGCCAGTAAAATACCAACCCACTGGCACAGGCCATTACCAGCAAGGCAAAGCAGCTCACACTGAAACAAGTACTTGTGCCTAATTTGTGCTCTGGGACCTCTCAGAAGTTTTGCAATATCAGTTACTGGGACTAAGCCTCCGGGAAGGTATTTGCCTGCAGCATGGTTCCAGATTCCCTTTTCCTTAGTATGCCACTCGGTGGGCCCCTGGACAGGGACAACGTGAGGCCTCTGCTCCCAGGGAACCCACGTGGGACATGGCATTGCTGCAGGGTGCAGTGGCAGCCCCAAGTAGTGCAGTTTCTCAAGCATTTGCTGACCAAAACTGTCTCTCTTCCAGCAACAAACCAGGAGCAAAAATACGGGACAATTCCCAGTACCATGAGTTTCATTACGTAGCAAATTGAAACATTTTGCTCCTGAACTGTAAGAACCTGAACAAATGTGTTTATCTAGATTGCACGTGGATTATTTCCCACAGTGCAGATGGCCTCTGGCCACATTCACACTGTTCCTAGGACCAGGAAAACCCTCTGGCTTTGCCCTGCTGCGTTCTGCCTCAACTCCTAAATAAAACAGCCCAGGGACTATTCTCTCTCACATCCGCACCCTTAAACTCTCCCCCAGCCGGGTGGCCAAGTCCAAATTGCCTTGTGTGAGCAGTCCCAGGTGGGCACTGGGCTGCCCAGCAGAGCACCTGGCTTCCCTGGCCAAAACCCACACCCTGCCCCTCGCTGAGGCTCCAGCCCTCCTGCCGCTTCTGGGGCAGCTTGGGGACACTGAGGAATTTATCTGGGAGGGAAAGGCAGAATCGTACTGCTACAGTCTTGAGGATGGGATGCTGGCACTAGCAGAGCTAAATGATATGCCTGCGGTTGCAGGAGTTGCCAGTGGGACAGGCAGGCAGAGGGCCAGGGCACTGCCTGGCCACCCCAGCACTTTCGGCACAGAGCTGTCTTCTGAAAATGCAGATCCTCAGTACGCATCCTACAAGCTGTCCAGAGTACAAATGATCACAGCAACACTTCAAAAGCACGAAGGGGTAAATCTTCAGCTGGTGTGGATTCAATTAAGCTATGGCAAAGAGTACCAGGAGAGGGTGTGATCACACTCAGGAGCACACTCACTCGGGAGAAACCAAGGGGAAACTCAGGTCACCTGTGGGACCTACCATCTCTCTATGGAAAGCAGAATGGCTACTAGAGACTGGGGTTTAATAACCAATTTCATAGCTCAAGGACCATCTGTTTCACAGTTTTCCAGTTTGTGATGGTGAGCAACAAACAGAAAAAACTTCTTCCAAGCAGAAGTACATATATGTTTTTTGGGATGTTATTTATTAAATATTTTAAATTAAATAATAAGTTTGGCTGAGGGTAATATTATATGTAGCTTCATGGGGTTTATTCAAAGCCAGCAATGATACCTCAGAAATTCTTAACTTTAACAGGACACAAGTACAGGCTTAACTGCTTTCCTGAACAGAAGTGGGCTTCATCATCCATCCAAAGATAAGCAAATGTTTCAGTCTTTGAATTCTCCCTGGACAAGAGGTCAGAAAAAGCATGTGCTTCCTTCTCAATCCTAATCCATATTCCTATTTTATTCATTTTTCTACTGGGATTAGTTCCAGATCTTTCTGTTACTTGATGAAACATTCATAGAATGTCTTCTATCATCTCATCCTCTTACAGAAATAAAAAGTATGCTTAACTCCATAAAATATGTGTTTAGCATTGAAACCTGTAAATTTGACTACCCATCGTTACGTTTGTTATACCTCTTTCAGTGCAGGAAGCTGTTTCTGGAAGACAGAATATGCCCAGGTTGCCAAACTAGTAATGCATATTTTTAACAGGGCATTGTATTTTTTTATAAGAGTTTTGTTTTCTAAGGATACCCTCTGCAGTAGTCATGTAAGCTTAGTTTTAAAGCTGCAGATTCAGTTCCTGTTGAAATCTACAGCAAAACTGTGGTTGAATTCTCTTGCTAAATGTTCAGCACCTGCCTCTTTTTACTGACTGCCAGCATGGACAACCTTTCATTCAAATACTTAAAACTGTGTTAAAACCTGCCATATTTTTTCTGAAGATACCACGGACGACTGAGAATTAGTTTATGTGCTACAGCCTTTTTTGGATCCCCATAGCTGCACATTGGATACTTGCAGGGTTGTTGTTTGTCACTGCTAGGTACCACCAGGTCTGCACGTACGCTTGCTGGGCTCTGCCTGCTGTTGTGATATCCAGGTGTTTTTTAACATAAAAAGACCTTGGTTTTAAATAGATTAGGGGAAAGCATTTTGATCAAAAGACCAGGTTTTGTGTTGTACTTTCAAAGAAGTACATATGGACAGAGCTTGCTAATTTGAAGCATGAAGTAGCCCTGATCGTCAGAGACTCCATTTCCTATGAAGGGATGTCTCCCAGAAGCAATCTTCCATTTCTGTTTATGGTCTGTGCCAGGAAAAATCCCAAAGAATTCAGCAGAAGCTCATCTTTATTGACTCTAAGGCTTGTCCTCCACTGACTGGACCACGAGGACAATCGAACTATCGGAGACATCTAAGAAACATACACACAGTTGCTGATGCAGAATGGCAAAAGCAAGACACATTAACACCTATGCTGCCACTGCTGTGCACTACACAACCCAGCAGAGAAGATTCTTAAGCAAGAAGGATTTTTCTTTGAATGTTTTATCTGCCTCAGGCTGGCTTAAAGAACTTTTTCTCAGAGCATATGTTTTTTTTTTTAAAAAATGGTAATTTTTAAAAAATTACCAGAACAGTACCTCTGAAGGTAAAAAAAACCCCAAAAACGTAGCAAGAAAAAAAGACACCTGAAAATTTGTTTTCAGAAATTCTGTGTTCTCCAGCACCGATGCTGATTTTCTTACTGACCTTGAGGAAGAACTGCTACATGCATTTTGGTTGGTCAGCAAAACCAAGCAAGAGTGACTGCCGGGTGTTCCAAATGCCTGCGCATCTTTTCCATTACATCAAGATTAATGCTGCTTTCTGTTACAAATGCAGGGTCTGGCCACATTGCCATCAAAGTCAGAGGGAAATTTCCCATTGGCTTTAACAGTGCAACACAGGGCCTTTACAAAACAGACAGGGCACCTTTGTATTTCCTACTGAATATGAAAAAGAAAAACCTGTGTACCAAAGTCTTTGATCAAAAAGAAAACAAACACATCTTATGGGCTTTTTAATAACTTTTTTCCCAATAAAAAGAGTAAAGTTGGTCTGAAAATATTATACCTGTTTGAACAGAAAGCATACTTTCTTCCTAGCTGGGCATTATATCATTCAATCTGTGAACAGAGAGATGTAATATAAAGTAATAAAGAGGAAATACAACATAAAGTAAGATTCAAACATATTAAATTGCTTAATGAAAACACAAGAGAAAAAGAGTGAGTAGAAAATACGGTTTCCTTTATTGAGAAAAATTCCTTTTCAAGTGCTTAATCAATAATAAGGTTCATATTTCCTGACTTGAGATATTTTTTACATTTAGTTTTTTAGAAAATTATTAAATATCTCTAATGAATATAGATTGTCATTTTTTTGCAGCCCAGCCTGGCAGCATCCTGGATAGATTGTTCTCTGCTTACTCGGTTTCCCTTCTGCAGCTGACTGTTCCAAGTAATGCATTTCATAATTTCATTTCAGATCATTCTTGTCACTGAATTCTATTGCATAAATGTAAATACACATTTGCAAATGCACCTGGGGAAGAGGAAATCCTGTAGGATCATGCTGCTGGTAATCTGGAGATGAGTCAAATCAACATTTGTTACCACTTAATGTTTTTATGTTCTTGCACTGCAGAGCAGATTTAGGCTGTAAGAATGTTGTAGTCAAACCACCAATATTCCTGTTTCCATATTCTTTGACTCTAATTCACCGTCCACAGATTATTTAAAAATATCTGGAGTCTAGTGACCAGGATGTAAGAATGTAAGACTCCCAACAGTGTGTGAGGCTTTAAACCCGCCTACTTCACCATCTTCTGCCCAAGTGAGTATCTGTTGTACGGTACGCCTCTGAACCTTCTCACACCACAGGGTGGAATATCAGAATTATCACTTAAAGTAACTGTCACCCATGGAAAGCTATGGAGCACTCATCTTCTCTCAGGATCCTGTGGGAACTTTATATTTCCCACTCAGCATGGTCAGATTTCTCCCAGTTATGGGACTGCAAGCACCCAGTGCAGTACAGTGTATTTGGGTAAAACCCAAACCTCTGCATGTAGTTCCCAAATTACAAGGAGGAGGGGGGAAAGTCATGGCAAATCTGTAAGATGACCTTAGCTGTGGTACCAGCAGGTTTGGAGCCTCCATGGTGCTGGCAGTCTTGCAGGATGCAGCTTCTGTGGCACAGGGACCTATGGAGATCATTGAGACAGAACAGAAAATTCCCAGTGCCTAGGGAAGATGGGATGGAGAAGGAGGCCCAAGGTGTCTGCAGCGATGGTGCAGGAAAAGAGATGTGGTTTGAGGAGTTCTAAGAGGTAGGTGTGTAGATAGGCAGTAGTCAGGTGTGTGGGAGACAAGAAGTCCCAGCAGGAGTACCTTCTGGGGCAGCGGTGGTGGGCACAGAGAGGGAAAGGTGCCGGTGGCTTTTAGCCATATGAAGATGTCAAAAAATTTGATTGCTCCTGGACTAGCCCATTTCTTCTCTATTTGTTCTACGATCTGACGTCAAGACAGCAATCTGGTTCCTACACATATGTGAGAACTGCTGTTTTGGATAGCAGGTATCCAAAAAATTAGTTCAGGGCCAGAAGACAAAACAGAGAACTTCTGAAAGGTGGAAGTCCTTCTGGATTGGGACCTGATTGCCAGCTGGGAGGCTTCCATGGCATCTATGCTTAGGTTGGAAATAACAATGTGCCGAGTGTGGTGCCTGGTTCAAGCTGCGGCCATGGCCCAAAGGCAGGCAGGTCAGGAGGGCTGGAGCACCCTATGGACTGCACATGCCATGCAGCGCTGGATACAGGGGAGGAGCAGCTCCTGGCGATGCTTTGGACGATTGCGCTGGGGGGAAGGAAGTCACAGAAAGGGGTCAGGCAGGCAGACAGTAATACACCATAGTGTATTGACAGAATCTTATTTACATATCCAAGTTAAATTTGGCTAGTTTCTAAGGAGTATCAATATAGGCAGTATGCACCCATCACCTGGAGCATCATCTCCTTCCGTTATAAACCTCTAATGATGGTTTATGAACAGAAATGCGGTCAAGCTAGAAATAACCTGTCACGCAAAATGCTGACATGTCCAAATACCAACAGTATCCGAGATATATTTTTTCTCATTAAAATATTGTATTTGTTTTTCTCAAAGGAAGTAGAAGTCATAAGAAAAATCAACATTAAATTACCTAATCTTTCTCATTTTCATTTTTAATTCCCCCAGCATGGGGCTGGGATAGCTCTGCTCCTTTGCACCGACTGCCATGACAACCAACAGATCCATCAGGTATCTGCATAGCCATTCGGCTTTTTACCTGGGGAAAAATGTACGCACCAAACGCTCAGACTCTTTTTAAACCTATTAAAAATAAATTACTAATATGATATGACCTAGATAGCTGAATGTAATGTATCATAACATCCCAATATATAAAAAAATCACACCCCTAAGTGTAAAGGCATTTATATACATTATGGAGACTAAGTAAAGTTGCTACGAGTACACCACTTGTATTATGTTTTAAGACAAGCTTTCTTTAAATGAAATGCTTTCAAAGTGAAAAATTTTTGTATGGTATTCGAGACGTGAGGTACTAATTCTATGCTATAAATACACATGTCCACGAACAGACAGTGTAGTTGAAGCACTTTGAACATATGTACTTTTATAAATTATACACACGGCAAATCTGGATAATTAGTATCCCCAAACAAAAATGTTTTTCAAGTTGCCCTTAGAGCTCTAGATTTCGCACCTTAATGGAACCAAAAGTGCACAGGTAAAATACCACAACTTTTAGCAGTATTCGTCTATGAAACAAGCTGTAGTTACATACACGTTCAAACACAAGTAAGCAAAACAAAGATATATGAATTCTTGCCACTAGCCATTACACAAACACCACTCATGAATAGGAGCACCTAACTCAACTGCTGGTCTTGCATTTCTCTTTCATCTTGCATTTAATTGATATATGCTAGAAATGTTATGCAATACCAATGTGCAGTTTGCATTTGATGTGCAAACACCTACAATATATCCAGATTTACTGCTTGTCCTTCTAAATTATGTTATCATTTTCACAGATAATGTATAAAAATGTCCTAATGTTTTCCTTAAGAAGCACCATCATTCTGGCAGCCTGCCTTTACAGAAAAACATAATATTGGCATCTGAAAAATGATAAAAAGCTGTAAGACCAAACCTGACACTCTTGAGCTGACTCAAGGCTTTCATTTAGCACACCTTTATCTCAGCCAAATTTAAAGGAATGCATTTCTTGGTAATAGAGGGAAAAGGCCTAGTACTTGCACCCTATGACCTAGGTAAAGAAATTGCTTTAATGATGAAGGTTTTGGGGTTACCTGGCTGATTTTAACTTTATTCAGTTTAATTCTCCTCTTCTCTAAGCAGTATCATCTCATTCTACTGCAGTTTCCTCAAACATCTTTCCACTTTTCTTCTCTCATATCAATGAATTCCTAAAACCTTTATTTTGTATTTGATTTTATTTTCTTCCCTTAAATGTCTTTCCAAACACTTAATCGCTTTTTCAGTTTCCCAGATAACATCCAGAGATGCTCAAACATTAATGGCTTTGGTTCTAGCTACTGACCAGCCATATAAATCTGATCACACACAATCCTCTTTTTGAAAATTGGGCTCAACTCTGTCCCAAACTTCAATACAAAATCTGTTTGAAATCCACTGACTTAAAGCAGCGTGCCACTAAAAATGCAGTTGTTGATGCAAAACAAACACTTCCATGACCCTAATGTTTTGACACATTTGAATCTGTCAGGAAGTCAAAACAAATGAATTTCGTTTGTAGCTGGGAGACAGATAAAATTCATTTGGGTGGAGGTTTCCCCATAAACTGATTCCATTAGACTCACCACTGCCTTTCATCTGGTACCACACTCATTCATCTTTTGCTCAGAAACAGGAAGAGGAGGCTGCTTCTTCTGCCATCCCTGATTCAGACCACATGAGCTCCACTGAAGATGCACAAATTGGCTTCAGGCTGCAATTGGGCCCACAGGAGCTGGTGAAATTACTGTTTCTCTGCTGAGACCAAACACCACTCACAGAAGCGCAGCAGAAAGATGTACTGTAGGAAAACACAAACTGCTTGTACATGTTGTCTATAATCTATTAAGTTCTTATTCCTCTGCTTCGTGACAGTCTAAGTGGGGAAAAAATAGATAAAAAGTTAACTAACATGTGAAAATACTCCTCAAGGTCACCCCAATTACTTATTGGTGAGACTTTTTTTTTTTTTTTTTGGTTTGCAGTTGTTGCAAGAGAATTCCTTTCACTGAAGTATCCCCTGGCTGCAGGAAAACCTGTTAACTGGAATTGAATATCAAGACTACCAGGTATGCACAGCTGCACTACAGAAATTATGTTATCTGATCAACTCTTGCATGTTATTCCACTTTTTTAAAGTTTAAATGAGTGTTGGAAAGAGATTTAGAGATTTGAGACAAAAAATATGTAAAAACAAAAGCATCAAATAATCCCTGCTGAAGGTATTTCTTACAAAAAAAGAGAACCAGAGAAATGAAGGCCTATATATGACCCAGGGCTAAGTGTACTCAGCTATCTATGAAATATATGTACATTTCTATGAGCAGAAAGAAAAGAGTGAGAAATGTGTTCTCAGCAAATGAGGAAGACTAACTGAATGATGTACAAGCACCACTTGTCACAGCCCTTGGAGACCCAAGCCAAACAGATCACTGTTCATATGAGAACAGGCAGGTAAATAGACATTCCAGGAGATAATAAGCAAAAGCAAACAATGACAGTAAGTGATGTCAAGGGTAGAGAAATCAGCTGCACGACATGCACAGACAGAGGTACCAAGTTCTGGGAATTCTGTGTTTTGGGACTAACTGGGAGCTATTTTGCTGAACTAGTGGCTACTGGCTCTGGACTGGTGTTACCTTTATAGGCTGGCAACGTTGTTGAAAACCAGTTTTGGGGTTCAGTTGGAGGTGTTGGCAAAAACTGACATGTAGGTAATGTAGAGTCCTCTTCTGGCTGCCAGCTACCTGCTGCCAAACTCCTGCCAGCCCATACAGCTCCAGCTCTGCATACAGTAGTAACTATGGTATCTCTACAACAAATCCTTTCCAGTTCTTCAGCACCTGGCAAAATACTTGCTTCTCCTTCATGTGCACAGTGCTAAAGTTACAAACAGAAGTTACTTTAACTTATTCAACATGCTGTCCCCTCTCCTACGTTGCCGTTGCACTGGATTGCCCTAAGCCCAGGATCACTCTGCATTTCCCAGCTGGTCAGCCATTGGAGTTAGGCCAGGCTTCAAGCCCTGTTTTACACCTGCTCCTTTAGATAAGACAACCTTGTGAGGATAACATGAAAATAACTGAATAAGAATCTCCTCGCCCTCCTTTGGACACACAAAACTGGACTTTTGATCAGAACAATTCCAGGGAGAGGACACCTCAGGGACTGTTTCAGTGTGTGAGAAGTCCTGAGCCAGGCTCTTGGAAGCACATGAAGGGACAGATGCACCAGCCAAGCTTCCCAAACCTTTCAGTCCCAGGTGGACATCAAAGGAATCCAAGGCACTGTTGTGCCATGTTTGCATTTCAAACACCGACCACATGTATCCCACTCCCTTCTTCAGTGAATGCAGCCCACAGGAAACCAAGATATTGACAGAGCTGTTCTCTTGCACTACAGCAGGCCAACGTTAAGAGCTTCTCTGTCTCTTACCTTCAGCAAAGCATTCAGTTTACCAGCAAGAACCCTCATTCCGGTTCAAGTAAGGGAAAAAGGCAGCTTGCTCTGGTATTTGCTGAGTACAATGTATGTGTGAGAAAGAAAAGTGTGTCCGTTTCTGCTGCATTTAAGGATATAAACTTTGGCATCTGAATTTTCTTCCTCCATCAGCCCAATGCTGCTTTTAAACATGTTGTTTTCTGGCTGTCTTCATTTTCAGTGCACTATTTCTGTCACTCTCACCATCACAAGAATCAATAGATACTAATACCATGACATGGGTGGGGGTGTTAGCCTTGCAATAACTTCTGGAGACACAGACATGTGGTTTATTAATTTATGATATATCTTTGATGGCTTTTTTCCCCTTTGCCCTCTTATCTCTTCCATGGCCTCATGCTAAGACTGCACAGCCCTGTATAATGCACACCTTTGTTTTACTTAGGTCAAGTGATCAGGAACAAGTTTTCTGTTCCTACAAATATAAAATCACCTATGCTAGATATTACACTAACTTGTACAAGCTCTAGGAATGACAAAACTTGCTCCCTGGTTTGTGAGACAGATATGTATGTGATAACATTTCTGCTCAAAAATTGAACTAAAACCACTATGACATTGAGAGTTTTGCCACATGGAAAATGGAAGATTACTAGTTCCCCAGTGAGTGTCAGTTCTTTCTCCTAGCCCTGGAAGAAGCCAACAAAAATGCTGAGAAACTATTTACAACCATATTTACAGTATTTTATTCTGCCTTACAGCACAATGCAGTTAGAAGCAGGGGGGATACACATAACTCTATTACCTTCTTACATGATAAAACAGATGGACCAAAAAGGCAAAAATCAAAGAAGATATGTTACTTGACTTTCACGTAGTAATATTTCATGAGCAACAGTTTCTGACATTCAGAAGTATGGACCTTCCTGTCACAAATGTCTGTGTAAATGAAACCAGCTTATACCAGGAACCACTGACCAGGAACACCTGCTACTCCTAACAGCAATCCCTGTTGTATATGCAGTTTACTGACCTATTCCATAAACTGCATTTATTTCTGTTTATCAGTGTTGTTTATGTGAAACTAATTAAAAACATCAAGATCATTGTTTCATAGTCACTAATATATAGACAACAGAAATGTCATTTTAATGACGTGTTAAATAAAACACTGGTTTGCTTTTTCAGCTCTGGCTGCCTAAATCTGCACTTACCGTAAGGGTACAGGATCAGGCAGACTTGTCAGTACTGCATACCAGTGACAATGAATATAGTCAACCTCTGAGCTGCCACCAGCAACAACAAAGGACACAGAATGACAACAAGCCTTCCACATAAATACCCGTTTTATTTTTGCTGAAATCTAGATTTCTTGTTTCATAGCAATTTTATAGACTAGACTTCATATGCATTACATTACAGGAAGCATTTATGATGCAAGAATGTTGTTACACTCCCTTTTATAGTTGTATTATGAAATAGTGCAAAATGAAAGGAAAACACTGCTTCAGCAGCCCACTGAGGCAGCACTGTACTTCAGGAGAAAAAAATAGTCCAGACCTCTGTACCATTCAAAAATCTTTCCTCTGCACAATCGCAGGTTTCATTTAGATATTCAGAGTAAGATATACTCTGCTGTAAGAGACATAGATGCCATTTGTTACTGGGAGAAAAGTCTTTTATGAATGCTTGTATAAGACAGCTTTATGTGCTCTGACATATCATTTACCTGATCTGCCATAAATATATTGCTTCTTCAACTACCTTGAAAACAGCAACAAAAACTAGAGGCACAGTCAGTCAGTCACGAGAGTACACACTTGTTACTGCCTCACTAGTCGCTGGAAGGCTGAAGTTTCTGTTAAACAGAAAATAATTAAAGCAACAGATTGGAATTGCTAATTTTAACTCTGCCTAGCCCATCCCAAATAATACCAAATTTCCCTTGTGATTTGGAAATTACTACACATTTTAAGTGAATGAAAAAGGTGGTGAAATGTTACAAGGAGACAGAGAGGCAGGCACATGCCTTTTTATATGATAGAAGAATATTTATACCATGTCATTATCATTTGAGAAAGAGAGATATCTACCTGATGCATTGGTTTTGATTAAGGAGAGAGGGTTTTCTTCCTTCAGTGGATAGATAACATGGATATACACATATTTTTCTTAATTTACAGCTGCAAATACAGTTGCAAGTCTTCTCCTCATACTTTGTGATGCAATTTATAAGTTCAAATACAGAAAGAGCAAGTCTAATATTTCCAGTAAATGTTCAGGAATTTTGTAGTGCTGATGACATAACATATCGCTACAAATATGACTTAGAGTCACTGCAGCGGCAGTACGGGAGACACAATATGTGCACAGCCTCCAGCATGTGCAGGTGCCGAAGAGGAGAAGCAGCACAAAAATCCTTTCCCTTTTGTATGTTCTCGTTGTTCCCATTTCCTAAAAGACAGGATTAGGTATGTGCCAGTTACACCAGCTCCTGCAAGGTAGGGAAACAAAATAGATCCTTTAGCTGCAGCAGTAACAGAAAATTCTTGATATTTTTCTTAGAGAAACATTTTGGAAGAGCTGTCTTGCAACTGAGATCAGGTTGTATGTGAGGTTAATACAAGTTTCCACCTGTGTTAAGAAATGAAGATTCATGCGAAATGGAAAATAATGTTCTTAATTCCCTTCCAAAATAAAATTCACCTGAGAAGACTTCAGAGACTCTAGACAAGGACTACTGCTTCACTCCTTTAATATGGCTAGAAGTATCCCATCTTGTTTCTACAGCATGAGGAGGAACAGGTACCACGGTAACACACACAGATCCTTTACATCTTAAGTTATTTAGAACAAATGAATTTGAGGCTTCCTTATGCATCCTCAGAGGAGTTGTCAAAGGAGTTCAATATTCACAGTTATGTATTTTTAAGCAAAACATTTAAAATTGTATCAGTAGCATACCAGCTGATGGGTGTTTTATGCCCTGTTCATATAAAAGCCCGTTCAACTGACTGTGTTTCAGCCTTCGGGGATAGTAGGAAGGGAGGCTTTAGCTGATGAACTGCACAGAGTTACTACTGAGGAATCCCTGTGCACACCTCTAGCAATGTAATTTTCATGATCTTTCTTCAGCAGAAAACAACATGGTTATTAGAGAATATAAGAAAGTTTCCCAAAGCCTAATAGGCTTTTCCTTTCTACATCTAGCAGTAACATGCCCACAGTAAGCCTTTGTACTTGACTATGGACCCACCAGTATGGGTTTGGTCTACTTACACTTTTTATGTCCCAAGAAGATGCTTTGAAAGTCCTACCCTGTACAACATCATCTAAAGCTCAAAACCCAAGAGTTTTCACCTGCTACTTGATTTTTCCTATTCACTTTCTCCAACCAGAATCTCCCTTCCCATCAGGAAAGGCTAGCCAGTCCTCCATCACACATACGTACTACTCTCAGCTGAACTGTGTCTTTGGCAATCAGATTGTGGTAAATAAAAGGTACGGCCTAAGAGGAGTCTGCTTTGGTTCTTTCTTGCTTGTGAAGCAGAGAAGAAGGAAATGTGTTTCTTCTCCCTTTGTAAGACCCAGGTACCAAAAGAAATTATTAAGTGTGGAAATTCTATATGTACCAATCTGATATACTTTCTAAGAACGATTATACTGTAATACACTTATGTAACTCAATTACATGATTTGGTTTATCTTTTTAGGTTTATTTCTTTCTCCCTGATGGCAAGCTAATCATTACACTCTGCACTTATGCAAAGCCACCTCTTGGACAAATTGTGCTTGAGAATTTTACCAAATGATGACCATATTTTAATAAAGCCTATGATCCAACAGACAACAAAAGTACACAGGAAAAGCTCTGCTGGAGCCAGGCTCTCTCCGGGCTTTTCAGCTGTTTCTGTATGTGAAACAATTAGTACATGTGTACATATTCATGTACAGGAGAGAACAAGTTCAGATTTAACTATCAATATGCCATATGTGCATACCACATTATGCACTTTGTTGTTAATAAAAAAAGCTAATAAACAATGCTTTGTGAGTTTACTTTTCATTAGAAAAGATCAATAAACACAAGTGCTGGCTTTCCTCAACATAACTTATTCTACCCACTGAAAATTTTCACTGTTTATCAGTTTAAAATTGATCACTCTTTTCTTGTTTACTGTTGCAATAACAGCTCTGCAGCTGAAAGAGAAGTGTTTTATTCTTATAAATAAAAGGAACAGAGTCATATTCACGTTAAGACATTTCCCTTGTATTGTAGAGTTATAAAAATGGAGGAGGAAACTGTTGAAGGGAGGGGGCTGCCACTCTGTAAATTTCTATTAAATGGAAGAAACAATTCCAGGGAGTATGGCTACCCAGTTCTGGCAGTCTCTGCCTGCTTTTATTCCACTTACATTTTACTGAATGAAACTGTCTTTTACTACACCTGCATCTCTATTGGTCCTGCTAAAGCAGTATCCTGCTAGCTGCAACATCAAGCTTCACTGAGATCCTTGATAGCTGAGGGTGTTCAACATCTCACTTAGATTCTGATCTAAAATATACTGAGATAACTGATGCACTCTTCTTACATTTCACATCACAGTTCTGTGGGCAGGCCCTTTTTCCACTAAGTGGTCTGTTAACACTTTACACCATTTGCACACTTGACTCTTCAGAAACTGTGTTGTTGACATGTGTGTAGGAAATTCCCTTATACCTGAGGTGTACACAACGGCATGCTGCTAGCTAAGACCATGGCCCCTTAATGTCAGAGATGACTACTTCCAGCAGTATTGATGGGAGCCAGAATGGATCCTTTGGTCAGCATACCATGACCCACAAAACCGACAGTATTTGTAAGATGCTAACGTTGGAAACTTCAGAAGGAACAAAAGATATGTATGGGCTGGCACAGTCATAAAAAAAATATCACCTACTCAAGTGAGCTCCCTCCAGCTGTCCCTCTCCAAAAGTATGTCTTCTCTTTGTGGAGTTTTCTAAATATCTTGGTAAAACAGCAGCAAATTTAAGAACAGCATTAGAAAGGGCAGTCCCCTACTATTAAGCATTTCATGCTTATTTTCCTTGAGTCCAGCAGGGGTCATATGAGGGACAGGGACTTTTTTGATACTTTTTAACCTCCGTTCCCTCACTTCTCCAGGGGCACAACCACAGGGGACAAGGTGGGAGCTCGAATAACTCCAAGGAGGCTGGCTCATCCCCTTGGCTGCCATCCATGATGCGGAGTGGTAAAATGTGCACCATCCCTTCGCCAGCATACAAGCCTTGCTGCAATTTGGCTCTAATGATGCCAGCCCAGGACCTCAGGGACGTGGAATTCCACACTGGCATGCTGCTCTAGCCAAGTACCTTGTCTTCCTGTTCCATCTGTGTAGTATTTTTCCCATGGTGAAATACAATAGGGCTGAGCTTACTGCCTTGCCCGTTGGGAACTCCTGACTATTGAATGCTTGATGTCATAATCTTAACACTATGTGGAAAAAAGGGGTTTATATTTAAAAGGTCTTCCCAAAAGTATTTAGGTAGGCCAGTATCTTATCTAAATGACGTATTTCCTTCACCCTACTATGCAGCAGTCATTAGGCTGCACTTTCAAGCAGTGTTTTACCATTTAAGTGATTTGCTTGCATTAAGCTGACACGCACATGCATGGCCTTTAACTGTTTACCTCTGGCCTTCTGCATCCTTGGTTTGGCCTTGCAAGCGCAAGCTGGTACCTGGCCTCAGCTCCCTTTGAGTTCAGCTCAGAGCTGAGGATCTCCAGCATCTTACAAAAGACACACAGTGCAAATCACCCATAGGCCCTTCGTATAACCCTCATCCTTCTTTGTTGCCTGTACCTCCTGGCCCCTCTGTTCTTAAGGTGATACCTCTGAAGGGAAAGGAAAGTCTTCTATTATATCTCGACGCATTCACAATATATGTGTAGTTCTGCTTAACACTCATCTCTGCCTCACTGATGTTTTACTGCATGACCTCTATTTTGCTATTTTCCAGCAGTCCACAGTCCTTCCAAGTTAGTTAAAAAAATGAATCTCCTCTCTACAGTCCAGGTTTTACTTCCCTTTCCCAGATCTTAGGACTTAATCATCAAATTTCTACAGAAGGCCTACCCCATGAAAATTTATTCCCAAACACTGAGGCATAAGTTTGCTTTGAAACATCAAGTGCACTTATTTTTTTTTATATTTATTTTGATATTATTTTATATAATTTATTTTAATTTTAATAATCACTTGGTTTAATTTTCTGCATTGTATATATTTTCTTTTTGTTCCCATCATCCAAGTAGTTGTTTAACAGTTAGCTATAAATTTGCATTTGTTTGATCTCAGGTGTATTTCTGCCTAAAGAATTAATGGTGCTTTTGATAATATATACTCCAAAGGTATATTGTTCTGAACAACTCTTTTGACCTACTTGTTTCCATAATGTTTGAGGTTTCTGTCAATGTGATTTCTCTTTATCATTTTTCTTCCTTTCCTTTTACCAGAGGCTGATTTTTTTCTAACATCCTATTTCATTTCAGTTCAGTAAAACTCCCTTTATTTTTTAATTTTCTTAGGTTATTGAAGTCCCCAGATTCCAAAAACATTAATTTTACATTTTGTCAAATAGAAGGAAGTTCAGTAGATTTAAATAGAACCAGACTGAATAATCTTACCTATGTAATGTCCTTTTTCGTTCACTTTGAAAAATTCACCAACCGTGGATGAAATTCTTGTTCCTGTGATAGGTTGAAAAGAAAATTAAAGTAAGTCTTATTTCATTAGACTTGAAATATAAAACTCTTTGTCACTTTTCAAAAAAATTAAAATTATTCAAATCTCTATGTAAGTAACATGCAGACACTTCTGATCCATCTAGTAGGAATTTTATTTTACAAAGACCCCAATCTTGCCATCCCATCTGAACAGAAAAGCCCTTTCACTTCCACTGAAAGCCAGTGAATCTGTTAGGCACTAGGCTTACATAGGTGTTCTGGCACTTAAAAATACAGGCAGGTGCATAGCAAGACCTTTAAAAATGTACAGAAAGTGAATTCCCACTGAAATAATTTAATTTCAGCTCATTTCATTGTCTTTAACACAACCTGTTATTCTTAAACATGCCAACATTTTGTTTTACAAACAAAATCCAAGAATTAAGATTTCTGTCCCATGGAACAAGAAAAGGTTGCTTTGGGGCAGATTCAGGCCATGAGTTCTAAAGGGCCTATGAATTTGGAGGAAAATAATTCATCTCTGTGGACTCTGACACACGTTCAAATATGTACCGAGTACCACATCATTGTTTCTGCTTCCTAACAATACTGAGTGCACATGCTCACAAAGCAGCAAAAGGACTAATTTCACATCTGTACATACAATCCTTGCACCAACAGAGAATGAAGGCTGTGATTGCTAATTTCAGGTTTTTTAAAAAGAGGCTATTTTGTTGAAAGGCAGAAGAATTCCATAGTCAATGTAACATGCTTTTAATTATTACACAGCATTACAAATACACCAAAAAGGCAATGTTCAGATTCATGTTATTACACTTAGTTTGGAGATTTGCTTTCCAGGTTGAATGTCAGAGATGACTGCATTTGGCTTCAAGAGTAACACTTTCAAATTACTTCTCATAGAATAACAGAAAAGTTTCACGAAGTTCTAGCCAATACTGGATCCAGCTCAGAACTGGTGCTGCTTAGAATTAAAATATATTTGAAAGTTTGGTTGCATATGGTACCATCTATTCTAACTAGACAGATTATAAATGGTACTACTAAAAACAATCACTTACCAAATACAGAAAGTTTTCTATAAATACCAGTGATTTTGTCTTTGGAAGAACAAATGTTTAGGAAAAGACTGCATTCAAAATGGAAAAGCACAAACACAGAATAAGAATTCCTGAGCTACCTCAAGCTAATTTGTTAAATCACCGTGTAATTTCTTAAATTTAGGAAGTTGCTAAATTAGCATTCAAGGATCTCACTGGAAATCTTCTCTAAACCTTACCCTCAGCATTAGCTCAAATGCCTTTAACAAGAGGAAACCTCATGCAGTCACAGGTGTACTGGCAGCAGCAACACCAGTCATGCAGCTGAGACCTGAGCAAGCACAGCAGCTCTGCTAAATCACAGCCTGTATCTGTAATCGCTAATGTTTCAGAGGTGGCTACATTGGACAGGATCTGGTTTATTTTCTGAGTTCTTGGTATCTGCACTAAAATTAAAAAATAAACTAAAAAATTTAAAGAGAAACACTAATATAAATAAAGGGAAAAGCAAACATTTTTATGGCATAACACCATCGTGCTTTGACAATTATTTTGAACATTTATCATTTAACATTATGAGTTAAGGAGGGAAAACAACAGAAATTGTTGTCACAAGCTGTCCTAGAGGGCAAACTGATTATAAATATTTGAGAATTGTTCTTTCCTACAAGACAATTTTATCCATATAAATTGTTGCAATTACGTATTCATTCTCTCTCCTGCATTACTGATTAATAAGCTAAAACTGCAATGGTTACGGCTATGAAGAACTGGACACTCCATGTCCATATGGACTTTTACTATCTCTTTATAACTGATTGAGAATGTTTTCTGGTTTATATTTAAGGAAAAAAAAGTTGAAACTGCTTGACAAATATTTCATTGTCCTCATACAGCCCACTGCTGCCACTTGTTTGGGAAAATGAAAGGTAAGTTGAAAAATGCACCTTTTCCATTTTCATCTCTAATTGAATTCTCTCTTGACCCCCTTATTCCCCATGGCTGTATTTCAGGTTTTGATGATAAGAAAAAGAATTTTGTATTTGGATAATACAATTTTCTCACTTGCCTTCAGCGACCTTCAGCTCAATTTCCTCTCCCCAGAGACACTGTATATTACAGAATTGAATCAAATTCCTTATTCATAGAAAAAAAGTTCCAATTTAATCTGAATATTCAGCATTTTACACTGGTCAGGGTGATGGATGGCAAATTGAAATGCTTTTGGTTCAGGTAATCAAATGGTAGAATTCAGACTTGTATTGAAAAAAATAATGAAGTCTATTCAATATTCTCATAAGGTGCAAAAAATGCACATTACACGGTAGAACTGGGGCTTTTTCTTATTACCTAACCAATAACATCTCCATTGCAAAAAGTATAGTAAAACATTAAGAATTTATGTAGGTTAGAAAATGTGAAAAGCAGACACCATTGAGGGAAAGTACGGGCATCTTCCTAAGAGCACTTAAACGAACGAATACAAAACTAGGGGAAAACCAGGTCTGTTCCAGTATGTACCTGCATTGTTCAGTGCTAGCCTACTGAAGCCTTCTAATATGTTTTAAAATGCTTTTAGAGAAAGAAACACAACCTTTTTAATCACTTCAAGTAGTTTGATATACTAAACTACTGTAACGCTTCATTTCCACCCCCAAAAGTTTTGTCAAGTAACATTATCAGGTATCTCATTATTTCCAAAGGACTACTGGTTTCACTTTGGAAAACTGTCTTGCTGCTTTCGAAGTTCAACCCCACATATTGATGCAGCATGCTTGGACACTTGGACAAGATGTCTCCAGGAAAACAAGAAGATAATGATGCTGTGTAAACATGGTTTGGTTTGAAAACTTCATCAACAGCTCCTTTTTTTCCTTCTAGAGATGCATGGAGTTACCCGGTTTGGTTTTTAAATACTGTATTAAAGTTATGTCTTTTCTACTTATTTAGAATATTCAAGCCACAAGGAATGCTTAACTGTAGGCACCACTAGCATTTAATTAGAATTGCAATACAGCAACCTAAATGTTAGGGCACTGTGTTAAAAATGTAGTCCTTGCCTGCCTTTCCTGACTGTACTGTAACTTGTGCGAAGGGGGAAGCCTCCTCCATGTTTATGCTCTCGCCTCACACATAGGTGCCTGGTGCACAGCTGTTATCTGGGCCAGGCTGATAAGGGGAACTACCCTTCAGAGCAACTTCCCCATACCTGGCAGATGGGACGTGGCCTTCACAAGCAGGGGAGAACATTTTTCCTCCCTCCACATCACAAGCAGCTCACAGGGATGGCACACAGACTGAAGCTTCCTACAAGGAAACAGAGATCTCTGTGTGATGCTGGGTGTGCTCACTGTGCATTTATTTTCTGTGAGTAACCTGTCGATGGAGTTTACCTTAACAGCTTGTACAGTTTCACAGCCAAGGAAAAAGATGGGCTATGAGGCATGTGGAAAAAGTATGCACAGAAGCACTCTCAGGAAGAGGGGAAGTGCTCAGACCATCAAGGATAACGGCTACATTAGAAACATTTAAAAGTAGAAGCTCTTAATATTGAACTAACTCTTCCAAAATAAGAAACATTGGCAGGAAATGGTGAATGCTAGCAAAAACAGTAACATGTGATCAACCAGCAGAGTCATGGGAGAAGAGCTGAACCTAGAGAGCCACACAAATATATTAATTTCAGTCAACCCTCAGATTAAAAAAAAAAGATTGCATTTTTCCAATTTCACCCTGCAAGAGCAATTTAGGAACCAAACATTACACAGCATCAGTGTATTAAGGGCAGCGCTGCAGCGGAAGCCACAAACAGGTACACCGATGACTAAGAAAATAGAGCCCAATTACTGTTCCCAGATCTCTTACCTCTTCAGGACTAGCAGGAATAAAGTCACTAAAATGCATTATTTTATAGGTTAAAGTGAACAGACACCAAATAGATACACAAAGGAGTAAAGTGTGGGGTGTCTTACATAATCAGAAACACAAAAATGAACTTAAGATTTCATAGAACAGGATTTAAGCATGTGACCTTGAAATAATTCAAGTAGAAGCTTGCACTCTGTACTGAATGGGATGGGAAATAAGCGCACGCTTCTGACTAACATGTTAGCTGCATTTCAGGGTCCAGAACACTAAGAACATTTGCTGCATGCACTCACTTCTGCTGACATTTATTTGGAACTTTTTTAGTGAACACCTCTGTGGGAATATAAAAAGTGTAGGACACATATATGACTGAAATCTGTACGATAGAGTACAAAAGGAAATTAGAAAAATGTTTTAATTTTGTTAAAAAGTTGCATTCAGATCTTTATCCTTTCAGAAGAAGAGTTCTTAGTGTCCTTCCTTGTAGAAGGGCTAGGTATGGAGTCAGGACAGTAAGGCTACGTGAGGAGGCACTTAAAAGTCAGGAAACGGCAGCATTAAAATACTAATAAAATCTGGTTTCATGTTACCATGGGGACTATTCCCAAAGGCTGTATTAGCCTGTGGACACTAAGCCCCACAGGAGAACTTTCACAACCAAGGGATACCAACAGGCTCTTCTGGAGGACAGTTCAGATCAGGAACTCAGCTCACACACAGAGAAGTCTGCATCACCCAGATAAATTTAGCCTCTGTGAATGCTCCCCATACATTCAAATTATAGTCTTTAGCCTCAATTATTTTCCCCAGGATCATGTGGGACGTTATGCAAGCTTTGTCTTCTTTCGCCTTGCACTTTTCTCATTTCCATAATAGTCCAGTATTGGATCTATATCTTGGCAGTTGCTGACTGCTGTCACATTCACTTCTCTTTTCAGCTGATAATATTAAAAGCTAAACATTAATTACAGGGACTATTTCTCTAACCTTGTCTCTGGGACAGAATATTTAGTTGGGAACAGTATAGTCCATCACAGCTGCAGTCTATTTGATAAGTGCTTCTTAAAAGCCAGACTACTTGTCTGCTGGGTATGCTGTCTCACTGACAACTGGGGGAGTTGGGGGCTCTTAAAAGGAGTAACTTGGCTCAAGGTAGCCATTTGGTAGTGCGCCTCCAGTGCCTTCTTCAGAGAGGACAAAATATCATTGTGACAGTGTGCAAAATACACTGGCCTGGCATTACAAAGGGATTTTGTTCTTCCTCTGTACGCTAACCCCAATGAACATGGAGGGGAGCTGAGGTTCCCATGTTAGCGGGCACACCACGGCATTAGTTGCTGATATGCCGTGTCTTGTTCACTGTGACTGTAAGCCAGCTTGGGTAGCAATTTAATAAAGCAGCTGAAGCTAATGCCATTTTTTGGCACCACATAAGAGAATTTGTTGTAGGGTCACATATATGCATATAAGGGGTCATGTACCAGCAAATTTTCAGGAAATAGTAGACAAGCACATTATTAGACTGAATTGCTGTCTGGCTCCAATATCTAAAATATGTAACCAACTCTTAACCCCAAGTCTCAGCACTCTGATGCATTTAAATCACAAAAACATGTCAGTTTTTTGTGTCTTAATACATTTCTAGAGTAGGAAAAGAATATAAAAAATGTAGCACCAGATTCTATACAGAAATACTTGAAGACCAATACTTCTGGAATTAGTGCCACTACTAACACAATATTTAGATTAATAAACACTTCTGAAAATCTGCAATTGCTTCTAAAAGCTTGATTTTAAAGAAATTAATCTGGGGCTCATACTTTTTTTTTTAATTAGAGTTTTTGAGCCATTAATTTTATATTTCCAAGACTTTCTTTGCAACCACAAGGGCTCTTTTTAACATACACATTTAATGGAAGATAATATTATTTCATAATCATGGGACTCTGGAGCTGGAGCTTTATAAGAAAAACACTAAATCTTATTAAACTTGTGATAAAATTATTGGTGTTGGCAACCTTGCAGACATATGCCTAGAGCTGCACAGCATTTTCCTCCTCTAACTACTGCAACTAAAAGGATTTTAATGAGAGCAAAAGAATGTGGCTCTGTCTGCCCAGAATCTTTTGGAATTTTCACTTTTCCCTAATGAAAATGAAAACAAATACTTTTTTTTTTTCCATAAGTTTTTATGGACATCTGAACTGACTTCTGTAATGAAGAAGGATTAAACAAACTCAGGGAAATTATAAATGTGGTTTGTATTAGTGTACTAATTAGCTCATAAATTTAGAAATAGTTAATCTTTTAGATTTGCTGAATGAAAATAGCGGTCAAATCGCAGATCAGATCTTGGAACTGGAATAATGCAGTGGTGAGCTAAAACCCCCTGAGCATAAGTGTCTGATCCCATAGCATTATGAAGACTGAAAATTTTGCTACTGGCTTTGAAGAGCAGAAGGTGAATTTAACCTAAGTTGTAAAATATTACTCAAGCAACCAGATACTTAACAGATAATAATTAAAAAATGTGATTGATTAGGTGTGTGCTTCTCATTGTGTTATAACCCAAAGATTAACTATGTTAATTATTTCCAGTTCAGTAAGCTAATTAGAGCATTGGTAGCTAGCATAATCCTGTGGTTTACTGCAGTTTTAATTTAATGTATATATGTATGTACATAGACATTCAAAGGCCATCACTTAGAAATATACATATTATTTCAGAAAGAGCTCTGGGTGCCAAGTCATAAAAATGTACTTGCCCATTACATGATTGACATTTCTTTAGAACTGTCAAAGTAGAAACAGGGTACGGGCACTATCTGTCTTACACTTTCCCCTTGATAATCTGATGAAGAATGCTCTGATGAACCACAGAGAAATGTGTTTTCTATCCCAAAACAACAAGTTTAGGTCTCAGTTCTTCAGACTGAGCCCTGGCCAGGTGGTGGAGATGCAAGAGCCAAGCACCCGGGCATGGTTTGCAGTATGGTAGCTGACAAGTAACTGGCAGACATTGCAGGCTGCTGAACAAAACAGCTCAAGAGTCTCCTCTCCCCTTTAATGGTTGCACCAGGACAAGGTTAGAAGAGAAGTGGGCTCAGTAACACTCAATGTGGAGAATAAATAGACTCCCATTCTCACACCCCATAAACATCCTCATGCACACCTTGTTAAACACCACCCTAGAGACTGCATTTCAAGCAGTTTTCCATAAACTCCATGTGACCTGGATACAATGCTAGATAAAACCATCGGATAAAGTACAGCACTACAAGTATGTGAACCTGGGATTAGAAGATCAGGGTGACTTAACGTGGAACCAGCCTTCACATCTGGACTGCTGTAAACATTGCCCAATCCAAGCCCCCTGTGGAAAAAACCCACACCAACAGCAATTCAGTAAAATGTACAAGGAATGCTCATTGGTAGCCCTGCAGTGATATGCAATAGGAATTCATCTAAATTTGATGGCAAACAACTGCTGAACCAATTTTCTCCTTTGGCTTGTAGTGCACCTGCTCTTACAGTATCTGCATTTTATATTCACTTTTTTTCTTGCAGAAATGTAAATATTCCCACATTAAACCAACTGCTCGTGTAAAGAGAGAGCCAGTGACAAGGCCTTACTCTAACTACACAGTGTAATAAGGAGGAGATGAAATGTGTTTGCGAGTACCAAATGTTTAAATGCCTGTTACTTGTGACACAAGCTGGCAAGTTACAAAGCAATTTGTAATTATACCTCCAACTTGCTCTTAAGAAGCTGGGCAGCAAGCTATTAACCAGATCATATATTACTGCAGCATTCCAACTCAAAGTGGTAGGAGACGGAGAAAATTTAAGCCTCACATCTCAGAATTGGGCTTTGCTGAAAACATTGCTGGCTGCTGAACATGTGCATCAAGTCAGCATTGCTGACATTTTTTTGTCTGCATATGATGCTACTTCTGGAGGCCATATGACCTGTAGTTCACCATCTCAGCTCTATTTTTGGTAAGCTGCTGCAAGAAAGGATGAAGTGGCATGCTTAGCTGGTATGGATGCATAGTCTAAGGGATTCCCAGTTATCACCATTTTCTTAGCCTTTCCCTACAGTTTAAGTGAGGATGCATAAGGCACCCAAAGTCCTCCCCATTCCCCTCCAAAACAGTACCAGGACAAGCAATTTTTTTTGGAGGGACAAAATGCTAGACTTTACTTTTCACTAAGTGGAAAGCAACATTTATACTCTACTGAAGTCTCCCTGATTGCATCCATAAGCAGGTTTACAAGGAATATCACCTTGGCAGTGCAATCTCAGTGATCCCTTCTGGCCAAAACTTTCAATTGCAGTGACTTAAATAAAAGTGACCGGCTTGTCAGAGATATTCAACACACTTGCTTCCAACTAAGTTAGCACATTAGCAAATCAGGACACAGTTATTTTAGTGATTATATATAGGTTAGAACTGAACTTCAGATGCCTAAATTTGAAATTTGTGAAATGTGTCAGCAAAAGCATTATAAGAAGCCTGATCAAAACGAAATATTCTCCTTAAAGCAATGTTCTAAGGATGTAATGTAGTTCTCTATATGACAGGCACATGAAAAGCTCTAGAAAAAGGCCTTATAAAGATCCTGCAGTGCACTGCATTTTGATCTCAGGCACATGTTCCACCTCAACCTCACACTCTGGAACAATGACAACACTACTTTTGAGACTGGGTGAGACCACACCTAACACAACCCTGTGCAACCAGATAAATGTAATACTGCAAACACATTTATCCTACCTAACTTTAGGCTTTGAAAATGTTGTGTATACCTCAGATACTAACTGAGATTCTTATTAACTAGTGGAGAGGAACAGGCACTACTAAGTCAGGATACATCTAACCTAGGTTAGATGTCTACCTCAGGATAAAATTAACCAGGCCTTAGAAATGCTGCTTTACTCCCACCAAGTACAGAGGGAGTGGAAACACCTCTTACATACTCATATGTCTAAGTTGTACATATCCAAGGTTATCAGGGAAGAAGTCTAGGCCTCGCTGCAAAATGCTGGTTGGAAACAGGAATATTCCCAATGAACACTGCTGCCCTGTGTCACCATAGCAATGACAAATAAAGGCAAAGAAGGACTTCGGCATTTAGCCATTAGTGTATATTAGCAGAACTGCTAATATCACCTTGTATGTCAAGACCAGTAAAACAAAGTCAGAAATGAGCTGTATGTAACGGGGCCAACAAGAACTGGAAGCTAGTGTGGCTCTTCAGTTTCTGCAGCAGGGTTAGTACCTCCACGCACTACATGGAGGGAGATACTGTGCTACATGGACATACTTGCTTGGGAGTACTAACTCCACTGCACTGTGTTGTTAGGTCCAAGCACTCCTATTAATTGGCATGAGTTACACCAATACACCACTCTCCTGCACTTGTTAAACAGACCTCTGACTTACCTAAAATGTAGTCTGCAACTTTTACAATACTAAGTGTGACCCCATGGCTCTAATCTTCAGATATCAGTCGGATATTGCACACTCAGTACTTTCATATTTAATAATTATTCAATGGACTTTTAAAGGAGCCCATCCTTAAACCAGGCAGGTACATTACACGTAAATTGTAACATACTAGAAAGGATTTCTGATTTCCATACATTGAAAGCAACATAGAAAAGGCGCAGCTTCCGTACTTACCGTGCCAGCAAAACCAGGGAAATTGGGGTCAGAAAGGAATTCCAAGTTTCAATTCTTGGTGGAAGATCTGAACAAAGAGGTTCAATTTAAGTATTTTTCAACTTTTGGTCAAGTTTGGGCTCCTATATCTCTACAAACACACATCCCTAGCAGTAGATACAGTGTGGAGTAGACCCGATTCATTTAGAGACATGTTCAAAATATCGCTGTCAATTGCAAGTATCAGTACAACCTGGTGATAATGCCCAAAGCGCTTTATCAGAAGACACATGGAATTGATTTCTCTCTCATACCAATGTTAATCATGACAAACTCTAATAAAGCCAGAACTAGAATTGCTTTGAATATACACTAGCATGCACAAGAGAATACTGCAACTGTGTGTTTTTCTGATTTTTTTTTTCTTTTTTCTTATTTCTCATATTCCTCTGGGAGATCTCATTGCCAGCTTCAACAAAGAGCATCATCTCTATGCAGATGATATCCAACTCTACAACTCTGTCAACTCACTCTCTGATCCCCTTCTTGCCACCTGTCTTCAACATGTCAATCAACAGATGGTTACACCATCACTAAGGAATGCTTCAAAGGCATTCAAAATGTTTTTTTAAAGTCCCCTTTGTTCCATGTCTGTGGCTGTGCTATCAGTCTTCTTAATTCAGCCCTTCAGTTCTTGGCCAAAAATCTTGCTGCTATCCATAACACTGTGTTTTCGTTGTCTTTTCCCTGGCTTTAAAGCTACTTCCACACTATTTACCATCTACTTCCTCTGTGTTATGTTGAATGCTTTATTCCAGTTTAAAATAATGCCATTTTGTCCACTTCAGTTTTCTAAAAACATACTTTCTAAACTTCACCAACCAATGGGCAGGAAACAGAGAACTACTCTGCTTCAAAAATGGAGACTCCCTCAAGAATTTTCAACACACTATAGGTTTTCTTGAATGCTGAATTTTATTGTAAGACTTGTGAAAACATGTTTCAGTGTCTACAGTAGTAAGTCAAAGCCCTCTGACACACTTAAAAGAATAACACTTTTCTTACCAGATGATAATGTTTAATATTATGAAAATATAATTGTGTTGACTGTACCAGATCTCTCTCACAGAGTCTAACCTTTTGCTTCTCCTCTGCCCTTTCTTACCTCCATGTCCTCTGAGGCCCCAGAAATGAGAAAGAAAGCCCATTCCTTCATTCACTTATCCTATTTTTATTGTCTGCATTTTTAGGCCTTCTCTTCAAACCACTGTAACATGCAAAATGGTATCATCTCAGGTACTGCCTCAGTTCCACAGTAGTAACATTCCAATGATCCGTGGATAACAACACACCACACATCTGGAGTGTCTTTTGCAGTAAAGGAAGCGGAATAACATAAAATGAATAAGCAAAAGTGAAATGTACCCACATGAGGAAAACACAGTGTAGTGGAAGCAAGCATCTGACATAAAAACACAGCTTACTCAGTGTTAGACAAAATGCCAAGGAAAAGAACTATGTGGGGCAAGGTTCAGCTAACACTCCATTGACAAGTGCACCTATGGAGCCTCACGGGAGCACCCACAGAGGCTAGAAGTTACCAGCGTATGCTACCTAATGCAAAACGTGGCTGTAAACAGATTGGCACACATAGTTCTCTTAATGAGTGAATTACCTTCATACTCGCTACTGCCTCCACTTCCCTTTTCATCCTGTGATTTGTAATACTGTAACATTAGCGGCAGCCACAGCACTTGTGTAAAAATAGCATTTTGTTTATTTCTTTAACAGCATTTAGCAGCTGTTGCCAGCTCACATACTTTGCCAGCTCCTGGCAGAAAGCCAGTGAGGAGCAACCTGCGAGCCGCCCGTCAGAAAATTCCGTCCTGTCACAGCTACCCTGTAAATTCCATACACTGGAGAGGCCCTGGGACCACGGTGACACAGGCAGGCGGTACTGCAGCAACTCACCAACCCACATGCCCCAAGCCGGACAGCAGGCCACCTGTCTCGTAACTGACTACCCCGGGCAGGAGGTCCGCGCACTTCACACTCCCCCAGCCCGCCCCTAGTTAACGGCACGGCGCTGCTGCTGGGCTCTGAGAGGGGCTGCGAGGCAGAGGCCGACCTGGCCGCGGCAGCGCCCCAGCGCCGTGGGGAGAAGGCGGCCCGCGCCCCCGAGCCCCCGCTCCCCCGCTCCCCGCTAACAGCGACACCGCCCCAGCAGCCCGCCGCAAAGGCTGCTGGGAGAGCAGGCGACGAGGCGGTAGTAAAACCGCCGGAACGCTCCGCCGTGACGCCACGACGCACGCAGCAAGCGCCGCATGCCCCTCCCCCGCCCCGCCCCTTCCGTTACCATAGTGACCGCCCGGCGCGTCTCCAGCGGGGCGGAACGGGAGAGTTCTCGCGAGGTGTCGGCGGGAGGGGCGGGCCGGGCCGGAAGGAGGTGCGGATTTGAAGGCAGCGGCGGGAGGGGAGGGGTGGGGCGGTGCTGCGCGGCGTGGGTGAGTGGTTGCGGCCGGTTCCCGCGTGGCGCGTGACCCGTCGTGCCCGTCGCTCAGGGGGCGCGGGGCCGCGGGGCCTCAGCTGCTGGGCGGGAAGGGACGGCGCCGCCCGCCACCCAGCCCCCTCCCCGGCGAGCAAGCGTGTGGCGGCGGCGGGTCCCTCACCGCTCCCGGGACGGTGCCGCCCTCTGCCCGCCCCGGCCCCTGCGGCGCTGCCGCTCCGGGCCGCCCTTCCTCCGGAACCGTCCGCCCCGCGGGGGTGGCTCCGGCGCAGAGGCGGTCGCTGCTGCCGTGCATTGTGCCCGCGACCGGCTCCGTGCCCGCCGCTTTTGGGCGGCCGGCGGGAGGCCTTCCTATCCTGACCAGCCCCCCCCGGCCCGGCGGCGGGGCGGTGCGCTCCGGCCAGGCCCGGCCCGTGCTGCGCGGGGAGCGCTGTGGGGGTGTTGGGCCCAAAGACCAGTGAAACAACTTGACCTTCAGTTTCAGCAACCGAATAACTTGACCGTTAGGTTATTAGACACGAAAGTTTAAAATATTTATCCGGTGCAGTATTAAAAAGTTTATAGTTCTGCCCGGGGATGAAGGCAGAGCTTTAATTTTAATAGTACGTTTGTTTGCTAGGTGTTGCGCCTTTCCAAATCTGAGTGCTTATTTTAAGGCTTTTTCAGCAAGGTATTTGCATATCTTTGCCTTCTACATGAAATATTTATAAAGTGGTTTGTTTTTTTTTAAATGAGGCAGAAGTACAAGGCTTAGTTAAACTGTATCAGATCATGAGGTAATTTGATAGCAGAGATGCCAACAGTAACTTGGGTTCTGTTCTCAGGATTTAGTTCTCTAAAAAAAACTTACTCTTTGTTTAAGGTGAGCAACTGAACCTGAAATTGTATGATCCCAATTCTTGAATCATGGTGCATTTCATATTCCCTTTAAAAAAAAAAAAAACAAACAAAAAAACCCCCCACAATAAAAGCAAATGTCAAATAGATCAGTTCTTAAAATACCAAATGACTGTGTGACACCGAGTGGGCAGGCAAATCAAATCCTGAGGAAGGATCTCTGGGAATTCAGTTCGGTATCCCTCATATGGGAATGCATCTTGCACTGCAGTATGCAATGCAAGATTTTAAATCAGAAGCACAGACTTCAGAATGAAATTTGAGCCTTCAGCCTTAGCTCTAAAACCCTTGACTGAAAGGTTTGCTTCTTAAATCTTGATTCTATTATTACCAAGGCTTTCCCTAAACTACCGAAACATTTATTTCCTAGCAGGTTTGATTGTGAGTCTTTTCAAGGTGGTTTGTCATAAGTGTGGTTTTTAACACGTGTTCTGGGAGAACATTTGTTAGATAGCGTTTTGAGAAAGTCTATGTGCAGCCTCTGACCAGTCTCCATCATTTAAACAGTATTCTTTAAAAAGAAATTATCCCTTGGATTTGATTGTGGCTGATTAATGGCTTATACTTACAAAATGTTGTAGTCACATGGTAGTGTGTATGTCACAACTCCTGTTGGTTTCTTGAGGGAATAAATAGCAACACTTTGCTAAAACTGTACGATTAAATAATAATATTTTTCTTAACAGGAACCCTGGAGTCTGTGAAACACTTAAAGTCAAGTGGAATAAGTAGATAATTGCCAAATCTTTATTTTGAATTTGGTCCAACAGAAAAAGTAGAAAATGTCACCTGGGAGCGTTCTGCAACCTGTACTGAAAATGAAGGTGGATGAACTTTTTTTGTGCTGGTTGAGTCAGCCTGCAACTCAGCTGACACTAAAGGACTGCTTGAGAAGCATCAAGAATGAGGAGAGATTTGAGATTGGCAATGAAGATTCAGGAAATGGTAAAAATGAGAGGTTCGCTAGTAAAAATTCCAATCCCAAGCAGTGTGTGTTAGGAGATACCAGGTTGCCTTTGATGTCTTTTAGTCCTCCACAACTTTCTACTACTCTTCCACTGGCAACTCCAGCCAGCCCAAGGAACGTTTCTAACATTAGAGCAACACGTCGACCCTCAGGAACCAGAGTAGTAAGTTTGTTTCTTACTTACTAGACATATTTGTTTAAATGGAAGTGAGTTTTGTGTTTGTGGTATTGGCAAATTATGCAAGTAATTTATTGCCCCACAGGAGGTGTCGGGAATGGAGTGAAGCAGTAGTACTGAACATAAAACGTCTATGTTTTTGTGGCATTAGCACTAATGGCTACTTGGCTCCTTGCATCTCTTGCAGCCATACGTGTCTGGCACAGTGAAAAATTAATTGTTTTCTATTTCCAGTATTTTTTCTGTCAAGAGAAATATTGCCCTTTAAAACTGCAGAGTGGAAGGCATCTTAAAAATTCCATTATCTAGTACAGCTCATATTTGGTGTATCTACCCTGGTTTTCTTATAATTGCAAACATCATGCAACACTGATCTTTGGAACTAGTTTACATGTTGTGTTTGCTTCGGTGTGTGCAGCTTAGGTAAAGAAAAGTCATAATAAATGCTTCTTGCTTTCTGCATTATTGCCTGTCCTGCGCAGTAAGGTTAGGGCTAGTATCTGTATTCTTGCATTTCTTAACAGGCATGAACAAACTAGAAGTGGTGGAAAAGCCAGAAATAGCCTTATAATTAAAAAGTAGTTTTCAGTAATGTCCTTGCGTCCACTGAGCAGTGTCCAGTGTGGGGGAGGACCCATATTTAGAGTCAGAGAATGAAAGAAATAATTGTAAAAGCCAGAACTTGGGATACATAGTCAGATAGCCATGACTAAGCTGGTGTCATTCGCAAAATAAATCTCACACTTTATATTAAAAGAAACCTCTAGCATTCTATCAGATGTGGTAGTTTACAAAGTCTATTTAGTTCACTAAATGGATTGCAGGCACTGGGTACCTTTTGTTCACTTTTGCCAGGGGTAACCCAAACCAGGTGTTGATGCTTCAGATGCTATGCTTTCAGTAACAGGCCCTTCTACTGATAAATACAATCCCATTGTGGTTAAGTGTAAGCCCCTGTGTTTGTCTGTAGTGTTACTTTTATAACATACTGCCTTGACTGCAGATATTCCTTTGTCTAATGATGCTAGGCACTATTGTTAGTACAAGACTCAAATTTGGCTCCACTGAATCTGCATATTAATAAAGTAATTGTTTTGGTACTGCATGGTACACTCGGTGCTTCCTTTGTAAGGAGGTCTTGATTTACAATAGACAATGCCCTCTGTGCAAGGATAACACCCCTGCCCCCAACCTGCATCTAATTTCTAGCCCTTTTAATAAATTGTAAAAACAAGACTGGCTAGAAAATTATGTGGTGACTGATAGAACTAAGCATTGCATATATGATGTGCCTTATATTAAGGGAGTTAAGAGGCATGCTGTTTCTGCTATAGGACTATAAATTCATATCACTTAATAATACTGGTAAGTTGTAAGTGGTCATCACTCCCCATCACTCTATGTACTTTGGTATCTCAATACGCTGGACAAACCTCCTGGTGTCCCAGGGAAGCCTGCTCAGGGTGGTAGGGGTGGAGATGTTAGAGCTGAGGATGTTGAAGAGTATCAGTTAACTTCTTGTCTGTTACTGGTGTGTATTGAATGTGTATACTTACATTTTGACCCACAGGAGTAACAAAATTACTACTGTTTTGCACTAAAACATTAATCTGAAGTGTTACCTTGCTTTCATAAATACTGATCTTTCAAATTTAGCTTGACAAGTTGAAGTCTCAACTTCTTGATTTCAAGACATCGCACTTCCAATCTAGTTTGTCTAGATTGACTTTATAATAATAGGGACTAGTATTTTATGTGTGTTCACTAGCCAGACAGCAGGGCATGATTTATTTATAATGGTGTGAACATAAAGAAAAAAAATGTTTTCTGTTCTAGTGAAATATAGAAAGCTATTAGATGCTCTGTTTATTCTTGTATCAGATAAAATGTAAAGGGAGAATTTCCATTAAAAGCCACTGTTATTTGATGTACTTGATTACTAACGTGTACTGTAATTTCTCTGTGTGTCTCAGTTGATCACTTTAAGTAAATCCCATAAAGAAGAACTAGAAGAGATTAATGAAGAGTAACATTCTTTACTTAATTGGAATTGTTTGTGTAGTGCTGAGAGAGAACCTAGAGGGTTAGGTTGTTGGTGTTTTTTTTCCCCCAAGGACTTGGGCAGGGGGGAGTTTCCAAGCAATGAGAAATTTATTTATGGCTTTATTATTTGGTTGAATTGAAGCTTCATCCAAAAGTTTCCTGATCTTTAAGAAGTATAAATTACATTTGGAGCAAGCATCAGATCTTAAATTACCACCAGGAGATGCATAATTGCATGTTCTGCCATGAGTGTATTTTCTCACAGAAAGCAAAATATACCCTTTTGGTTCTCATACATCCATTAACTACTTGCTGCAGTGTAAAAAGTAATGCACCTGGGTTTGTGTACTTAATCATGGTTCACAAATTGAGCCACAATGGTTTTACCTACGTTATTTGAGTTTAAGTAAGTTTGAGGTCCTAGTCTCATTTCTATAAATGGAAGAAAATGTTTCAGACAGCTTTTTAAAAAAGAAAGCTTGTATTGTAGGTCCAGTAATACAGATTTAAGTTCTAAATAGCAGTCCTGGAAAATGGTAGAAGTTATGTGCTTAACTCTGTGTGCCTGAGGGTGATATTAAGAAAGGGCTTTTACATCCAGCCATGAAGACCTAGAGAATTTCTTTTAGGACTATATAAGTTAGCTCAGGTGGCATCTTATTAAACTTTTTCTTAACTGTATACAGGAATTCTCATAATGCAGCATACAAGCAGTAAACTCATTTTGGAAGGATATGTTTTCAGTATTACTGAGCTGAATCACTACATTTGATTATGGCTAAGGTTTCTGTACACCTTTTCTTGTTTCTTAGAATGTTCCTGCAACTTTTTTGAAGGACACCAAACAATAAAGCTGATAACAGAAACCTGCATCCTCAGGTTATTACTAGGTAGTAAGTATGAATTAATAGGAAACCACATATTCATGCTATAGGTTTCTGTACTTGTTAGAAAAAGAGGTTTTGCAGGGTGGGAAGCATTCTTGGAAGACCAGGCTTGAAACTAATATTTAACACCTTAAACTGTAGCATATGAGCAAAACATGTTGGTGCTCTAATGGCAACTGTTAAATAGCATTAAAAGTACTGTAGCTGACAGCTATTGTATTCAAGGAGATGTTTTATCTTTTCCAGCAGTTAACTTGTAATTGAGATTTGAGGTTTGTATTTTTTATCCAAATTTAGATATTTTTATCCAAAATTCAGAAGTTACCATGTGTTTTTGCTGAAACACTGATGTCTTGTCAGAGGAGAATTTGTCTTTCAAGATAGTTGAAGCCCTCCGCTGATTAGCAAGTCCAAAGTACTTTCTCAGATAATGAAAGAACCTACGTGGTCTTTATGTTAAAGATGAAGAAAACCTGAGGTACCTCAAACAGAAGTTTGTTCATCTGGACAAGGCAGTTAAAGACAGGTTCTAAAGTTCAGAATAAAATGTGTCTTAATCCACATGCATGTTTTGAAATCTAGATAGAGCTCTACCATGAAAGTTCACTTTATAATGTGTTTTTGTGCAAGTGAAAACAAAACAATGTTTGTTTAGTGGTGTGGTTTTTTTCTTTAGGGGAGGTACTTCACTTGCATGGTATTCACAGGGAGATCAGTGTCTGACTGCATCCATTGTGCAAACACTGTAATTGCAAAGTTCTGGTCATCTTTGTTATGTGATGGAAGTTCTTGCTAGCAGTTATTATCCTGCAAGTAGGCCTGTGATTTGTATGTAGTATATGTATTAAAATAAGATCAGAGGCATAGAAAAATCAATGTTTAGGTCTTGAATATTTTATGAGGGTATTGTTGTGAAGAAAGGAAATTCTACAGCTGTAACTTTCAAACTGAAGAATAGCTGTTGTAGCTTTCTTCTGACTGTTATCACTACTGTACATGGATTTAACAGTGTTTCTGGCACTCTAGATTATCTTAAACATATGGGGTATACACAATCGTACACTGTTCATCACATTGTCAAAAATGCCAGGCCTCAAGGCCTAAAAGGTGCCGCAGGCAAGATGTTTAATCCTAACCAGCTGGTGTGCAAGGCATCTGGGGAAACAATTCACAGAATTCCCTGTGGGCATTTTTTGGGGGGGTGGGGTGCAAAGAGAATGTGATATGAAGTACTTCGAAGTTATTTTCCATTTCTCCGCAGTGTCAACCTTTGATATGAAGGCATCTCTTGGACTGGTTTCTGTATATCCTTTGCTTGATAAGCATACTCTTCCTGCTTGCTATGCTGTGACAATTGTTAAAGCTCATTGTCCTGTATTTCTGTAATTGTGATTTTTTTAAATACTTTATTTTCGTTCCGCATAGCTTTTTTCATCACTACCATTCTTGCCAAATTTTTGTTATCAGTTGATTTAAATGGAGTGGTACTACTAGAATCCATTTTAGTTTAACGGAGACCAGAATGAAACCTTTTAAAATCGACAGAAGTTTGAAAATAGTAACACTTAGCAGTTGCTTTTTGGAACAAATAAGTTCTGAGGACTTAAGTTAAAGGGTAGCTAGGCTTATACCTGCATCTGTTAGACTGGTGGTGGACTGTATCCATGTTCTGCAGGTGTGCTGTAACCACCTTCTACTAGCAAGGAGAGAACTTATGTTTGTAAAACACCAGAAAAGTAAGAGGAATGACAGTGTTTGAATTCTGCTAGCTTTTCAGTTAAGTATTTATTAGTCTTTGAAGTTCGCCATGACTTTTCAGGTGTCTAGTCTTATGTGTGGTCTGCGTGTGAATTGCTGCCTAGTATATACCTCAATACTAGAAGCAATGTTAACTACTGAGTCTGTGTTATGTATTAGCATTGCACTGTACGCCAGATTACGCTGTGCAGGACTCGGTGTAGTCTAGAACATACACTCCCTAACTCTGTGTTATGCAAAGCTACTGTTAATAGTGCCATGTCCCATTGCTAAGTGGGGAGGATGGTGGACTTGGCTTCCAGCGTGAGCCCGTGACTTGAAGGAAGACTGTAAATAACCCAGTATCAAACTAATGTACTTTTATGATGATAACAGGGTACTATGACAGATGTCAGCACTAATGTGTTCACAATAAAGCTCCTTCTATGGTGCCAACAGAGGAAGGGCAGCCAGAAGTTCATATTAAGGTCTGGAAGAGTGCAGCTATAGGTGTTCCTAGAAAATCATTATTAGTTTCAAGTGTGGTGAAATAATAGTAGCCAGCATAAGCAACGCTGGTAGTATGTTGTGTTATTCTTAAGCTTTGCTGTACTGAATAGCTTGGAATAGAAGAATCATTATCCCTATTAGAGAACCAGCTATTCATTTTATGTATAAATGAGAAACTGAAAGTTATTCACTGTTGTAGCTTTTTGGTAGTGCTCCTCATTCTAACTGCGTCGTGTACCCTGGGATATAATGTTACACTTAGCAGTAGTATTAATTGTGTTTACTTTGTTAGAAGAAATGGTCTTTGGTCTGCTTTCAAAGTGGTTAGAAGAGAAGATATTTCTGTTCTAGTGGAAACTCATAAATATTTCTTATATGCTGAATTCATTCTTAAGATGTTTTGGCATTACTAGTGCTGAAAAATTGAATTCAGAATTATACTTCGGCTTTTTTCAAATTTAAAATTCACCTGAATCCTGACACAAGACAAACTCAAATATTTGGATTAAATTTATTAATCGCAGGCACTCTCTCCTGTGTGAGTAACTATAACTTAAAAGCAAAAGTTCATAGCTGTATGAGATCATTACTTCCAGTTGCTTCTCTCTGCCCAGTCTTTCAAAACATTTAAGCTTAATTATAGCTTTACATCAGTCACTTAAACCATTCATTCTTTTAACAGGTGGTCCGCCTGGGAGGAAATTAGATATCGATGTAGAGGAGATAGCTTTCTTTTTTTCCTTCAGTGATGCTTGAGAACCCATCTTATATTTTTGACAACCTCTCCATATGCCCTACACTTACGCTGTCAGCAAGAAAAAAACCTTAGGCCAAAAGTATGGGCTTCAGTACAAAATGGTTAATGCAGTTCATCCAGTGAACTAGTTTGTCCACTGATAGACCTAATTGATGACTGCACAAAATTTTTCAGCAAGCAATGTTAAGAGAAAAATCTACAAAATGCTAATGGTTATATTATATGGCTAAGTCTTGCATATATAGAGGCTTTGCACACACAACTGTCTTGAAAAATACAATGAAAGTTAGGCAAGTAGTTGCATTGATTCAGGAAGATACCAGTTCAGCGCTCTTGTTGTCTTCTCTAGTCCACACAAGTCGTTACTAAATTCAATGTTCTAACTGTGACATAATATATAAATAACTCCTTTGTGTTGGGTTGGATTAGTGTGGTGTTTATTCATGAACTGTTAACCAGCTGGTACCTATGTCTGTCTTGGTAGATAAGATTAGTTTGTATTTTGTGAACAACAAATAAGTCTTAAAATGGGTCCATAAAAAGCTAACCAGTGATATTTTAAAAATTTGTTCTTGTACTTCATGTTAGATATACTCCTTTTGAATATCAATCACTATTCCATATAAAAAATGGCTAGAATGTATAGAGCCACCCATCCATGTACTGTGTCTTGACCACAGTTACTTGGAGGGTTAATGGACTCTTAAGGCTCTTGGGGTATGTGCTTAAATAACCTTGTGCATACTGCTTAGTTTCATTTCTTACGGAATTAGTCTTACATATTTGTTCTGTGCAGTTCTTTGTAGAATCTGGCTGATTTCATGCAACGAATGAGATGAGTTGGAAGACTACAAGGAGACTTTAACAATGTTTGTAAAAATCTACATGCAAGGAGAATACAGGGGAAGACCTCGTGAGTGGGTGATGAGGGAAACATTTGCAAAACATCTAAAATTGAGTTCTAAATGTGCCCACCGCGAACAAGGTTTGATTGGATCTTCTTGGCATAGTCTTGACAATAACAAGGCTTTTAGAGCTTATGAAATGGCTTGACTTGATCTGCTTTTGGAATTCAGCAGAACCAAGGGAACAGTTTCTAAACAGTTTTATTCCTCTAGAAGCTAGATTTGTATTGATAAACAATTAATATTCTCAATTATGTAAACTTTTCTATTACATATGATCATCACTGACATACTGTAAATAGTCATCCTTGTGGCATATTTCATTGGCTAAGAAAACAAACTATTTGAAATTATGTTGAAAATTCTTAACGGCTAGATTATTCTTTCATCTATTAATAGTCTTCATGAATACCATCATTTACAGCAAATACTTTTTAAGTCTTCTGTCGTAACTTAAGATTTTAAACAAAAGATCAATTTTGTTGTCTTTCGTGTTGTTAACACACTAAAGAATGCCTCCTTAATTTTGTACTACTTGCTTATTTATCAGGTAGTAACTTTAAGCTTAGTATTGTAGAAAGATCTTCTAGAATGTTTGAAAAAATATTTAGACTTCACATCAAGGCTTCCAGTGATGGAGAATGGAGGAAACTGCTAGTCAAGAGTACTGTTGCTAGTCTGGCAGTGTATTTGTGGTATACCTATGTAAGTTGTCTTATTTCTTCATGGTAATGTTTGCCCCTTTGGTTATCATACTGGCAGCTGAAATTCAGTTGGTTACCAGTGACCAGCTTCTTTGCTCAGTCTTCTTTATTTACTTTGTCCTTTACCACTGTACCCTGCTTGCACATTTGGAAGTGCGTGACTTTTCATTGAGCTCTGTAGAAACCAGTATAGTTTCTGCTGCCTCTGTTTCCTGTATCAGCAATGATTTCATACCAATACATGATCAAAACAGTAGTTAGTTCAAGAGGAATTATCTACAGAAGTTCTAACAGAAATCCCATTGATGGTTGGTAAATTACAATTTGCAATCTTTCTGACTTGTAGATCAAGGTCTGTATCTTAAAATTCCTGATTTGTTGGTTTTGCTTTAAGATCTTGGGGAGGGAAATCTCAAGTGAATGCATAAGCAAGAAGCTGTCCTGCAGCTGTCACTGACTCAAAATTATTGTCTTGTGATTTCAGGGACTAAATTACATGTCATGTTAGCCTGTGATGCTGGAATTAAAAGTAGTGGTTATACTTTCATACACCAGTCATTCTAGTTTTGGAAATGATGAAATTTGAAGATGTAAATGTGTTTGAGAGGATTAATTGAAAATTCAGTTCATGTCAAAATGATGAAGTACTGAACAGCTGGTGCAATGTTTAAATAAGTTTCTGGACAGTTATAAAACATTGTCAATCATGATCTTTATACCAGATTACTCTGTCAGCTTCTAAATTAAGGTGACACAAGGTAAATAATAGCAATCTAGAAGTGACTAAATATCCAGAATGGCCTGTGTGACTTTGAAAAGTTGCATAATGCATAATATTAGACTCCATTATAAAAGCTGCTGTCTCCTGTAGGAAAATCTCAGTGGCATTCCAAATCAGCCTGAACTGATTATTTGTTTCAACCTATTCTGCTATTCAGAGGCTTATCTTCGTAAAGTTAACGTTGTGGGCTGTAGCTTCCTCTGTGGATAGACTTTATAGCATCATGGTTCATCTAAAATGTAAAAACCCAGCATCTTATTAGAGCAAGTGTCACTTTAATTTGTACAATCCATACTAGATGTCTTGCTTATGTCTTTCTCTGTTTAATAGCCACCTCAGCAGCATCAATTCGGGTGTAACTGGTTTTCGTGATCCAATGAACAAGGTCATCTGAAGAGCATGTATAGTAAGGCTTCATCTGTAGAAGACTATTCCAACAAACTGTTTCCATTAAAACTCCAGTTATGCTATACAGAAATAAATAAAATGTAAACTCATAATGTTTTCTTAAGATGGCAGAGAATATGAGAATTGTTCTGAAAGGAATATGAACGATCCAGTAACTGTCAGGCTTAGGTTTTATAGTATCTAGTGTTGATGCTTGCTGAAGTTAGTCTGCCAGACAGAGTTAGCAATCTAGTAAGGGCCATGCAATGTCTTTGGAGTCCAGGCAGTGTAATCATAGCAAGGTGACATGTATCTTGTCTTGCTTATAATCTGGTAACAGCTTGTGGTGTGGTGTACATACATGGCATTCTTCTGGTAATGTGCAGAGAATCTGATCAGCCCATCCTTCCTGGGCTACCAAAATGACTATATATCTATCTCACTTTTAACTGGTGTCTATTTATTCACTGTCTTGCCTCAAAAAAATCCGGGATTCTCCCAGCAAGTGTGGGAAGAACTTCCAGGCATTGCTCTGCCTAATCCAAGAGTACTGGAAAATGTAAATAATCATTAGAGAAGGCTGACACATGCAAGACTCATGGTTTTTAATTGTCTGTGTGTTCTATGGGGGAGGCATTGCATCCTCCAAGAAAAGAAAAAAAAACACAAAAAACCAACCCCCCCCCAAAAAACCAAAAAAAACCCACCCTACATCTAGACCCAGATTCACTTGAACTTCCTTCTAAAGCCAAAGGATTAGTTTCTCCCTGTGAAGGTGGATTTCTTAACTACACATCTAGCAGTTCATCGGTGCAACACACCATATTCAAAACACTGTCCCTAACTTTAAAGCAATCAGTTTGGGTAGCTGGTAGCTGGGTATGAGCATAATAACTTGATTCCTTCTGTGATCTAGACCTTGTAGTCTTCATCTTCCTTGGGTTTTCTCAGGGGTCACTCAGCCAAAGGAGAGTTAGGGATGGATAGTTAATAGTTCATGATTCTGTTCAGCTCACAAGTGCATTGTCCTCTTGTTCTCTTCCCATACAGAGCAGTTAGAAATGGAAAGTTACTAGCAAGAAACAAGTTGGATAAGCATCTGAAGAACTGGGAAAATGATCTTTTTTGATCCTATTAAACCCCTTTCCTTATCCATCAGCATAATGATAGATAGGTTTCAACCTTGTGCATCCTTATTTCAGGATAGTCAGGGAGGTTGAGAAATGAAGAAAAAAAAATAATCAGTATTTGTGAATTCAGTATTGAAAAGTCAGTATCAGTGCCCCCCCCCCCACACACACACAGAGTGGGTCATCTTGTTAATAGATGTTAATATTCTTAATTGTTTAGGCATTTATATGGATAAAACAGAATTTTCTTTGCTACTTCCCATTTAGTCATGTAATTTCCCATTGTCTAGACTTTTAATGTTTTACAGTACCTGCTCTGCTAAAATTCGAAGTCAGTAAGTCTTGCTATGTGCTATAGTCTCCTGAGAAGGGAATTTTTTGTTTATTGATCATAATAACATAAAATAACGCACTTGGACAACTGAGACTTTAGTCTGTTGCTATAAAGAGGTTTTCCTCTGCAAGGGCCTTTTTGAAGACTTCAGAGGGAGTTTGTCCTGGTTTCAGCTGGGATAGAGTTAATTTTATTCTTAGTAGCTGGTCCAGTGCTGTGTTTTGGATTTGGTGTGAGAACAATGTTGATAGCACACAGATTATTTTGGTTATTGCTGGGTAATGTTTATACTATGTCAAGGACTTTTCAGTTTCTCAGGCCTTGCCAGTGAGGGGGCTGGAGGGGCACGGGAAACTGGGAGGGGACACAGCCAGGACTGCTGACCTGAACTAGCCAAAGGGATATTCCATACCATATGGCTGAGTATATAAGCATAAGGGGGAAGAAGAAGATGGGGAACACATAGAGTATTATGGCATTTGTCTTCCCAAGTAACCATTTTGTATGATGGAGCCCGGCTTTCCTGGACACGGCTGTACACCTGCCTGCCCATGGGAAGTAGTGAATGAACTCCTTGGTTTGTTTTGCTTGCATGCATGGTTTTTGCTTTACCTGTTAAACTATCTCAACCCGTGAATTTTCTCACTTTTTCCTCTTCCAATCCTCCTCCCGCATCCCACTGTGGGGGGAGTGAGCGGGAGGCTGCATGGTGCTTGGTTGCCAGCTGGGGTTAAACGATGACAGAGTTTTGGAATTCTTTCCACAGAGAAGCACTATCATTCTTCATTCATTTATTTAGGCTATGTCAATGCCGAGCATCATTCTGTATAGTGTTAAGCAGAAAGGTACTGCAGGTACTACCAAGCCTGCCTAAGTAGTGTTTTCTCACTTGGTAAATCATAAAATCAAATCTGAAATGGACATTACTTTCTAATATTTCCCCTCAGTTTTTGCTTAGTACCTTGAGAACTGCTGTTACAGTAATGATCCACAGGCTACCACTGGTCTGCAGTAGTAAGTTAAAGATCTACAGACTAATGTAAATAATGCATCTACTCAATGAGCATTTTGTTTACTGAAGTGCAGTATCACTTGCATCTACTGTTACACAACACATTTTGCAGAACTTGGGTTAGGTTTGTTAGAAGTTCAGTCTGACTGTGGAGCTTTGCTTTAAGGAGTTAGGAACCAATTAATTAATGCCTTCTATTTATGTAAACAATGGGGTGTATCTAGTTCCAGCACCTTTCAGTATATGGAAGGGTATGGACTGTCTGGTCTAGACTTAACTCATGATAATAGTAAATAATTTAGGTCATAGTCTAGTTACAATCTTTTGTGAAGACTGGGGTGGGAAGAACCCTGCATTCTAGGGGGTTTTCTATTGTTTGCGTGTTTTCTTTGTCTAGCAAAGAATTGCTGCTTTCCTTTGTCTGTCTTGTAACACATTTCTGTAATTTCTTCCTTGTCATTCCTGTCCCATAGTAGCTGTAGCTGCCTGCCTGTTTGTTTTTTTATATATCTTCCTAAACTATTTGATTGTACTAGTAGTGCCTTTTTTCCACTTTAAACATCTGAAATACCTCTTTAGTAATATTGAGAAAGATGCTACCTTGCCTTAGTTATCTTAACTGTGCTGTTCCACCACTCACTAATCAGTTACTTTTGGAAAGGGTTACACTAGTTGCATAACTCTTTATATTGGCTGTTGGGGCCATACGACAGTTTTCTTCCCAGAGTTAACCTAGGAGCCGCTCTGAATTCCTACAGCATCGCTGGCTGAGGGGTTCTGTTAGGTTGCACACTGTTGCCACTGGGATTGCTCATTCAGCCTTATTTAAACTGTCTCCAAAGGCCAAGCAGGCTTTCTTCATCCTGGTTCACATTTTACTGGATTGAAGACTAGACTTCAGCAACTAAAGGTTTTGTATGGCTGAATACATCTTATTACATATTTAACTTATTTTCTTGGAAGCCTCCTGTAATGCTGGGATGCTTTTTTCAAAGACTTGAGGTCAGTTCCTCATAACCTCTTAACACTTTAAATCCACTGTCAGTATATGCTTCTGACAAGAAATTGCATTTCTGTAAGCAAATGCTTAAAGTTTTTTGAGATATTCTTCAGGTTTCTATTTCCTCCAAATTACCAAAAATATTAGTGATCCTCATCTTTGTCTCACTTAAATACTTTTATGTTACTTTTGTGTGTGTTCAGATCTCTTTTGAAGTGGTAAACTCTTTAGCCACAGTCCCTTGAGTCAGATCCATTCATAGTGTGTATCTTTAGCTTTGGAAGGAAGCTCTGAGCATGCATCTTCCCCTCTGTTTGTTTATCTAGCTAATAATAAGCTGCCGGGGTACTTGAACAGCTTTTATGGCTGGCATCCAGCCCTTCACCCAGAAAAGGATTTTACCTTAGCTTTCACTGGAGAGAATTCAGGTTTAGAATAAATGTCACACTATACCTGAACACTCCTACTTCAATCTAGATGGAAGCTGACTTCCCCTTTCCCCTGTGGCTAATTCATGACTGAAAATGTTAAAACAGATCTTAGGGGGTTCTGGACCACATTGCTTTACAAATGCTTAGTCTCCTTAAATGTGGCAATACAAAACCCATTTCTGTTCAGATGGTGAAACAGAGATGATTGATAGCTGCCAGTGTACTTACCTTTCACAATGTATTGCAACTAAATGCTCAATTGCATGTAGATTCTTCATATATTGCAACCTGTGAACTTTTGACAACTATACTGCATACAGGCAAGTAAGCAAGTGCAAGGCTTGAAACCAGACTAGTGACAATAGTACTAAAATAATACTAGGCTAACAGTGGGATTGACTTAAATCTGCCTCAAGCAGTGAAGTAATATTATGACAACAAAATACAGAACATTCAAAATACTGGACATACTATGACAGACTTGGCTCCATTTGAAAAAAGGAGAGAAATATGCAGCTTTTTCCAAAATGGAGTTCAGAACACTCATTTCTTAGTGAGGCTCCTTGAGAAGGCTGAGGTGAACTGGAGCTCCAGTCTTTTAGGTTAGCTTTCCATGTGGCAGTCAATCATCTCAGTGACATACTACAGCCACCGCAAACAAGACTGTGAATGTAGTAGTGAATGGGAGTCCATCACCCCAGGTGAAAAGGGTTGAAAACAGCAATTTAGGTGAGAAGATAAGTTTCCTTACTTTGCGAAAGGCCTATTTTGCCCTAACCTGAAATGCAGTCTGCCTTGCAATACAACCTTCCTGACCTTCCTCAAACATCTTGGTCTAGAATGGGTATCTGTTGCCAGAGTGGGATTCTTCTCCTACTCTTAACACCTCAGTTGTTCATCTCAAGTTCCAAGCATGCTGCTGTTGTGTGCTGTGTGCCCAGCTTCCTGCTGGCTTCCCTGTGGCCCGAGAGTTATCATAGGTTAGTTGATTTGATCTTACTAAGACAGCGAGTAGCAGCCAGTTCTGCTCAATGCAGTTTGATAGCCTAGTCATGCCAACCACAACATGTCTGACTCTTGCCTCCTCAATTCCTTTCTTGTTCTCCCACTTCCGAAAGGGATAAATACTTCACAGCAAGTCACAATAAAGAAGGGGGACGACGATGATGATGACTGGATATTAAATTAAAAAACAGAAAAGCAGGGGTTTTGTCATCATTGACTTTCTAACAGTGTGTGATAAGCTAAAAAGAATCCAATTAAGACAAATCATGTTTTGCTAGTACTTTTTCATAATTTCCTTTTCTTAATCTTACAAGGATATTTACTGTGGGGTTTTAACATATTGTTACATGACAGAATGGCCATGAACAGATAAATAGGGCTAGAAATTATAGATTAGACTGCATGGGGGGTAAAATAATGCTGTCCAGTAAGAGAAATCTTGAACTTAGTGATAAAAGTGTTTCTTGGGCTGTGTACATCTTTGTGAGATCAAGAAAGGGGTCTTATTTAAAGCATGAGGGATGAAAACGGAGTAAGAGCAGCCAGATCTTTCCTTTTATGCTGTTAGTTAGTAAACTTGTGCGTGACAAGGTACAGATAATAAATGGGCAATATACCAATATCTTAAGAGAATTTGGGGATACTAAGAGTGTTCACAGCTGGAACGGAAATAACAAAGAGTTGCCACACCCATAGCTGTAATGGTGATATTTGAATAAAAGCTTCATCGAAATAGCATTTCCTAAAGATTGCTATGGTAAAGGTATACCCATTTAAAATGTGAAAACTTCACTAGTTACCAATTCATGTACCCAAAAAGCTGTAAAGGAGGAAGGACAGAAAGTCACTTTAATTTCCACAAAAGCTTATCAGATTTCTGTTTCTGTGAAGAATATTGCTGTGGACTAAAACATGGCCTCACCCCGCCCATAAAATGTATTCGAAATTCAATAAACTGAAAATAGAGTGGTAGCTGACGCTAGTGCTACTGAAATGTGACAGGTATGCAATTGAGTATGTGGATGTTAATGTTTATAAAATTCCTATGTAAGCAAAAAAAAAAAGTATCTTGTCAACTTTTTTCAGATTTTGTTACATCATTGATATTTCTAATGTAGCTTTTCTGTAAACATGATTTAAAGCAACACTTCATTGTGGTAACATTTACCTCATATCTGCTACTGCTTTCTGCCTTAGCATTTGAATGATTAGATTTGTGCATTACAGTAACTTAGACCTAGAGGAGTGTAAAAAAAAAAAAAAAAAATTTTATTAAACTACGTGAGCTTTCTGGAAGTCTGCCTGTAGCTTTTTCTGTTGTTGCCTTCATTTTGCCAGTGTAATAGGGTTGCAGCTAAAGGACTGAAGAGTTTAAAAGGAATTTAATTGCTGTGTAATAAGCCTTATCCTTCAGTGTGGTACTTCATTGAAGCTAGACAGTGAGTGTTTTGTGACAGAAGGAAAAGCTGAGGGGGATGGGAGGAGCAGGAAGCTACAAAATGACCATGGCTGGCCTCTCTGCATTCCTGTAAGGCTTGCTTTTTTAAAATTGGAAGCTGCTTTTATAGATGCTCCTCCAAACAGGTTTGTTTTTTTCCATACTGTCCCATTTAGACTTTGGAATGCATGTACAAAAGGGCAGGCCCTCTAAGTGACTTTCCAATCTGTTTTTGTGATTCCAGCCAAGTTCCCTTTAATGTATGGAACAGGCGAAGTTGAGCTGACTCTTATAATATCACAGGACTCGGACGCAGCTGCTGCTGTAAGTGGCACTGTGTGATAATACAACAGCTCTGCTATTTACTGGGACTCAAGTGCCTGGACTGGCACACAGAGACATTATATGAAATCCGAAAGCATGAGGATAAAGGAGATTTCTTTGCGGCAAGATCCTGATCTAAGAAAGGAGTTGGCATTGCTAGCTCGAGGATGTGATTTTGTTTTGCCTTCTAGATTCAAGAAGAGACTGAAAGCTTTTCAGCAGGTCCAGGTTTGTCTTTCCGTTCTTATACAACTAAGTTATTGGTGTCAGTTGTACCTTCATAACCATGGCAACTGCAGGAAATACATGGAAGGCCTTCGTAAACTAGCAGGATTTGGACAGTCTGTTCCACGTATGATGATTTCTTCTGTGTTTTAGAAGACTGTGCAGGTAGTTTTCTGCAAACAAAAAAATGAGGGAGGGTTTACTGAAATGTGTAGCCTAGCTAAACTACAGTGTTTGCACAGAGGCATATGCAGTGGAAGCTTGGTGTGCTTAATGCTATTAGACTTTTAAAGATTATTTTCCTTAATCTGCATAATCATAATCTACATGCATTTCCCTGGGGATTTAATTTACCTGTTACTGAAACTGGGCATATAATACACTGAAATAGGCTGTAACTTTACTAACTCAAACTTAAAAGGTGCTTTTGTACTTGCACGATGATCCTGAATTTTCTTTAGAGTATGTTTATTTTAGACTTTGTATTTGGATGCAATCAGTTGTTGCTACATGGTTTACACATGTGCCTCTGCTGTTTTGCAGCAGTGAGTTAAATCCACCATTTTAAAGTGAGCTCCTAATTGAGAATGGAAACATTTGAACTGTTTAATTAGAAGGAAAACTACTTATAGAGTAAATGTTCAAAGAAAATACCTTAGGGTAGGGGAAAAAATGTGGAACTGTTTTACTGGAGTAACTGAAATTTGGTATTTCCTCAAACACACTTAACCTTAAGGCTTTTGGTGGTATGTGAAGGCATTCACTTTGTCCTTACCTCACCCTCACTTCCAATTCAGGTACTAAAGGTATATCAGTGGTGGCGTATGTGAGGTTTTTTTGACCCTTCTTTAATTAAGGAAAGTTTAGCAGTTGAATAAAAAAAGATTTCTGGCTTTTAAAATCATTCTAAATATAGCCTGCTACTTAATTTTGAATTCAGTGCACTAGTGTCCTTTTCATGTGACCTTCAAGAGAGGGCCATTGAGCCCTATGACCCTAAAAATGTCTTAGCCTTCTGTCTTCTACGTTATTATTTCAGAATTGTTTCAGCTGAGTTATATAGGCAATGTTTATTCTTTTGTGCAAAGCAGAATGCAAGTGCTGACCCTTCTGTTTTATGCCATTCAGCATAAAATTGTGAATGAAAGGATTTTATGACTTGTATTGTTTGTGCTGAACTGGAGTCAGAGAAGGAAACATTTACTAGAGACAGCAGGAATAGAAAATACTATTTTAATTACATCGAACTAGCAGTATCAGTTAATATTTAGGCACCTCAGAGCATGAGGCCAGTTTAGCCTAGTCATGGCATCCTGTTGTAAACAAACACGCTACTGCCTTGTGTGGTGGCCCTTAACTGGATCTGTCTTTCATGAAATGATAGTTGGATCACTTGCACTTTTACAGTGTCTTTTTATGTTGAGCTAGAAAACATGTCAATGTAGTATGGCCCTGCATACCTACAAGCAACTAAATACTTCAGGAAACAGTTTGTCTAGCTGTAGGGTTTTTTCTGTTTTAGCATGCTGCTGGCCGTAAGCTTACAATGCAGACAATGAACACATATTTTTCAATTTTAACCAGACTTTCACTTCTTGGGCAAATAGGAACTGTAGAATAATGTATATTAAACCACTTAATCATATTACAGACAAAACTCTGTGGGCAAAACAGATTTAATAGGCATACAAAACTAAAATCTGATGGCTTTCTTTGCTCAATTTGATAGCAAGTATTTTATCTGAGGTTCCTTTTTGAAATGGTATTTTGCTTCAGCCTCATGATTTTAAGGAGACCTTTTTGGAAGTACCTTGAAAACCTGAAATACGAGTGCTAGTAACTGTTGATACAGAAGGAGATGGATATTCTTTGCTTGACACTTCATGTTTTTGTCAATTTCAGCTTGTCCTTGTAGGTTAGGTGCATTTCAAAGAATAACTATTCATCACGTACATAGTCATGGAAGAAATTTCATGTTGAAATTAAAAACTGCTTAGAGCTTTTGTAGAATAACTTGAAAAAAATTTCTCATTTCAGTTGCTAAGCATCATTGCCATTGTTACAACTTCCTATACCACTGTAATACTGGCCTTTCAGACAGAATAGGGCATGAATATGAAGTAAATTAGAATGCTAAACTCAAGCAGAAATGGAAGCCAGTTTTTCTGTACTTCTGCTACACTCTTAAAACTTCTTATATCCATGCAGATTCTCATAAAGAGGTTTAGTGCTATTAAACCTAGTCTCTTAAAATAAATGAGTAATGATGGTAGATGGTGAGAGAACATGTGGCTCAACATGTGCTCTGAGGTGGGTTGGAGTGACTGGATCTTCTGCTGGTTCTAGGAATTGTAGGGCAGTGGCATTTTGTATAGAGCCATGGAAGTAATCTTGTGTAGGTAATACCCTGTGTTTTAGAAGGGGTGGTCATTGGAGCGTAGCAAGTCAGGCTTTGTGAAAATCTTTACATAGACAACCAGTAATGAGGTGGGTCACTCTGGAAAGTGGTGGAACAGGCTATTTCTCAGTGGTTGCATTTGTTAATGAAAATGGATAAAACTGCACAGAGTAGGGCTTTCTGGAAAGATTGGTTTCTGAAAAGAAGGGTAGAACAATATACAGCTGTTGAAATGTTCTCCATTACTTTGGGGAACTGAATATTTGAGTAGATAACTCCGCATAAAACTCAACAGAACTTCAGTTTGTCTACTCATGATGTTGATTGTAAGACCAAGACCTTCCTTAGGTAACTTAACACTGACAGAATATAGCGAACTGGAAAGGCAGCACTTGAAGGGCCACTGTGTCCATCGAGCTCATCAATTTCTCTGAAACTCTGGAGGGAGAAGAAACTATCACCATGTCAAATGTACTGGCAACTTAAAGATGTGAACTGAAAGGCTTATTACCTGCTGATAGCTGAGCAGAGTGTTTTAGCCAACAGCTGGTGACATCCCTACCTGTCAGAGCTGGAATAGAAGCAGCATCATTACCCAGGCTATGGGAGGAAAATGTATCTGAAGTTGGAAACAAAATGCTAACAGAGTAAAATACATCTGTATACACTGATATGCTTATACCCATGTAACTCTCTCAGCTAAACTAAGAAAATGGGTATTTTTTGTTACTCAGAGGCCACACCACCTTATAAAACATAGGAGTTCTAACTTTAAAACTAGACATTTTAAATAATTGTATTAAAAAAATTTAAAGTTTTTTTCAAAATAAATTTGTGCTGATGTGATGATTTAAAAGGGGGGTGGGGGGGAGCTGGCATGAATCTTATATTAATCCTTTGAATGTCAGTGCCAGAACTGAGTGCTGGCCTGTTTTCTGAAACTTTTAATGTATCATACCTTTATCTACTGTTACTACTCGGTGATTCCTGTTGTTGCATGTGTCACACCTCAGTGTGGAAATGGAGAACTACTTGTTCCATGACCACCTGTTAATGATATTAAATGCTGCTTACATGTGCTATTTCTGTCACCTGTATGCAAACTATTTCTTCAACTTCTGTAGAGCCTCAGAAGATTGGCTTTCCTTCTGAGTAAGTTTAGACATTAGTGCCTCTTGATCACTTTTGCACTCCTCTGTTACCAAAATGCTTTATAAATGCTTGTGGCATGTTCAAGACTACAAAAAATACAGAGCCTGTGAGTTCTAATGTGTGCTGGGCTGGTGTGTGGTTGTGCTGTAGTGCACTGATTCTCCCGGTTATGAAGCTAACAGTCCCGTTTCTGAGGTAGAATGAATTTTAAAAAGTTTAAGTGAGGCAGTTGGGTTTACAGCTGTAGTCACAGAAGTAGATTGCGTAACAATGAGAGGCCTCTGGCAGGCCAGCTTTCCTGTGAGCATCTATTTCATATCATTTGGAGACCTTTTAACACCACAGAGGGAGGACCCGCTATCCATTTTTACATAGTAGTTATAAACCACACAAATTCCTTTTAAAGAACAAAACCCAAGTGTTTGAGGGGAGGGCCAGGAATACAAATCTCATTCTGACTGTAGCTAATAATTATACTTGATGCTAGTTTGCTGATATAATGCCAATTTTCTGGAGCAGATGTCAACATTTAAGATAGAATGACAACATGTAAGCTGCCTGCTGAGACTGGCTAGTTAAGAGGTTTTGCTTAAATGGTTCCTTGCTAAGGGATTGCCAGGTCTTAAGCTCTAACCTCTTAAAGGAAGCTGGAAGCAAACAGATAGGTTTTTTATCATTTCTGCAATGGAGACTCCTGGTTTGAACTTAGAAATGTATTGGCTGCCCTGTCTTAGCAGCTTCTTTACCTGCTTCTGGCTGGTAATAGATTTATGCAAATGTATACTGTTTCTGTAGAAAAGCCAATATGGTGCAAGCTTATGTTATAGCTTACTTTAATTGCATGCGTGATTTAAGAGTCTAGATGTCAGTTTCCTCTGCAGCTAAGGTTTTTGACCCAATAATTCAGATGCCGAAAAGTTCTGATTTATATATTTTTTCCCTTGGAATTAAAGTTTCACTAGCCTTTTCTCCATTTTAACATACTTCCCATACCTTTTTAATCACTAATGGTACTAACAGTAGATGTTCAGTGACTGTTGATGGTAGTACTTTGCATGCTAGAAAGTCTGAAACAGTTTGACACATTTTCATATAAAATATCCTTCAGCTTTTACAGGGTGAGAGGGATATGAGATTGTTCTTGCAGTTGTCAAAATCAGAATCTGTTGAGGCGTTGCCAGACAAGAAGTTGACAGAATACTTGCTCCAACTGTTGCTTCTGCAGCTCGGCAACAAAACTGAGCTTGTTGGTATTTTTCTTGTTTGAGAGGACGTTTCCAAAGCTCAATCACATTGAGTGATTGAAACTTGTTCTGCTGTAAACATCGAAGGATGAGAAGCTATTGCAGAGTTTAAGAATTAAGTGGATGTCTGTCTTAGCTCTGTTTGTTACTTTTGATGTTGAACTGATGGCCTGTCCTGACAAGGGCTGTTTTCTGTAGGCAAATGTTAGAGTTGCCTCAGATGTAACTGTCTGTCAGGTTTTTTTCCCATTAAAATGATGTTTACGCAGTCATGACTCCTTTGCAGGTAGCGAGTCCCAGTGTGGCCCACTGGCTGTGTACAATCAAAATGATCGCGTACTAGGAGGATCTTGCCAGCTTGTCTCCTGCAATCAGCTGAGGTAACAGAATATACTGGTAAAGAATAGGAGTACTTATTCAACAACCAGAGTATTTTCTGAGCAAGCTGCAATTATGTGACAAACCGGATATATTAGTGACTGGGGTGCTTCATTTGATGTAATTCATGAAATGGCGGCTGTTCGACATCAAGTCACAGTCAATGAGTAATTTGAACCATTTCTGTCTTACCGCAAAAGGTGGTAGAAGTTGCCTTTCCAAGGGTAGATTTTTCTGAAGAATCTTGCTTTTTCTTCCATTTTATAATTAGTATCTTTTTGCTTTTGTAAATTAGCTGGGCATGTGGAGGAGACAAAAAGTATTTTCACTGGTCAGCTACACCAAACTGTTAGAGGACCCTACTTCTAAAGCCTTTGGTAAAAGTTTTGTCAGCAAATAAGGTTACTGATGGACATGCATGTAATATGCAAAGGTCTCTTGTGCTCATTGCATTGCAGGGGAGGTAGCTACCTCTTCCTTTTCCCATTCCATCCCCACCCCAGGGCATTTCTGAATAAACCATTAAACTCTTTCTAACAGCGTAACTGAACTTTTTTGATGCTGAAACTCTATGTGGCTGTACAAAAAACCAAACATAGGCAGTCATGTCTGGAGGTGTTTCTGCAGCAATAATGCATTTGCAATAGCATCCTCCAGTTACTAGCAGGACTGCATGATTTATGTATGTTCGCTATACCAAGCTGCAAATCAGGAGAATCCTGGTATTTCCGAAATGAGAGTTGTAGAACTTGGGTAAGAGATCTGTTAGCACAGCATACGTATTACTGAAAGCAAGGAGATCGGGAAGTGTGTGCTATAATGGTTAGGTATCATGCAGAAAAGTGATGATAATTCATCTCAGATGGAGAGTTCAGTCTTCACTGAACTAGGGAAGATCAGGGGTTGACCATCTGAAAGTTTTCCAGTATTTGCTTGCTTATTGCATGCTACTCCTGTATGTGTGCATGTAATATGACTTGTCTCTGGTGACTAATTACACATACTTTTAGTTGAATGCTTTTTTAATTTTAATACGCACGATGGTGTGTATGGAATGTATTTCATAGCTTTGGGTGGAAGCTTTTCCTGGATGTCACGACCTATAGTCTGCTTTATGAGAATTAACACACTATCCCAGAGAGGTTTGTGTAGATTGTCCAAAGTTTGCATGCTCTGCTGAAATACTGAGGCTTCGGTGGACTTTTTCTTGAGGCTCATTTTGGCTGTTTCAATATGGCTTAAGTTAAAGGAGAAAAGAATTACTAATAGTTTTGCCACTATCAAAAAATTTTGAAATATTTTTTTAAATTTTAGTAAGACTTTCAAGAGTATCCCATGATGGCCTCTGCCATAGCAATTTCAAACTGGGTGAGGTGCTTCTTTCCCTGGCTATCACTGAATGACTGTTACTGGGCTGTTTGGAGACTTCAAAGGAGAAATTATCTTCTGTTACAACTAACAAAATCTCTTTTTACCTCAGAATCAGAGGTTACCATACAAACAGCGTTTCACTGACAAAATAGACCTGAATTCTAGTTTGCTAATAAGCTGAATTTTCCAATGTCAAATTGTAAAATGAATGTAGATTCTTATCCCTGCCACTTGGTAGCCAGGGGCACTCTAGAAGGATTGATATTTTGCTGTTGAAGTTGAGTTTGCTCTCAACGTGGACCACATTAGTGGTGAGTTACTGCACTAAAGGTACAGTAAAATTTGATACTGAGTGATTAAAAAAAACCAGAAACCACGCAAATCAACTAACTTCTGAGCTTTCTAGTTGTAGTTTGGCCACCAGTTGCCAAACCAGGAAAGGTTTTTGCATGACTCAGGTTGTCAGTGGACCGAAGAGGGAACAGATCAATTACGTTCATCGTTTGTTTTATCTGAACTTAACAGTAACAGTGTCTGCACAATGAACTTCTGAACACAATGAGCTTGACAGATAGTTAAACCAAATATACAAAAGGTTATCCATTCTTAGAGCTGGTTTTTATATGCTTATAGCAAATAAATTCAATATCTTTTTAGGCCATGAAACTCTAGTTTCTCAGTCATATTCCTCCTTCCTTCTGCAAGTTGTAGTGCAAGTTCAGGGTTTTCCTTAGACTTCATTTTTACTGTTGTCCAGGATCCTTCTTCACATTACTCCTAACTGCTCCAAGCCTCACTGGATCTCCTTTGATTTACTTATGGAATTGCTGCTTGGCTGGAGCATGTCAATCTGAAAAAACTCAGGGCACTTTAATTACACCAAATGGGGCAGAGCAGTGTATGGCTCTGTCTATAGGGTAAAGTTGGTTTAGCATTGGGGGTTATCATTTCCATTGAATCACGAGACCAAATGACCATAGGCCTTTGTACAGAAATAGGCTTGAGAGTAAACTGCCAAGAACGTGCATAGATGACCTGAGAATGGTAGCAGTCAGTTTGTGTAAAACTGAGTTGCGTGCACAACCTGGCATGCAGGCAGGAGCCTCCCAACGTTTGTCTGGTTGGAATTTGAAGGTGAACATGGAATTACTAACTGAAACACAGACTACATTGTGGGGTTTGCTGAACCCTGCTGCCATCTGTTAATTCAGGTAACCATTATCTATAAAATCAGAAACAGTGTAGTCTGAAGTACTTTTTTTCTTATAATAGTATATGGCTAGAACTTTATGGAAAAGCATATTAATTTTTCCGTTTCCTTCCCCTTATTTCAGCACAAATTTTAAGTGACTATACACCAAACTGGATCAGGTAAACGATCTGAGTTAAGACTAACAGCAAAAGTGAGCTAGTCTAAAACTGCATCAGAGTTATAATTAATAATGCTTACCTTTTACATGCTCCTCTTTCCACAGTATGATAAAATTAGTTTCTATGGTACATGCAAAAACAGCTGCCAGACTGTGACTGAAGGATAGCAAACTGAACTCTGGGATGGGAAGAAGCAACTGGGACTAAAACATTTGTTGCCAGAGGAAGAACTTTCGCATAGATACCCAACACCTGTTTCTGGCATAGGTTCATTGTCTGTAGGTGTCTCTCTGAGCTTAATCATTCACATATGTCTTGTCTTTCTGATGAAGTCAGGCAAAATGAATCACAATCTTAGCATGGTTTTAAGCCTAAGGTAAGCTTATTTCAAATAATACTGCCACAGTATTCTTCTAATCTTCCTTATGTTAGCATCAGAACCATGTTGCTTCTAAGTGGACCCAACTGTGTGAGGTTGGTTGAGGACAAATAGAGGGTTTTTAACTTTGCTCTTTAGCTGTCTCGGTGACCTGAGGTAACTCACCATTCTGCTTTACTATCACTAGTACTGACACATGGGTCAGTAAACTGTGTCTGGGAGTGGGGGAAGGTGCAGGTCTACTGTGGTGTAGCTTGTTTTTTGCTGTGCTGTGAAACTTCATTAATAAGCTTTCAGATTAACTTACTCTTTTCAAGCTATTTTTCAGGGCATTGGCTAGATTCTAGAGAAATATTTAGCTTGAAAAAAACCAGATTTCGAAAGCTTTAAGTTGTTAGAGCATCATCTTTCGCAGAGGAAATAGTACTGTTAAGCTTATCAAGTTGAATGGGAAGTGGTACAGTCAGTGAACTCTTGCAGTAATAAGTCTGTCTTTTTAGGTTGGCTAGAAAGATGCTAATGAAGAGGATACGGAGAACTTAATGATAACATTTTCTTACATTCACAATTACCATTTAACTTTGATAGACTGTAGTACACCTTGTATTCTGTAAGACCTTACTGAATTTAATAAAGGAGGGACTTGTCATTAAAAAAAAAAAAAAGGTAGCATAAGCTTAGAATTCTCAAATTTCTATGCTAAACAGCATTTGGGTCTCTGTGTTGACTTCTATTTCCTACAGTGTATTGCTGAACTTCATGCAACATCTGCTTTTGTTGTTGGGTGATTATAAGCATTGTATGTGGGTAGTTGCAGGGATGTTAGGATTTAAAAGGCTGAATAGCATACCTATGCAGAAAATCCTCTTAGCTCATTATGCACTTCGTTTTATCCAGGTAAGTTTATCATAAACTGTGATACAGAAGAATAAAAGACCCAGTCTGTTGAATGCATTAACTTATGCATTGCACATTTGAAAATTATTGCAACGTTCCTTCCTTTTTTTTTTTAATTCCTGAGTTAAAAATACTAAGGATTTGTACCAAACTTTTATTTATTTGATAGGTAAAAATCTCTTTATAGTATTTGTAGTACTTAATGTAATTTTTTGTTTGGGATTGTGGGCTACCACTTCTTACTAGAAACTTAATAGGCATAAATGTGAGGTAGAATTTTGGGGGGTCCTATTGCCTTGACCCTGTTGTATGTATTGCATTGAGTTTTTTCTAATATGGATAGCCTTATGGAAATTCATGTCAAATAATACAGCAAGAGCTGAACACTAAGTCTGTAAATGTTTAAAATGTGGGGGTTTTTTTCAGAGAAACAGGTGTAAGAAGTGTTGGTGTCTGTTAGATGCTAAAAGGCCGCAGCATTTCTGAATGGAGTTATCTTTTTCTGTACTCATGTCAAAACAATGCAAATACCACATCAATTCAGTGAGCTTGTGTATTAATCAGTAAGCTGTCTAAGAAATACTACATTCATAAACATATTTACCTTGTCTCCTTTTCCAGCAAGTCCTTTTCAAGTGAGGTTTCACTTAATTGCATTTGAATCCCCATATTCAACCCCGTTGTGGGGTTCAGTACTTCTGGTTGCAGGTGTAGATCTAGGCTTTACTGACTGTACAGTGTTAAAATATCTGGGAAAAAGCACCCTTTCCTTTTTACTTCAGAAATACATCCTGCCATTGAATGGCTCCATCATAGCATCAGCTCGCTCTTTCAGTTGAGAGAGAGGGGAAAATGGCACCTCATTTTAAAATCCCCGCTGTCTTCAATTTTGCTTATAACAAAGTTAACTGCCAAGTGCAACTCGTGTTGGTAGATAAAAGACTGTCTATGAAGAACGCTAGACTTCTCTCTTTGGAATGAGGTGTATCCATGTTCTCTGTTATTTACTAACATGTTACTATATAGTAATTATAATAGTGGTATTATACCATTATTATAAACAGCTGCTGGAAAACAGTTAGCAAAGGATCTGGAGAGCTGCAAAATAAAAGGGGGAGTCTGTCCTTTGAACAGTGACCCCAGTGGGATATTAACTTCCACTTCTTCCTTTGTAAGGCAAGTCAGTTGGATAGCTGTGGACAGTCCTTTTTGTTCTGTATGTCAGGAATGAAAACTGGTTATGTGTTAAAGGTTTTCTTGAGTTCTGTTACAGACAAATCTTACACGGGTTGTGTTTACATTATTACAAATAAGGAATTTTCAAGGAATCGACACTTCTCATCTTTTACATTAAAAAAAACCCTGCAGTGGCAACTTTACAAAATGATTACAGATTCTGGACTTGACATGTACTTACTGCAAAGGCTAATGCACCATTTGGTCCTGACACTGCAGCACACATCTGCTTGTATGAGTTATTTGCAAGCTTGTACAGCGGTTATTGTTAACTCCAAGTATGTTATTGTTTGTGCTGTTTCTTCATTTGCCAAACCAGTCTCTTTTGTCAGTTTAGCTTACTGGTACCAGTATTAAAAATTTTAACTTAAAGCCGTAAGAAAACTTTCTAAATGTTAAATTGACCACTGAAATTGAATGAATATGTAAAAAGAATAAAGGACCATTGCTGCAGATCTTCCAGTCAAAGATTTGGTGTTAGCAGACTTCTAGCAGTTCTTGTTCATGAAGAAATTCCCTGGTTAAAGTTATAATTAGTTTTAGAACAGCTTAATCTCACACAATTAGTGCGTTTCGATTGCCCTGAAATAACAGAACTGACTCTTTCCATCAGCTATACAATATGTGCATCTACAGAAGTAACTAGCTGAAATTATAGAAAGTAGTAAAGCTTTTGGAGACATTTAGTATCACATAGAGCAGAGCAGCCTCAGTTGTACAAGGAGCCTTTCGAGTTTTGGATGGGACTCAGGCTGAGAGAAGAGGAATTCCTGGCCCTTCTTGGGAAGGCAAGGAGAGAGAGAAAGGAGATGCAATACTAACTTTGTAGTACATTACTTGGAGCTAATAGTTTTGGATGACCTATTTCTTTCCTTGTTACAGGCTGTTAGCCCTATGTTGATTGACATTAACGGTGCAATTCAGTTGTCCAATTACAAGTTGCTGTGGCATTTAAGAAGCTCACATAGTGTGCCCAGAACATCTGCATGGCAGATATAGAGCCAGAGCTGTGCTCTGAACTGGCCGCTGGATACCACGTGGAACATTCAAGGTCATTTTGGTTTGTGCCCTAGATGGTATTCTGTCTCAATGCCTATATGTAGGCACCAAACAAATCGATCAGAAATGATTGTGATGTGATCATCCACTTTCTAATGCATTTTTACAGTTTCTTCTTTATAGTTTTTTTGTTTCACTGACTGAGAAACTAGCATGTAAAAATAGGCAATATCTTTCAATATGGGGAGCGTTATTTTGTCTTGCAGTAAGAAGTTTGTATTCTATACTTGGATTTAGGGTTTAATAAATACATAATATTTAATCTAGAAGACAGTATATTTTTATACTAAGCATGCTGAATTCAAAGTCATGCTCAAACATAACATTTTCATCTTAGAAAAATCAGTTTTCTTCCCCTGTATGTCTTATCTTCAGCTCTGAATATTTTGCTTAACTTCCTTATAATCATGGTCTGGAACATGTTTACATGGAACATGAAAAATAAATAAATTAAAAACCATTTTTGTGTAATGCTTTTAATTAACATCCAAGGAAGTTACTTGTACTAGGATAGGTCTTACTACAAATCCTAAACTGAGAACTACACGTACATTTAAGAACAGCTTTTGACTTGAACTAATGAAAATCATTTATTGTGTACTCTGAGGTATCTGAAGTAAATTAGTAGTTTCTGAAAAAAATATGAAGTTTCCAATGAACAAATAGTTCTGTTGATAGCCTTTCTTCTTCTCTTGGGACCTACTTTTCCTTTAAAAGAAACTTGTTAATCTGAGGCTCCAAATTTTCCTAGCTGTGGATTTTAAATATGCTTTGTCTGTACTAGGTTTTCTTGAAATAGTGATTTTACCTTGTGTTACCCCACACATTCGGAGGATGTTAGTAGTCTGTAACTGACACCCTTTTCTCAGATGAGGCACACCTCATCAGGCATCTCTGAAGAACTGCAACTCCTGCCGCTTTGGTAGCAATTTGGGCTCATGTTGGGAGTGCCTATCCAGGCAGATCTTGTGAATAGGTAAAAGGGGAAAAAATAAAAATAACACTGCTGTTTGGAATGAACATAACAGTTTGATTTTGTTAAATAAAAGACAGTTTGATTGCCAGAGCTCAAAAGCACATTAGCTCTCTGGCTGTGGGGTACCAGTCCAAGGAATAGGTCTTTAGTCCACGGAGGGTAACTACTAGGGCTCAAAGTGCTGATATGTAGACCTGGGTTGCTAGAATGAAACAAGATGTTAATCCAATTATACACGTTATTTGTAGTGCTGGTGGCCGTGTTACTTACAGAATAAAATGCAGCTATCTTTATAATTCCTAAAAGTTTGGAAGGCCTATGGTTGGAACGGATTTTTGATGCCCTGTGGCACTCTTGTTCTAAGCTGATGCCCCGTTAGCTGGACCACTGCACTAATGGCAAGGCATCAAAAGCTGTAATTTACAGGATTCTTAGAAAATTACAGACACTGACTGTAGGTGTCACAGATTTAAGGTAAGGTTTTCCTCTGTGAAATAAAACTTGTAACTTAGCTGAGGTAATTCTGCAGCTGGGAACAGGAATTCTAGCTGAAATGCAGAGGAGGGGAAGGAAAGGTTAATTCAGGCTTTTTTTAGCGTCTGTAGCATGAAGGCTTCTGGGTTGGAACCCTGCAAATTAAAATCTGTTGTCCATAAGCACCTAGTTCTTTCACTGATTTAAGGAAGGACTTTGATTGTGGTAGGAAAGCTGGGTATCCTTACAAGCACTTTGTCAAAGGCGGTAAGGAGTAAAATGAGGGTTGGAGGTTTTGGGAGGGGTTTGGATTCTCCCCCCTAGTTCTGGTTGGAAATGCGAGATGGGATTCAGGATCTTGAACATTTAACAATAGGATGAGCCACCAAGTAGCATTAACCATTATTTTTACATTTGACTAGTGGCTTTGGGATGAAAGACTTCATGTTTATTTGCTAATTTTGAGTTGCCATGTAACTCTGTTATTGTGCTTGTTATCTTTGTTTCTCTGCCTTATTGGACTTCCTTTTGGAAATTAAGTACAAGGTAAAGTCTTCTTTAATGAAGTTAAATAAATTTAAATAAATTATTTCTCTTGTTACTGGTTGTTGGGGGGGTAGTAGCACAGTATATCACAAATTCTTCAGAAACACAATTTCTAAGCTCTCATAATTATGTATATTTTACAGAAGAAAAAAAATCATTCTGCAGGAGTCATTTACTACCTTTATAAAATCAAGCATTTTTAGGATAAAAAAAAAATCTTCACTGTAACTAAATTAAACAGGTTGGTCATTTGTAACAAAGTTTTCATGGTAATTTCAAAAGTTTGAAGCTGTAAAACTAGAAATATTTTAAAAGCAAATTGTTTCATGACCTGTCTGTTAAGCTAGAAATTGGGTTTTTTTCTTCTGAAACTCATAATATAACCTGAGTTATTTCTGATGTCTCCAAGAAGCTGCCTAGTGTATTAATTCTGAAGTGAATTAATTGATATGTTGAAGACTGAAGTTATTTTTATTAAAATTTTAACATCCTAGAAATCTTTCCTAAATGACAGGTTTTGGAAATACTCGTTAATTTTTCCAATGTGCTCTCATTCTTAAATAGCTTATTTAACCTATGATCACAAATCTTTGTGAAGGTGTGTTGTAACATATAATACCACGACATTCAAGTCATCTGAGGATAACTAATATATGTGATTTCATTGTACCTGACTGTCAAATGTGTATTTCTTTATTTAGGTTCAGACAAAGAAGGAAGAAACTTTGCCACCATCACTTAGTCAAAACATTCCAACTTTCTATTTTCCTCGAGGATGTCCTAAGGAAAAAGTGAATATAGATGCTGTGATTGCCAAAATTGAGAGAACTTTCTCTGAGTTTCCAAATGAGAGGGCAACGTTAGAAGACATGGGGAAGGTTGCAAAGGTGAGAACTTACTGGCTGTCCGCTTTTAGTACTGTACACCTATGGAAAGGAAACGAGTTCTGTGTGCTTTGTGTTCTTGGATTATGCATTTTCATCTCCTACAAGGTAGTACCAGTAAGACATCATATTCAGCATTGTTGATAGCAGAGTTATGTGTGGAAATCTTTGCATTAACTGTCTCAAATGGCCCTACATTTTGCTTACAAAAAGAAACAACATTAAAACAAAACTTGAACTATTTTTTTAGTTGCGTAAACCACCAGATACTGAGGGGCACATTGTATGTTGTTCTGTCTTACGTTTTGACCAACAGACTTAAGGCAAAAACACTGTTAGTATGCATTTTATTTTCAGGAGTCCACACTGGTTTCTCTCATTCATCAGTGTCATGAATCTCCATTGTAAAGACACTGAAAGACAGAATGGTTTGGTAACTTGACATTATAGGCCTCGAGTTATTACTGAAGAGCTAATTTAGAGTTATGGCACAGTGACAAAATACTGAGCTTAGAAAGCAGCCAATATTTTTCAACTTGTGTGTAATGGACAATAAGCTAGTTAAATTAAACTTGAATCTCCATTTTGTTATATTGAATGAATGCTTGAAATATCACTGCAAGTCATGGTCTTGGTTATGAGTCTCAGGTTCTCATCCCCCTTCCTTTCACTTTGCATTTAAAGTCCAGAGTCTAGAAAATAGAAACAAAGACTTCTCACAAGAGCAAGACTGGACGTTCAGAAACTCCTTGGTTGCCTCACCAGAAGTGTGTACCTGCTAAGCTGGGTGGTGAGATTTCCTGCCTTCCACAGCTCCTTTCCACACAGAAGTGGGAGGATGTGGAAGAGACCCTTCCCTCTCAGCAGGAAAGGTGGAAGGGTCCAGTCACATACAGTTCAGTGATGAAAGGCTCCCTCCTGAAGGCTCTCAGTCTGAGAAGTATTTGTCAAACTCACTTTTTATTATTTTTTTGAAGTACTGAACAAACTATTGCATGAGAAGTAACTGGCCTTTTGCTCCAGAGACCTTATACATCTTGCAGTATTCAATCTTACTTGAGATCCACATGGGTCTCAGAGGTGCTGGCATGTCTGACTACTCCAAATCATAGTCAGTTTTAGGCAAGAGATAGGTACTTAGCTGTTACGACTGAGGAAGCTTGGAGCAGACACAAGCAGCGCTGTAGGGATATGTGGGAGCAGTGAAGTTGTGAAGGTGTAACTGCTGGGTATCCTGAAGCAAGATAGCTGCTGCTCAGGGCAGGCTGGCCTACTACTTAAAATTGGATAGGTGACGTGCCACGCATGGATGCAAGGATGCAGATGAGTTGAGCCATCCTCTGAACCAGACAAATGTAAATTTGCTCCAGTTCAGAAGCTGTGTAACTGTGCTGTCTTGAGCTTAGCTTAGAGACACCCAGCCCTTTAGCAGAGCTTATTAGCCTGGACGCTGTTCAGCTAATTAGAGAGTGGACAGAGCAATGAGACTGCATTCATCTATTAGGAATGCCGCGAGTTGCCCTATGTTTTGCTTTCCACTTCCGGATTTCAGCCTAAAGCAGTCGCTTAAAATTAATTATTTTGGAAGGTGCAGTTGGTTTCAGAAACAGTTTACAAAAAAATTGGTGCCTTAATGTTTCTTTCTTAACACTTGTAAAATTAATTTTTGAAAGATAAATAAGAGAGTAACCCTCAGATAAGCAATCAATAAATTGACTTGATGTATACTTTAATTCTAGGCTTGTGAATGCCCACTTTACTGGAAAGGTCCTTTGTTTTATTGTGCTGGAGGTGAGCGAACAGGATACGTGTCAGTTCATAAATTTGTTGCAATGTGGCGGAAGTAAGTAGATTACTTTTTTAGAAGTACTGCATTTTTTTAATTGAAATGTGATATTTTAACCTCTGAATGAGATCCAGTCTGTAAAGGGGAATAAAACACTTTCCCATAATCAGCCATTGATGGCAAACTTGTACCTGGGAAAATGTAACTAAATCATCACTTTTAACATAAACAAACAAACAAATCTTTTTTTTACAGGGTTTATAGTTTTTAAAATGTTTGGTAAATGACTGGCTGTTAATGGGAAAAGTGAAAACCATGGCCCTAACTTGCAGATGCCAGTTCTGGACAAAATGCTTTTTATTCTTTTAGTTTTCCTTCCCGTTCTAACTTTAAAATGTCCTTCTGTGTAATCAATTACATGGTGTACCCACATCCTTTTAACATAAATGTGTGAGACATACAGTTCTGATAAGTTCACTTGGAGTGTGCTTTGACATTTGTAATTAGCTTTTGAATTAAATGTTGTGGTTGCAGTTTCATAAACCTTGCTCTAGCCTGCCTGTAGAAGGTAGCACAAGCAGTTTTCTGGGTAGAGTATTAAATGGAAATACTTACATTTCAGAATACTTCAGACCTGCTATGATGATGCTGCAAAGTTTGTTCATCTTCTAATGAACCCTGGATGCAACTACTTGGTGCAAGACGACTTCATTCCTTTTTTACAGGTAAATGGCAACTGAAACTAGTTCTGGAAACACAACAAAATGATGAGCTGGCAAAGCCCTGAATTTTTTGAGCTAAACGTACCTTTTCATGGTCTTCATTAGAGTTTATTGATAACATTTAGTGTAATTTGCTTTGTATAGTCCACTGAGATGCTAGTGAGTGACTTCTTTTACAGTTAATAATTTTGTATAAGGTGAGGTCTTTAAGAGCTACAGTAAGGTGCATGGATTTAAAATTGCGTGCAGGAATAGCACATTTATCAGAGAACCCTTACTGTTTAGAAAGGCAGTTGAAGTTAAGGAGGGCATTTGGAGAGCAAAGGAAAAGTAGCGTATGAATTCAAGACCTAATACATCTTCTCTCAAACTGCAGCAGACACCACCTTTGCTAATGAATGAATAAAACCCAAACTGACTTTTACTGAATCAGTCAGCCACAGAATTACAAGCTACAGGACTCAGCAACATTCAAAAATCTTTAGCCCATCTAAAAACAGGAAAGCTTTTGTTTATCTGGCTTCTTTAAAAGATAATTTTATTTTTTAAAAGTTAGCAGTGTTATTAGCATGAAGCATGTTGTAAATGAAGTTAACATTAATGATTGTGGTACTGAATTTGCACTGTTTTGGTTAAGGAAGCAGATGTGCTGTCCTGTGCTAATATTTTTATATAGTCACTAATGAATGCTGTTTGGGATGTTGTTACTGCTTTTGTTTTGGTAGGATGTGGTGAATAGTCATCCCGGCCTATCGTTTTTAAAAGAAGCATCTGAATTTCATTCTCGGTACATTACCACAGTAAGTGATTTTTATTTGGAAAAGCTATTTTTTGTTAGCTAAGTAGGAAAATCAGAATTGTTAAGGTTAGTCAATATATGTAAGTATCTTTGCCCCTTGAGAAAAGTTGAGTATGCTGTCAGTCTTCATTTCTATGTAACTAGAAATCTTGTGAAGAATGACTCAGTTTCCTAAGCATCATAGCTTTTCTTACCATTTATAAGAAATTGTTGAACTTCATACTAGTATGAAGAGAAACACTGCATTGTAATAGTGTAGAATAAGTTAATGAACATTAAATGAAGAGCAGACTGTTATCTTAAGCACTTGATTGTGGCTATAGACTGCACTTGTTAGAATCCTGACCTTACTCTGGGATTAATTAAATGGAATTTTGAATGGAAGTTCTATATTAATGTGATTATCTTCAGTATTAAGTAAAATAACGATAATATTGAAGCTGCTTGCCACATTCCTCTCTGGGGATTTTTCTTTCTAAGCAGGTTTTATACATAAAAAGTTCCATTTCTCTCTTCCTACAGTTATGCGACTGAAGTATTCTTTCTGTACCCAAGGGAAAAAATCAGTGACATTAAATTTTCTGAACTATAGGCTAGACAGCCGATTCCACTGAAGTCTCAGAAGATGAAAATTCTTCAAAATGACATTCAGTTCACTTCTTTGTGCATGTGAAAAATAGCTTAATGAATATTCTCCAACAAAAACATGGAGAGCTGATCAGCTTATAGTTTGACCCAGACCAAAACTATGGAAGCTTTTTTGAAAGCATTTGGTTTTGGTTCCTCATATCCTTCTTATAGAGACTCGCCAGCCTATCAAGTATGCCCTGCTGCATTAGGGTTTGCTTCTTGTTATAATGATTATGTGAGCTCCCAGAACTTTCTTGTCAGATGTTACTGAAAGCAGTGTTCTGCCCATGAGTAGTTTTCTTTCTTAATGGATTCTGGGTGGTAGCCAAGACTGCTCTGCTCTAAAATTGTGAAAGCTTGCTGCTTGTCCTGAAGGACCGTAGGAGGTAAAAGGTCCTGCCATTTTCAGTTACTTTTCTTTGGAGGAACAGCTCATTCAGGTAGGCCTGAGTCTAACAATATTGAATAAATCAGAGCTGGCAGTACTTTACGAACAAAATTTAGTGTAGTCTTCAGTAGAAATCAGTGTTTAATCAAAAATCTTAGAATTAAACTAGCAATGCTATGAATATAGCAAAAATATTTAGAATGCTATTTTGCAGAACAAGAAATGGCAAGAGAACTATTCCCTTTCTTGTTATATTTTAGGATGGAATAACAGTTGCTCAATACAGTCTTCTAAAATTCTGTCCTGCAAGTTATTATTAATAATTATAGATTATTTTCTCTAAGGTGAAATAAGGCATTTCATGCCTGTATTCACTTTGCTTTACCTTGCCTACGTGAAGTTTTATCTAAAGGACTTTGTAAGCACTGCGGCTGAAATTTAACGTCTGTTCGTGCTAACTTCCAGTTACAGATTAAATGATCCATTCTTCTGCTGCGTGTATTTGTATACATATATGCGTATATATATGTGTATGCATATATGCATTGCATACATCTCTTCAGCGGAGCAAGTGTCTTGTAAGTGTTGTTCAACCATGGAAGCAAAGAGTTCTGTCTGCTAAGGTATAGTGTAGGCTGGTTGGTCAGTCTAGTGGTGAAGTTGGGGACACCCATCCAAGATAAAGGTGTAATATGTTAAAAATGTTTGCCCTGACAAATCAGATACTATAATTAATCTGCAAGTACATTATGTATTCATCTGAACTGCGAATTCTTGAAATTGTAATCCCTGCATTGCACCATTTCTCTCCCTTCTGACAAACCACTGTTCAACACAGTAAAGAAGGCAGTTCTCTGACAGTTTGCTTATACTCTGCTTTGATTCACTTTAGAAAACTTTAAGTCTGTTCCCAGTTGTCTTTAGCAAATATCCAATTTTGTTTTTATTTTTAGACCAGTTAAATGTGTAACAGATGAGATAATGACATGCAGATGGATTAAGTTGCAAAGCTAAGGCAAACCTTTTTAGAAAAAATTGCTTTGTAGTATAAGCCAAAAATGGGCCTTCCTTAAACTCACAATTAGAATTAAGTTAATTAAATTTCAGAAGCAGGCTAGTCTGTTCTCCTTTCTGCATTTATTGAACCAGCTGTTCTTGTTAAAAGTAAGAGCTGTAGAGCTTGCTGCATACTACAGTTTAAGCTTTATTTTTAAATGTTATGAATATATTACTCTTCTATTTGTAATTTAGAAATTACTGGTTTGTTTAAACTGTTGATTTACTGCAACTAAAGTCTGAAGTGATAAAAAATTAAAGTCTTTAGTTGGGAAGAGGTTTTATTTGGGGGAAGAGGGTTCCTAAAGAGATGGGGGTTTTTAGCTAGTAACTACTGTGTTGCAAATTAAACGCTACACATGCAGTATTTAGTCTTGCTAATTAGCAGGTATAATCAATCTCCAATTAAGCACTTACAGTTCATAATATGTTAAGGGTTTTTGTCTGGTTTTGTTAGTGGTTAATGACTGACTTGAAATGTGTATCTGGTTGACTTAAACTAATTGAGGTGAATACTGAATTCAGTTAAGAAACAGAAAAAAACATATTTTAACCTCTTACGTTTGTAAACTAAAACTAAGAAAATTATGCAGAATGCATGAGTTGAGCAAAATAACGTATGTGTAAAATTGATTTAAACAAAGTGTTGGATAATTAACTGAATTGATTTGTTTCTGGTTCCGATAACCTGTCATGGCACAAGAACTACTCATCATTCTTGCATAGATATTTTTGTTCTTCAGTTATAAAACACTTATGTACTACTTTTAATACTGTTAACAAGTTTCTTTCAAGTAACTTTAAATAGAGTAAAATTAAATGGGGAAAAACATATTCTTTCTGCACCCGCAGGAAGTATTTCTGTCAAGTGTTGATTTGTTGTATTTGTGGACTTCAGAAGTAGTAACATCTCCCCTGTACTCTGATCCTTAAACAGTCCCAATTCTGTTGCTGTAACTTTATTTATGAAGTAAAATAATATTGTAGTAAATGTAGGTCTTTAAATCTGGAGCAATGTGATATATTAATAGGTTTATCAGATAGTATCTTGTAGATCTGGAGGACTGGGAGGTGGTGAAATTGCCAATAGACATATTCTAGATTGCATACAAGTAGTTAGCAGCTTTACTGTGAGAGTTATGGGTACTGCAGCATTGAAATAAGACTTGCCATGATGAGTTTAGATACAGATTTAGAAATGGTTTGGTAATACAACATACAAGAGAAGCATCAACCTGCTAAGCAGAAAGAATATAGAAACAGGGGAAAGATGGAGTCCTGTAATGCAGCTGAGCTGTAAGACTTATCTCTGACAAACGTTTGGGAGGGTGTTTAGTTGGCATAGCTAACATGACTTTTCCATTTTCTGTTTCTTGCAGGTTATACAGAGAATATTTTATACAGTAAATAGGTCTTGGTCTGGGAAAATAACTTGTAACGAGCTCAGGAAAAGCAACTTTTTGCAGGTACATAATATCTAAAATTTTGCAAGACAGATGTTTCTACAAGTTTTAAAACTGCATTAACTAAATGCTTAAGGGACTAACATAAGCAGCATGTCTTCCTTTTCCAAAAACTAGTGAAGGCTCGATTGCCTTAATTCTTATACAGAAGAATACGTTCAAATGTGATCTTTCAACTAGAGCTGTGTATATATGCATATTTGTTTAGCAGAAGTCTGACTGATCTCATTCTTCTGCGGATGCATTAATTTTCTACCTTGTGTTCAGTCCTTGCTGTCATGCTGCATGGTCTGCACTGTCTCTAGAGATAAAAATTGTTCCACTGAAATAGCATTAGATATTAACTTGGTTATGAGAACTCAGATGATTCAACAAATGTCTTACAAATTTTTTAATGTGTTCTATTTATCCTTCTGATAATAGAATGTGGCATTATTGGAAGAGGAAGCTGATATTAACCAGCTGACAGAGTACTTCTCATATGAACATTTTTATGTTATCTATTGCAAATTTTGGGAGCTGGATACAGACCATGACCTCTATATTGATCGGAAGGATTTAGCTCGACATAATGATCATGGTATGACTAATGAAGCGCCTTTGTTTATATGTATAAAATTACCTGTAGACTTTCAACTGAGGAAGTGGTTAACTGCCAAGTCCTGTGTTCATGAGTCTGTTGGTATAGCTGATCCTGCTGACTCAGTGAAATAAAGCAGAACATGTAATCTGCAGTGCTGCTTTGTGTCTATCAATACCAAATTTGAGGAAAATTCTGAATTTGAGTTCTGATCTTGGCAAAGAAGTAGAGGAAAAAAATCATTTAAGTCTTGGTATATTATAAATGGCTGCATTTGGTGATTTGGGCTTGTTATCTTGGAAACTATCTTACTGATACTATTCAAGTAGCATGGCTCTTATAGCAAGGTATGAAAAGAGCAGAAAAAGAGAAACTCATGTGCGGGTAGTTCGCTTATTTTGAAGTTTTGCTAACTCAGCTGGCAGTACATTTTGGTTTAATACTACTTAGTAGCTTTACATTTTCTGCGTTCGCAGTATACAATGACTGATTCTGTAGTCTTGTGCACTTGTACCTATTTCAAATATTCTTGTAGCTTGTATGGAAATGTTGGAGTTTTTTAGATGCTTTGTGTCCCTTGTCATCTTAAAAGCATTCCCTTCAGGACTGGAAAGCTTACTTAAGCACAAAGTGATTATGGAATATTATCGCACATTAGGAAGAATAAACACAATTCTAATTGATTACTTCCGAAAACATGCCTGCTGAAGTCTGACTACACTTTAGGACACTGAGGAAGGAAAGCTTCTTTCATTTAAGTGGTTGCTCTGCCGGGTTAGTACACCATAGAATGGAAGCAGAACTGATATGATGTCACTTGCAATTTAGTTTTGCATCCTTTAAAACATGGAATATTCATTAAAGCTCAACAGCTGCTGCTTAATGATAACTAGGCTAAATAAGGGCATAAAAAGGATTTGGTAATCCAGCTTTAGTTTAAAACATCTTATTTTTGCATGTCAAAATTGCATAACCTTGTTTCATCAATCCTGTCCTTTCGTACTGTCACTGGTCTAAAATTAGGCTAGATCAAACACTTAAATGGAGTAAGAAAATACTAAAGTAGCTGTTGTTGAGAAGGTTGAACAACTTAATTGTAGATGAGAAGCAGCAGCAGCACATATGTCTGAAACAAATTGACTACCCTATGCTTCTGGGGATAAATACTAAGTGTAGGGACTAGTGTCCTTAGTAGAATAATACAGTGATAGCATCACCATAAGTACATAAAAAAGATTAATTATTTCAGTGGTTAACCACCTGCTTTAATTATCGGTATTTCTGCAATGCTGAAAAAATATTTCGGAGGTAGAATAGTGAGAAGTAATTCTCCTTCTGTGAGAACAGTATCATGTGCTGCTTTCAGTACCACCTACAAATTCTTCAGGATAAATTGAATATTCTTTACAGCAGTAGTGCTCAGTTAAGACATTTCTACAATCCCTGAAATGCTTTCAAAATAGAAGCACTGATCAGAACCATGTCAGAAATAGACCCGTGTCAGAATCAGTTAGGTATGCTTATTGTGCATTAACATGCCAATTCTACTTTGGCTCTATGCCAAGGTTGTATGAAATGTAATGGCACTGGAAAACATGATTTACTTGTCAAAGAACTGGTAAATGCTGTCTTATTGATCGGCCATTTTATTACTTTTATTACATTACTACTTTTGTATTAAGTCTCAATTCAAAGCTGGTTGATTTCTGGCTTTGCTTTGGAGACTTCATGTTAACTGATCCTCTCTAAGAGTACTCAAAGGGGTTGAGGAGCACTACACTTGATCTTTCTCACAGACGTGTATATGTAAGAGGGTTCCAGTAAACTCTTCAACTAGACAGTGCAAAGCAAAAATGACTTACGTATATAAGTGACACTATTTTAAACCTTTTTTTCACAGCAATTTCAAATAGAATGATAGAGCGGATCTTCTCAGGAGCAGTAACAAGGTACTTATTCTGTATGCTGATCTAAATCCAAATTGGTGTTTGCTTGTTAAATTGTGTGATATTCCCAGAAAAAAATGCCTTCCCCTTGAAATGGAGCCATGAATGTCAAGATTTAGTGTTGTAGTTTACTCTAGTAGTACTAGAGTGCTCTTGGAACCTTTGGCTCAGTTGAGTTCTTTACTTTACCCATACGAACAGCTGCCATTGGATATTGTATACTTTAGCAGGGATGGGAGTGAGGAAGGGAAGAAATGTTGGCATTGTTGTCTTTCCATCCCTCAAACCTATAAAATTTTCAAAGGGAATTGGGCTTTTCAGTACTACTTGTAAAATCCATGCTTATTGCATCAACAAATTTACAAAAATGCCTCCAGTTGAGTTAATTCACATTTTTTTTACAGTCATTCTTCATTTTTCTCACTTGGATTGACTTCCTCTTGGGTACTTACAGCATTTTACTCATTTTTGAAACTTTTTGCTAGCACGATATCTGCAGCTAGAGAGCAGCTGATAAACAGAAATAACAAAAGCTGAAATGAGTGAAATGAGACTTGGCAGACATGTCTAGAGATACTCCTTTTGCAAGTTTTTTGGGCAAGACAAAACATACACCATATTTTTCTAGAAATCTTGAGGATAAAACAGCAAAAATGGATTTTAGGAAAGAAATGTAGAATGTCTAGGAAATGCCTGCCTGACTCTTCATTAGACAGGTTAACCATGTGTCTTCAGAACATATTTGGATGCTGTGGTATGGGAGTGGAAAGGGGCAATTATGTTCTTGCCACTTACTTCATGAATGTTTTTATTTCATTTTAATCTTCATATTTTCATTTCAACACTTTTAGCTGTGGAGTTCTGTACAGCTTTGAGTTCTCATCACTTCGACCTGAATTGGAAGTGTTATGTCTAAAAGGCATGTGTATTTGTATATTTATTTATTTATTAATTAATTGAGATATCTCTTTTGTTAATGCTGAAGCAGTGGTATTGCTGCCCAGGAAGGAAAGCGGTATGTCCTGGACAGCATGCTGCCTTACTTTTTACCCACTGCAGTGGAAATGGAACAGAGCATGCAAGCTCCTTATCCTGAACGATCAAAGTATTCCGTGACAGGTCACCTTACAAACACTGCATCACTTAGGAGTAAATAAACAGTTAACAGCACCAAGGAAAATAATTCTTAATTTTGGTTAGTAAAAGCTAGGTGGTTTAATATAAATCTTCTCTTTCCTCATTCACCTTCAAGAGGCAGAAAAGCACAAAAAGATGGGAAAATTAGCTATGCTGATTTTGTCTGGTTTTTGATATCTGAAGAGGACAAGAAGACACCAACTAGGTAAGAATGAATTTATGTTTTAACAAAAATAAAGACTGACTTTATTGGTTTTTCAGTCCTTACATGGGGATCACTGATGCTCAGCAGGAACTGTGATGGAAGGAGCTAGACTATAAAAACAGGAGTGGAAAACTAGCCTAGTTCATTGCATCATTCTTATTTATCTCCTGATGTTGATGCTGTAGAAGTCTATTTTAATGACTTTTAAGAGGCTAAATATATGTTATTGTTCTTACATACAGGGTCATAGATAAAGGGAACTGCAGTTTTTGCATGATGCCAGTGACTTTGTGAAACTATACAGCTAGCATTAGCTGTAGCGTATTCATAAGAAACCTATTGCGTGACATATTGCTGTCTTGTTCAATATGAAAAAAAAGAACTTGTGGCCTGATGCACAATCCATTTTGATGCACAACCCCACGCAGCACTACAGGCTGGGGGGAGAGTGACTGGAAAGCTGCCTGACGGAAGGGTACTAGGGGCCCTAGTCAGCAGCCAGCTGAACACGAGCCAGCAGTGTGCCCAGGTGGCCAAGAAGGCCAACAGCATCCTGGCTTGTGTCCCAAACAGCATGGCCAACAGGACAAGGGAAGCGACTGTCCCCCTGTACTGGGCACTGGTGAGGCCGCACCTGGAATGCCGTGTTCAGGGTTGGGCCCCTCACTGCAAGGGGACGTGGAGGTGCTGGAGCGTGTCCAGAGAAGGGCAACGCAGCTGGTGGAGGGTCTGGAGCACGAGGCTTATGAGCAGTAGCTGAGGGAACTGGGGGTGTTTAGCCTGGAGAGGAGGAGGCTCAGGGGGGACCTTACTAGTAGCCCCCTACAGCTGCCTGGCAGGAGGCTGTGGGCAGGTGGGGGTCGGTCTCTTCTCCCAAATAGCTAGTGACCGGACAAGAGGAAACTGTCTCAGGGTATACCAGGGGCAGTTTAGATTGGATATTGGGAAAAACTTCTTCGCTGAAAGGGTGGTGAAGCATTGGAACAGGCTGCACAGGGAGGTGGTAGAATCACCATCCCTGGAGGTATTTAAAAAAAGCCTAGATGGGGTACACAGTAGCATGGTTTAGTAGTGGACTCTGCAGTCCTGAGTTAACAGTTGGACTTTATGATCTCCAAGGTCTTTTCCAACCTAAACAGTTCTATGATTCTAATTTGATTTTTCATAGGCTCCCTTGAGTTTCTGTGTAAAACCACATGTTCTAATCCTTTCCTCCTTCACCCACTCAATTAACAAGTGTGTTTTAAAATGAAGTAATGTGTGCCATGGCAAATGCCAGCAACTTACCACAATAGATGGTGTTAAAAGACTTTCTATGGCATTATGGAATGTAGTCTTCAGTCTAGTTTTGCATCTGTAAGTAGTGTAGCCTTAAAAACGGGCAACATCCATTCTTGAAATTCTATAATAACTTTGTGTAAGCAGTTCTTTGCTCTTAATTACTGAATTTCAGCATTGAATACTGGTTTCGCTGCATGGATCTTGATGGGGACGGTGCTTTGTCTATGTATGAATTGGAATATTTTTATGAAGAACAGTGCCAAAAATTAGATAACATGGCCATAGAACCTTTGCCATTTGAAGACTGTTTGTGCCAGATGCTGGATCTCGTGAAGCCACAATGTGAAGGTAAAATCCTTTTCCATCTGTAACTTCTGTTTTTCTGGATTAGGAGTTTAGTGCACCCTTAAGAGCATTCAATTACCTTTAAAAGAATATGCCTTTAGGTTGACTTTTCTCTGAAGTCTGTTAGAGCTTAATAATCGGATGGTCTTCCAATGGCATGCATAATTTTCATAGTAAAAATTAATATGCTGCTTTAAAATTCCTTGTAAGCTTTTATTTTGGGCTTGTAGCCGTTTTGTCACTATGTGGCTAAGGTGATGTTCTCAAGAAAAGCTGTTGACTGTTCTGTTCACTGGCCTCTTACCTGTTCCAGTACTCATTTAATTGAGATTTCTTCAGAGGCAACAGTTTTTAAACAATGTTTGTCTCTAGATCAATAATGACTTTTTTAGTTTAGAAGCTTAAGCTGCCCTTAGGAAGTTCATGCCAGTGGGCTTAAAAATAACTGAATCCTAAACTGGTCGTAGGTTTTTGGCTGTTTTCTACATTCATTTGAACCTTCATCAACCTGAATTCTGCTCTCCTGCATTTGACATATACGATTTTTAGCTGATGAAAATTCAGCTTACATTTTACACTGGAAAAAACCTTAGGAAGCGAGCATCATGCTCACTTCACATTTGCCCTTCTGTGCTGCTCAATACTGAAAATATTTTTGTATGCCTTAGTAGACATTTTACTGAGTGGTATCTTGTATGTTCATGACCCCTGTGCTGTTCCTGGTATTTGTCTTAAGTTGATAAAACTGTTGTAACCATGATGGATTAGTCTCTTCAGGGATTTGTTGAACTTGACACAACTGAGGTCAGCTTGTATCTACACTTAATGTCTCAACACTTGACCACAGTTAGCACTAATAACCCTTGTTATGGCTACACTTTTTAGTACGAATTTCAGTGTGTAAGAGGACTTGGAATACCATTGGTTGCTATTATTATGCAGACTCTGCATTGCAGTAAATTTAGAACTCGCCTATTTGCTCTTGAAGAGTTTGATAGCAGTAGCAACCTCTATCACATATACTAATGTTTGCTCTTTTTTGTGGTAGAAGATTGTTGACCATCTCTTTTTAATGCTTTTGCTTAGTGACTGTAGGACTGTGCTAGTGTTTCACACTTAAGACACTTCCAGATGTAGCACTGAGTTTTTCCTAGTTGAATGTCAAGTGTCACTATAGTTCCGTGTGTAAGATGGTGCTTCTGTTTACTGTCTGTACAATTATGGTTAGAGAATCAATTAGTAATAGTCTTATTGCCCACCTTCTTTCTAGTATTAAGAATATTTATGTTACAATAAAATCGATTTTATTTTAAAAAGGTAGTTGTCTCTTGTCTCTTACTGAGACATAATTGTTTGCATGCTGAGGGAATTGAAATAGCTGAAAACTAGAACTTAAAGCTTCATGCTCTTATTTAACCCAGGCTAAAATGTATTTTCTAGGTGACAACATGCAGATAAAAAAAATTGTAAATGAAAAATTAGTATTAAGTATATGTAAACTGGAAACTCAATCCGAGGTATCAGTGGAATGAAGTCCCAGGCCAACACTATGATTGGTGATTTCCCACCCTGGGTGGTGGGAAACATTTCAGGACAAGTGAAGCAAGCTGTGAGGAACATACTTAGGTTATGTGGTTGCCTACAATAGCCTCCTGAACTCGGAGGTTCCCTTCCAGTCTTGTACGTTAGCTTCTGAAAGGCAGACATTTTCAATAATGTTTCTGTTCTGCATTTCAGATGGAACAAGACTGATGTATCTGTTCTGTGTCATGAAGATGATAAAAGGAGGCAGGGGAACACACCAAGATGAGAGTTACTCAGGGCAACAAAAATGAAAGCCAGTTGTGAAGTGTTGTTTGTTTATTATAAAAACTGAGTGATATTTAAAAGGTGGATTAAGAAAAAATTCTTCTGTTTTCCTAATGCAAAACTCAGCACCATAAAATGACATTTCAGCTGGTAGATTTGAAACAGAGAAGGTGTTTTCATACAGTTACAGCTAAACTGTGGTATAGTGTGCTACAGGATGCTCTGTGTACCAAAAAGCAAATCCTTTAATTTGTGGACACCCGAGTTAATTATCTCAGTTTTATTCTGGTTTTTTGTTGGCCTTTGAGAGACAATGGTAGGCATCTATGTGAGTGTTACATACCTATGCTCTCATTGCATTAAGTGGAAACCTGAGAGCAAATCGCTGAACCAAATTTAGGTGCCAAACTTAAATTGGGAACTTATATAACTAGGACTGAAATCGTTTGTTTGGTTGTGAGTTGCTGCCACTTGAGATGGCCCAGCACATCAGACATCTGTGTGGGTCTGACAGATACAACACAGGTGTCATGAGGGATTTGCGTCGTTCTGGAGCATCAGCTGTAAGCCAGGCAGAATACACTAAGGCCCTTCACATGGCAACAGACACAAGCGTGGCAACCATTTCCAAATGGGATTCAGATTTTGCTTCCCTCTGATGTCCTTGAGTTATACCTCGTTAGAGGCTGGGAAAGTATGCTGAGGAAATGTTCTAAGTCTGTCTTTTATTGAACTCTTCCGTAACACCTGCAGTTAGCCCCTCTCTGATTGACAACAGCAGATTTGTCATGTTTCAGGTGAATCAATAAAGGGGAGTTTTAAGGATAGTCATCTGTCTTTCCCTGTATATCAGGTATTTTTCAGTCTTTCTGCAGTAGCTTAATATTCAGCTTTGAAATAAGGTAATGTTTCTGAGAAACCTGACAAATACTTCTAACACTTAACAGATCTGTTGATTTGAGTCTTTAAAGTATCACTTTATAAAAAAACAAATGAAACACCACTAAACGTTTAGCTTTCCTCTCGAGCAGTAAATATTGATCAGGCTGGACAAGTGTGCAAACTGATTTCTACAAAAAATTCATCTTTATGAAGTATAGTCACACACTGTCATCTCTGTCATAGATTTTCAAGTCAGGGAAGAGAAAGGGCCACTGCCAGAGGAGATACCTACCTGCTACCCAAGCAGTTCCTGGGAAGGAATGGCTAGCTCACTGGAGAGACTTCAGTCTCTTGAGGAAGCTTAGACAATTCTCTTAATTGATATTTAATAGCTAAGCGAGGTAGACTGCATCTCACTCCAGCGTATTGAAGGGCAGTAGGATGACAGTTAAAGCAAGTAACAAATCTGAAAAATTCCAAAGTTTTGTCCACTTTGAAGGATGCATCTCTAGGTGTGTATTTCATCTACTCACTTTTTTCCCATTGCATTGAGCACTGGTGACAAATGTTCTTGAGCATAATGATGACTTAACTTTTGAATAAAATTCCTCCTCTTTGGACAAAAGATAATTCCAGCTCTAAATATCTCGTCTCATAATCTTCTTTACAGGAAAAATTACTCTGCATGATTTAAAACGATGTAAGTTGACAAATGTGTTTTTTGATACTTTTTTCAACATTGAAAAATACCTTGACCATGAACAGAAGGATCAGTTTTCTATGATGCGGGTGAGTATGAAGCTTTAAAAGTCTTTTTAGCAACGTGCTTACAATTAATGCGGTTTTGTATAACTTGCAATGTGATTGTTTAGGATGGTGAAGGTGAAAGCCAAGAGATCTCTGACTGGGAAAAGTATGCTGCTGAAGAGTACGATATCTTGGTAGCAGAAGAGGCAGCAAGTGACCAGTGGAATGACGGGTAAGAATGTAGCGGGATGGTTGGTACAAATCCTCTCTACTAATGTAGAGCCTCACTGTCACTGCCATCCTTGATGCTATTTTTGTAGAACGTTGCTGTTTGTCATGTTTAGCCATGTGCTCCGTGAGGGGAAGAACCTTTCATTTATCTCAGATTAAATATTCCTTAACAGTTTGTGATCACATTGGTTTTGTAACAGAAAAGGTCCTACTTCAAATTTGGGGAAGAAGTAAGACTTGAAAAAGCTTCAACTTTGAACAGAATACAACTATTTTTGTAGCTGCTTGTTAAATGAATTAAGAGCTTCATTAAGAGCTTTGGGAGGCAAATACCTCACTTCTGAATTCCATTGTATCAGCTTAGAAGTATTTTCTCACAGTTCTCTAGGAGTAAATAAGATAATTGATCTTGCTGTTTCAAAATCACACTTTTACTTTTCCCAGAACCTCTTGGAATCCCAAGTCCTGTATTTGCCATTCATTGTTTTCATTATTTAAAAAGACAAGGAAAACAAGTACAAATGTAACTTAGTTTAGGCCTTAAGTTGATGGATCAGTTTAGAGAAAATATTTTCCTGCATTTCATGCATCGATATTCCATTTTAAAATATCTGGTTCTTGCCATGCATTGAGAGAATGACTAGCTTGATATTTAAGAGTGCTTTAAAGCCTGAGAAAGTAAAATCCTCTTAGCACATGGATTTCAAGAAACTTTGTCAAAGAAAGCACATGAGGAAAGAGAGAGGAGAGGGAGAGAATCGTTATCATCGCCCGGCCTCTTCAGCTTTAAGGGGGATCATGCTCTTTAACTTTTCATGGAATCCTCTGCTAGAATTGATTAATATTACAGAATTAACAAGCCAAAAATAACTGAAGCTTTGCTGTGCTGTAAGTTAGGCAATATTAAACCTTCAATGTTTTTTATCTTGTTTAATCTCTTAAGGTCATAAGCTAAGTTTGGGGAAGGTACAGCATAGGTATGTGCATTTTTGACTCTTGTTTGAGATGCTTTAATGCTGAGTATAATAGTTAAATGTGAGGGATCAGAGAAACGAACAGCTTCTTCAGTCTGGCTGGCAGCAAAATGCTATGTATTTGGAACTTGGTTGACAAAACAGGTGGGGTTCTTCTAAACCAGTGAAGAATTCAGATTTTTGGCCCTTCTGAAATTAACACATTTAAACCATCAGGAGTCAACATTTTAAAAAAGTTACTGGTGGACTTAAGCTGCTCCTGTCAGGGTCAGACCAGCCCCTACAGCGCCTGCCACCCCTACAGCGTCTGCCGTCATCTCCGTGTGTCAGAGGGGCTCCCTTAATGTAACACAGTAAATCAGTGCATCAGCAGGTCAGCCTGAGAGTCTAAGCTTGACACAGAAATTAATGGCATTTGGAAGCCTTCAGGTACTAACGTCTTAAATCTTACCTAGAACCACTTACACCTTTATTTTAGGCTTGGTTTTTCTCTCTCCTGCTGGTCCGTCTGCTTCTATAGCAGAAGTTGTGTCTCCACCTTTCTGTTTTATAATTCTGCTGCTGATGCGACTTTATACAATTTAAGTGGCAAGCCCATTTTTCCCATTTTCAGATATGAAGTTGTCAAATTCGGATGGTTTTTGACTGAATTTGTCTCAAGCTCACCTGAAAGTTGATAGTTAAACGCAGATCTCCTGGATTCCGTTAAGATCCTATTTCTCTGTCTTACAGCTCTTAAGGTCTCTTCTAGCTTTGCTGCGGAATACCCAGAGAAGCTAGGGTTGTTGTCACTTAAGACGTGCTCAGGGTTCAGTCGTATACTGTATGGTTTGTAGAAGCTAGGTGGCCAAGGAAGGGTTTCAACTTTTCCTCTAGCTTTCCCTCCTAAGACCATATGCGGTATCTGAACTATATGCACCTGGAACTCATCTGAGGCAAAATATCCTTTTGACATTAGTAGTAAGGGACCTGCAGGTCAGGAAGTCATGTTACTCAGCACCTCTGATTAAAGGTTTGAAATTGCTGGGCTGTAGTAGACAAGTGAAATTTTGTAAAGTTCTAAGATAAACTTTGGGCACGATTTCACTCATGAGTGCAGATGAAATATAAAGAGCCTCGAGGTGCTTTTATTCTGACTCAGTTATATGAGCTCGTTGACTACAGCTGTTTCTGAGCTAAGCACAGTTTTGTGATTATTGTTCAGGATAAATTTGGGGGGGGGGGGGGTTATGCATTTCCCATCCCCCTCCCCTCCCCCCAAGATATCTGCTCTTGATGAAAATAAAAGCTGCAAAATTCACAGCCAGTATCCTTTGGGTCAAATCACTTCTTTTCCACAAAAAAAATGTATGCAAGGTGTACCTGACACCATAGTTTTATGGCTTTACACAGGAAGTGGACAAAATGAGAAACATTTTGTATTTTAGTTTCTAAGTTAAACTTTTGCATTATATTTAAAAATTTACCTTAAATTTTCACTCTTCAGTAAACAGAATTCTAACAGGTCTTAGACACTTAGTTTTTCTGGTACTTCTATCAAGTTCATTCTCTCCATGGTATAGGCACAGCTGTCTTTATACGTCCATGTAATTACAGCTTAAGTAATACAGACAATGTTATGGAACTTATGGTATATAAAGCAGAATCCTAGTAACTCTAAAACTTGAAAATACGCTCCTTCACTGTGTAAATACACTCCTTAAAGAAAACAGTTTGGTGTTAAAAGAGTAGTGTAGTGCAGTACACTGGGATTTGGAGGAGAAAAGATGTATGATGCTGAAACATCCAGTTTCTCATTTCTTTTGAGCCTGGTGTTTGTAAACTCAAGCAACTTTTTGGTTGCATGTTGCCTCTGTTTCTGGCATTACTGGATTTGACACAGATCTTGTAGGAAAAAAAGCTGACAAAGAAAAAATATTGCATGCTCTGGAAGCACTGCCCAAAAAATCATGCATTTAACTAATTCCTTTCTGTATCCTTAGTTGGGTTTGACCATGGCTTAACTGTTGGCCCTCCACAGAGATGGATAAAAGTTGTTGGTTTTTTATCTAAGTGCTCCTGAAGTTTTGCTGCTTTGTTTCCTTGGAGTATAGATAGTAATGCTCATTGTCTCCATTACCTACCACTTCATAATTTGTCAAAGTGCCTCAAGTATCACATACACAACCGCGTGTAAGATGTATTTGGATTGACTAAATAGAAACAAGTATTACGCTTCATCTTAGCGATTTCTGCCTACCCTTAGGTCAGAAGCTTGTGAAAACTAAGTCACCATCCCTGCAGTTATTTTACAGATGTGTGGATGTGGTGCTTAGGGACATGCTTTAGCGATGAACTTGGCAGTGCTAGGTTAATGGTTGGACTCTGATCTTGAAGGTCTTTTCCAACCTAAAAAATTCTGTGATTTTACGATTTAAACTGCTGAATTGAGATTCTTTATTAAAAAAGAGCAAAGTTAGGATACTTTCCAAACTGTGTATCAAACACACAACTGAATTTAAGTTGTGAGCAAATACATAAAAATCTAGAGAGGAAAAGCATTCTGATCTGGCTCAGGGACGCATTGTCAAGTCTGACTTGGTTTGAATGCTTTCTAAAAGTGAAGGTTAGCAAAAGTGTCTTCAAAACTGAATACCAAAGCAGGACTGTCTGATCTATCTTGGGTTTTTTATACAATTGTCCTGCAATATGAAGCTTATTTTCTATTGCTGAATGTGAGAGGAAACACAAGACTACTAAAAGTTTCCTTGCCCCTGTTAGGAGAGTTTAATGAACAAAAACATTAACAAAAACTTATTATGAGCATCTTAAGTTATTGTGTTGTACAAAGACTTCCTTAAAATCACTCACTGTCCTTAAAAGGTTGTAATGCCTGCCTGAACTGAAGTGACTGTTTGACAAGCCAGTATAACCTTTTCATTTTATTACATCCTACAGTAAATATTTTCCTGGCATTCATATTAAAACAGTTGATCTGAAACTTGAGGGTGGTACACAGAAGTCTAGAAATAGGCTGTTTTCTTTACATTCTATGAGCTTTATAAATGTGAGGAGGGGGAAAAATTACTTTTTAGAGGTGTTGTCGATGTATGGTTGTATTTTTATAAAAACTTCTGTGCTGGGAAGTGGCAATAGACTTTCTAGTGCTGTGAGAAGTAACTCAAATAATTTCAGTGCCCAGATGTGTAACACTGGGACAGTGTTTCTAAATTACATCAACTTAAATGTCTTGGAAAGGAGTAGAAGTGATGTTCCACAAGGCCACCAAAGCCTTGGAAGAGAGTGGGATTTTAATTTGGTCCACTAATGTCTGAATAACAGTCTTCTGAGTACAGGATGGATAGAACCTGCAAATAGTATCTGAGAGATGCTCACGCTGCCATTTTTAATGACTGGAAAAGCTGCTGTCACCTCTCTGTATCACTATGCAATAAACAAATCCAAAAGGTACATTCAGGATGTTTTCCCTGTAAAAAAGAAAAAAAAAAGTCCTTCTAAAAAGTAGGAATTAATGGTGCAGAAGACTATAAGTTACAGGTGTGTGAGCCAAAACTGGTGTTAATGACAGAATATGCATCTTTCTTCCAAATCCTTTTCAAATGTGTAACTCAGTAACGTAATTCTTAAGATGACTTTTGTTTCCTGTGTAAATCAGTGGTGAGCTTGTGGGAGAAAGCCAAGGTATTCTGTTCACTGCCTAAGCACTGACTGATGCTCATGTAATTGAGACTTTAATACCTGTGGGAAGGATGAAGTAACAGAAAAGAAGGAAAGAAAATCAGGAACTAATTTTACTCACTGCTTAATCGTTACCTGATGTTGCTGAAGCATAATTTTTTATTTTTTTTTACGGAAAATGGTGGTGAAGCCAGCTTAAGATGTTTCATAGTTCATCGATGAAGTGTTTTAACAGAATTGCATTTGCAACTGAAAATGTTGTTCTGCTTCCCGCCACTGTTATTAATGCTACTCTATTATATCGGTCATAATGGATCCTTAGTACTTAACTCTTTGGGGTTTGCGGTTTTTTGGGGCGGGGGTTGGGGTTTTTTTGACCTGTCTTTCTCTGAAAGAACTCTTCTACTCACCATGTAATGCCATTATAAAGTCACATTTGAAGAAGATACTGCAACATCTAAAGCTCGTCCTTTGCCTAGTCCTGTGAAGTAGATGGAAATAATCATGTGCTGAGATAAGGTTCAGTAGCACTGGGGAGGGTGTACGTGAACCTGAGTCAGCCTAGCCCACGAAAGGGTTGCTGCTTTAATCTGACAAATCTCTGCAGAGATGTATATTTACTTTTTTTAAACAGCTATCAATTAGAGATTGATCCCACCTAAACAGTGCTGAAGCTGATCTTTTTTAAATATTAGCCTTCACTGACCTGAGTTAGTTAGACATTACATTTTGTTATCTGTCCGTTCATTTTCAACAGCAGCATGTGGTTATCAGTAATTTCTGGGTAAACAGTTGGCTTTTGCTTTCTAGCATTTGCTTTCAGTACATGGTTACTCTTGGTTCTTTGTACTCGGGCACATTGTAGTAAGACTTTCAATCCAGTATTTGTTCTCTTCTGTTGTATCTACTGTGGTTTGTTTAGTTTGTTCTTCCTAATTGAGCCTAATTTCAGCTTTCTTGAGAAGAAATTGAGGGCTTTCTGTCAAGTACTTAAGTCTTGCATTGGGCCATTTCTAACTTGCTCCAGCGGACTACTTGCAGCGCGTGCTTCGAATCCTTTCCGTAAAGCTGCGTATCTCAATGAGTTCTGCACGTGGCAAGAGTAAGCTAGCTTAAATTTAATTATTACAGAAACGTAGTGCTGCTGGCCGGTTACATTTTTCTTTACTGTAAATATAAAATATTGGAAATTATGTTCTTCCTGCAGGTGCCTTGTTAGCGTTCTAATTTTTAGGCACTTCCTGACATAGCTAGACTCTTTATCTCTTTTTGCTCACTCCTAGGTATGAAGCAGAACTGAATCCCATAGACCATCAGAAGGCCAATGTCCTAAAGTATCAAATGGAAAAAAGACCATTTTTTGAAATGCCTTCCCATCTGGCTGATGTAGACTTGGATGAGTATGACTATGAAGAGGACTTTGAGTAGCGGTTACCGATGGTCAGCACTTGCAGAAGAGAAGGGACAGTCTGCAGCAGGTCTGCTACACACCTATACATTTCAGTGGGGTTTGTTTCCAAGAAGTCAGCTTAGTTTTGTGCTAAAAATATTTAATCGCTACACTACCTTTTAAATAGAAGAAGCGCATTTGTATGGAATGATGAAACTTTTTGTATTTATTCAATAATCTATAGTTTGTAAAATAATTAAAATATTTATTTACAGATGTTGCGTAATTCCTTTTTGCAAGAATAACAATATTTGACTTTAGAGAAAAATAATCTACTGTTTTTAAGAGAACTGTATAATTCTCAAGTTGATGTGTGGTGCACTGACCATCTCCATGCCACCCGTGAGCAGGTATTCCTGTCCTGGTATGGGAGGTAAGGAGACAATTTATACCTGGCCTGCAGCGCTTACATGCTCACAGGCAGCCCTAGGGGTTTTATGCCTTGGCAAGGAAGGGACGCGACTGTGAGTGCGTGGCTCAGCTCGCATTGACAAGCCGAGTGTCTTAGTGCACGAGGAAAGTGAACACCTGAGACAAGCTGCTTCACTTCTTTGTGTAGTCCTTGTCTGCCACAACTTTCATTTTGCTTGCCCTTTTAAACTTCAGTGTTTGATTATTTAAAAATGAAGTCTGTTTTAGTGTTCATACTTGATCCAAAATGAGTGTGTTAATTCATGTAGAAGGAACCAATTTTTTTAAAATCCCTTGTATAAATGTTACTTGATCAGTGATGTGCACTAATTTGTTGTGGGCATTCATTGCTTTTGTCTGTCCCTCCCTTCAGTTGTTTGCTATTGACACATTCCATGGCTATTCATCGGTGTCACAGCAGCTTGAAATTGTTGCCTCACTCTTGCTGTTAAACAGATTTTGTTGGGGAAAAAAAAATGTACAAAAAGATGTAAGTTATTTTTTGGTTGCAGTGTAGATCTGTTTAAAATGTTTAAAGGTCATGTTTGTATTTTCAAATAAAGATTTTCATACATGTAATTTAACACTTCTAATTATTATGGTATGTACTGCATACAATTCATTTCTTACTAGTAATGAACGTAAGATATGATAGCTGAGACATATACGCAGTCTGGTCGGCTAATTACACCAAGCTGCATATTCAAAGCAATCGAGGTCTAGCAGGGTTTTCTTCATCCAAAAGACAGTGTTGCTAAGCAGCTGGAAGTGGTACAGAGAAATCTGTTCCACTCAACTCATCACACAATCTCATGTAGAGACTTACAAACCTCATTGTCTGCTGGGGAGCTTTACAAAGGAAAACAAGTCCTTTTAATACCCTTCAAAGGATTCTTAAAAAGAAAATCAGGGTTGATGATTCCAGTTTTAATGGAAACCCATCAATATAAAATTTCTCTGTTGGTCAGGTGGATACCTTTTACTACTCAACCATGGTTTGGGGTTTTTAAATGGTGAAGACACACAGAGCGTTTATGTTATGCTCTGTTCCCTAAGGTGCTGTGGGAAAGGATGACCAGCTGGCTCTCTGGAGGATCATCCTGAACTGCCCGTGCTGTTAAGAGATGGTGGCCTGCTGCTTTTCCGTGCCTGAAACCTTTCAGCTGGAACCCCTTTTTTTGAAAAAAAGGGGGCTTGAAAACAGGCAAGGGCTTTCTCATCACACAGTGACATTCCACCACTGAACAGAGCTGCAGTGCTGGGTGGCTGTCTTCCGCAGAGCTGGCAGCTGCTGTTGCCACTCTGTGTTTAACGAAGTGCCTGTCAAACCCTGCTCTCTATTATACTATCTCTATATATATGCTAGCCAAGTCCCTTTAGGAAAAAAGGATTTGCACAGGGCGAGTAGAGCAAACGATGGTGTTATTGTGGAAATGCCTTTTCTCACAATACACAAACTATAATGATTACTGTACCTTTCCCCAGAAGGATAATTTCCATCCCTAGGCCTTTGTTACAAAAATTAAAGCATCCACATTTGATGGGGTCCTAGGTCTGACTGTTTGCCTAGTCCAGCTGTATCCTGCCTCCCTGCTACAGTTTAGGCCTGGATTCACAAATCTAGACGGCTGAGGGAAACACCGCTATCGCAGTCCAGGCGTACAGGGGGTTACTGACCAAGGCACAGGGGAACTGTGAGAGAAGTGGCGTTACCATATGGCGTCCTACCTGTCCCCTTGCATTAGCCTACCGCACACTTAGCTACGCAGACTGAAACGTAATCGTCTCACTCTTGCCCCTTCAGGACGGACGATACATGGGAGACAGCCGTGGCTTTCGCTTCTGTGTTTGCGAGAGCTCCCTTCTCAGTCTGCTTAATAACAGGGAAGACTAGAAGGCCAACAGCACTGCTGCTGTTCTTTCTCCGGGTTTAGTGTGGGAATAGCACTTGCACCTTCCATACTAATGGATAGCAATAGTTCTGTAGTTTATTTTACAGTGTTATCATCCAAAATATATATATATATATATATATATATATATAAAAAATGAAAGCTGATGATAGGATTAATGCAACGTACAATTCCATGGAGCAGTGCCAAAGGGTCAGCGAAAGCAGCCAGGACTCCCAAGCCTACTGCCTCTGAAATACTGAGTGAAGATCATTTGCAAATTCTTAACGGAAAAAAAACTATTTCGAAGGGCCGTATTTACAGTCTATTTACATTGTCTTTTCAGGTTTTCTGTTTTCCAAGTAAATACCATGTGATCACTGCATGAAGGATTTCTTCCAGAGGAAAATACTAAGTCAACCGGTCTGCTGTTTCTTTCTTTCTTACTTAGAAGCCGTGATGCAAGCCTCCTGGGAACACATCCTCATCCCTGCAGACCTCTAACCGTGTCTCTGTAAGCACTAGGATGTAGAAATACTTCCAGATGATTTGTTCCAGGGTTTCCATTTTACAGGCAGGAAATGGCACTGCCAAGTGCCACTGCATCTCCCAGCAGGTCACAGCGTTCACATCTGGGCCGGGCTCCTTCCTCCCTGGCATCAGGTACAAGGAAACAAGTAGACAGACACCCATCTTGGTCCTCTCAAACGGTAAAGAATCCCTCCAGCAGGGCACTGCCCCTGCGCCGATGTCAGCAAGCTTGTCTCATCAGAGGTTTTGACTCTGTATTTGTCAATACTCTGATTCCAGTCCTTAGGTTGGGAATTTTTCCAAGGCGGAATCAAGGACCAGGATACAGTTGAGTAACGACGTTCATAATGCCCACAGCCTTAGAAGCACAACAGCCAAGTCAGCAACCCCCACGCACAGCAGTGTGGAGAAAGCAGTGCTAGTAACTGGTTCTGGGTGGGTGCCTACAGGCAGAGATCTGCCTTGATACACGTCTCCTGCTGCCTTGGTTGATGCCGCCACAGCCCCACTTTCAGTTAAACAATTTGCAGAAAAAAAATCGGTAGCGTGTTCTTCACTTCCATTTATCCTATCGGTGTCTTAACTGTCCTATACCACAAGAAAAAAGATTTAAGTCAGTCTCATTCTATGAAGAAAACACCATGTAAGAGCACATAAGCATTCAGAGTGTAGCATCTGACCATCTAGCAGCTTGGCCGTAGCTGCCTCTTGGACAGCACTATATTTAGCTTCCCCAAAAGGGAAGAACCATTTCTATACCACAAGGAGCCCAGAAAAGGCACTGCAGGGAACAGCCACAAGCTAGGTAAGTAGTGCACTTTCTGTATGGCCTCGATCTTGGTCCATGGGTTTGAATTCTTTTATTATCTATCTTCAATAGGAGCTGCTCCCAGCACATGGTCCCAACGGTCTACATTTTAACAGGCATATGACTGGGAAAAAAGGTAGAAGTCTCTTTTCCTTCTAGTCCTCTTTAAAAATACCAAAAAAGCACACACCCCCTCAAATATGAAAAAGAAACCGTTTGCACAACTTTACAGGAAAAACTCATTTAAAAATAAGTCGGAAATCATATAAGGTCTTTGAATGTGGCTGTTAGATCCCAGAAAACCAGAGCCACTGGAAATCAAGGGGTTGCCTGACTCACTGCAAAAAAAAAAAAAAACAAAACTGTCTGCCAAACACTGGGTTTAACATTCTACTAGAAGTTCAGAAAGCAGGGGGAAATACAGAAGGAAAACCTGAAGGAACCACTCAGCCCCTTCCAGTGGCTGACAGTGCAAACCCTGAGAGGATGGGAGGGTTGCGATTAGCTGCAGCACAGGAAACCTCATGGCCTCTTTCATTTTCCCTCCCTTTCAGTACAGTCGCCGCTGCGAGACCCCTGGTGCCCACCACCTTATCTGAGTCCTTGCACTCCACTGGCCCAAAGGGCTAAAAGTCTTTCCCTGCTGCAAGTATCCATTCCAGGGCTGAGCTGACACCCAGGCAGACAGCTGCAGTTTTGCCAAACTTTTATCTGCTCCTAAGGGCAATCAGCGCCCACAAGACAACCCTCAGGCTACACTGGCTGCCACTCCAAGCCCACAGCCTTCGCATGCTTCCCTTCAAATCCCCAGCTGGTTTGCAGACTTTAATCTCCTCAAAAGCCTTGACTGGAAAAGGACAAGAAACAAGGGATACTCCAGCAAGAGCCCTGGGCTGACCAGTGCTCAGATACGTTCCGAGCCTCTCAGTCTGAAGAGCACAATGCAAATGCCACGTCTGAAGCAGACATTCCCTGCAGGCTGTGCAGCAGTGCCATCTCTGAAATGTGTCAGTAACATGAAGCAACTGCAGCAAATGGCTCTTAATCAAGAAGCTTCACAGTACGGGGCAAAAAGGAAACTGGATCCTCCTCTTAATGTGTCCTAGCTGGTGTTCGAGTACCCAAGGATGTCTCAATGCTACAGTAAGAATTGCCTTAAAAATGCAGATCAAGCTGAAGGAGACTGCAGCTGCAGCTGGGAAGGGAAGGGAAGAGGGGGAAACCCCTTTTCTCAGCCTGAAACGGACCACAGAAGACCAGCCCCTTCGCTGCTAGGTGGGTACGCGTAAGATCCTGAACTCGCACTCACCCACCTCAACTACAGCTGTCCTCAGAGCTGGGAAACCCGAGCCAGAATTACCTGGTCTGGACCAACCACATCAACATCGACATCTTCAGCTGTGTCTTCTGCTTGACTCTCCTTTGAGACAGCTTCTGTCTTAATCTCATCTTTGCTGGTGGGGGGCGGGGGAGGAATAAAAAAAAGCTAAGTCTTGAGAAACTTGTAACAGAGGTTGCACTTTGCACAAGTGTGCTTAAGGCAGAGTTGTTCACCTATTAATATCTGCTGCTGAGATATGCATGTAAGGTAGTTCGAAGTTTCTGGCCCAGTACTTCCCAGGTATGGAAGATATTATACTCTGAGGAATTTCCAATAAAGCAGTTCAGAAACAAAACGTTCATTTAAAAGGGGCTAACTTCATGTTTAATATGTTTTTGTTCTATTTTACTTGTATTCACCAGGTCTATTCAACAGGTGTCCAAAACTTGAAAAACTGGGATTTGCATTTCATCTTTTAACCTACCAATATGGGAACTGGCAGCTAAGACCTCAATAAATGAACGGTGTTAAAAGGAAAATATCCCAGCTGAGCACCCACGGTGCTTCATTTGCAGAGCTCAAAAGCAGACTCCAGCCTCCATATTTCTGCACTACCTCTCCTGCATCCAAGTTCTGTGGGGTTTCACTCAGATGTGTGCGCCTGCTGGACAGACATGCACCTCTCTAAAAGAAAGCCACCAGTTACACAGTAGTTAAGAGCAGATCTGCAGAGACACGAATCCTCTTTCATTTCCACAGATGCAGACAACACTCCTCATCCAGCTGCAGCAAACAGCCAGGTTCTAACAACTACCACAGCCCTGTAATCGGGACCAGAGACAAGAGAAATGGGACAGGGAACCTTCCTCCTTCCTTGTCTTTTTCTCCACACACTTGGTATTAAGTCCAAGAAGGCTTGGAAGCCCTGTGACAATGGGGGACAATGAGGCTAAAGCAGCAAATGTAGGTATTGGACTGAGGAAACAGAAAACCCAAGCTATCCTTGGAACACAGCCCATAACAGACAGGAGGGGCACACACCCTTTGCCCATGGAAGCATTACAAAAAGCAGAAACAGAGGTGGACAGAGGCCCCAACTGTCAATACCAGGACAAGTGAAGCAGCTTGTAAGACATAAAACTCTCACCAGTATTTTCTCTGCAGCCCTCCTGGACAAAGGAATGGCAAATGTTCCTGCAAGTGCATCTCCTGAGATTTCAGCCTCTTTCTGCTTTTGCCTGCTGCAGAGGCCAGCTGGGAAGCACACTGCAGCTCTGGAGCTTTGCTTGTTGCTTCAGTCTGGCTGGTTTCAGGCAAAGACCCTGTAACAGACAGTGAACAAGCTCACTCTTCAGCCTCACCCTCAGAGGTCTGGAGATGGACACTTCCAACACGTACCCCACAGCAGTGAAGCAATGAGGCCAAGCTCAAAGGGAGATTTGTAGCAAAGCATTCATTTATTGCAGGAGCCAGCTAAAAGCCATATAGAAGAAAATCCATTTAATTTGCCCACTGGTCACCTTTATAACCTAGATTTATGATCTTGGCCCCAGTCTGTAAGTGCTATCAGTACTGCTGAGTCTATATAACCCTCAAGAAAGGAGGGCCTTTGGGACACAAAGGAACAAACTTTCTGAAGGCAAGTCATTGAAAAGAAAATTTCTGAGGAAGGGTGAGAAAGAAACTAAAGGATGCTCTAGAAAAATTCCCTTTCCTCCACATACCAGTGCACATGTCCTCAGCACTTAGCACTTGTACTGGGAATTGTTTTCGTAATGGCTTGACTACATTTAACTGAGTCCCACCATATCCATACAGTGAATACCTCATTACGGATTAGAAGTCCATGACAGCTACTAAAGCCTGGATGCAGCCCACCTAACTATAACTCTTTAAGTCAGGAGTATAATCTTACAGGCACCCTAGAAATTCAACAGAGAGAAGGACCCTAGAAGATGATTTGTCCCAGATCACCTGGGCTGAAGATCTGAATCAGCTTCTGGAAATACATCTCCTGTCTCAATTATTTACAGGGCCTCAAGCAACACCACCTGTAACAACTGAAAGCGATGAGCCAAGTCTCCATGGCACAAACACCAGAGCTCAGTACAAAGCAGAATTCAAGATTACCTGAATTCGGCTTACTCAAAGTCTCCAGACAAATCTTACCGCTACCGAGTGACAAAGAGACTTTTAACAGCAACAAAGCTGAAGGAAAAAAAACACTGTTCAAACTGGAAAGTCTACAATATCCAGCATACTGTGGTACTGCTAATTCAAAGCGTGAAGTGCCTTTTAGCTGGGACAAAGCAAATACAGCTGATTCAGAATAGGAAAGCGGTCATACCACTGGAGAATTTCCTTTTAAAAGATGTCCTGGATGTGCCCGCAGGGGACCATTCTCCTGAACTGCTAAGGACAGAGCTCTCCTCATCTTCATTTGCCAATAAAGAGTTTCTGTACCAAATCAGTGGCTGCCATTCATCTCCTCTGCAAGGCAGTGGTTCTGCTATGTACCTCTGTAAGTAGGCATACCTGGAGAGAACCAAAAGCAAGCATAAGAAAACTCAGTATCTTTCCCCTCAATATCTAGGGAAGGTATTGTTAGAAAGGTATTTTCCCTTTGCTCTCCGAGGGTGCAGGCAGACCTGTTAAAGAAAAAGAAAGGGCATCCCTTTTCTCAGAAATATCTGACATCTCTGAATATTTAAAACGCAAATGCCTTTGAAGCTAACAGAGTGCTTGATTTTTAGCATTAGAAACAACACTAGATCCACAGGAATTACAGAATTACATCAGTCTCTAGAAAGAATTTCCTGTGCAGAAGTCACTGCCAATTGCTGCTGCCAGGAGCAGTCTGGAGAGCGCAGAACTCCGCGAATATGCACGCCTTCTCCTGGTGGCCCTTTTCTGCCTCGTGGACTGCAACACAAAGGAGATCCCAGGCAAGAGATGCTCCTTGTGATTCAGTAGTACAGCAGGTCAGGAAATGGGATATTTATGCCATGAGTGCCTGTTTTGTCAAAATTAAAACCAAGAACAACCAATTAAACCACTTTTCTGTAATATCATCTCAAACTCAATCCAATTCTCTCAGGTTGCCAGTAAAATTTCAAGTGTCTGCAAGAAGCAGTTAACAGCTCTGCAGTTACGACAACACACAGGATGTGGGAACCATTGGTACAAATCCCTGCTCTGCCCGATTCAATCCAGAGACTTGACACCAGGCCTCCCCGATTCTCAGGTGAAGCAAAGAGGTCTCCTTCAAACATCCTTTTTGAAAAACAGGACATTTCTGACAAAGTCTTTCTGACCTATTCCTACTGCGTAACAATAAGAAAAGAAAACCGGTGTCTGACTCGGGATTAGAAACTGAATATTCACCACATTTCAGGTACAGCTCGTCACTTTAAAATCAAGCCCAGTGTTGTTAAAACAGACCTCGCCTTAGCAAACACCAGAAGTGACAGTTTTAACACCAGCCTGTACAGTATATTATTCATTCTTTGATTAGGAGTGTGGCCTGGAAAATATCAGACATTTCATTTGCTTTGCAAAGCAAGAAAACCCATGCTGGGAGGAGGTTAGGGTAAGCACCGACTCTCGAACAGTCAGAGTCCTGGACTCTGGGGGCCCCAGGGATCAAGAAATCCTGGTAATGGAATTTGTTGGTTTCAAAAAAGCGTGTATTATAACTACTGTTTTAGGGTCTGATCCAACTGCTATCAGTGTCAATGGAAAGACTCCTACCAATTCAGGAATCAGGCCCTTCATGCTGCTTGTTATTCAATAATTCATATATTGTGTGCATTTTGTGGCACAGAGCAATTGACAAGTCAGATATTTTACTGCTACAGCCTGGGCAATTACAGGGGAGGAGGTTAAAATCCATATACTTCGATGGTGTTGAAATATACTCCTTTCTAACAAATGCCCATATTCTGTATCTCATCTGTTACAGGTACATTCACATATGTTAACATACAGACCTGGACATCAATCCTACAATTAATAATAAAAATGAAAATAACCAGATGTTTATTTCTAAAAGTTCATGTTGACCTAAAACATTCCATCCAGTAATTTATGATGGAGCTAAAGCTAAATATTTCTAAGAGGAAATATAATCTCCAGCCCCTGCAAAGCATTTTAGGCCTCCCGGAATAGAAACTGTTACTCTAGAAACATCGTCTGAATGTAGTTGCGGATAAAACTGCAATTTCCCCCCTTGTGATTTCTATTGTTTCCCATTTGTTCTCAGCAGCAGTGGGAAGGTCCAAAGCAGTAGGAACAGAAGTCAAAGTGCATTCCCTGCTAGGTTCTGTACTTCCCGCAAATGTTTGCAATGAATAAACCTACCTGAATGTATCTAATACATTCAGGAATATACTTCTGGAATACATCCTCTGGTCAAAAAGTTAAATATAGTCCTAAGAAAAAAATTATCAGGGTTTAGCTTGAAATCTGCCCACGTTAATGATGAAATATTTTTCTCTTTAAAAACTGATCATTGGAGGTAAGTGAAGTGACAAAGTTTTTCAAGGATAGATTAACAAAAATCTGCTTGTTGCGCAAGTGTCACCACACAGATAGTAACGCCTCTAAAATCCAGAAACATGGACAGAGTTGTACAGAAACTGTATAAAAGAGGGCCTGGAGTACATCCCCTGTGAAGAGAGGCTGAGAGAGTTGGGGAGAACAGAAGGCTCTGGGGAGACTTTATTGTGGACTTTCAGTACTTAAAGGGGGTCTACAGGAAAGACGGGGAGGGCCTCTTTACGAAGGACTGTAGTGATAGGACATGGGGTAATGGTTTTAAACTGAAAGAGGGTAGACTTAGATTAGACACTAGGAAGAAATTCTTCACTCTGAGGGTGGTTGAGGCACTGGCACGGGTTGCCCAGAGAAGCTGTGGATGCCCCATCCCCGCAAGTATCTAAGGCCGGGCTGGATGGGGCTTGGAGCAACCTGGTCTGGTGGAAAGTGTCCCTGCCTGTGGCAGGGGGTTGGACTAGGTGATCTTTAAGGTCCTTTCCAACCCAAACCATTCTGTGATTCTATGATTCTATGAAAACCAATTCTAGTCATAGATCTCAAAGATTCTCTCCCAGGAAAAATGCAAGAATAGAAGTTACCACTACTCATGGATTATCCACTTGAAATTTACCAGGAGTTGTAATCGGTTTATGTAAAACATTTTTCTTCTGTATTTTGCATTTTGGGTTTGAATGCATTTTTTAAAATACTTTGTATGAGTATCTGGCAATCATTAATAAGTCATGTAAAGTAACAGGAAAGCAGACATTTTGCCACTCTTGACCCTTGTTACACAAAAACTGGTTGGTAACCCCCATGGAAGTTATCCTCCGATTTAAGACAAAGTAACACAAGAGCAAACAAGTTACACAGGGCTGAGCAAGATGTGATGGTTGGGTTTTTTCTTCCATTTCTGCTGACCTCTTCTCCGAAAGGAAACTTTTGCTGTCAGGTACAGGAGTGATTTGCTCGGAAATTCAAAAAGGCAGCTATGTCCTAATGTTTCATCTTACACTCCCATGTCTTCAAATATGCTCTCAGGAAAATGGAAATACCTGTTACATATTTTGCAATAGTTTTTACAGTATCTGTAAATAGAAGACTGAAGTGCAGAGATCCGGATCCCAAATAAACAGCACTGAACAGAGAACTAATGACAAAGGTCACACAGAAGGAAGAACATTACTTCCTTCTCAAAAATGACTGGAGTTGAGACAGGTGAAGAAAGGAGTAAGAGACACAATCATAAATCTCTCTGTTCAGATGCATACTGCCCCATGATGCCAAAATAAGGTTATCACTCTTGTATTATTAAATGTAAACATTTAAACCACTGTAAAACACAGGCCCAACTGGACCACAACATATTCCCCTGTAAACAGTAAATTCTTGAATTTGAATATCCATTATGAATACAGTCATGTATATTTCTATTCCACGTATATTCCATGGAACTCATGTAACTGAATCGTGAAGCTGTGGAATTAGATCATTACCAAATAATGAATGATCCAGGCACTCTCTCAGTCTTTTCTGCCTTACTTTTCTGTTCAGAAAAGCATTCTAGCCAGTCAAGTTGCAAATTCCTTTCACCAAATTAACACTCCCTTTCCTTTAGAAGAATTGCCGTATGTGGCCACAGCTATGTCTAGAAAAGATCTAGAATGCATACTGCACATACAATCCAAAATTACTACTACTACAAAATTCAACAAGTGTTTCTTCAAGCTAACAACCTCAGGTGGGGGTTGATTTTAAAGGTTCTCTGAAAAGCTCTTGAGCAACTTCTGCAACACTGACGGTCAAGAGTCCCACGTACAGCGATACACGAAACACAAACTGTGTATGACAGTGTACAAGAACTTAACTTACACTAGTCTTTTGTCTGACTTTAGCAGCTTGTTGGAAAATTCACTGATGATTAACAGAAAGTTCAAGTTAGGAGGCAAGCATTTTCCTTCTACTCCAGTAGCTCCTTGAAAAGCAAATTCAATCCCTTCCCTGTTGGAAGAAAAAAAACAACAAAAGAACAGAGTAATAAAACAGACAACTAACAAAAGCAATGACCACGGACAGTGACGTTACATGACACATACTTGTGTATCATGGCTACAGATTCTCTGGATTTCACTTGGTCCCAGCCAAACGTTAGTGAAAAGCGACGAGCAAGTTCTTTCATGTTTGTGAAGGAAGCAGAAGAGAAGTCCACACTGCTGCTGCTGTCTTGGCTTTCTGCATGTTTCTGAAACAGCTGCAAAAGAAGTCTCAGATAAGCCACCGTATGTAATCCTACAGGTAAACAAAGCACCAGGAGGACACAGAGACATGCACAGCAAGCAACAGTTAGCTTACACAGACAGAAGCCTTGCATGAGAGCAGGTAAGCCATGTGCTTCAGAAGCACACAACTGCAACAAGAAAGAACTGACACAATGGACACTGCTGTGCTTAACAGACAGGGACAAATAAAAAAATGGAAAAAGAAATGGTGTGCATAAACACAGAACCGATTCCTGAAGATGATGGCCCCAGTGACCCCATCTCCTGTTGGGACTTCTGAATCAAACCCCAGAGGCCTAATCTGCCTGAGAGACTTTCAGACTATCAGAATGCAGATATAAAGCAGCAAGTCTGGCAGCAGCGTAGTCCAATTTCTGAGAGTGAGACTAGGTCAAAAGCACATCTTGAGCCCAATTAACTATGTTCTGGGTTTTTCTCCTAACAGAACATGGAGGTAGCTTGTTCTCTTCAACCTGTTAACTTTCAAGGTCAAGCAAAGGCCAAAAAGGGCCTGTTGTCTATGTGATACCTAAACACAAAGTCCTGACCGTGTCAGCAGAATATATGTAGCCAAATGCTGTTTAGCCTCATCTAAGCTCAGATTTCAGAGGCTAGCTCGCAGATCTAAGCCCTCGGCAATGTGTGTGAAATAAGCAAAGCTCATGTATCAGTACCCCCTGGGAGGAGCCTGCTCTGTGACTTACAGCACGACTCCAAGCTAGAAGCAGCTCCAGTCATGGCCTGAGCCGGCAAAAGCAGCTGCTGAAATAGCTAACTGGCCTCATCAGTCAGCAGCTGCAAGCCCCAGCAACTTGAGACCCTTCAGAAGAGCTGCAACCCACTTCCAGTAAAAAATACTGGGGATTAGAGCTGGCCAGCCAGAGACACATTTGTGGTTCCTCAAATTCAGTAGGAATTGAGATAGTCCATAACCCACAGAATAATATCCTTAACCTTTGTTAAGGTGAAGGGGCACCTACCACGTCCCAAGAAATACTCCATAATCTCCCATCAGTCCTAACACACTATGCATTTAAAGATTAAAAACAAGACAAAAAAATGTGCACAAAATTACATTTTAAAACAGATTTAAGGATTTGAAAGGAGTTTTAATTATGACATGCAAAACCAACATACACATAGAAAGTACAGGCAAGGAATCGATTTATTCCACTAGGTTTTTAAATGAACGTGCATAATTATGGCAAGGTAGGTAAAAACCTCCACTATGAATAAAGCTGTCACAAGAGCCCCTAGCCTCGTGTTTTAATCTTAACCTTACCTGCTGCAGACAGAGAATCAGTGTCTTGGCACTCTGAATTTTGTTGTTGTGCCTTGTCTTGCTTAATGTTTCTTTAATTATGTCTCCAAAATCATTGTAGGTCTAATAACAGAAACAAAACAAATGAGGATTATCATTCCCCTTTTTTAGCTCTGGGAGTACACAAAGTACATGATTTGTGTTCATGCGACACAAGAAGTTCATAAAACACTCCCAATATCAGAACACCCAAGCTAAAAGATGAAAACTAGACTTTTTATATTCTTTTGTATGTAAAGCAATGGTATGCACCTTTAAAAGTAATGTGAAGATTAAAGTTGCACTGAAATTAAGTATTTATTATAACAAAAGAACAAAGCCTCCTCAGGAGAGAAATAGAGAGTTTTCTATATTTAACCAGTGTCTGCCTTGAGCCCAATGAAGTAAAGAACAAGATCCATATTCAGGTATTTCCAAAGTCCTGTTAGTTGGCTCAGGGAAACTTCCCACTCTGCTGAAACCCACTTCAGAGTAGCTGGAAATCTATCAGTTGTCTAAAACCAGGACTCATGTGAAAACAAGGCCATCTCCATATGGAGAGACTGTGGAGCTGCATGAAGCTGTATAAAGTAAGCTGACCACTAGTTAAAAACTTCTCCCAGCCATAAACCGCTTCTCTGCAATGGCCTCCCTAGAGATGCTGAGGAGCAGCTGTTCAGACAGACATACCCTCTGTTCTCAGTTACTTTGTCTGCTGTGAGGTACCTTTGCGGAGCAGAGAGATTTGTCCCACTCTTCCTTGATTTTATAGCCCTTTTGTGATTATACAAGGATTCTGAGCCGTAAGACTATTAACGACACCATTTTCGCAAACGCAAAGCAACCTTATCTAAAACATTACCTTCACATAATACTTATAGATCTCAGCAGCCGCAGTCATCTTTACCACATTATACACTATTAACTTGCAATATGCTGCAAGAAGGCTCCGCTTTTTGTGCAAGTCATCAAGTTTGCAACTTTCATCCTTTCTCTCCTTCTCTTCTGTCAGGTCTAGGGAAACAAAAGCAATGAAGCTTTGTTCTACACTTTATTCAAGGTATCTCAATTTTAATGACCAACTTTCATCCAAATAGCACAGACTCAGCTGTTCAGTCAACATGCTAAGGAACAGATGCTAAGCGCTCGTTCCTGTGTATATCAGAAAACACATGTTTATTTCCATTTCAAAGCTTGCAGCTCATGACAGTGAAAATGAGTTATTTCCACAGTCTTCTGCTCTGATCTTCATAGGGCTTTTGCATTTCTGCTAGTCAGAATCTCCTTGTACAACACTGCTCACAGCTACAGAACAGAACCAGAGTGCAGAATAAAAGGCACGAACACACCAAATGGAAAAGACCAGACAAATTGCAACCACATTTTTTTCCTAGAATAATACAGATGCTAGAAAACCAGCATAATATAATTCATCAGAAACCCTAAAAAAAACTTGTCATACACAGTCTAACAAGAGTTCAAATTAAACTCTTCAAAATGGTTATCAACAAAAGTGAAAGAAAAAAGTAATTTCATATCATTAAGAACATGTTACATCTCTGGAACATGGGTTAATTACTAGCGGGATAACTTGTGGAAAACAAACACTCTCGAGAGTCTTCCAACACAGCTATGAAGGTGGTTGGGGAGAGCTTCCTGCAGCAGGAAAGCTGATACACACTCTTTCCCGCTGTGAATGTAATCCACCTAATGCCAAAAGGCTTCAGGCTTTGACCTGTAATTTTGATACGGACTGTTTCTGCTTCTAGCACTACTGTGGGCCTGGATGCAAACATAAGGTAAATGACAGGTCAGAAGTATCTGCAAATTAGAGTTAAAACTAAAACAGAGCAGCTGCCAGCTGTGCATGCAGACAAGCACACCCATAGCATGAAAAAATCAGTCGTTTAGGAAGGAATCTGCAATGGGATGACAAGGATCCTTTTTGGGGAGAACTGAGAAATTCAAAGCATCACACAAAACTGGTTTGAAACAGATCGCAGGCTATCTAACCCAAACCAGGATCAGTTTTATTGGTTTCAGATACATAATATATGCAACCTGAAACATACCCTGTTTCAAAAACTCCCACAACTAGGATACTACAATCTTGACTTGAGCAATCTTTTCCATCGTGCCTCTACCTTTACCAATAAGGGTTCTCTTCTACTATCTCCCTGTGGCAATTTAGGCCCATCACTTCTTGTATATACACTGTGACTTGAAGAAGTGTGGTGCCCAAAACTGAACACAGAATTCCATCTGAACAGCTGAAGGACAAGAGTTTGACACAGTGATCTAGAACAGTGCTTGGTTTTTCAAAGCATGAGACTGGAACTCAGCCTCAAAACCACAATGAACTAACATCTATTTTCAAAATGCTTCCAAAAGAAACAGCCTTCACAACAGCCTCAATACGGCGTCTGAATGTATTTGAAAAAGGCTATAGAGCAACAAGCACTATTTCCAATTGGACTCAGAGCAGCCCTGAGAAGGACTTGAGGGTTTTGGTTGATGAGAAGCTCAACATGGCTCAGCAATGTGCACTTGAGGCCCAGAAAGCCGACCGCATCCCTGACTGCATCAAAAGAAGCGTGACCAGCACTCTGAGGGAGGTGATTCTCCCCCTCTCCCCCACTCTTGTGAGACCCCGCTGTGGAGCACTGCCTTCAGCTCTGGGGCCTCCAACATAAGAAGGACACGGACCTGTTGGAGCAGGTCCAGAGGATGGCCATGAAGATGATCAGAGAGCTAGAGCACCTCTCCTATAGAGACAGGCTGAGAGAGTTGGGGTTGTTCAGCCTAGAAAAGAGAAAGCTCCAGGGAAACCTTATAGCAGCCTTCTAGTACCCAAAGGGGGCCTACAAGAAAGCTCGAGAGGGGCAGGGTATGGGGGTAATGGCTTTAAACTGAAAGAGGGTAGATTTAGGTTAGGTATTAGGAAGAAATTCTTCACTCTGAGGGTGGTGAGGCACTGGAACAGGTTGCCCAGAGAAGCTGTGATGCCCCATCCCTGGGAGTGTTCAAGGCCAGGCTGGATGGGGCTCTGAGCAACCTGGTCTGGTGGAAGGTGCCCCTGCCCATGCCAGGGAATTGGAACTAAGGTCCCTTCCAACCCAAACCATTCCATGAATTATGATTCTATGAAATCTGCCCCACACCCCCCAAATGAAAATCCACTAGGCCTTTACTCTCATGACTTAGAAGTGTCCATGCATTGACAGAGCCACACTTTAACACTGCAAGGCCTTCCTCTAACACCATCCTCTCTACCATGAAAGTCAGTTCACCAAATACGTTTACATTCTCACCCATCCCTGCATTACATCAGCCCTTTTCATCCTACAAGTAAATTAGCAGCTATTTCCTGTGGTTGATCCACAGTGGATACACATCCGTGAATAACAGGTCTGCCACTTTGTTTGTAAAGGGGCCCAACAACAATAAGAAAATCAAAAAAACAACAAGAAAAAGACCAGCCTCTTTTCCCAATAGGTTCAGTGGAGATGACAAATGACAGCAAAAGTGGTAGATTCGATATCTAACCTTTGCTTTCCTCTTCTTCCACCATGAAAACATGTTCCTGGATAAACAAAAGCAGTTTTTCCTGAAGTGATGTGCTAAGATGATAATCTGGAAGTCCAACTGCTTCTGTGTTATTATTTGAATCCTGATGACTCAAAATCAGCAACCAGTCACAGAGTATCATGAAAGCCTGTATCAAGCAAAGCCAAAGAACGATTTAGAGACCATGTTACTCTTCACGACAACTCTACTTTGCATCTCCATCAAACACTGCAAGTCACAATCTAGTTTCTATCCCATTTCTTCGTTGCAAGCTGAAGATTTCTGTTTGCCCCAACATGTAGTAACATGCCACAGCTAAGCCCTTCCAGAACTTGTAACTTAGGATACAGTATATACAAGTATCATGCATAAATACCACCTAAAGATTTTCAAACTTCCATGGGAAGAAGAGCTCTATTATGCTAGAAAATCTCTCTTTAGCACATGAATCACCGGACAATTTTTCCAATTCTTTTTTTTTTTTTTTTTTTTTTTTTTTTTAAGTAATATTCATAGCAAGGCATTAATAAAGCAATAGTAGCAACCAGTACGCTGATTAGTCTAATCAGAAAATGACAATGGTTATCAACGGGCAAACTAAGTCATTCAGATTCAGGTCTTGATTCTGCAGATGCGCCCATGCAGACACATATCTATGTTTGATTAAAGCACTGACTTCTGTAGCATTTTAACTAACATAATTTTAATTTGCCTTTAAAATAATTAGTTGAAAACAGGGTTTTCTAGAGTTCCTTCTCTGCTAAGAGTTAAACAATAGCAAAAAATCAGTAGAAGAAAATACTAGTATGAAAAGAAGGGCAGGCATTTAAAAGGAGAACTGAGCATGAACACTAGCTAAGTGACAGAGCAACACAAACCTTTTCTCTTACATCTTTTTCCTTATGGTGGAGGAAGCACATGCAAATCTGACTGAAACATCTCAGCTCTCCTCTTAGTGCAAAAAGAGTCTCCTAAAAATGATTTTAGGAAAAGTGACAGGACAAATATGTTAGGGGCTATGATTCAGTAGAGAATTACAAAACAAACAACAGTTGCATCTTTCTTCCACTGATATTACTCATTTAAGACAGCACAGCCGATGGCATTACGAAAGGTGACATCTCACAGTAGCAACAGCTTATAGCTATGAACAACTTTAAACCCATCTCTTGTTTTCAGGTGCAACATCTGGGATATAAGGTCAACCCACAGAAATATGTACTTCCTCCCACACTCTGGTGCAGAAATATGACAAACAGTAGTAGGACGCGTGCATGTCACACTTGCTGAGGCTAGTGGTACTCAGCAAGTCACAAACTCTTCGCTTCTCCATCTGTAGTAAGGACAGCTCTCATAGCTTGTATTCCCTTACTTACTTCAGCTTATTTTTACAAAGCACAACGATAATTATTTCCACTTTAAACATGGAAGTCATAAAAACTCTGGTCCATCCCATCTAATTCTCAATGTGTACTGCCTTCTGGAGTTGCTCTTCTCTCTCCCTCTATCGACTACGGAGGCAATGCAGTTTAACTGCACTGCTAACTCTGGCACTCAGACTTAGACACCTCCATTAAGATGAATCCAGCAAGACAGACCATTTGATTTGCCCACAGCCACATAAAAGACTTTCTGATCCTTCACCAGGTCGCAGCTGTTGCACTGCACAGAGCTTTGAGCAGTCAACAGAAGAGGAACGCCCTTACAGGAGGGCTCAATTTCATGCTATGCAACTGCACATTTATAAGAAAGGGGATCCATCCCAGGGCACGCTGAAATGCAGCAGAGGGGGAGGCAAAACACTGCCTTGACATTATTGGGGGGGAGGGGAGAAACAATCCTAGAGCTGCTGTCCAGGAAATGCTCTTTTTTGCACTTGGAACTTCTCTCTCTGCCAACACCCAGATTTGGCCCTGCAGAGTGGGTTGTAGCACTGTGCTTCCAATCAAAATCTGCTCCCATATGAAAGGCCAAATTAAAAAATGTGCTGCCCCAACATCAGTCAAGCTAACCGTGCCTGGGCTGAAAGACAGAACATACTAGAGCAGTCAGAGATGCGGACATCCACACAGGAATGGAACAAGATGGGAATAGATATTGAATCAGTCACCAAACGGGTAACCTCCCAGCTAGCATTTCTCACACAAAACAAATGTCCATGTCACCGTCCTGTTCTGTACACACAGGAGCACCAGGGGAAAGGGGCAGAACAACAGAAGCAGCAGCACTTGGTGTAGTCAGAAATCACCACAAAGAGAAGCCACACAGGTACACATTCACACATGAATCAAAGCATAAAAGAGTTTTCCTCTCTGGTGTCTTAAACTAGACTGTCTTCTGAAATACCTGTCAGAGCTTGGCATTTTATAAAACCAATTAATAAAGTAAATAGTCAGCTGATGAGAAAATTACCACTTTCCTCAAATTTTGTGCCAGAAACATGTAAGTAAAACGAGAAAATAAAAATGAAACAAAGCATCAAGACTTCCTGGAATTTTCATTGAATATTCTTTGCTGCTTAAAACTAGAAAACAACGAACTGTTTTGGCACTTGAGCAAGTTCCTTATCTCCATCAAGCCCCAGGAATTCAATGCACATGTTTTGCAATAAAAACAGAGGTGAACTATTGTTCACTCATTCTCTTGCACACTGAAAAAATAGAAATGCTTTTTGAAAAGAAAAAAAAAAAAAAAAAAAGAGGGCAAGACAGAGAGAAAATGCCTCAGCTCAATTTGGTTTCCTCAAGAAAACACACAAAGCTTGTTTTTTTCTGGCAATCTGAGAACAGAAAAGCAACTTAAACTTCCAGAAGTACAACTCCGAGTTTCAGAATTATGTGAAATGGCCAACCTTGGGAGAATTTTCCGGAACTGCAGCTAGTTGCCACAGGAGAGAAAAATACATGCACTGGAGAGCTGGCAGGATAATCTGCAAATAAAAACACATGTTCTTTATTTACATGAAAGGGTCAAGAGCAAAAAGCTTAAGACTAAACAAAGCATCCAAGCCTGACATTCTGCATGTTGTTTGCATGACCATTTCTGCACTGTATTTAGACCCTCAAAATAAACTTAACAGGTTTACATAGAAGGAAACGTTGCCTCCTGAGAAGCTTCATTACTAAGGTGCTGCTTCTGCAGAACTCTGACGTCTTGATGAGTTCAGTGGAAACTAACCCTGTACTAAAAAGGGTGTTCACAGAGACTAACTTTAGCTTAGCTTCTCGGGATTTCTCTTCGGTGAAAGGCAGGCTCCTTCAAAGGGCAATTCAGAGCAGAAGTCAAACCTTGGTCCCGTGATGCTCCATCTAAAGGAGGCCACCTCTACCCACTGACTGCAGGCTCTCTCTATTCAACTAAATTTCAACCTTTCCCAAATAACCTCAAGTTCTCTCCTAAAAACAGGGGCTGATTAATGCACGACTGCTAAAATACTTCACCTTGTAATCCCAAGATATACACCTCCCATCTTGGAACAGCCAATGTTACAGTTGAGACAACCAGACAACCAAAAAGCTGCAGTTGAGGCAGCTGGTAATTACAAACCATCTTCACCAAGAGTCACTATGCAAGCAACAGGTCCAAAGTATTCCAGTTTCTGGTTACATGCTATCTAGAAGGGGCTCCTCAGGGTCCCAACAATTTCGTAAGTACTGAGGGCAAGACTATGCAATCAATGGGAAGTACAAAGCATGACAAAGGATCAATCCAGATGCCAGATGATTATCATAGTTTCGGACAATCTCCAAAAATAAATGAATCTATGGCACGAATTTACCGGTTCAAATAACGTTATACCAAAGACAGCTTCAGTTTCCCACACTGAGAAATGGAAACAGTATCTTCCTGCCTCATAGGACATTGATATACAAGTTTATTTAGTATTTCCTAATTTCCTGCTTGCAACAAGAAAAACCTCTTTCAGTGTTAAATATTCACAACTCACCAGAACAGGCAATCTCCCATGTTCCATTTCAAACACCAGCAACCTTGAAGTCTTGTCATACAGATTCCACTTGGTGAGATCATGGGCACTGCAAGTGAAAAAAATAATGATACACTAAGGAAGAAATGAAATTTCACCTGACCAAACAGATTAAGTGCATCCTATTTTTACCTTCATTTGATGTACAGCAGTAACGTTAAACAACTAATTATTAATTATAAGCAGGGGAAAAATGAAATTAAGTTTTTCATGATCTAATACTGCAACCTTTACAGCCTGCATTCCTACCACAGACTGCAGTGTCTTGAGGAGAGGAAAAAGCAGCTCTGTACCCTTTCCTGTACTCTATCCACACTCCCTAAGTGCTCCAAAAGATTTAAAGAACCTTTCCCCACCCCACTTTAAAATGCTGCTTCTAATACTCTTTTAGTGTTTGCACCTCAACATTAGACTTCTTTTTGCAAAAACAGAGCAGCCCTAGCACAAAGGGTAGGTAAAAGACACTGAAGAAGGCGGCCCAACTGCCCTACCCTCTACTATCTTGCATTACACTTTACTTGGTGAACTATCCCTGGAGAACCAAGCTTTTGAGAAATCCATCTTTTAACAAAAGATGATCAAATTAACTAAAACAAACAAAGCAGATCTGCTGGGAAAAAAGACTGCATTCACTATACTCTCTTCAGACTGACCACCAGCGTTGACAGTAACGTAGCGCAAAAGCCTCCAGCTAGGAGGTAGGCACCACAGACAGGACCTCTGTGTCCACTCTGACATCCCAGCTCTGTAGCACACACTTCTCAGCCACATTAAAACTGATGCTCCAACCTCAGTAATGAGTCAAAAACAACCCCATATCCAAGAGTACAGCTCTGTTAAGAGGAAACTAAACCTTGCAGCACCTCTCATAGGGATCATTTTCATTCTCTTGTGAAAAATCTTACTAAACCCAACAAATGAGCAATTCTCACTTGGCACCTGTTAGGCTGACACTTAAGTATATGGGAAAGTAAATTGTGTAAATAAAGATCTCACTTATGAAAAGCTGCTACTCTTCTCAAAGCAGAGTGCATCTGGGAAATTTCTCCTGCTTCCATACAAAAACCTTCTTCCTAAATTATGAAAGTTTGGGAAAAAGAAAGGAATTAGACAGTGTGGGGCAAGGCAACTGCCACGTTCTCTTCCCAACCAACCCACAAGCTTGAACTACTCTCCGCCAGCCCTGCCCAGTCCCTTCATCTTTAACAATGCTGTTCATGTCTTCCTCTAGAGTAAAAAGAAAACAACATGTTAACTGCACAGAAATTTTGTATACAGAAATGTCCCTGTCATTAATAAACCCACGGCAGTCTCCCTAGATTACAGTATTGCTAACACTGTAAGACTGAAAACCAGCAATTAGGCTAACACAGAAGCGCTAACCCTCAGACTCACAGGCCTCACACAGTTGTTAAGGATCTCTGGAAAGCTAACTGTTCACATGGTGCTGACTCTCCTTGCTTCCAGCTGCCAGATCACATTCAAAGATAGCTAAAAATATATTAAATACTTTCCCATAGATGCAATTGCTGTAGTTTCCACAAGTATACTACGTGATTATGGGAGACGGTATATACAATCAGGAATTAGAAGGGAGGGGTTCCAGAAGAAAATCTCTTTATTTAGACGTGGATCACACTACGAAGGAGTTGAAGAATCCCTGGTCTAGCACTTATCTTGTTTCTCGTAAGTTCACATTCTCCCACATTGACACAGATATCTATTTAAGACCAACAAAATAAATCCAATCTGTGGTTAGGGGACTTTTTGGCTTGACACATTTTACAATATCCCAGTGTCCAATAAAAACCTGACTGTTAACTCTCATGCCATGGCATGACACCTGTTCATGACGGCACAGTTGATCAGATCAGCTGCAGGCTTCTGTTGTTTAGTTCAGCCAGCAAGCTATTCATATCACCATCAGCTGTTTCTGCTTTTTAGAACTAATGAAAAACTTTGAGGGAGACTCTGCAGTCCTCCTTCAAGGGGAAAGTCATCACTTCAAAGACCCCAAATCTATACAATCTGTGTTACAGATTGCTGGCTTGTTTTTTTCCTAGTACTACCTCTACAGCCAAAGTGGCAGTACAAAGGATATCTTGTGTACAGTCAAATATGTCAAAGTACAGAACTATACCTTTTCGGGAACAGTCTCGTCACCTACAGATCCACAGCACTTATTAGTTGATCTTTCACACCGTATCTTTGGCACAGTAATGAAGCGACTATGGAGAAACTACGGAGCTTAGGTCCAGAATATTCAGAAGACATAAAATGCCCTGGTGCTGGTGTGGACTACCTCATTTATTTTTTTCCCCATTCTGTTCCTGCCAAAATACATCTGCTTCATTAAAATGTAAACTGTCGATCTTTTCAGAGGCAAAAACCCATCTTCAAAAGCTCTGCTCCCCTCAAGCAGAAACAGCAGGCAAATAAAAGTTCCATATCCCCCTCAATTTTTTTGTCTTCTTTTTTCATAGGGAAACAGTCTGTTTCTCTCTACAATGTCACACACCTTTTGCCAGAAGCCATCTAGTAGCTGGTTAAGCTGTCCCATCAACTCATCTATCAGCTGAGTTCGGGCACGATCCACCTGGCTATAGATGGCAATTTCTTCATTGCAGAGGATATAATAAGTCCTGGAGGAAGCCTCAAGGACAGATGTGTCGGAGTGTTTGGCCACAATGTCTTTTACCTCTCTCAGCAAAGCATGCAGATGCTGCAGGTGATAAAAAGGGTATTATAGGTAAATTGCGCAAAAATCCTCTTATGCTTTACATACATTTCACTAGGCCCATATATCTCTATAGGTCATATAACCAACATGAAATAAATGCCAGTCTAAGGAGCAGAAGGGTAGGATTAGAGGATACAAATTTTTTTCTGGGTTTATAGCTCTTTTTCATTCTTATCGTCTCTGGATCTTCCTAAAGAATGAAGCAACTGCTTTAAGTTCTACTTCAGTAATACACATTTGGCACTACATAAAAATTAAGACGAAGGTAGGGAATAAATGCCTTTCCAAAGGACAACTGTGTCTTCAAACAATGGAAGCTGTCTCCCTCAGCAGCAGAGGATGGAGAATGTATCAGATCATGTCAGCAACTGGGGTCTTCACTCTTAGTGGCAGGAGGTAACTTCTGCCATTCTGCTGACTCTCCCTCTTCCAGTCAACGTTTTGTGCTGAAATTAACCTAGGAGTGTTTGCCTACCATTACCTCCCTGTAAATATCCCTGCTTAAGAATACATTAAGCCATTTCAAGGATTTCATCTATTTGTTTCTGACCATTCCTCTCCCGTCAGCAGATATACTATCTCCATTCTTATCTTTCAGTTACTATCATTCCCCAGCAGCTGGGAGTCAGCCTTCAAGGAGAATGAAACCTATTCTGTAGTAAACTCCTGGGAAGCACCAGCTTAGATACACGGCATAACCCACCCTCTCTCCACCCAGCAATGAAAAACCCAGGGCCGGGCCTACTACATGAAACCACAAATCGTTACCCACCAGGGCCAGTCACAGCACATCAGAAGTGACAAGCACTAAGGCTTTTCTTTGGCAGCACTACATCAAAAAGTAAAGCCTGAATAAGACCACTTCGCTCAAGGTATAAGACCATTTCTTTACTTTTCTTTATATATTTTCCTTATATTGTTCCAAGTCCCACTAAACTCTGTACATTGTCACATAAAACTAGCACATTCCACATGAACCGACTACCCCAATTCTTATTCACCTTTGTTAGATGTCCTGTACTGTAAACATCTAAATCGTAATACTGAGGAATCTGCAGAAGATTTGCCACTTTTTGTGCATCTGTTGAGTACTGCAGAGAAAAAACAGGATATGAGTACACCGCAAGAATTTTAATGAAAGATTTAACATGCATTCACAGAGCAGCTGTTAGGTACCTTTGCCAAGAGCTGAGGAAGCACCATAATAAAGTGTTCCGTAATTTTGGTACAATCTTCCAATTGTATTTTCTTCTCTTTTACTGACAGAATCTGCAGATAAAGCATTTTGTATCAATTACAAAATCTCTTAGATTTGAGTGGAATTTTACATGTAACCCAAGGTTAACTCACATACCTTTGTCTAAACCATATCAAGCTCAGATAAAGATACTTTTTCATGAAGATGCTTCATTACTTTTTTTTTTGTTAACCTTAAACTAGATGTAAATTGCTAAACAGCTATATCTCACGGACAAAATGCTGACCGTTTGTCAATAACATGCTTCAACTGGCTTTCCTCTTATGCTCATCTCCTTCAACATCCACTACTAATAAGATCTAGAGGTCAAAAGACACTGTGTCATTTCATGAAAACAAGCCTTTTTTAAAAAACAAGCTTAAGATACACCTACCACTAGGAACACACTGTATGGCAAAGCATATAAGGCAAAGAGAATGTGATTACAGGACAATAAATAAGATTAAGATGCACTGACTTTTTTGGCTGCACCTCTGCCCACTGGAGGATGACCTTCAGCTGCTTCTCTAACCGTTGCGAGGATAATTTCAATGAGAGCACTTTCATGGGCATCACTCAGTGCTGTAAGTAAATCAGTCTCCTTTCAGCATCACACAAAAGAAAAATGAAGATGCAGCAACAGCTAATGTAAAGCCTACTCATTAATCTGAGCAACTGTGGAAGGACACTACAGAAAGATGCAGTGTTGCTAAATAAACACCTAGAGAATGTTTGATTTAATTTGAAGAAAATTATTTACTGAACACAAAACTAATTATTCCTCTCATGGCTAAACCTTTTAGGACAGTTAGGCTCCCAAAAACACAGGCAAGGTTAACAAGGCCTACTCCTACTGACTATTTTCACATTTCTCATACTTCTTTGAGTAACAAAATACTTTAACTCACTGGGTCTACAACTTTGATTTCAATCACACAACCACCTCCAGTTCCACTACAACAACTGTTCATAGAATCATAGAAAGGTTTGGGTTGGAAGGGACCTTAAAGATTTAAGTTCCTTTTAAAATAATTCCACAAAACATTCATCCTCTAGAGTGTTAGATGTTAATGAACTCAACATAGTACTTATTTTCTTTTCAGGCATAAACAGTAGCCCAACAATACTGCACTTCAATCAATTAACTCTTTTAGATTCTTAAGTTGTGGACAAACAAAAAAATTAATTCTGTGTAACAATTATGGCTTATTTATGCAAGTATTCTTGCAATGTTTCTAAACTACCATTACATAAATACAGAATACTGGATAAAACAAATATGTTGATATAAATATCACATTGGCAGTGCATTGAGTTGCATCTGCTTTGTGGCCCTTGGGGACCACAGTTTGGGATCAAGGGGTACTGCAATATGGAATGAACCTAAACTAGCTGAAGGCAAAGTTCAAAAAACAGTACCAAGAGATTCATTCAGACAAAACTAAGCTCTTTCCTTACCCACCTTCTCCATCTTCTTCGGCATTTTTTAATAGAAGAGTGGTCATGCACTCCCAGTCCTTCAGGAATTTGCCTGCCCAGTCCCACAAGCTGTCGATGAGGTATGCAACATGTTTGTGTAGCTAGGGATTAAAAACACAAGCTCATAGAAGCAAACATACCACTAAAAGAAACAGAGCTTCACATGTGCCTCTCCCTTTTTCCAATTACAAAGCTTTGTCATTCACACATAGATTCACACACAGTATTCCAACATATTTAGTTTGGAGCTAATCAACAACTCCATGCCTTCAATCTGATACAAATCAGGGAAGTGGGGGGAAAAGCAGGAAAAGCATGAAAAAAGCTTTTTCTCTTTTTAGGATACTTTCCCTTTGTAATTTAAGTAATCTCTTTAAAACTAGCTTCAGTATTGCTTTTATATTGCTGACCATAACAGCTGAAAATACAACCTTGGGACTAGAAACGAGTCAACAATTTAAGCAATGCCTCTGAAATTCTTTGCAGAAAGATTCGAAACTGCTGTGCCTAAGACACTTTGGCCAGATGTAGGTCTGCACCACTGCAAAAGCAAATAATGAAGTACAGCACTTTAGCTGATAAAACTCTCAGTAGAACTACGCAGTTCTTACTCAGCATACAGCCATGGCACAGCAACCCATATCTGGCTGCAGAACGACACACACATACCAAAACCTCCTCACTCAGTGGCATTAATCTTTCAGGATGTTTTCAGAAGCTGCTTCAGCACTGATTCTCTCCATTAGCACAGTTATAAATTAGTTTTAATACAACAGAACAAAATGTTCTCATTAAAAACTCATCCTAGAGAGCAAAAACATCCCAAACACCAAACATTTCAGAGTTCACCAGCAGGAATAGTTTTCAAAAGCAAGCCAATACATAACATGCAATGCTGGATTTGAAAGACTTACTGCAGGGGCTGTTCTCCTCACCTCACTCTCCAGGAAAAAACCTATTAATCTTTTCAACTGGTCAGTACTTGCCCCAAACTTCCCTCCTCCTTTGGGCTGAACTTCTTCATCTCCCTCATGACTAAGCAACCTGCCAACAGAAAAGAAAGTCAGTCCAGTTCTGCCACATTCTCCTTATACTCGTTTGCCAACGTACCACTAATTCTGTCAAGATCCCAAGGACTGTATTTCTTCTAAATGCCTACTTATTTACTCCAAATCATATTAGACATTTTTATCAGGTGAAAGGGAAAGAGATTCGGTTGTTTTCCATTGTGAGAGATCTGCTATCCCTGTGGATGCAGAGACTATTTCTGACAGTTTCACAGGTATCCTGCCAGCTTTCTGGACAACAGATGCAGATTCTACAGATTTGAACATACAATGAGGTAGGTATTTGCTCATGCTTGAAAAAGGGCTTGCTCTAAGCTGAATTTAAACCTTAACAATAGAGTAGAGATACTACTACCCAACCAGTATTCACATCATGGTATACATCTTGGAACTGAAACTTTTTAAAGAAAACACACTATCTTGTATTTCTAAAAGACAATTTAGTCAGCTTCACAAATATAGTGGAAAAACTGTTATTCCTCATCTGAAGTATGATGAAGCACAATACAACGCTTCAATTTCCATTTCCCTCTTTATCCAAAATGAGTGTGACTGTACTGCTCATCAAAAGTGCTAATCCCAGGATAAATACAGGAAGGCCATCCCCACAGATTAATGTAAGGCCCAAATGGCCTGGATTTAAGAGCAGGACCACACTTACTCAACGTCAGTAAAAGCTTATGCTTTCAGAAAGTGCTTCTACTGGTGTAATTTACGCCAGCTAAGTAAGTAACCTAAGCTAAAAATGCAGACATTGAGGAGATTTCATGCAAACCAAGAAGGGAGTGGGGGAGCCAGAAAGCATAAACTTTTATACTAAAACTTTTATAGTATGAGCAGGGAAACAGGGCGTCACTAACATCTCTACCACACTAGAACAAAGATATCTATACTGTCAGAAGTGCTGGTGACAAGAACTGGGCGAAGAAGAACAAGGATGAGATTTACAGGGTCAGCATCCACACTGCACTGGCAAGCTGGGTAGAAAAAGTAAAGTTATCAGGGCAATCACGTCAACGGCAAAAAGTAGCAGTGTTCCGAGAGCAGAAACACCTGATTTATGAAAGAATATTAGGGCCAACACAAAAGATTAAGTAAGACTAGCAGATATGATAGAAGACTCATCAAAACAGAAATTTATCTTCATTTGTCTTTCTATTGGACTTGGCTCCACAAACCCAAGAATGTCAGTAATTCAGCTAGACAGGAAAAGACAACTAGGAGGAGATTCTGCATATGTGGAAACACAAATCATTATTATTTCTGAACTTTTCCCCACAAAACTCTTGCCAAAATATTTTTATTTTCATTCCTCTTTGTGAGGCAAAATTATTTCTCAGCCACAGAGACAGAAAATTTATTTCTTCTCTTTTTAGCACGCCAACTCCATTCACTTCATGCAACCATTGTTCTAAGAAGCCCATTTATAAGAGTTACTCCTGGGGAAGATAAACCCTGTACTTCATTAACCTGACAGAAAATTGGGAGGGCTTTTTAATCTGCTGCATCTCTCATTATTCAAAGCCTTTACAATGTATAAGGCAACTTCCAAAGGGAGAAGAGGGGGCCATTTTTGTGATTAATCACCAAAGCTATGGAAATCCAGCAGATGCCAGGTGATGAATGAGCTCGTAAGAAGTAAAGCAACAGGAAAAGAAAGAAGAAAGGAAGTATGCTTTCAACATAGCATGGCATCTGTGGATCAGTCAATTGTTTCATATTCTCTGTGTTAGTCTTGCAACTTTTCTCATGCTTATTGTGCCAGGGCTGTGCAGGGGAACAAATGATTACCCCCAGACAGCATTTCTCTTCTGATTCAGCAGAAGAAAGCACATCTACTACCCTCATGGTACACACTTCCAACAGAAAAATGAATGCTTAATGTCCCTCTTAAATAAATCCACCTTCATTCTGAAACAAATGAGAACATGCAAGAAGTAGGCATGCAGGCAGGCAGGCAGAGATACCTTTTATAAAGGAATTCCCCAGCTGCTACTGCAAGCGGACGGTGTGTGGTATAAACAAACTGGTATAACATTTCACAGTCTTCAGCTGATAACACATCCTCACAGTTCCTAGGCAAAAATAACAACGGAAGTTATAGTTCAGGTTTATCTGCAAAGAATATTATGAATGCTATGTCCAGCTTTTAGTAGACCTGATTCTCCACAGCCATGCAACTTGTTTACACAGCTAAACTTTTGTAGCACATATCTAAACTGCTAACAAAATTGGCAGCATTCTTTTACTCACTGTGCAGAGAAACAGAGGTCTGTGCAAGCCATGATGAATCAGGCCAACTGCATGGACATGAACATTAATTTAAAGTACAACTAAGATTGATTAGTGGTCATGGATACAAAAAGTAACAGTAATAGAATAGGAAAATCATGCCTCTACTTTATGCTTAGATGTTCACCATAGAAGATAATAAACAGGAAGATGCTTTATTTTGCAGTACAAATTATTTTTAAAGTATTTATTACAGTATTTTAAAACTTATATTATATTACACTAAGCTTATACAGAGTCACATGTAAAAAGAAATCAAAACACATTCTTGATAGTGTGCTTATGACTGTGACCTTTCTGTGCAAACACACTCAAAGTCACAATTTTTTTCATTCAGCTACACATCTTGAGAATACCACATGCCAACTAGTAAACTTAAAATCCTCTATGAGCGCTAGAAATGGCATTAATATCAACCTTTTTTAAAAAGGAAACTGAAGCATCAGGGTTGAATAACCCACCAGAGAGATACCAGAAGAATGAAGCCCAAAGGATTACAGTTTCAAAATGCCTGCTTCTTACTGCCATAGCAACATCATTGGACTAAGCTGCTTCAGAGAACGAAAAAGAAACATACAAGAACCTTACACTCGCTACAGCCAGATAAGGGGAAAGGGTGTGTGTTTTTTTTTATTACTGCACTCAATTCTCAGGTAGTAACAGTTTAGAACCATCTATCTACAACTCTGGGTCTCTAAAACTGAGGATTTATGCTCTTCACTTGCTAGGTGTGATGTCTTACAAAAATTAGCAGCCCTTCCTGTGCTTGCCCATTTGCCTCCAAACCCACCACATCCTTTAGCACTCTCACAAGTTCACAAAGCTCCAGAACATCCTCCAACCTGTCTGCAAAAAAGTGAGCTCACATTAGGCGAGCGTTATCGCTGAAGTGACCATTGCAAAATATATTTTAGCACTGCCAGAGATTTAAGATCATTAGGGGGAAAAAAAAAAAAGAAGAAAAAAAACAACAACAACAAAAAGAAAAGACTGCACTCATTTCTCAAAGCCTCTCATTTATAGAAGTTGATACACCATGAATTTTAGCTTTACAATGTATTTACTCATGTCTGTCTTGAATTTTTCCCATTTTTTCCATGGCTGCTTGCAATGGTCACTGGAACAATAAAAAGGTCCTTAAATGGAAGTGCTGATAGTATGTCTCCAAAAGCGATGGGTCAAATCTTGCAAGATAATGCTTGTCCTCAACCAAAAAGAAAAGCTGCCTTACATACTTCAGGCAGGCTTTGATGGCCTCTTTTAACATGAAATTCCCTTGAGTATATATTTGCAGTAACAGGACATACAGAAAGAACTCTGAGTATATATATCATGAAATCACCATAAAGAAAAATATTTATGCAACTCTTATTCAGCCATCTACAGAACTGAGGAAATAGAGTAAAAATGTGTTTATTGAGGTTAAACAGCAAGAAATTGAAAGAGGTAACATGGTGCATTAGAGTATATGAATAAACACCGGTGCCTCCTGTGAAGCCATAAATGAAGTATCAAATTTATTAAACTACTACAAGTTTAACAACTGAGAATAAAACAAAGACTGACAACAAACTGCACTTACAGGAGTAAAAATACATGACATAGCAAGTCTTTATATTAAAAGGCTATGGAGAATTTATTGAAATAAACTAGCAGTCTGCTGACAAGGTTTCTTTCATTCTTTTTATTGTCAATTTATTATTTAGTTCTTTTAATGCAGTCATTTCTATGAAGTTGCCCTTATTTTCTGTGGGTTTTTTTAAAAAACAACTGTGGACAGCCTGAAGAAGAAGAAAGTTCTATACAAACACGTCCTGATCTAGAGTGGGCCAACACAGAATCACAGAACAGCTGAGGATGGGCATCCCTGGAGATCATCTAGTCCAAGCCCCTGCTCAGAGAAGGTTGCTGAGGGTTGTGTCCCTGATTGGTTTTGAATATCGACAAGTCAGAGACTCCACAACTTGTGACAACTTGTCCTAGTATTAGACCACTCCCACAGTAAAAAACTCTTTTCTTATGCTTAAATGGAATTTCCTGTGTGAACATGCCAGTCAAATGTACATTTTTTTATATCTGAATTTTTTATTACTTGCATTTCAGGTTTTCTCTTCTTAGCATACTTACAGAAATAGCGAACGCAACACCTGCATGCCTCTTATAAAAAAAATTCCTTGCCTAAATTGTTGATAGCTTGAAGAGCTCAGCAACATGCCTGCCATCTCTTTGGATAGAAAATAAGGGCTCTGCCTTTCCAGTACAAATGAAACTGCCTTTCCTTAGGCAAGGACCTGGTAGTGCTGGTGGGCACCAGGTTGAACAAGAGACACCAATGTGCCCCTGCAGCAAAGAAAGCTAATGGTATCCACGGCTGACTTAGGAGTGCTGCCAGCGGGGTGAAGAGAGGTGATATGCAACATACGCAGACATGGACATACTGGAGAAAGTCCAATGAAAGGCCAGAAAGATTATTAAGGGAACACCTCTCCTATGAGGGAAGGCTCAAAAAGCTAGCACTGTTCAGCCTGGAGAAGACCCAGAAGGGACCTTAATGTGTGTAAGTACCCAAAGGGAGGGTGAAAAGAAGATGGACCCAGGGTCTGATCAGTGACAGGACCAGAAGCAACGGGCACAAACTGAAACACAGGAGGTTCCCTCTGAAAATCAGAAAACATGTTTTCACTATGAGGGTGACCGAGCAGTGGTACAGGCCACCCAGAAGGTTGTGGAGTCTCCCTCCATGGAGATATTCAAAAGTCATTTGAACATGGTTCTGGGCAAGTGTCTCTACATGGCCCTGCTTGAGCAGGGGGCTTGGACCAGGTGACCTCCAGAGACATCTTCTAAACTCAGCCAATTCTGTGGTTCTGAAATCCCCAAACTCCTCGTTCTCAAGTCTTCAGAGATTCTAGGAATCTGCCCCAATTACATTACTCCACAGCACTGTTATTTCCTACCTCCTCAGGAAAAGAGTAGGTCAGATACAACAGCTCCAGCCATGTATGAAGCACTCCCTAATAGCACAAAAGCAAAGGAGGGGAAAACAACCCGTTTTCTTTGCAGCATGGGCTGACAGACGCCAATTACACCATCTAGCATCTGATCCTTTTTTTTTTTTTTCCTTGAATGGGAAGGAATACCTGTATGTACAACTACTACTACTACTACTATTCACATACTGCTCACAGTACTCTATATGATACATGAGGTTTATACTCGTAACTTGCCCTTAAATGAGTGCTTAGGGGTTTTACTTGCCTCTGGAAGTAGCAGCACTTGACTACACCTGCTGCCACACACTACCACAGTAAAGGGTGCTTGTCTTTTCTACTTACATTCATAAGCCAATCACCAAACATTCACAGAATACTTCAAATACAGCAATAATACTGCTGCAAATTTACAGCCCTCAGAATGACAAGCAACAGATAAAGGTTAAGCCAGAAGTGTCTGACAGCGTTTAGGAGCCTAAAAATAAACAGGCATGGCCTTCCACATACCAATGTCATGACATACCATTTTCTCTGCACTTCAGAGTGAACATATCGTGAAGAAGTTGGGTTATTCTAGGGGGCAGATCATAGACCCATTTTGTCCTGCATATGGCACCAGATGAAAGACTTCATATCTTGCTTTTTGTTGCATTTTACTGTATACAAGAGTGACTGCTGGAGTTGCGTCTCTTGGTCTGTGCTATTGTTTATACCAAGGATAAACATCAAAATCACAACAATAAAATTGTACCTCATGCACTTTTTAAAAAAGGTTTTGCCACCTTATTCTTTTTGTTTAAATGGCTGCGCAAGGAAAGATCTGGCACACATTGTGGGAACATTGGTAATCCAATGTATAGCATCTCAATCAAAAAAATTCTGTTAATTTTGCATTTAAAATTAAAGTTAAACATCCAAATCTTCATATAAATTGTAAAACTATTATTCGTGCACTGAGCATTATCAACCAAAAATATATGTTGGAAGTATTTTAATGTCTGAGATAATAATTTTAAGTAGAAATACCAACTAATCTGTTGTATTACCTCAATTTCTACCCTGCTGTCATTGCAGATATTTCCAGACGATACTTCAGTGATCAGTGAGATAACATGGTTGCCACTACAATATAACAAGAGTCCTTTCCAATTCACTTTAAAATAGGATTAGCATATTGCAATACACTGTGCTTCTATGATTATGCTCTGACAGAATGCAGGAAGATACACATTGGACAGATGCTGTATGGTATGCTTTGGTTAAAAAACATAAGCCTAGGAGACATGCAATTCCTGTTTTTTCTTATTAACTCTGCAGACAGGAAAGATCAGAATTCAGAATAGATCTCAAGGTTTTTGACTAGAGGTGCATGATGACAGTAAATTGCTGAAGGCAGCTTCCAAAAAAAGCATGAACCTGAGAGGATGCAGAAGAGGATAAGACAGAGGAAAACATACATGCCCTTGTTCCATTTTGGTCTTTCACTTTCCTTTTGTTTGGAACAGGCTTGATAAAGCACTACCATAACTCCACCAGAATAGGGGTGTGGTGGACCTGAAGGAATCATAAAGGAGCTGCAAGGAGCTCCATGCCATTCTCTTTTGATAGTATCTGATCTGTGACAAGACAAGCAAGTTACTGATGCAAGAAATCAGAACTGTGTAGTACAATTTGCTTCACATGCTACTTCTATCAACTTCAAGATAACCGTTTCTTAATTTTTCTGAAAAGCCACTAAACAAAGGTGGATGGTTTCTTTATTTGTATGCAAAGCATGTCTCTCCACCTTATTTTTTACAATCACATGAAAACACTTCTTATACCAGCATTGAAGCCTTCAATAAACTTAACTGGTTTTCTGCACAATGTCTTGTCTGAATAACCTTGCTATATACAGTGCATTTGTCTAACAAACGTCAATTTCTACTCTGAAGTCCACGGCTTAGCTATGAAACAACAGTACAGAATCACCGAGTTCAGCTCTCTGATGACACTGAATTACCTGTCATGGGCCATCTACAACTAGAACTAGTAATATATATTATTTGCCATGGCATCCTTTGCCAAATGCAGTTTTCAAGTTTCTCATACGGTGTAGCCCCTCCCTCTCCAAACTAAAATATCCTTCAGCCTAGCTGAGAATCAAAAGGAAGATTAAGATTATTTTTTTTTTAAGCACAACATTGATGTACCCCTACTTGACTTGGGCCTCCCATGCTAAGCAAGACACTTGAAAGTCAAGAAACTGAGGTTGTAAACTGGATTAACTCTACTGACCAATCTATGCCAAACCACAGTGGCAAGAACTAATACATTTATCAGCTCCATTAAATAGTTTTAAAACTATTTATGTGAAGTCCTCAATGAGTGTAATATACTCACAGTTCTCACTAAGGTGGCTCTTCCAGATTTCAAACTTGAGTTTTGTGTTCAAAACTCAGTTTAATTTCTAGTTACATTTAACTAATGTAATACAAAGTCATATTCGCCTGTGCTATTTACATATTCAAGCTATTTGTAGATTTGTGCCCCTACCTGCACCACTTGTAACCATTCCTCATTCATCTGCTACAGTTACTTAATTACTTTTGCTGCTCTTTTCCAAAATCCCTCTACTCTTTTAGTTAAGTTAAGCACAAAAAATGAACAGAATTGTCTGGCAGTAAGCACACTAAACTAATCTGCCTCCTAATGGCCAATGTTTTCAATAAGATTCCTTGGTCTCCCGTCACTCAGGTTTTCTCCCTCTTTATTTCCTTCCTATTTCTATTCCCTCTCAGATCATTTGCAACATTAATGCTAACAATTATGCATAATTCAGTAGCATTAATAATTTCTATTATGCTAAACCTCATAGGCTCATTTCAGTTTCGGGATCACACCATGCTGTGTGAAAAATAGAAATCTACCACCCAAAGACCTTGGCATTCAACTGAGGCAACATGCAACAAACGAGAAGAAAAATTCTCAGCTTAAAGAGATAGACAAGATGAAAATACAAATATGGATTTGAAAAAAGCAGGTATATGCATAGCAAGAGGGTTTTAAATTAGCACTGGATTATTTTTTTTAATAATGCAACACATCAAAGTGAATTGAAAACATCAGTGTTTTCACTGCCTCTCTAGCTAGTAACAGAGAGAAAGTGAAGGGCAGCACAGCAGTAGGCAGAGTAGTCAATGTATATTCCACAAGACTGGAACACAGTGACAGTTAAGACATGGTCAAAGCTGTTACATACATGGAGCACAGCTCCACTGCGATCATAAAACACCACAAAAATAATTAACTGGAAACCAGGACTTTCTTCTATACTCACCTAAAAGACAACTATGGAAAACAGTAAGAGATGTTACTGATACAGTAAATTTTCCAAAGAAAGTCACAGAGCACCCAACAGACTAACTGGAGGAAAAAAGTTACTCCTGGCCTTGCTTCTTCCCAACACATGTTGTGAAACAACAAAAGATTTCTTCCAAGATTAGAGACATGTTTATATTATTTGTTAAAAATAATCCATGATTCCAAATCAAATGTAGGGAGTTCATGAGATAGAGGTTCTTGCCAGTAGCTTTAAAAATAGAAACTTGATCTGAAAGGTCTTTCATGTCTCACTAAAAATGCAAGTTGGGCAATTAGAAATCAGTTGCCAGATTTGTGGATGACAAAATTGAGCCATCCACAGAGAAACCAATACAGCTTGACAAAAGCGGCAAAAAGTTTGATTGCATCTATGCATACAAGTAGAACTGCCATTTATGCAGACTGTTGTTTATTATTCTTTAAAGGCAGGAGAGTTGTTGTCTCCAGCCCCATTTCATGCTTTACTGCACATATCAAGCACCATTACTGTTCAATATCCAGATACTGGTTTTGAGCCGAGTTGCACCTATTTGAGACACAATAGCCCTGAAATTTCTTTGCTTCTGCAACGACAGCAGCATGTCCTCTATGACACTATTGTAGATACTGAGGCATAAGCTTTTCCCCTGCTAGAAAAGCATCTTGATGCCAGGCTCTTGTTAAGAAGTCTGTACATGTGACTGTCTAATTGTCTGCACGGTCTTCACACAGGTTTTATAGACTGGTCAGTACTAGTCCTATCAAAGAGCTGTCACTGAATTTGCTTATTGAGTCCCCAATTCCCACTTTCATCACTCCAATAATTAAGCCAAATCAGCAGGGCTCAGAGCAACTTGGGGAGGAGGGGGGCAGAAAGGAGTATGGCTATGCAACAGATGAGCGAAAAGAAAGAAGCACATACTTCCTAGGCCTCCACACAGCCTAATTAAAAACAATTTCAAAATGTATTCATTTGTCTTATAAAAACTACATTTTATGATGGAAAAAATGTCTTTCAGAAAACTTTAGAAGGCATTTCTTCACACTGGAAATCATATTTAAGAAAAACTAAGAAAAAATTGCTTCAGGGAAAAAGAAACATTGATCAAACTTTTATAGCTGCAGTTTGCATTAATGAGAACATGATCTCTTATAATACAGCCAGAGATGATAAACAGCTGCAGTGCCAATATAGCACTTGTTAGTTCAGATACAGAATAAGGGCAGCCATAACTGGTGTACAGAATCTTTGTACTTCAACAATGGTGTGCTGCTCCTCCTAGCACAGGGACATGTTACCCACATAGACACAGCATTGTGCTTTGTTCCAATAGCTACGCACCACGGAGAACCAAGGGATACAGAAACGGACATTGTAAACACAGAAACAATGTAACCCTAGCTACTACTAGTGAGGCCCAAACAATGGTACTCCCTTCAGAAAAGCATACTATGTTCACAGCATCATGTGCTGCTCTGATGCATATGTTGAAACAGGCCTAGAGAAATGCCGCTCAAATCAACGGAGTGTGAAGCGACACAGGAGACCAGACTATAAAGCAGCACTTCAATATACAAATGTACTTGAAATTTCATGTAAATAACTACAATGCCATATGATTTGGTCCATTAAGGTCTACAACCTCATCTAGCAACGACCAAGAGCTCTGGCTTAAACGGAAAAGCAAATCCCACAAGGCTATTGGACAATGCTCCATGCTGTACGTGGAAGTACGCATCTGCAGAATTCAACTTACACTGAGACAGAAAAGACACTTACTGAGTCCTAACATCTCAACCGCATTAACAATGAAATGCAGTGGGGTTTTTATTCTCATTTTGCATTGAAAAAGAAGGACAGAGAACTTATTCTTCACATGTTTTGCAAATAAAGTCATTTCTAAAATAAACATGCTGCTTAAGGACATGTCAGAATAGTTTTCATATACTTCTGCAACATTAAGTCTAGTTTTTCCTCACACTTTCACCTTGCCATTAACCTACCAAATTTATGGCTGGCAGGTAATTCCCAAGAAAACTCTTCTGTTAGCTTTCCACTTCAGCAGGACCAAGATATCACTTGCTCATTTCCTGTCAGGCAGCCTGCTGTGGGCTCAACAGCCCACAGGTTCTCTGCCATGGAGCCAAGAATCTGGAAGTCCAAATTCCAGCAACAGCCTCAAAGCTCAAGGCTTCTTGTGTCAGGTGGGGAGACAGGGAAGATGGCAGAGTTCCCTGAACTCCTGGTCAAGGCCTGGCAACCCTGGGACAGAAGATGGAGCGGAAACCCCATCTTTGGTGGGGACCTCCCCTGAAACAGGCAGATGCTCTATTTGAGAAAAGCCAAAATATGTGGAATTTCCTTTCAGAGGGAAGTATAAAGATATAAAAACATAGTTTTCATACTGAATCTCAGCAGCACAAGGGTTTTCTTAATATTGATACTTCCCACAGAAAGAAAATGCCATGTCTTGAGCAGCTTTAACTGTAACTTGTATCTTGCCAGGAGCAACTGTTTCCCAGCATGTAACTGATTACAGGAAGATTCATCAGGACTGTATCTGGATCTTGTTGCCATTCAAACAATACAGTAAATTAAAAAAGAAATTATTTACTGTGACATAAGCATCAAGAGTTTCATGGCTTGAACTGCTACTTCATGGTCCTTGTCCAGAGGCATGGACACAATTCGATCCTAATGGATGTAAAATGACAATAAAAAGATGTAACATGGTTTGTTCTCAATAAACACATATTTTTGCTACAGCTAGATCATCTACACTAGTAGAGCAGAGATTTACTTTTATTTCAGCAGCTATTTCCTAAGAGACATAAGGCAACTTGATTACTATCAAGTAGTTCCCCAGCCCCTGAAAATTAACAGCATGTTAATTTTTTAACTGAATTAATCATGCAGTAATATGATATTTTTTATAGATGTAATGTATGCGTTCACAGGAAATCAACTACAGTCTACAAATTAAAAGTGACTGACAACTTGTTTCTAAAATGTTACTACTGGCACTTCAGTATGCTAGATGAAGGTAAGCCTCAAATTACAAACATTATATAACCAGTTTCTCCCATCAACAACTAAGTACGTGTACCTACATGTTACAGAAGCCAGTGTCTTGCTGGAAAGACAATTAGGACTTGAGTCATAACAGTGCTTCATGGAATAGCAGCAATATCCCTGATCTCCAGAACTCACACTACTGTAACTTGGTACACATGCAAACACCTCAGAAAACAATGGAAATTTTCCTGTTCTGTGTACCCAAGCACTTACACTCCTCAGTGTGGCCCACATCTTTAAGGTACATTAAACCTTTGGACTTGCTTGTTTTGGGACTAACAGCTTTCTCACTTAACATGTGTCTCCGAAACAGCATGGCCAACAGGACAAGGGAAGCGACTGTCCCCCTGTACTGGGCACTGGTGAGGCCGCACCTGGAATGTCATGTTCAGGGTTGGGCCCCTCACTGCAAGGGGACGTGGAGGTGCTGGAGCGTGTCCAGAGAAGGGCAACGCAGCTGGTGGAGGGTCTGGAGCACGAGGCTTATGAGCAGTAGCTGAGGGAACTGGGGGTGTTTAGCCTGGAGAGGAGGAGGCTCAGGGGGGACCTTACTAGTAGCCCCCTACAGCTGCCTGAGAGGAGGCTGTGGGCAGGTGGGGGTCAGTCTCTTCTCCCAAATAGCTAGTGACCGGACAAGAGGAAACTGTCTCAGGGTATACCAGGGGCAGTTTAGATTGGATATTGGGAAAAACTTCTTTGCTGAAAAAGGTGTCAAGCATTGAAGCAGGCTGCACAGGGAGGTGGCAGAACCACCATCCCTGGAGGTAATTAAAAAATGCATAGATGCAGTGCTTAGTGACATGGTTTAGTGATGGACTCTGCAGTTCTGGGTTAACGACTGGAACTGATGATTTCAAAGGCCTTTTCCAACCTAAATGATTCTATGATTCTATTATATCATTTCTAAATCTCTAGACCAATTTTACTTTGCACCTTCCTTTTTCTCACAACCCAGCTGCAAGCTGTGGAAGACCATGAATCCTGAGTTTGAATACTCAAGGGTAAAAGAGGGAGCATCTGAAACCCCCACTTCTGGGAAATGTATTGATGGTTATATGATTACATTTCCCACCACTGAGAAAGCATGATTTAAACTGTGAAAGATTCCAGATCAGTCCATGTTCTGTGTGTCACTGTTTGGGTTTCTTCTGTTTAGAGGGTTTTGGGTTGGTTTTTTTTTTTTGATTGGGGGATGGAGTTTGCAATAATCGATTTATATAGCATCCTCCACACAGAGGGAAATTGCAGTACAGACTGGAGCTATTTCATCAGTCTCTGAATACCAGTCCTGCAGTTGGTTACACAGCTTACAGCAAGCAACCTTCTTTTAGAAAGAAAGATGTGGGACTACCACGTAACAGTTTAGAACAGGTTAATTTTAGATAGTCAAGTTTCAGTCTGAATAATTTATTCTTAAGATACCAATATTAATCTATTTCTTGTTCTTTGAGGATGTGCTACAGGTGTTTTTTAGTATTAGCAACTGCTTTGGTATACAGGTAAGCCCTGCACCTCTTGCAAAAAGAACATGATTACCACCACATGCAGGCACTGATTATGTACTGATTCAGAGGAACTGAAATACCACTAAAGCATCTTGAGCTTTCCTACTCAAATACTGAAAAGGTGCTGCCCCACTGGGATAAGAGTAGCTGACAAAACCATTAGCAAGGACAGGATTAAATAAAGGAAAGGGCTTACTTCCTCAATGAGTCAGGGTGCTGGAATATGATAAAGGCAGTGTACAGGGTCAGTGCGGTCACAGAATAAGCTCTCAAAACTACAGCATATCACCTGACTTGTTCAGAAAGGAGATAAGGGATCCTTCTTCAAGATTCATACTGACATGGTAGATCAACAGAGAGCCATTCCCACATCAGTGTGATACATGGTTAGCCAATCCGGTATCTACAAGGTTAACCCATTAACAGGAGCAGGAAAAAAAAAAAAAACAGGGACCTTTAGAGTATGAAATTCTTTGTCATCTGCCAAAGACCCATAAAAAACATCTGGGCCATACCGGATGAACGGTGGAGATAACTGACCACAGTACATGCTAACACCATTTTGTGCACGAACTAAAGTGAAACAGAAAGTTCCATGGAAACAGAGGGAAACATCTCTGCAAAACTCCTTCATCCACTCAGTCAAACAGTTTCTGCAGTACTCTAAGCTCCTGTCAGTCAGGACAGTGGGGAGATACCTCTAATTAAAGCATCAGACCCTGTGTATACACCCATCCCAGACTTAACAAATAGCAAACAGTAATCTATTTACCTTGAATCTGCTAGTAAAGAGATCCATCCTGGAAACAAGTTCTTTTTGGCTATAAATTCCCTGCAGTCCCAGAAGACATTTCAACCGCACTTCAGCTTGCTACAAGACAAAGAGAAATCAGCTAACAGTATAAAACACGTATTTTTGATGTTATTCGCTATTGGCACTTATAATATGTAAATAAGAGTTCTTTGTGAGTGCCTATAGCAGACTACCCAAACACTGCCTCATCTTCTTTATTAGTGGTACCAGCCCCATTTTGTTTGTGTGCACATGCATCTCACACACACACAGAAGCAGCCTGCAGTCAGCCAAAGTTAAAGGTGACATCAAAGGTTGTGGTAGGATCCCTAGGAGTCAAAAGAAACTCTCACAGACCCTACAGCTAATAAAAGCAACAGAATGCAAAAGATTCAGGAATTGTGCTATTCACCTGGTAAATATACAAAGACAAGAGTACAGATGACCTACTTAATACAACCAGCACTCTTCCGTACATCACTTTGCTTGCTTCCTCTCAACATCTGATTCAGGGAATCGTTAAAACACTGACAAGAACTCCAAGAAATTCTGGATCATTTCCAGAGGAAGAGGTACACCTTTAGATAAGAACTCTAAATGGTAAGCGAGTGCCTACAGAGTTAAATTCTATGCCTTCTCCTTGTTTTACACTAGAATGCTGTATTTTAAGTGTTCTAAGAAGAAAAGGGTTGCTTTGAATTTGGCCTAATTAGTTAATTTAGGCAAAACATATTTATCATGCAAGGTGTTATTTCATATTATTAGTACTGCTGCTTCATAGATGACTCAAAAAAGGAGTCTTTTGCTTATCCAGCTTTTAAATTATCTCATTCATATTGCTACACCTTTCAAATGACAAAGCTTTAAATGGCACTAGGAAAATCATTTTGAGGATCTAACACAAAAATCACTGTGTTCTATAAACTTGCAAAGCTAAGGATACCAGCAGAGACGTTTAAATGAACTGCAGGCTTTGAATCGGTCTCTTCATATTTCTTCCTTAATTCCTCTTGCTAACAATAGCAGTAAGAATAATCAAGGAAACCCAAGAAAGGAGACCACCTACACACAGCCTATCCATTACTACAAGTTCCTGTTCAACTGCTTAAATGGAAAGCAAAGGGTGATAACCAGGAACAGGCTTTGACCAACAGATAGCTTTTTGCTAGAAATACAAAGTTAAAGATCAACAGGTAACAATGAGTACTGCTCTCTAATCTGCCCATGACACACCAGTAGTACATACTCTACATTGTACTTGAAAATTAAAGGCCTTGTCTGAGAAGGAGACTGTTGCCTGCATCTGCTGCTTCCTACAGCCACTCGTGGCTCCACAGCACAGAACTCACTCACAAATGGCCCCAGCTTGCTACCCATCACTGCACACTGGCACAGACTCAGTTCAGCCAATGCACTGCCATCTTTGCTTCAGCTGCCCTCAGTATTCTAGCACAAGGCTTTGCTTGTGAATAGGGACTGCATTTGTGCTTGGGGAAAAGGAAAAAAAAAGGAAAAAAGTTAGTGATGGTTTTTTGGATGGTCATATAGCCCTTAGCACACAGCTAGTAGTGTCATTTCCATTTGTCAGTCAGGTGGCATTCAAGCATAGGTCTGGTGATAAAGTTTAATATGTTAAACTGCACCACCTGCCTCCAAAGGTGTCCCGTTCTCACCCAAAAGCTCTCAGTCATTACCCTACATGTTTGCTTATTTCAAGAGTTGAAAAAATTAACTTTACTGACTATGAACAAATTACTTCTACTATGACTAATTCTGCTGTTTTCCTGTGTTTTCAGTTGCATTTTCTCCTTCTCAGTCACCTCTCCTTTTCTAGATTCGTCACTCCTCATAGCTTCTTGATCATTCAAAACTACTTCACATCCTTCTAAAACTATCTCTCTACTTCAGCTCCTTTCAACAGTAACATAGGCTAGTACGAACATCCAGCCATCAACTCCCCTCACCAGAACTACTAACACCTGCCTGTTTGGTCTTTCAAAGCTGTGAGAGCGAAGGGGAGCAAGCACATTTTCAGAACACTGAACACACGCTGTCCCTCAGCTGTATCATAGCATATTTCAACCCTAACTTGCAAACAGACTGGCAAAAAACATCAGTAAGATGGTGGGCAGCTCTAGTGACTTCAAAGAACTCTGCATGGGCTCCAGCACCACTTAGACATTTTCAGTTATGAGACTACAGCCTCACCATTATCACAGAGGTGGGGCCATTCAATAAGCCTTACAAATACAGGCTGGGACTGGGATGGTTTGATGGGGTCATTGGGTCATTTTTTTCTCCTCACCCCACCCCAGATAATAAACTGGGAAAACTAGGTCTACTTCTGAATTACTCCTGAAGAGCAAAGACAATTCAACTTACCTGCCCTGTTGAGGTAAAACAATTCAAAAAACTGCCCTCCCCCCAAAAAAACTTGGTACATACGCACAGAGATGACCTATGGAACAGAAACCCACTATACTAACATGACCATTTGAAGAAAGAAGTATTTCAGAAGTAGCCGCAACGGGACCAGTTTCTATAGCCATGCTGAAAACGAGGCAAAACTAAAAACCCTTTCAATTTCCTGAAATTTCCCAGGAGGATCACATGGTCAGGACACAGAAGTTCATTTTAGTGCAAGTTCCTGTTTCCACAGGATTTCTTTGGGTGTTTATCAGTCTAGTGAGAAAACCTCAACAACCTGCCTGAAGTTCCAGACAAAGCTAGTCTAACATGGTAGGAGGTCCCAAGTGTGTATCTCCACTGTCTTTGCCTTCCTGTCTCCTTTTACTTTCCCTATCCTTATTCTTCATTGTCTTTATTTTTCTGGCCTTTAACTCTGAACTTTTTACACAGCACTTCCCTTCAACACCTGCTGCTCAGATCAGCACTGTTTGACTAGATCTGGATGTTGATTTACTAGCTATATATTCCCTTGGTAGAACACTAGCGCCTTTGAGCACAAGTTAGGTGCCTAGGTTTCACAAATGCACCGACAGGGGACTCTGCTTACATAGGACATTGTTCAACTGCACACAGCTGTCAGACTTAGTATCAACTGTTGTTTGGTCTACAAACATAAGTTGAATTATTTCTAGCAGGTGAACATAAACTACTCGAAAATGTGTCTGTTCCACAACTCTTACTGGGCCAAAGAGAGATCCTCATATGCAATTTTGAGCATATTACCACTGAATCTGCAGCATCTTCTTGCACCTAGGATACAGCCTTTCACATAAAAACATAATGTTTCATATCAAGGTATAATGGAAAAATGGTATCTCATGGGAAAGAAAGAATGATTATATTCAAATAAAAGACTGTGAAGACAAAATGTTAATTTTATACTTACTTCCCCCTTGCCTCTCCACTTTAAAGCCTCCAGACTGACTGAACTTAATCTCTGTTTACAGCACTGCAGAGGATCCTGGCCAGGTTTTCCCCCACTGTTAGAATACTTTTGTGGTCGTTCCACTCTGGGGCCTAAATGATTTGGCAAACTTCTCCACGTTATATTCTAAAAGAAAATTGGCTCTGGGAGATATCATTTTCTTGCCACCCACCCCCAAAAAGATGGGATGGAAACGCTTATTAAGGAGGAGTAGTGGGAAATAACATGCAGATGTATATAAAAGCACTGCTGCCCCTGCTGCTGCCAAAAATGCGCTGCTCTCATTTTGGAATCAGGCAATTTAACAGTGGCTGCAAATCACAAAGCACAGCCGGGACTGCAACCACCAGTAGTGGCACACTACCAGGTCTTGGTCAAATATGAAATGTGGAAGACTTTTCACTTTATCTCACTCTGTTTGCATCTGCATTGCTTTCAAATAATAAGCTTTAGAAAAACAACCATTTCCAGTTCCCAATAAATGACACTGGATGAGCTATATGCATTAATCTGAGACACCAGCTGTTAATTTTCACCGTACAGCACTGGGAATGAAGACACATCATCTTCAAAAATGACTTTTTCTTTGGCAAGTTCTCCCAACTGAACATATACAAAAAAGATATTTTGATCAGATAAATTTTATGCAGGAAAAGACGACAGTTTTTGATAGATTTGTTGTTCTAAAAATCTAAATACTACCTTCACAGCAACGGCACGATGCAGGGAAGAGGCTTTGTGCTCCCCCTCCTGGCTTTGTGGTTAAACTACAATTTTATTCACAGAACACAAATGTAACCTAAAGCTGACAAAATCGAGGATGTTTCAAAATTTATACCGAAGCTATATACCCCTGCAGAGTGGCGTGCAGAATTACAGCGTGCCAATTTTGTTAATCAGCCATTCATGATAAATATTCCTATCCCTTTAAAATCTCTTACACATTTTAGAAGCATGAGAAAAAGCGAATTTTTGAGTTACTTTTTTCTTTTGGCTTTTTGTTATTGTTGTTGTTGTTTGGTGGGTGGGGGGGTGTTTGTTTGTTTGTTTTTAAATGTGCCTCTACTCAAGAAGAAAAAACAAACCTCCCATAAGGAAAAGGAGAATAACCTTTGGAAAATGACTAGACTTCTGTAAATATTTTCTGTACCAGTGTAATTCCAAATGAGAAGTGCAATATTAAAGACTAATTTTACTATAGACAAAATTTGTTCATTTTTATAAAATGAAACAAAATTTTAAATGTAGCCATCAAATCTAAAAGCAGAATTTTACTCAACATTTAACGCTGCATGTGCTCAAAGTGTATAGGCCATTTTGCAATTTAGTAATAGTTCCCAATTCAGTAACATATAAAAATAACTACACACACAGGAACACACTGCTAACAGAACTGGAAAAAATGTTCTGCTATTTAGTGCTGCAATGGCTTTAAAAATAAAACCTGAAATGGGGAAGAAAGTAAATTCTTTTTTGTAACACCACAGTCTTAAATATCTACTCTCAAGAATTTAAACATTAGGATTCTTTAAAAAAATATTCAAAAATTTCCACCTACTGCCCCCAGTAAGGAAAAAAAACAAACCAACTCTACCTTGTCATACAGCATCCACCCCATGTATTTTAAGTAGCTATCATTTAGAAAAGCATCTGGGTATGTTTTAATCCAGCTGCCAATTTCTTCAATACAAGTTGCTCGGATCTCGGGGATCACATCACTGTGGAATTATAAAATTGTGATATTAATATATTTTAAAAGCCTAATATATACTAATTACATTATTTGCAATATTTTTATTTTCTTGAATTTCAGAAATATGTATAATCCAAAAATATTACAAGTATCTTCATATTCATGTCCTAAGTTAGTCTTCAACGGACAGTTAGGCCACTTTTAGCTACAAATGTTTCATGCAATAATTACTTGTAATTCTGGATATCTTCTCAATCACAAAGGCACTGCTCTATAGCCAGCAAAAAGAACTTAAGAAAGGTTCTTTTGTAAGTCCAAATTGTTTAAAATAATCAAACTGCTACACCTTTCTTGACATCATTAGTGCGTTTAGGATGTTTACCTTGATTCAGGTATCTGTTACCTCGACAATTTGAGCAAGAGTTTCTTGGGCATGCAGATACACACCACAGCTTTATTTTTATTCTTACCGGTAACGGTTTAGAAATGTCCTTTTGAAAATAGCATTCATCATGTTCTGTATCTCTAGAAGCTTATGCTCATACTGAAATACAAAGAGAACTGAACGTTAACATTGGTTCCACAATTCATTACACAAAAAATTTGCATCAGTACTCACAATACTACTGTGGTGCAAATTGCTAGCATTTACACATGGCACTAACATACAAGCGGTCTGTAATGACATTTTTGATGAAAGGTTTACCAGATACCAACTGCTAACTTGGATAACAAGGTACTTGTTTGACATAGTAAGTCTTGATCTATCAATACACAGAAACATACAGAACAACTATTAAATAATCTTCACATATAGGTCAGGTCCAAATTCTCTTTTTATGCACTTAAACAGACATGGAAGAAAGGCATACAAGGGAATTTTCAAAATGCACCTATTCCACAATGAGCATGTATTTTAACCAAGCCCTGAAAATCTAGTTAGGAACTTCTGCAAACCCAAGTCACTTACTAAAAACATTCTCTCATCAACATCATCAGGAAGGGTGACCAGTTTGGGTTTTTCCCCCAAGCACACATTTCCTCTGTCCTTCCCGTAAGATCAGCCTTACAATAATACTAAAAAACCCTGTCTCATCCAAACACGGCCTTCCACAAAAAAAGGGGTTGTTTCTAAGACAGTCCATGGGCATCCAAAGCTCAGAACAGAGATAACCGATTCTAAGGTCAAGAGAAGGATGTCCTGGTTTCAGGTGGGAAAGAGTTCATTTTCTTCCTGATAACTGGTACAGTGCTGTGGTTTGGATTTAGTATGGCAATAGTGTTGGTAACACACTGATGGTTTAGTTGTTGCTAAGTAGTGCTTACTCTAAATCAAGGACTTTTCAAGTTTCCCGTGCTCTGCCAGTGAGGAGGGGCACAAGAAGCCAGAAGGGAGCAGAGCCAGGACAGCTGACCTGAACTAGCCAAAGGGATATTCCATCCCATAGAATGTCACGCTCAGTATATACACTGGTGGAGTTAGCTGGGAAGCACTGATCACTGCTCGAGGACTGGCTGAGCATCAGTCAGTGGGTAGTAAGCAACTGTGTTGTGCATCACTTGTCTTTCTTGGGTTTTATTTCTGTCTCTCTCTTTTTGTTGTCTCCTTTTTCATTACAATTATTATTATTATTATTATTATTTTTATTTCAAACTGTTCTTATCTCAAGCCATGAGTTTTACCTTCCTTCCAAGTCTCCTCCCACCACAGGGTCGGAGGCAGGGTGTATGATGAGCAAGCAGCTGCGTGGTACTTACTTGCTAGCTGGGGTTAAACCACAACAAGTGTGACTATGCTTGATGTTCATGCATAGTCACCTCCACCCTCAAGCCAGAATTATTTCTTACATACATATATAGGCCTGTCTCTGTATGTTGATAAGAAGCTGTCTGGCTGAGCAGGGAAGAAATGACAGAAACTGAACAGCAAGAAAGATACAGGTCATACCTGAAGCTAGGAATATTTTTACAATGCATTACTTATCTGGAGATGACAGCTATCCTGGATCCTTTTGCATTCATTGAAATCCAGTTCTTGAACTAACATTTTGGCTTGTAATTTGTATAAACATATGCAAAGCTGCACTCCCACAACACTAGAGCTACCAATGAAACTACCTGTGAGTGTAAATCCATATTTGTGTAGAGGTCAAGGGCTAATGAAGCCAATTTAAAGCAGCAATTAGTAGGACAGACATCACACGTTAACAGTACATAGGGCAGATACTACCTTAGTCATTTCTGTACCACTTAATCTAGCCAGTCATAACTGCTCTGCACCATGCATTAGATAAACATATAAACCTCAAAGAACTGCAGCGACCCAAAAGCAAGCTGTCACTAATCCCTCTATTCCATCTTCATACATCTCCCATACAAGACACCTGCCTAACCTCTTTCCTTTTTTTCTCTAGCTGGTCAAGTCTGTAATTTGTTCTCTTGCCACTTATCCTCTTCTTCTCCACCTCATATAACCTTTGAGCATTGTGCTTGTTGACATCAAGGTTCAGATGTACACTAACAACCGCTGTCAGAAGCTTCATTGCTAAAAAGAAAACAAAGCCAACATATTTAGCTTAGCTGAGCGATATGAGCATAAATATATTCATCACTTTACCACAAAAAGGATATGGTTAGCCAAATCCAGTTTGTTATCCAAAATATGAACATTACTAGATTATAGTAATTTATTTCAAAATACAGTATTTATTTTAAAGGCAGAAAAGGAGCAAAAAAGGAAAATGCAGCGATACTACTGGTGATTTACAGCTTTTGGCCAGAGTTCTAGTCAGAGAAGTAATTTACTGGGCAACTCTTCTCAGTTTACGTACTTTGATTTTTCTGCAAAAGAATCTAGAGTTGTAGAACTGGTGATTTCCAGTGACAATAAAAAACAAAACAAAGAACACACACCCCCCAACAAAAAAAACCCCCACACCATCCACAACAGTGAAGCTGGCCAATAAAAGCCTGGCAATCTTAATATTTTACTTGAAGTGGCAAAAATGCACATTCCTCTAAGGATCACTAGATGGTTTGCACAGATGTCAAGTGGGGGTTTTGAGCCTTCAAAGCAAACAGTGTACTTCAGAACAAGTTATATTTTAAGTGCTCTTTGTATGGCAAAGAACTTATTAGCTGGCTTTGGGGGGGGGGGCGGTGGGGAGGGAGGGGGGAATGTAGTAGCTTTAGTATCATCATGCTGCATGGAACAAAAATGTGTAACAAGCAATGTTCTTTCTAGCACAAATACCACAAGAGTAGCAGCTTTCCAAAGGAAGCTTTTTTAGGTGAAGCATTTAATGCAACTTCATCAGATTAATTAGTGGAGGGAGGAAAATAACAGAATATAAAATTGACCGTGAAAAATCAGTTACTGGAAAAAAAAAAAAAAAGAATCTGAACGCAACAAAATTCTAAAGTTAGTCATGTCAGGCATTAAAGAAAACATAAAGGAAAAAAAAATCATATCTATCCTATCTGAAGCATCCAAATTCCATTCAGATACACATAGGAACAAGTAATTTATATTACAGTAACATATATTAGGAGGAATGCACTGTCAATGCATAAAATAGCAAGTTCTCCAGTAAAGAGAGCTTTTCAATTTTGAGCAGTTTTGTTTGTACACATCAACAAAACTCACAATCTACAGCAGCTCTGTGAGTTACTTTACCTGCCAGAGTACTTGTGTGTCTAAACGCTCTGACCATGGAGTCCGCTAAGCCTGTAAGCAGTGAAATGACAGTGTCCATCAAGTAGCTATCATACAGGATGCTGCACTGGCACTGTTGGACAAACACTGCAATAAATTCACAGAAATTGGCCTTGAACTTCTTCCAATAGGGTCCTGTTCTGATCAGTGGGTAGTCTTCATTGTCCTGCACAGGAAAGAAAAGGCAAGAGAAAACACCCCAATTAGTTTTGTTTGTGCACACCATTTACGTCTCTCTCACTGAATATCAGAGTTTTGCTGCCAGCTTCACCTCGGCCCATCCATAACTTTTTTCACGATTATTAATACGAAGTAGGGACACGCAGCTAGGTTACAAGCAAGCACAGAGACTAACTAGCTTCATTAGAGCTACCCCGTCATGCTAGCCCACATCTGAAAGCAACGTGTGTGAGGTAGCTGTGAATGGACAGGGGAGAGGGCATATGAAGCCTCAACATCATAAATAACTTTCACTTGCATCAATCATGAGCCCCTCCTGGACTCTTTTACTTCCTCACAGATAGCAGTGCTTCCCCACTTCCCTGTCCTTCCTGTTCCTGCAAGTGCATGGTAAAATCCAGGAGGAAACTGAAGGGACTGAAAGGTGAAAACAAACTGTGATGTGAGCAGGATGGGACCATTTTGCTCAGCAGCACTGCCAGTTTAAGGAGTTTATCAGGTTGCAGCTTAATGACAAATAGTGAGTCAGTCATTCACCTATACCACCAGCACCTGTGTCTGATAACCTCCGCAGAAACAGTAAGTAGGCAATACCTTTGACATTATGCAAAAAGCAAGTTACAATAAAACCACGAGAATATTCACAGTACAGTTGATACTGCCAGCAAGAAAGCAGACAGATGGCAGTTCAAATGATTTCTCACACAAAACGGTGCACCTCATGTGAAGAGCGTACTAGGAAGACTTCATAGATGGCAACCTCAGGCAGCATGAACATTTATTTCATTCGCACCTCACAGATGCCAGCAATGGCTCTGAATATGAATTTGCATCTTGATGGTTTCCAGGTGTGAATGGCTTTGGGGAACTCCAAAACTTCACTCACTATGGAAAACTTCATCCCGAAGGCAGGCCACTACTCAGCTGTTGGTCATACACCTTCTCAGATGTATTCTACCATGCAGCTTCACACCCAGAATAACCTTGTGTACTTATAAAGCGCACTTTATGCTCTCCTATTGTAACTTTCCCTCCAAAACACAGGACCCACTGCTCTCTTGAAATATAAATGCAAATACAGACTGGCCTCAGAGATGCCCACAACCTAAAGCACATTGGGAATATAGAATGTATTTCTGATTGTAAGAGTAATTTCAGAGCCTAACCATAGTAGCAAGTACTAAGACAGAAACATGAGTCCCCAGCAGGCCCTGTTTAATGCTCCTTGATCATGACAGAAACTATAGAAAGACAACCTACAGCTTCAGGAAATATGTACTTTATCACCACAGCTTACCCCTCAATCTGAAAAGCAGCACAAATACAGGAAGACATTTAAGAGCATTTCTACTGTCCACATTTATTACACTGGGATACTGTTTAATGGTATACTGTAAATATAGTAAAGCATACATAGGCACACCAGCACAACAGGCACACCACCTAAATTTAAGAACCTAACCTGGGATTCCCTTAGATTCCCTCCATAACAAGAGAAGCAACTCTGCTTCCAGAAACCAAGTCAGATAACACAAGGTTCTTCCAGAGAACTATTCAAATCACTCAGCTGAGGCTCCTGCTCTGACTCATCCTGCAAATGTTTCTTTCTTTCATAGAGTCTATGGAAAGAGAGGAAAGTGAAGTGCCAACAAGGAGCCAAGACGAATTCCCCACAATGCTGCAAGTGTTGTATGGGAAGAAGCATTACAGAAAAGATGTTTCTGTTCTCAAAATATTCTCCCAATCAAAAATTTATATTTGCAAGAGAATGTTTTGATGAAAAAAGCCTTTGAACAAATCTGCCAAAACATCTGTGTGCAGACATGTGTGTGTGCACATATGCATGCAGGCACATGTGTGTGTAGAGCTCACTGGAAGGGATGGGAAATGAATTTGAGCACCACTGCAACTTGACATACATCAGTCTGTTCAAAATGCTGATGGCCCTTTGTCCTAGTTTCAGCTGGCGTAGTTAATTTTCTACTTAGTAGTTGGTACAGTTTTGGATTTAGTATGGCAATAATGTTGGTAACACACTGATGGTTTAGTTGTTGCTAAGTAGTGCTTACTCTAAATCAAGGACTTTTCAAGTTTCCTGTGATCTGACAGCGAGGAGGGGCACAAGAAGCTGGGAAGGAGCAGAGCCAGGACAGCTGACCTGAACTAGCCAAAGGAATATTCCATCCCATAGAATGTCACGCTCAGTATATACACTGATGAAGTTGGCTGGGAGTGGCTGATCACTGGTCAGGAACTGGCAGGGTATCGGTAAGTGGGTGGTGAGCAACTGTTGTACATCACTTGAGGTTTTTTTCCTTCTTTTTTTTTCCCTTGGGTTTAATTCATCTCTCTCCCTCCCCCCCCTTTTCATTACACTTGTTGTTATTGTTATTGTTATTAATTATATTTTACTTTAATTTGATTATTAAATTTCTCTCATCTCCACCCACGAGTTGTACCTTTTTCCAGTCCTCCTCCCCATCCCACTGCAGGGAGGTGGGGGCAGATTAAGCAAGCATCTGTGTGGTACCTAGTTGCTAGCTGGGGTTAAACCACAACACCCTTTGACATCAACAGCAAGAAACAGACACTTCAAAAGCATGAGTGTGGTCATCCAAACCAGAGCACTAAAACAGATCACATGAGGCAGACCTCAGAAGTGCATGATGAGCTCCATTCACTAATGCACAGTTTAAGATGACGAGTTCTGAGGTATTCACCTACCATGGAAATGGGAAATACAGCCACAGAAAATGCTATACTATAATCGCAGAGAACTACAAGAGTCCTACCATGTCCACCGGCCAAGTAACTGTCAGGATCCAAGGATAGGCCATGAATTTCTTATACTGCAACCCAGTTTCCTGTAACGCAGGAGACAAAAATTTAGAAGATTTTTGATGAAATGGCACAGTTAATTCGTAAAGACAAAAGCATCACAAATCATGCATCATATTTAAAAGGCTATTAAAACTTAAGACATTGTGTATACAGGTGGCTCATGCTCATACAATCCAATGCATTAAACAAAATCCAGTTCCTTCTCATCTCGGTATTTTTAATTTATAACTAATGATAGAAGAAAAACACACTTTTATATAAAATCTGAGTTTTCTTGCTACAAGAGACAGCTTGTTTTTAAAATCTATAAGCAAACATATACAAGGTATAATCCTCATTATTAATTCTAAGATACGGCTCCTCAGCTATTCTAAGTATATATCCCTTCCCAACATTTAGTAACTGGATACTGTAAAACATCCAAACTCAAAAAAAAAAAACATTCCAAGCTTTCTGAATTATAGAGAAATGTTTTCAGCACTAGTGTGACTTGATTCAGAGATGTTTCCTCAACTCTGCAATTATTCCAAGACAAAAGGCATAAAATCAAACTTTCTTATTAGGATCAGTGAAGCACAACAAGTATTTCTATCCCCATCTGGCTGTACAGTATCAAATTTAACTCTTCCATTGCTAAACATTTCAGCAACAAAACAGGAAAGGGAAGGAAACCTACAAAAGAATGAAAAATTGCAAGAAATAAAATGCCACATACAGGAAGAAAAGCAGGAGAGAAAAACAGAATAGTTTAAGAAAGAGGGAAAACAAAAAGCAGTGGTCCTGAAGTCAAGCCTGTCTCTCTACTGAGGAATACCACAGCCCACAAAGAGGAAATAAATGCCTCAGTGACCCTATTAAACCCATTCTCTGCTTCCAACACCAGTATGAGTTTTCACAGAAACTGAGAGGGACTCTGTGAGATCATCTAATCCAATCCCACCTGCTCAAGCAGGGTCAGCCAGAGCAGGCTGCCCAGTGACATGTGTGATCAGTAACCCCTGTTCCCAACACCATTAACGTGATTAGCATGACTAACACCATTTTATGGGGCAAACAGCCATTCTCTGTGAGACACCAGGTCATGTATTTGTTCCCTTTCCCTCATTATCAGGCCCTGAAGGTCCTGTGAACCAAGACAAAACAAAACAGACTTCTTCCCCTCCCTACCGTCTGAAGATTCCTAGGCGCCAGGCCGATTACTCCCTTGCTTACTGGCCTTGAAGGTCCCAGGCACCCAGCCAGCCAGGTGGTGGTGACAACCCCATCAAGAGAAGCTTCACAACACCCAGAGCACAGTCCATAAAATCAAGTGGTTGCAAGACCTATGTGGGGAACTTGAACAAGAGCTACTGCTAGACAGAGAGACCCGTGACCTGCCCAATGGCAGGGACACCTCCACCATCATCTGTTTCCTCTGAGGACTGACTTGTATTCTTTTATATGATTTTTCAAATCTAAATTATGATTGTTATTTTGATACAGCAAACCATGTATTACGATTTGACCCCACCTACAGAAGGTCTAGATGATGAGAAATAGTATTATAATTGTACTACAAATTCTGTATCACTTAGGTGATTAGAAATCGTAAGTTAAATTGTATTAAAAATTCTGTATTATGCTACTATATTGATTCTACTTGTAGAAATCTTGTGCCATTATAAAATCTGTGCTACACTAATAATATCCTGTTAAGAAAATAAAGCTTTAATTGTAACTACAACTAGTGCCATCATCATTCTGCCAGGGATCCCCTAAAAGAACCTGCCTGTCCCCTCAGTGTCAGGTGACATCATGTGCAGTCAGCTTTGTAGTATCTTCACATATGGAGATTCCATAAGCTCTCTGGACAATCTGTTCCACTGTTTGACCACCCACATAATAAAGTGTTTTCTTGCATTCAGGTGAAATTTCATAACTTTGTGCCTATAGCCCATCTTGGCTTGCCTTTGTGCTCACTGTCTCACCGGACACCACTGAATAGGCTTCCTCTTCCTCATTCTGTCCCACTGGGTATTTTTACACATAGATTAGATCCCTCTGAGCTACTTCTTTCCAGACTGAATAGGCTCAAGGTTCTCAGCTTCTTCTCATTTGAAAGATCATTAATCATCTTTGTGGCCCTTTGCTGGACTCACTCCAGTAAATCCACCTCTCATACCAGAAACCCCAGGACTTGACTCAGCACTCCAGATGTGGTCTCACTAGTGCAAGCAGAGAGCAAGGATCACCTCCCATGCCCTGTGGGCAATGCTTTCCCTAAATGCAGCCCAGGGGGTTGTTGACTGTCTCTGCTGCAAGGGCACACTGCTGGCTCATGTTCATCTTGTCATCCACACAGACACTGAGATTCTACCCTGCAGAGCTGCCTTCCAGCCAGTCAGCTCCCAGCGTGTACTGGTACATGGGGTTATTCCCCCTCAGGTTCATAGGGGTTTCCTGTTGCAGAACTTATGAGCTGAGGTCCCTCTGAACAGCAAACCAACCTCCTGGTCTAGCAGCTACTCTTCTCAGTTTTCTATCGTCTGCAAACTTGCTAACAGTACACTCTGCCCTACTGTCCAGGTCATTGTTAAAGATGTTAAACAGCATCAGCCTAAATATCAACCCTGGGGTACTCCACTAGTGATTAGCCTTCAGCTGGACTTTGTGCCACTGATCACTTCAGCATGGGCCTAGTTGTTCAGCTAGTTTTCAGTCCGCCTCACTGGCCACTTAACTGATAATTCATCAGCTTATCTGCACAGATTATACGGGAGACAGCGTTAAGTTTTACTGAAGTCAGGACAAACTCTGCTGCCCTCTCCTCATCCACCAAGCTAGTCACTTCATTATAGCAGGCCATCATGTTGATTAAGCACAATTTCTCCTTTTTAAATCCACACTGACCACTCCTGATCACCTTCTTGTCCTTCATGTGTTTGGACATTATTTCCAGAATTAGTTGCTTCATCACCTTCCCAGGGATCAAGGTAAGGCTGACCAGCTGGAGTTCCCCAGACCCTCTTTCCCACCCTTCTTGAATACAGGGGTGACATTTGCTTTGAGTCTTCCGGAATCTCTCCCAATCAATATGACCTTTAAAGATCATCAAAAGGGGTCTCGCAATGACACCAGCCAGCTCCCTCAGCACTCCTGGGTACATTCTGTCAGACTACATGGTCTTACCCATGTTCAGTTCATTTAGGTGTTCCCTAACCTGATCCTTGTCCACGGAGGGTAAGCAGTCTTTGCTCTGGACTTCCCTCTGGTCTCAGGAACCTCGTATTTCTGAAAGCCGGTCCTACCAGTACAGCCAGAGGCAAAGGCAGCATTGAGTACATCAGACTCTTCTTCGTCCTTTGCCAGCAGGGCCCCTGCCTCATTTAGCAGTGGGCCCATGTTTTTCTTGGTCTTCCTTTTGCTGTTGATGTATTTGTAGAATCATGTGCCCTCATTGCCCTTCACATTTCTTGCCAAACTCACCACCACTAACATCTCCCACTACTACTAGTGAGAATTTTGGGAGGATGCACTGATTGGTACAAGGATACAGTGTTGCAATTAACTGAACAGTAATGCAATGGTTAAGTCACTGAAATGATCAAGAGCAAAGAACTATATATAACCCTGTAATTTTCCAATCTTCTGAATGCTAGAAACAAACAACATAAATCAAAAGGCAAAATGAGGTGCTCTGGCAGATACCTGGTAATATTTTCCACTCTCATTACTACTTTCACTACTATTATCATTTGTTTTCAAAAAATACTTTGAAATCACAGGAAGTCCTATATGGCACTACTTCTCAACTAAATTAATCGCTGTCACGTTTCCATCTTTATTTATGAAAACAATGAGTGAACTACATGTGAAAAGAAACAAAAAGAAGAAACAACTCGACTTTAAAATAACAAACTACTTTGCTCTTACTCTTAAAGAAATTGGTTTAATCCTCTAGAATTTTTTCAATCACCTAATAACCATGGCTAACAAGTGGTTACTTCAGACATTTTTTTCTATATTAGTGCTGGTTTAATGCTAGGCATAACATATCAAGATTAAATTAAACAAGCTGACAGATATTGTCTTGAAAAATACCTAATTCTGTATAAATAATCTTAGGAGGTTTTTTAGAGTCCGTTTATCTAAAAACAGAAAAGAGAACTTCAGAATTCACCAGATTTAAAGAAAAAAAATACAAAAAAAAATACAGACACTGAGTGTTTATCACAAGGATTATCACTTGGTATTTTCATTGAAGCACAGAATGGTTTGGGTTGGAAGGGACCTTTAAAGGCCATCTAGTCCAATCCCCCCTGCAATGAGCAGGGACATCTTCATCTCATCCAGTCTGACCCTGACTGTTCCCCGGGATGGGGCATCTACCACCGCTCTGGGCAACCTGCTCCAGTGTTTCACCATCCTCATCACAAAAAATTTCTTCCTTATGTCTAGTCTGAACTTACCCTCTTTTAGTTCAAAACCATTACCCCTTGCCCTATTGCAACAGGCCCTATGTTGGGAGAGGTGTCCGCCGGAGTCAAGAAATTACTCAATATGAGTTATGCATCTTGCTCATCTTTATTGGCTTCTAACACTTCTTATATAGCCTCAATACACAACCACGCTCCCAAAGCAAGCATATAATTGGTTATTAGCCCCTAAGCACGCACTGCTCTCACACTACTAATTATCATGATTAGAACAAGCATTCTATCCATGCAGCTATTTGCGTTAGCTATGTTTTAGCCTTGCTGTTTGCTACTCCCTTTATTCCCATCCCGCTCCCTATCTCCCTTGGCCTTGCACATGTCTTCCCTAACAGCTGCAGCTTGTTACAGCCACGGCCTGTTAGTACAACAAAGTTACTTGGTCTCGGGATTCAAGAATAGATCAAGGCCACTTTCTTGTTAACTTCAGCACAACAACTTCAGCACAATTCTAATTCCAGGCCTATTCCAATTCCAGGCCTGGATTGTGCAGATACTTAGGGTTTCTGTGGCCACGCTTCTGCAGCCATTCTCCTACAGCCCTACTAAAAAGTTTGTCCCGGTCTTTCTTATAAGCCCCCTTTAAGTACTGAAAAGCCACAATATGGTCCCCCCTGAGCTTTCTCTCCAGACTGAACAGCCCCAACTCTCTCAACCTGTCTCCACAGGAGAGGTGCTCCAGCCCCCTGATCATCTTCCTTGCCCTCCTCTGGACCCACTCCAACAGGTCCATGTCCTTCCTGTGCTGAGGAGCCCAGAGGCGGACACAGTAGTCCAAGTGGGTTCTCATGAGAGCAGAGTAGAGGGGGAGAATCACCTCCCTCGACCTGCTGACCACACTGCTTTTGAGGCAGCCCAGGATACGGTTGGCTTTCCAGGCTGTGAACACACATTGTCAACTAATGTCCAGCTTTTCACGTGCCAGTACCCCCAGATCTTTCTCCTCAGGGCTCCTCTCAATCCCTTCAACCTCCAGCCTATATTGATAGTTGGGATTGCCCCAATCCAGGTGCAAGACTTGCATGTAGCCTTGTTGAACCTCATGAGGCTCACATGGACTCACTTCTCAAGCTTGTCCAGGCCCCCCTGGATGACATCCTGTCCCTCAGGCACATCAACTGCACCACTCAGCTCAGTGTCATCTGCAAACTTGCAAAGGGTGCACTCAATCCCACTCTGTTTCATTGATACTGGTCCTAATACAGACCCCTGAGGGACACCACTTGTCACCAATCTCCATCTAGACATCGAGCTGTTCACCACCACACCCTGCATGCAACCACCCAACCAATTCCTCATCCACCAAACAGTCTACCCATCAAATCCATCTCTCTCCAATTCAGAGAGAAGGATGTTGTGGAGGACCATGTCAAAGGCCTTCCAGAAGTCCAGGCAGACAACATCTGTAGCTCTTCCCTTGCCCACTGATGTAGCCACTCCATCATAGAAGGCCACTAGGCTGGTCAGGCAGGACTTGCCCTTGGTCAAGCCATACTGGCTGTCTTGAATCTCCCCCCTGTCCTCCATGTGCCTTAGCATAGCTTCCAGGAAGATCTGTTCCATGATCTTCCCAGGCTCAGAGGAGAGGCTGACAGGATGGTAGTTTCCAGGGTCCTCCTTTCTACCCTTTATAAAAAGGGGAGCAACATTTCCCTTTTTTCCAGACAGCAGGGACTTCACCTGACTTCCATGACTTTTCATGTATCATGGAGAATAGCTTGGCAGCTACATCAGCCAATTCCCTCAGGACTCCAAGATGCATCTCATTAGGTCCTATAGACTAACATATGTTCAGGTTCCTCAGGTGGTCATGAGTCTGATCTTCTGCTACATGGGAAGGACTTTACTCCCCCCCTACCTGTCTTGCAGTTCATCCACTTGAAGTCTAGGGAGAGGTTGCCAGTAAATACTGAGGCAAAACAGTTGTTGAGTATATCAGCCTTCTCCTCATCTGTTGTTACCCAGTTTGCCAGTCATGTTCATTGTGGGGGTATGCTTTCTTTGACAGTCCTCTTCTGGCTGACGTACTTATAGAAGCCCTTGTTATTCTTTGCATCCCTTTTTTTCCATCAGCAAAATGTTTTGCTAGAGTAGCATGTTACTACACTGACCCAAAACCAAAGTGACTGTTTTTATAGCACGCGGAATACAGCTTCTAAGGCAACCCTAGAAGCTTTCTTTTGCCCCACCAGGACAGGTGAAAAGGTTACAGAGCTGTAACACATCCAGGCTGATAACAATAATCACATCTTTGTACTTTCCAGAGTGCCTACCCTATCATGAGTGCTATTCAGGGCTAATTAGTTGGGAAAGAAGTACCAGATTACTAATTCACATGGCCCAACACATATTGGTCCATTTCTATCAAAAATTAGGCCAAGTGCTACTACACTTCTAAAATGAAGAAAACCATGTTGGCAAATTCATCCTCTGTGGGAATCTCTAGAGCAGCTGGTCTTTGAGAGATGCTCAATTAAAACAAGGCTGATGGCTGCTGCTTGACAAATCAATTCAGAGGTGGCAAATACAGGGGGGAAAAAAGCACAGAAGCAACTGAGAGCACTGCAGAAAATTTGATGTTAGCATAATTAGTCAGGGAGCAGTCAAATGAGAAACAGTATTGTAAAGCTATGCATTTTTCTTAACAATCCTCAAGAAATGATATATTCAGTATTGTTTTGACAATTATCTAAAAATCAGAAATGCATATCTTCTTGCATATGAAATACAGTTATAAAAATTAACTATGTCAATAAAACAGAAAGAAAAGATTCAAATAAACTATCATCTAAAACATATCTTTGAATTAGCTCATCATTAATCCACAACAGTATTTTTAAAAGGACCTATCAATGAAATACCAAAGGAACCATTTACCTGCTGCAATGCCAGGTTATATTTACCTCAATATTAAGTCACTATCAAAAGAACTCCTAAGAGAAAGCCAGATTCAGGAAGACTGCAGTTAGATAGCCCTAATAAAACTCTGAAAAATAAAGGTGACTTACAAAAAAAAAAATCCTGCTGCTGCTAAAATAGGTCATTACAACACCAAGTTTCTTTTGTGAAAAATAGAATTATTTTCCTAAATTAAGGTAGTGGGACACAGCTCCTGAGAAGCAGCAGGAACTCTGTCCAGGTTGATTATTAAGTAGAGCCTGTTGTTTACATGAGAAAGGCATGCAAAGTCAAAGCTGTGCCTACCTCATCAAAGGTCTCTGTCATTTTTTGCATTACATCCTTCTTGTGCAAACTTTGAAACATCTCTGCTGTTACCATGCCTAGAAATGTTTTACACAAAAAAACAATTACCAACAACCTCATTACATTAACAAAGTCCAAACCACAGTAAAGATTTCGTTTTAATTTAGAAACACCAGAAAAGTGGGACTCTTATTTCCATTTACACTGGTAGGGGCAACATATACATAGGGAAACACATAAATCCATTCATACTAGAAAAAAAGTGGTGAAACAGAACTGAAATTCACATTAGAGAAATCTACCCTGTGCCCGTCTGGCATGACTATTTTCTCTGTCCATTCATTTACTTCAAGGATCTACTAAAATTCTGCCCACTGCTAGTCAAAGACTCCCAAAACATTTCCCATAAGAAAAGGCATATTAGCCAAAGACCTGGAAAAAAAAAATCTGAAGTATAGAAGGTACATTTTAACTGCTTAGATACACAGAGAAGTTTCAAACTAACAGAGCAGACTTCTTAAATGCTTACTTGACATCCTGAAGCATTTCGCTAGCAAGCTGTCCCCAAAAGTCACTGTGTCTCAGTGTTTGTTATGAAATAGACAGCTTCACGACCCTCTGGTAAAAGTAAAGGCAACAAGGCAAGAGACTGTTTTTCTAGCCACCAAAGCAGGGAGTTTAATTCTCTAGTTGCTTATTTTCAAACAGTGATACTAGCAAAACAAAAGATACTAGGAAATTACCAAATAAATGGCAATTGAAGCATAGGATTTTAATCAGCATGGTCATCAAAACCATCTTCCCTATGTGGGAATTCTGCAAAGCAATCTGACATGCCACTTCAAGAAACCTGACCTTGCAAACCATGTTCACATACAACTCTGTTGTATTTCTTTCAATTTCAAAAAAAAAAAAAAAAATACAACTGTAAACACAGAGTGAACAAATGTAACCAGCAGCTTGCTTTACTATTAGCTCTGCCCATCTGGAGTTTGTCTTACACAGATTGTAAGTACATGATTTGCTGGAGAGAATAATTACATTTCAGAAAGCACACTTCAGACTACTCTCACATACAGACAATGGAAAAGGCTACTAACGAGGTAAATTACCTTGGCAGCCTGAGCACTGAATGAAGAAGTTGATCAGATCTAGAAGTGCCACGTTCCTGTCCTGTTTATAAGCTTCAACCCAGTCATCTACTACAGACTAGAACAGATTAAAAGAAACTCATTAGCCAGGAGCTGAACACAGCATGCTGTACTCCACTGACAACATCCAACATAAAGACACAAACTAACACAGTTCCATCTCCACTGAATTACAAAAATTAGAATAAACTCCACACCATTTAGTTCCATTTCTAACAGCACATGCAAAAGACTCCTTCTGGAGCAAAATGAAGTCTTGAACTGCTTATTCACAGGTTCTGCTCTACGCAGTGTTGTCATCCACAGATGCTTTGCTCCCTGTTAACAGGGAAAATAACCACAGTTTTAATAAATTTAATACACAAAACCCAAAACATCGTCCTCCTGACTTCTTGACAGCACTGCAGTAATAGTTTCATTTTTAAAATAAAAAAAAAAACAACCCAACCCCACACACACATTTAACCTCTGTACCATCTAATAATTAGTATTAAATTAATAGCAGCAATTGTCCCTGGGAATTATCGTCTTCACTAGCACCCAGTTTGTGCAGTAGGCTGAAACAGTTCACATACTACACTTAAACTAAAAAACAACTCCAGATTTAATTTCTAGGTCAGTACAGCCCTGTCTATGTGACACAGGCCTGCTGGGACAAGCCATTCAGGCTTCAACCCACCTGTAGTGCCACACATGTCTAATGAATTCTAGCAGCAGCAGCCTGGACTCAAGCTGTTGCCTTTCCAAGTCCTTCACATCATGCTTTGCAAAGCAGAAACTGAGCTTAGCAGAGCTCCCTGAATAAGTTACCACAGCTGTAGCATGGCAAAAGTCCATCCACACAAGCATCTTTTAAAAACTAAGGTCTTGCATCCAAAATGTAAACGTATTTCTCATGTGTGCAGACACACACCTTGCTTAGAGGAACTGCATACTGGAGACTTGTATTAACTCTGTATAAAAATATCTGGGGCTCCTGATTTTAATCCCTCATACACATATACGAGCATAATATACATATATGCTCAGAGTATGAGGAGGTAGGCTTCCTCACACTGAATAAAGTTGGTAACTATATCGATGCACAGGGAACCTGACTATCCTTCAAACTGCTGTCAAACTGCATTGGAATGAAGGTAAAAGACAAATACCAAAAGGTAAGTTCGGGAGGGGGGGGGGAAGCCCCAATTTTCAGAATCCTGAGCAACAAAAAATTTCTACTGATGAACCTTTTCTGTATTTTTTAAAATAATTCTCCTTTTGTATGTTGAAGACATTGATTTAGGAACACTGGTTTCGGTACATATTTCCTTCCTCTTTTTAAATATCTGACAGCTACTTTTCCATTAATTTCTTGAAGATGCATGCTTTTTAAGAGCCATGCTCATAACAGTTTTCCAATCAAACTTGTTTCTTGCTCACCTATGCCAAAACAGAACAAAATTTCAATGCTCCAGAGTATAAATAACTGAAACGACCACTGTTTATCCCTTTTCCCTCTGCCAATTCTCAGAATTCAGAACTAGAAATACCTGCATGGCCCGCTTCCCCATGCTAACCACTTCAAACAACGTAACTGCCTCAACCACTTCGCCATTCTGCAGCTGGCTCACTCTTCTTCTACTGGAAGAATTCCTCCTTATGTTTTCACACTGTTCTCGGACCTTCCGTTTCTCTCTCTGAAATGAGTCAAGCAAAGAAAGTATGTGAAAAAATGCAACATGTAACAGCCATTCACAGATACTTGAATTATCCCCTAACAAGTTTTATTTTACTCTCATGGCAATAATCTCCCCAGGGCACTAACTCTTAATCTTCAAGGATAAAGCATTATCAAACATTACTGTACTAGAAGGGGATGAAAGAAAGGATTTACCAGTTTGAACATTTTCTCAGCAATGAGTGATGAGCATAGGAAGGTATAAGAGCCAAGAAGCTTCTGAGCAGTTAGTTGCATGCTACCCAGAAGGCATTTTTCAGTGACAGCTATAATTTCTGAAGAACAGACAGCAAGCACAGCAACTCTCCCACATCTTTTCACTCACAGGGTAAACACACAACCTGCAAACTAACACCAGCTGCACACAACACACAGCTAAGGAAGAGCACACACTGAAATGAACAGACTGTTCAAAAGCTAGCCTTGAGGCTCTGATGCCAGTGGAATTTGGGGGTCAAGCTGTATCCAGTGACTAGATTTTACATGTGCTGTATTGTGATTGTTTTATGTAATACTCAATTTTGTAACAACTGAACGAGACAGAAGATAAACTCCATAATTTAATTATTTTTACAAAAAAACCCCACAACTTACTGGTGTTTTCAGGTTGCCATTTCTCACACAGCTGCCATTCTGCACAGCAGACTCGGGCACAGTCTCATCATGAACAGCATTCTCTCTGAAGTGTAACAAACACATTGGGATTAGCAGTGAGAACACAGAACTACACACTTCAATACAAACAACAAAAGAAAATAAAAGCATATAAATGTATTTTAATATTTTTAGTGAATCATTTGGAAGTTTTGTCATTTTGTTACTAAAAGCCAAACAACTAAAAGTACAACAGAAATTTAGGGCCTTTTTGAAACTATTGGCTTTCCTGTAAGGTATACAGATAATTAGAAAACTAGCAAAACAATCAAAGATATCAAGGAAGTAGAAAGTAAGTAAATGAACCGGAAAGCTGATGTTGACTTAAGGCAGCCTTTGTTGACTTAAGAGCTTTGCACCATAAATCAATAACACAGGTATTCGTTCAGTTCGTGGGTGCTCTAAACAAAACAAGGCAATAACATTTGGTGGGTCTACAATTTAAAATGAGAGGAAGAAACTGTTCTACTTTGTCTATAAAACATGCTGAAGAAAAAAAGACACATAAGAAATTTCATTTGCAGGTCATTGCTAATACAACAAAGGAATAATTTTATAAATAAAAATGCACCTTCTGGGAGATCTGAAGCCATACATTTATCTGCAATGAAATCATGCCACTTTTCATCATTCCCAATGCTAACAATATGCTTTGCCAAAGGTCATGTTTGGGCGGACGAGCTGGATCCCACTTGTGCAGCAGGTCCAGTACTGGTAGCTGGCTGCTATGGCCTCCTTTTAAACTACTGTGGCCAGGACATGAAGCCAGTTGAGACTTGTACTATAAGAAGGCACAAAAAGAAAGTAAATATGAGACTATACAGTCACTTTTATTTTCGTGATACTGTTGCAACAAGAGAGTGTACTAACACAAGTGAACACTTTATGAACTAAAAAAAGCAGTGTATTACACTGTCAGATAGTCAGCTCTCCAATATCCAGTGTTCACGAACCCAGATGGAGAATTAACTATGAATGCAGAGCCAGCTCAACTTCAGCTAGGTTTATCAATGCCAGATAAGCACTGTGGTTGATGTTCTTCCCGAGACTGTTTCAGACACTGCCTCTGCAAAGCAAATCCTGAGGATGAACAGCATCAACTACAGGACCAAGGTCCTGATGTTATTTTGTTACTGAAAGCAGACAGAAGTTTTTATTTAAACACAACTCTACGTACTTTTTTGACCTGTTGGGACACCTCACTATATGACGAATTAGGCTTCCAAAACCTCCTATAAAAATCCTATATAAATATGAAATTCTATAAAAAGATATCAAATTGCTAAATACAAGTTATACAAATACTGAACTTCCCTACAGAAAAAAGTCCCATGAAAGTTAAATTAAATTAACGTCTTGTCATAGAAAAGTTCAAAACACAGCACAGTGTTTGACAGATGGAAACCAAGAAAATATTTCAAGATAAACCAATCCTTACATTAGCTGTCTGCACTTCTGCATGTTACAGGGAAGAAAAAAAAAAAAAAAAAAAAAGGGATGAACTATATAGTCCACCACTGAGTCAGTATGCAATAAGCAACAGTTTGCAGAAGACTTCAAGTGTTTTCTTTGATTTGTAATTGCAAGCCACAGAGATTAAGTATCTCAAGCACCACCAGAGACTTCCTAGTTGAAAAGAACAAGCAGCGAGAAACAGCAGTATCTATCACTTTTCTGATGCCAGTTAGCTCTTCACAGATTCTTCTACAGACCACAAATAAACAAAAAGAATCCAAACATGTTTCTCAAGGAGCTGCTTCTCCTGTGTGATTAAATCCTTTCACTCTTGATTTCAAAGCAGAATTCAACATTATGGGGCTGGACTAACAAGTTCTTACTTGCATTGTTTCACTAGAACTGTAACTCAGATGCCAGCCAACATTCTGGCAATGTGCGTTACCTGTTTCTGCACTATACCTCAACATAATCCTCAACACACTCTCAAACAACTTTCCTGAATTGTTTGCTTGTACTATTTAGCAACTTGCTCCATCCCATAGCAAAAATAAATGCACTGCATTTGATTACAGCAACTACAATTGAGTCCAAGTTGAACTAAAACATTTAAGTAATAAAAAAAAAAATCAGACCTGCTGCAGGATAGTACAGTCAAGTACTGATCATGTACTGCTTTTAGTATGTCTGTCTAGAATCTATGTCTTTGAAGCTTTAACTCATGCATCTTTTTCCCAAGAACATCCTGAAGGATGGCACCACAGATGGTATCTACTGGTCCTGTGCCACCTACTTTGTCAGCTTATGCCAGGCAACATGTACCTGTAGCAAAAGGGACTCAAAGTAAGTGAATGCCTGGTATATGAAACAGCACATGCTTACCAAAGCTCAGCAAAACCTGCAAGAATGAGAAGACTGGTGATATACATACAGCTTCCTCATGTTGAGCTAACAATGCCAAGTAAAACAACCTCTCTGTGATGAAACCAGTCAGCGTAACTTTCACACATGCACTAAACATCTGTCTTAAACACTCAACAAATGTAACTAAGCACTAAATACTAACATTAAAAAGCCATTCAGGTTCTGAATTGTTTTGGTTCTCAGTGCACCACAGCACGTAGCAATGTCACAAGACACACCGTGCTACAACAGACAACCTACACAAAAGTAAGATACTTTTTAAACCTAGATACTACAAATACTCACATTTCTTTGTTTGTTTGTTTTTGTTTTAATACTGATGTTTCCAGTAAGGCTATTCATAAGGCAGGTACTTAAACATTTGCAGGAACTAGACCACAGCCAAGAAACTGAACCCCATGAAACCACTTACAAACTTAACAAGGTATTTCAATGGAGTTTTTATTTGCACAGCTAAGTTTCTGTTGAAGAACCTGTTAAAAGAACATCCTCTTATCTTCTTGAGCAAAATAGGAACCACTGTACCTAGTTGAGGATAACATGTGATGACTTCTGCAGTGATCCTCATACATGTAACATCTTTTCAACTATAGAAGTTCAACAGTAGGTTTGACAAATTTTGAACTAGGTTGTTTTTCTTTTTGCTCCCCTCTGTTACTCTACACCATACTGAGTATTTTTGCATACCTAAATTCACTGCCGCACGCACTGGTAACCGTTTTCAGCCATTTACTTTGTTTCCACCAGCAATCAGTAAGAAATCACAGGCAGAATTCCATTCCTATCTCATGCTAACTTTCACCTTTATACCCTGTTCCACATGGCTCAGATGCATTTCTATCTCGCATTCCTGCCACTATATAGTCCTTTCACTAGCACCTGAAGTATTACTGATAAGATACAAACACTTGAAGTAGGAAGGAAGTAAAGTCCTTTGTCTAGTCTTCAAACAGACTACTACCGTGAGAATTTCCAAATTCCATTTTCTCATCTTAATAAAGATTTGGAGCAGATTTAATGATTCACACTTAAAAAAAAAAAAAGCTCTTTCTTTAACAAAGAGATAACATATTACACTAGCTGTGTAAGAGGAACAAGAGGAACAATTATTCTATGTTACTGGATCTACTACCTGTAGATTCTTAAAATTGTAAATTTCAACAAAACTGCTTCATGTTTTAGAAGCAACATAAAAATCTCAGCTAAACAACTGCCAGGTGCCTTCCTGACACTTCTGAAACCAAGAGGCTGGCCTCAGATGAAACATAACCAGAAAGGACATATGGGAAGCTCTATTAGATGTCATCACAGACTATGAGGAACACATCTCTCAGCTTTTGTTAAAGCTTAACAAAGCAAAAGACCTGTAGCAGACTTTTTCAGAAGGTGGTAAGATCAAAAAATATTGGGCTGCAATAAGTTCAAAGCATGCCACACTGGACACCTAAGAAGCTTCACTCTTTGAAACTAGACAAGATATGCCCAAATGCTTTACCTTTTATTTTTTTGTATCTGCTCTAGTAGAGATAGAGCTTCTAAATCCCATTCTGTAAGCAATGACATGAACAAATTTGGTTTATAGATCATCTCAACTGATGACTGAAAAAATACATCACGAAAAAGAGGAGGCTTGATGCATCTCTGATAAAAACAGCTACAAAGAAGCAATGCTCCCTTTAGTGCAAATCGGGAGGCTACAGATTACTTAGCACTCCTCCCCCTCAGCATCCCCAAACTCACCACTAAAGTGAACACAAGTTGGCTATGAATTTGCCTTTTTTTTTTCCCAAAGTAGGTTCATTTGCACCGTAGCGAATAAGGCACAGAAAAGCTTGTAAGGCTCTCTGTCAATCAGCATAAACTACTACATTTAAGAAAATGCTAAACAACACATAAAAGGGAATAAAATGAAGACATTAGTAACAAGACATAGTGCCCACCAAATCCTATTTTCCCCCCCTCCCATCCAAAATAACACATTGCAGACTGCCCCAGTATCTGCAGGGCACAAACTCAAGGGGCAGCACCCATTTACCAAAAAAATGTTACCGGCAACCTGTGCCACGTCTTACTTTCGGCCGGGAAGGTGGGTGGCTGCGTTGGGCTCGGCTATCATTTCTGCTGCATTATTTCAGCAGCACAGACAGCAGGCTAACATCACCGGCACCGCTCCCGAGGAAACTTCACCGAGATCGGTGGTGTTAGAAACCTAACAAAGCTTTGGCTCTTGCGGGCGAAGCAGCAGCCAAAAACTGTCAAGAAAAGAAAACAAAGCGAGTTAATTCTAGGCAGCTCCCTTCAAACAGGAAAGTCCCCCGCAACTCCAAGTCGCAGAAGGGGATGCAACTTCGAGAAAAAAATTAATTCGAAGAGGAGAACCGGGGGGCGGGAGCGCTGCACCTGGCGGGAGCGCCGAAGAGCCAGCGCGTACAAAGCCGCCGGCCGCCAGAGCCGCCAGGGCCGCAGGGCCCGCACCCGCCGCCCCTCGGGCTAGCGCCGGGACGCCGGCAGCACCGCGCCCCGCACAGGCCGGCCGCCTCAGGGGCGCCGCCGCCGGGAGGTGACGTGACCAGGCGGCGGGCCGGCCCGGGACCCCCAGCCACCCGCACAGACACGCGCGCAGCCGTGCGGCGGCGGGCCGGCCGCGGAGGCGCTCGCTGCCGCGGCTGGGGGGGAGGCGGCGGCCGCGGCCCAGGCGGGGAGCGCGACGGCGGCCGCGCGCGCCACTCACCTGCCCCGCGGATGCCGCTACGCAGGGCCGTGCGCGCGCCCACACCGCCCCCCGCCGCAGGGGCCCTGGCTCCGGCTCCGGCCCCGCATCAATCACGGCCGGCCCCGGGCGCCGCCCGGCCTATCAGAGGCGGGATCGCTGTCACGTGGTCCACTAGCGGACCGGTGGGCGGGGCTGCGGCGCCGTGGGGCTTCCGTAGCGGCCGGGGCGAGGGCGGAGGGGCGGGCCCCGCGGCGGCCTCTCCCCGCAGCCTCTCCCGTGGCGGGGCTGGCGAGGCGCTGCCAGCAGCCGCGTGATGGGGCCCGGCCGCCTCTCGCAGTCGCTGCTGCTGCGCTGCTGGCGGGCGGCGGCGGCTCTCGGCGGGGCCCGCTGCCGCGCCGGGCCGTTGTGCACCCGCCCGCTCAGCGCCGTCGTTCGCCTGCGGGCTCCCCAGCGGCCGCCGGGCAGAGGCGGGCCACCGCGGGCGGGCGGCGGAGGGTGGCGGAAGGGGGTGGCGGGGGCCAGCGAGGAGGAGGAGGAGGTGGTGGATGAGCTCGATGAGGATGAGGATGAAGACGAGGAGGGTGTGGAGGAGCTGCTGGGCCCCTCCCCGCTGGCGCTGGGGCCCGGCGTGCAGCGCGTGGCCGTGGTGCACCCGGCTGTCAAGTGGGGCCCGAAGAAGTCGCCGCTCACCTCGGGTGCGTGGCGGCGCCGGGCTGCCGGCCGGTAACACCCCCGCCCCGACCCCCCGGGTCCCGGCAGCCAGCCGCCACACCCCGCCCGCCCCCCGCCCGCCTAGCTTCTGGGCTTCCCTCTGCGCTAGAGCCCCGCGGCCCGCGGGGTGGCGGGCAGGGCGTTGGTGCCGGTAGCGTGAGGTGGCCCCGGTCTAACGGCGGTAAGGCTGCGTGATGGCTGGGCGGTGGCGAGGAGCAGGCTCAGAGGAGCGCTCTAGGCCGCCGTGTTTGTTCTCTGATGACCCGTTACGAGGCGGTGTGCGCTCGGGCTTGGCAGCCCCGTGCTCTGACCCGTGTGTCTCGCTGACCGGGCTTGGGCAGCAGAACGGCTCGGCGCGGGGTGTTGGGGCTGCTGTAAGGACACGGCCGGGTTTCCTTGGGAGCCGCAGGGTAATGGCGTTCAGCCCTCAGCCCTGCGGCCCAGCCGGGCAGGCGGGAGCCCTGCGGCCTTAGGCCTGCGAAGGAGCTGGCTGAAGGAGCAGGAACTCCCTCCTGTCTAGAAAAGAGAGCGCAGTGAAGGTGAGGTCCTGTGTAAGTCCTCCCGTGGGCTTGAAGAAGTGCCTGTGTGCAGTTACTTAGCGATGCAGTCACCAGTAATTCCTCTGTAAGGACCTTGGTTAGCGTTGCTTTCAGATTTCTCTCAGAATTCCTTGTAGCTAGCTAGTATAGGTTTATTAATTATGTACAATTAAGATACAGGATGAACGTGACTTCGTGATTCTCCAAACACTTCTCTTAATTACAAAGTTGTGACAGAAAGAACAGAGCATCTTGTAAGTTAGCTTTTTGTAGACAGTTTGAACGCAACAGTAACTACCGTGTATGTATTTATTATGCCATGAACCTAAATCTCATTTAGTTTTATTAGTGCTGCTAATCATAAAAAATTACCACGTTGCAGAGTGAAGTTTGTAACTTTTTCAGAATTTACATAAGCACTCCATTTTACAACTGAAAAATAAGTATGAAGGCACCTTTCTGTCCAGGCATACAGAAGAATAGCAGAGATCCCTTTCCATTTATTTAGGCCCTCCAGATGAAGAGCCTGAAGTCTGAACAAATGTTTTGGAGTGCTTGTTGAAACACCACAGGTGCAACAGGAAATCTGTGCATTTTACAAGCAACACTAACAGTATGAGGAGAAAGAGGATCATGGTTATCTTTAGAAATATATTACCTTTTGGACCAAGGTAATCTATTTAATACACAAATCATGTTTTGCTATCCAGAGAAACTTGACAAATGTGTTACGAAAAGGGGGAAAGTTTGGCAAATTGAAACTAGATCTACTGATCTGATATTATGCTGGTGTAGTCTTCATGATTTCAAGTCCTCAAAAACCAATGCTTTGCCATGTAGATGTTTGAAAAAAAAAAAAAAAAAAACCAAACTTGATGAACCAGAATACAGGATTGGAATATGCTGGTTTTAGCAAGTCATAAATCAGTGTAGGTCCTTTATGAATGAGTTGCAGTGAAGTTAGCAGCTGGATAAGCTGTATTAGTAATCCTTTAAAGCAGGGGTCCTCGAACTTTTTAAACGGTGCCAGCGCGTGGATGCAGTGGCAGGCAGTCATCTGCGGCTGCTTGGTATCCCCCCCCAACCCCTGGCAGGGATGGGGTGGGGGGCTTCTGTAAATACCGGGGGCCGGATTGAGGACCCTGGGGGCCATATCCGGCCCGTGGGCCGTAGTTTGAGGACTCCTGCTTTAAATATTGCCACAAAACAGCAAGGAATTAATCACATGGGTTTGTGCTCATCTGAAATAACAGTTTATTTTCCAGCTAGTTACTCATTTCACTTGTTGAGGCAAAAAGCTTGGTAATTTCTTTGCTGACAATGCAAATAAAAATTCTTCTAAATCAACAAGCAAGGAAATAATTTTTACTGGCAGAAAGATGCTTTGTGTGAGAAAGTTGCATCAAACTAGAAGTTTTGTTGCTCTGATTAGCAGTAAGACATTTTGCTCCTGGTGCTGGCGGTTGAAATCAATACCATAGTAGAATTTCAGTGTAGCTTAGTCTCTCTGTTATGCACATACCAGTTATTGGAAATCTGAACAAAGTTAATGATGGTATATTACAATATTTTTTTTTCTTTTGTGTGTGTGTTCCTAAAGCTGAATTACAGATTGCTGAAGCTGTTGCTCTTGTAGATACACTTCAGAACTGGACAGTTTTAGAGAAAATAATTATTCCTACAAAAAATCCTGACAAGAAATTTATTTTTGGCAAAGGAAACTTTCAGATTTTGACAGGTAAGGACTGAGATTTTTTTAGCAGTGCATGATTATGAATGGAAGACTTCTGTGGCTGAACTGTGTAAGGATAGGTATGAAAGCTGAAGAGAGTGACAGCTTTTTTAATCCATCATACAGGTTTGCAAACAGTCTTCAAAGAATATTTTAAGGTTACAAAAGCAAGAGAGAAATAACCCCTGCTCACTGAAAATGTGTGAGGCAACTTAATCCCAATGTTTATGTGATTGACATAAGTGAAACTGGCAGGTGTTCTTGACATAGTACTAAATTAGTGCAATTACAACTGTGAACAGAGAGAATGTGATGCCATTTGATATTTATGAGCATTCTGCTCACTGGAAAATCATGTTATAATCTGTGAATTTTAAAAAGAGATTTGACATTTAACACTGTATTTTGCAATGGTTATCCATCTTTTAGAAAAGATTAAAAAATTGCCCCACGTGACAGCTGTCTTCTTGAATGTGGAAAGAATATCTTCACTAACAAAGGTAATTCAGTAAGATACCAAATCATATTCTTTACACTTTTATTATTTGGAAGCTGTTTATGTTGTGAGAAGTAGGGTCAGTTATGACTCTGAACTTGCAAATGGTAATATATGAAGCCGTCTGGACTGAGTGTTGTTGAAAGGAAACTTAATTCCTATTACATTTGTCCAGTTGATATATGTGTTTCAAGCTCTCATGCCTGGAGTTTTCCAGCAGCCTGGTAGCCATTTGGTATAGACTCTGCTCCTGTATTTCCCACTGGCCCTGCTTAAAATGTTAGAAAAGTTACTGAAGGTCTCTTTTACAAAACAGAGGTGATAACACAGCTTTTGTTGCAAAGAATGTCAGCATTTCAGATTAGCTATATTCACAAGTTTCTATACCTATATGGATCGTGTATTTATGTCCTAGAGTTCTGTGGATACTGTGTTTTATTTTGAATATGAGGTGCAATTTTAGAACAAGCTTATACTTGAATGTATCAAATATTTAAACTTTCATGCCCAACCGTTAAAAAGAAACCACATTGTAAATGGATGGATTACACTGAGGGAACATGCTTCACTTTTTTTTAACATGGCAGTAAAACAATTGGTGCATGAACTATATATTGAAATGCTTAGACAAACTGAAATAAATACTTAGGGGTTTTTTGCATGTACAGCATCATGTGGGGTGTAAAGTGCCTACAAACTCTGCAAGCAAACAATGCTTTGTTGGTAGTTTTGAATGCTCTCTCTGATTATAAAATGAACAGAGATGGTAAATAGCTCTGATAGTTATGTCAGGCACTTCAATGTATTGATGAAAGGGAAGTTGAAAATGTTTGATTTTGATTTCCTAATATTTATTCCTTAATTTATAGTATGAGTTCTTTCAGTACTATATTTGTTTAAGAAAATTTCACAAATCTAGATCTTAAGAGCAATTTAACACTGTTGATGGCCCTAGACATGAAGTTCTATCTTCTAAACTCTCTTTATCGCTTTTCTTTGTGGTCAACCAAATTTTGCCTTTGCGTGCTTATAATTGTTGCCCATCCATTGAAATGGAATCCTGAGATCCTCTTGAGTTCAGGTGTCCATCAGCTAATTGTAGTGCTGTGTCAGAACTGATCTGCTGTTACTGTGCGGGACAGAAGACATATAGGTTATTTTGTCTTGCATGGCTAAAGAAAGAACTAGAAGATGCCTGGGGCGTGAAAGTCTTTGACAGATACACTGTTGTACTTCACATTTTTCGTTGTAATGCCCGGACCAAAGAAGCAAAACTTCAGATAGCGTTGGCTGAAATTCCACTCCTCAGGTACCTCAAGCTCCGCAAACCACATACTGATATTGATATATTTTAGTGACTGTTTTCTTTAACAGAAATGGTAATAGTGTACTGTAAAGAAAAATAACATTGTTCCAGTGCTTGCATAGTATGTTCAATGATTGATTAGATCGTAGAAATACTTGCTATGTCTTTGTTCAAGCTTCTGCAGTGCTAACAGGCAAAACCCGGAAGTGTTCAATAGATAACCTTACAAAAGATATTTTTCATTAAAAGTCTCCGTTCTTTTTAATGTGGAAGATATATAGGAATTGGATATGTGTATCCCATATATATTATTGGTGGGTTTAGTAAGGAAGGCTATAAACAAGGAAGATTAAAGGCATTAATTTGTATCTTAATTTTCCACATTTCTACATTAAGTGGCATAGAAATATTTGTACATGGCAGATGGTGTGAGTTGCATGGATTTATCAGAGGCATCTTTGGCTCTGACATTTCAGAATAGCGGTTATAATTTGCTAAGATTGTTGCATGCTCCACAATTGAGGAGCCAGGAAGATATGGATTTTTTTCACCAGGCTTCTTAACATGACCGTGTTATATTTAGAGCTCTGTCATTTAGTGTTTTTATTTGTACTGTTAGAATATTACTCCTGCTTCACATTTGTTAGGCTTTTTAGGATAGCTTGATTAGGCTTTTTAGGATAGCTTGATTAAAGTAAATCGCTTCTAATTAACTGTTACTCCATTGCCAGATCAAATCTGAAAAATGAGGTGTCTCAGCTAGATCAGCAAAGAGGTGGATCGAGATACATCATGGGCTCAGGTAAAGTCTAAATATTCTCATGAATTACAGGATTTTTTTTCTCAGTAGCCTTTAAACAAATTCTGTTGCATCTTACTTTATTTGGAGGAGGCCAAGAGGAAAAAACTGTTTGTGTTCTGCATCTAATTAATTGAATGTACAAAGATTTATTGGAAGGTAACCTAAATAATAAAGTTTTAGTCTGTACTGAGTCAATAAGTGGCTGTGGACAGACTAATTGCTGCCAGAGGGGTTTATCATGAGTGTACGTGGTTATTCTAGAATGCTTAGCATATGTTTTGTTAACTACTTACCACTTTGACTCTTAGGCAAGAATACATGGGTTTGGTTGCTTATTTATAACTTCATATGCCCTAGTGCCAACTCACTTGATTTCCAAATGCACAATATCACTTGGCTTACTCTTCCTTTTGTAGGCTAATCTGCCAATTATTCATTTGTATTTTTCAGGTGAAACATTCATGGAGACACAGAATCGTATCTTGAAGGAGAAAGAACTTAAAATTAGGAATGCCCTGGAGAAACTAAGAAGAAAAAGGTCTTTACTTAGAACTCAGCGCAGAAAACGCGAGTTTCCCATTATCTCAGTAATGGGCTATACTAATTGTGGTAAGCAAAAACTCAGGAAGTCGTAACACAAAAGATCTTACATTATGTAATTTCTAATTAGAAACTCTAGCCAGAATCTTACTTCAGTGTGAATAGGCTTTGTATTTTAATTATTTTTTAAATTGTGTAATGAATGTATGTCAATTAGGATATAGTTAGGAAAGCAAATTATGCTTGTTGTAGTTATATTTGTATTAATTTTTTTTTCCAGTCTTGAGCACATTTTGGAGAAATGCCTAGCACCTATTGCACTAAAAATATTTTACATATACTGCTGAGGACTGTACTGTTAGTGTTCCCGTATATGAATCTCTATTACTTGATTGAGAATGGATAGAGTATGTGTAAGTAAAAGTGTGTGGGTGTTTAGGTTGCTGTGAAGGCTTGAGGCATTGGAGGAGAATTAGGGAGAGTTGGCAGTTGATCTGAGAAACGTGCTTAAGTACTGTAGCTTTTCATTGATTGACATATAGTGTTCTGAGATGTGTTTATAAAAGAATCTAAAAAAAGCTAAACACTTTTTTCCTTTTTTTTTAGAGCTTATACAAGTAAATTCATACACAAGGCATAAATAGACTTTGGGCTAGACACTTTTTTCAGGTTACATTATGTTAAGACCATTTCATTTTCTGAGTCATCATCTTTATAAAAACAAACTTACCTTGCACTAATTTTGTTACCAGTTATACACTCAAAGATTTGGATTACACCATATGTTTTTCTTAAAGTCTTACCTCCATACTTTTAAAATTGGAGAATCAACAAAATGTGTATATATATTACAGTTTTGTGCACATAATCGAAATACTTTAACTGGGGTATATACTGAGCACTTCAATGACTAAATTCTGTGAAATACTCATTGAGGTAAATTAATGTCTCAGTGTTATGTTCATAAGGAAGCACCCAATAACAGCATAAACCTAATAAGCTACATATTATTAGTGCTTCTGTTTACTGTTGGATTTAACAAGTAAGTGTTGAATTGTTTTATTTGGTAACAGAAGCACTGAGGAGTGCAAATGTGTGTGCTTCCTGGTGCTGTCACAGCAGTGCTCTTCAGATGGTCTTAGAGGTGAGAGGTGTGGGTAGGTCGCTTTGCAGGTCAGCTCAGTCTTTGATCATTTTATGATTTCACAGCATAGCTTCTAGATGTGGCCTTAAATCCAAGTCAAAGTTATAAAAGTAAAGACTTGTGTTTGGATTTCCTAACATCATATAGATACCTAATCATAGGCTAGATTTAAATTGGTGAAATGGATATGAAAAGATCTGTTACATCATACAACTCACCTGAGCCTTGCAAATTAGATTTTTACATGAGACAAGCCATTAAAATCTTGTCCTTTTTTTCTTTAATTAGGAAAAACTACCTTAATCAAAGCCTTGACTGGGGAAGCAGGACTTCAACCCAGAGATCAGCTGTTTGCCACTCTTGATATTACAGCCCATGCTGGCTATCTTCCTTCGCATATGGCAGTTATTTATATTGACACCATTGGGTTTCTGACTGATCTTCCACATAATCTGGTTGAGTCCTTTTCGGCTACATTAGAAGAAGTGGCTTACTCTGTAAGTTGTTGACTATAAAAATTGAGAAATCAAATGGATTTCCTTTCAGATAATCTTCACCCTTTCAGAGAAGGGAAAGTTAATTGGTATGCTGTTCTTAGTGAAGTAGCTGACTGACTATAGGAATCTTCTAAGATAATGAGGTAAATATCTTACCATAAGCCATTTTTCTGAGACTTGAAATTATACAGAACTTAGAGATAAGAAGATTTCAGAGTTTATTTGCAGTATGTGTGTCCTTGTCCACGATACATAAACCAGATAAATCAGATTTTGCTGATTAAATATCTGAAAACCTGAACAGTGCATCTGAGTAAGTTGAGGCTACCTTTCTTGAGAATTAAAAATTAAATAAAGCCTCTGGAATTACCTGTTTTTAACTTAAGTTTCCTGTAGCACTAAAAGAGGGTGATTGTGATGTGATGCAGCCAGCATGTAATAAACAGAAATGTATTTTTATAATCATTTTCTTATTAGTTTCCTGTGTTGTAGCACAGTGTAAAGCTGCATCCACACAGACATTGGAGACAATTTGTACTCACTGTGAAGTGAAAGACTAAACGGCTACGTTTTTTCTGCCAGCACAGTGCAAAAAAACCTGGTTTTGTAGTTCATTTTACAGTGTTAACCTGCCAATGTATTATCTAATGGATAGGAAAGTATCTTACATGAATTAGCAATACAAAAAATAGTATAAAATCTCTACTACCTGGTAACTGCTGTTTCATTAAGTAACTGTCTTGTGTACTGATGCTTTCTAGGATCTGATCGTTCATGTGAGGGATATTACTCATCCAGAAACCATCCTCCAGAAAGCAACCGTTCTGTCAGTTCTGAAGAATCTTAATATTCCCAGCCATTTACTGGACTCAATGGTAGAAGTTCATAACAAAGTGGATTTGATAGAAAGGCAAGCAGAAGATGCTAAGTGTACTTACAGGTCTTATGTTCTGAAAGCTTGTTACGCTTAGTCTAGAAAAGAGCTCTCACACTTCTAAATACATTTAATAATGTTACTCAATCTTTTGCACATGTAGCTATGGTCTTAAAAAGAATTATCTTTTAACTACAAAAGTCATAAGAGAGATGGCCTCTGTAGGAAGGTGCTAGTATAAAGTAAGACAGTTCAATTATCCATGGAATATTTTCACAACCTCGTCTTCACGAGCAAGTGTATGAGCAATTGTTAACCTTTCAGGTATAAACCCACTGAAGAAAACGCTTTAGCCATTTCTGCTCTACATGGACATGGTTTAGAAGAGCTGAAAGAAGAAATAGAGAAAAAAATTTTGACAGCAACAGGGAAGAAGATTCTGACAGTCAGCGTCAACTTAGAGGGACCTCAGCTAAGGTAAATAATTTTTAATTCTATAAAGGACTTGGAGAAATATGAAACTCTTAGTCTTGCATGTCTTAATGTCCAAATCATATCATTTTAATTTTAACCTGCATTAAGAATTACAGGGATAATTATCAAAGTTTTCTGACCCATTGAGAAAAAATACCTCCATTAGATACCCTGAAGTCTGCTGCTGAAAGTGTCCTTCATAGAGTTCTCTGTGTTGGTACAATAGAGCATAATTCCTGAAAGACTATGCCACTGCTCCTGGAGCCAGATTTCTGATAAAAACACAAATCTGAAAGGTGTATGAAAAGATTATACCCTACAGCAAGTAGTAAATAAAAAGTTAAGTGGAACACTTAGCCTTTCAAGTGTTAAATGACCTCAATTGGAACATGGTGACCTAAAACAAAGATCACATCTTATGCAGTGTCATACTTTCAAGATGCTAATTGCTTTTACTTTTACAGTTGGCTCTATAAAGAAGCGGCAGTTCAGGAAGTAGAAGTCATGCCTGAAGATGGCACAGCCAAGGTGAAGGTGATAATCAGCAGTTCTGCTTTTGGCAAATACAAAAACCTCTTTCCCAACAGTAAGATTTTTATGCCATGAAGATGCATCCTTTTCTAGGAAAGAAACTGATCTCTTTTTAAGAGGATGTGGAATGAAGTTAATGACCTGTTAGTCTGGGTGTTGAAGAGTATATTTCTTCCCCAGTTGATGTTTTTGACACATTTTAGAAATGGACATTGTTTCTGAAGAATTTACGTTTGAAAACAGTAAGAGTTTTGGGCTTCATTCTGTCAGCAAGTGCAAGAACAGCACTGAATTTTTAATGTTGTTGGATATAAGCTGTGGACCTCGAACACATGGACATCACTGGATGGCATCTGAATTAACCTTCAGAAAATTACCAAGTTTCTTATATCATACAAGTAAAGCTTTTTACCCCATTTTTCCGAATAATACTTGTTACGGTTTGTCAGATGGTCCTTGGAAAATGGAAGTTAGTGAACAAAATGTTGTTGGCTATATATAAATAACAGATAAATATGTGTTCAAGCAGAATACATGAACCTAAGTAAAATAACTGCCATGTCTTACTGCAGCGAAGCAAAAAAAACACACAATTTTTATAAGCAATAAATAAAGTTAGCTGTGAACATCTTTTACCCATCCAGTTTTCTTTCCTACAGTGATTTATCCACAATGCCTATTACTGTGTCAGCTGTTAGAGAAAACATTTAAGGTACAGCAGACCATGGATTTTCTGTTAAGTTATTTCACAAAGGGGAAGAAAAAAAAAAACCAAACCTGATTCATTACTTGAGTTAAGAATTACTACTGGGAACCAATAAAACACAGAAAGGGGAGGCAAAACTATTTCAGTCCATATTACACAGAGAGATCAAGTTTTATTAGGTAGAGTAACAAGCCACTCGAGGGTACAAAAGACAGGCAGAAAAACATTCTCGGTATGTAGAATATAACACTTCATGCAGGTAGTGACTCCAAAAAAAATCAAAACTGAATGCTCAGTATGAAGTATGTAGAGGTAAGAACAAGGATAACAAGTACTGTAAAAAAGCATTTAGAAAGTCTTCTTTCTAAGTTTAATGTTTAGGTTTTTACTCCTACATATTCTGCAGTTGCCAGAGATTGCATAAGGAGGTAGCGTACTAGCCTTTCATGCTGAGAAGTCTAGGGTGAGTTTGATCCAATGTCAAGTAGCAGTTGATTTAAAGCTTCTGCAAACATTAACATCTTTGCTAGCCATCTGAACTCAGCTTTTGCGTATAGAATGCATCTAAAATTGAAGTATGTTGGTGAAGCTGCATAGTGAACTTTACACAATGCCTGTTTTTATTTTAGTCCCAATGCTTGCCATTTCTCTTCACAATCATCTGTTACTGCACAGTTCATTTAAAAAAAATACAAAAATGGGATTAATATGCAGTGGCAAACAGCATAAACCCCTTAGTTTTTACATAAGCAAAACCTGCTTATTGAGAGGAAAAATAGTTACAGAGCTACTAAAAAAGCTAAATGAAAGACCAGGCATGAATCCCCAAATGAGCATGACAGAAGCCAAGAATCTATTTCTAGAGCAGTATGAGTTTAGATAAGGAATTTGCTTCATATGTATTTTCAACATAAGGCATATTTTGGCAACACCTAATAAAACAGTTTTCATTACCACAGACAAAACTGCCTAGGGGCCTAGTTTTGGCATCTTTATCACTGCAGTACCGGAATGAGTGATAAAAAGAGGTAGGTGTTCAAATACCTCTTATAAATCCTAAAGAATTTTTTTACTACCCTGTTGGTAAAGGGGCTCACAACTGATACTCAGCACACATCAACAGTACAGCTGCTTCTAGATCTCTAGTTTTAACGATGTATTGTGTGTATATAAAAAAATACATCAAATAGGGTTAATACAGTATCTGATCTATCAGAAATATTTTGAAACTGTTATTTTTGTATATTTAACATGAACTATGAAAACAAGTCAGTTTCACACTGACCTAAAAGACTGAGAATTGGGATTGCAAGTACTGCAGAATATCTTTACAATTGTAAGAAAGATAAAATCTTACCACAAGATAATTCATGCAGCTACTGACATATTTCTCCTTTCACATATGTAAAATAAGGTTAAGCTCTTGGGACTTCCAATATTGACAACCACTACAGAATCTAAGCACCTCCAGGTAAACTATAGCTGTGCCATAGAGATTTCAGCAAGGTCTGCCTGCTCTCTTTTCTGTGAAAAGGCCTTGAAATCCTGATGATGCTGAGAGCACTTTTCTTACTGAGTATTTAAAACTTCCCTGGTTTAAGCTACTTGGCCCTTTATGGGATCCAGGATGTTTAAACCAGGGCATATTAAACGCAGACAAAGCCTTTTCAGCTTTTCACAGGTTAAGAAGCTGAGAATGAAATGCTATTTGTTCCAGTCCCTTTACTTTGACAGTGTAACGGAGGATTAATTTTTGTGTTGAGTTCTATCACATCTTTAACAAAATCATGGTTTCCTATGAAGTCTCCAGCAATGATGTTAACACATTCTTTTTTTGGTCCTGGATACTGCTGCTTTATCCAGATTTTCAAGCATGGAAGACTCCGGAGTGTCATTTTCTTCAATGATCCAAATGGGTGTACAAGAATATACCTTAAATTTTCAGTAAGGTTAATCCCCGCTACAAAGAATTTTTCTGAAACAAAAATCGGGCAACATGTTAAATATTCCGTTAAGGAGAAGCTGTTCAGCATTGCAGTAACTCCAGATCTTGTTCCTCTGGGAATCATTAAAATACTAAATTCACACTCTATTATTCATATCCCTAGAACTGTTTCTGTAGACCTGTCTCCCCCTGTTGCAACTGCCGACTGTAGTAAACAGTTACTGAACCAAGCCTGATTTTGAACCATTCCAGTTTAGCTAAATTTATCTAAATTATCCATTGCAGACTGAAGGTTCTGCACTAATTAATCCTCTTTTGTAACTTATGTGCTTTGCTGCATTTTTTTTAAAATTTATCATTATTATATATATTATATATATATAATAAAATAAAATTTTAAATTATGTTTGTTTCTGCAAGGGTTGCTTCCAAATGCTTAGCCTTCCCCCATGACGGACGGGAACACAGAGTGTACCTACATGAGCGCTTTCCTCTGGCCGAACTGTGTGCTTTTGAAGCAGTTCTGCTCTTCATCACCCCATGCATCCACATCACAGAGCTGCGCCAGAGGTTACAAACAGAACCTCTTTCAGCTTAAGACCACACCAGCATCCTTGAGTGTTGCCATTTCCTGACGTAGCTACAGCCCTCACACACCACTCGCGTAGGGGTTTCTTTTCACAATGAGTCTAGCATAATGCATTCCCCTCATCGTCAGCGCTGCCTAAAGCGGCAAGTGCTGGATTGAGGGAGCAGTCGCCTACCTGTGAGACAGGCAAGACAGCACCAGCGAGCTGGTCTGTGCCGAGGGCTTCTTTTCCACAGGATCTCGCAAGTGAAGCGGCTGCCACAATTTATATAGGCTATACATGTGACCTACACTGACTCATGTATTCACACCACCAAAGAGGAACATTGCTCTCGCCCATGGGTGGGCAGAGCCCTCAGGAGCACAGGCACCTCGTGCACCCAGCGTGCAGAGTGGTTATATCCCCTAACATCCCGACTCCCTATTTGTTTTGCGTTGCTGTACACGCCCCTTGTTTCCTCCGAGCGACTCCCTGTGCCTACCTGGACGGCCCACCTGCTTCATGCGCTCTAAATACTGGATGAGAGCGCGAGTGGCGGTTTTGTTTCCCCACCAGTATGGGATTGCTGGCCACAGCTCACGGTGCTTGTCCACTTCCACATCCTCTTCGTACGAGACTATAACCTGATGGCCACGCTGCCACATGGTCCGCAGCGTCGGCACCACCTAGGAGAAAGCATACCCAGACTGAAGTCAACAATACGGCAGTGTTCCCAAAGTTCAGATATTGATGTGTGACATAGCCTTGGCAGAGAGGCACAGATTCAGTTCAAATAAAGCTCTTATGCATACAGTCTGGTAGGTGACTGGCTGGGTTACAAGCTGCAAAGGCAATAGGAGCCTGGGAACTTCAGCAGATTCCTCCTTTCCTCAAAGAATTAAACTATGGTAAAGTAAACTCAAGGTCTTACAGCCGTGTAAAGAGAAATCATCCCCGTGGTGGCCCTTGTGCACATACTGCTGCTGAAAATTTGTTGGAAGAAGAAGAGATAGGCCATTCGGTGAAAGGAGGGGGGAAACACGTAGGAATACAGACACAAAGAAGCAGGAATAATTTTGGCAAATTCCCCACATTGGTCCAAATTTGTTGCTGTAGCCATCAAACAGAATTGAACTGCTTAAGACTTGAAATATAAGTCTTCAAGAGAGATGTCAATTCTCATTTCTCCAAGTAGAAAGTTTCTGCAATTGGGATACTCCAAACATTTTGGATTGGGAGAGGGGAAGACTTGAGTAAAACCTTGTTAGACTGACAGATGGGCTGAAGCAGGTCTGTTAGGTGCTTCAATATGAAATGACATTTTCCAGTCCTCAACTTACCATCAGACAGAACCGAGGCCCTCTGACTAGTTTTATTTGCAAAACCAACATACTTAACAGGTATTGTTTTTTTAAGAATGTTGTGGTTAAAAGCTGTGTCTGTTGCCTGTGAAAAGGAAATGGTGGCTTTTTGATGTTCCAGTTAACTTATTAATTAAAATAAAAGCCAAAGGCAGTTGAAAATATTTTATGTAAATCTTTGAAGACAGCCAAGGGTTGAATGAACATGGGAATCCATCTTCATCTAAGAAAGAGAGAGTGCAAGCCCCAATTAAGTCAGAAAATACTGCAAAATTAAGACACAAGCTACTCAAACTACAAAAATCTGTGTTTGACAGAAGCCTTTGCTTTATTCCAGCTGCCTTGCTAAAGCTGGAACCTCTTAAAAAAAAAAAAAAAAAAAAAAAAAGGTGTGGGATAGAAGCCAAAGAAACGTTACCAGAAGTGTGTACATGAGCACAGGTGCTTATTTTGCAAACAAAGCAGAAGTGAAACTGCAGGTGTCTAACAAGGGATTTTTCAACCCTAGTAATCCAGATCAAAGGAAGACACCTTGATAGTTAAGGCAATTAAAATTTTAAACACAATGTGATGTTGTCACGCTGTGGCCTGTGCCAGTACTACATACAGTTAGCAGTTGCTTCCTAAATACTTTGACTCTTTCAACAGAGCTGCAGTCTTGAAAGACAGTAGGTACCAGATTATTTTAGAATAAGTGAGCCAGCACATGGTTAGTTGATGTTAAATCTGAATCTGCAATCCTGAAAAAAACCACAGCTACCTAACCTGCAACGCTATCGCTTGCAAAAATGGTAAGATCCATTGTGCTGGTCATAGACCCCATAAAAATAAAGTCTTCCTGCTGGAGGGAAGTACTTGGCTTCCCTCTTCTCCAGTGCCCTTCCTCCCTCCCCCTGGGCACAACTAGGAAATGTTCTTCTGTCTTCAGTCAGATGATCTCAAACCATTAATTCATCACCTTTCTTCAACAAACTATCAGCAGCTTGCCCCTTTTGCAGCTAATAACTTATTTTTAAGAGCCGGCCATGTGTCTGAAAGCAAATTTGACTGCCTTCTCCAGTACTGCTCTGCTCATCCATGATTTACGCACTCAGGTTATTTGGGGAAACAATAAAACAGTGTCACTTAGGTCTTCAGTTATTCAGCTGAGGCCTGAATATTCAGAATCCCCTAGTTTTGCTGAGAATTGTTCTATTTTAACTCTGCTGTACAAAATGCTTTGAAATGGTAATACTCACCCGTTACTGATACACCAGCTTCAAAGGCTGAATTCAAATCGCAAACAGGGTCATCATTATCCTGTACCCCTCACATCTCCAGAGAAAACCCTCTGTTCCTGTGTATCTTTGAAATGTTAATTGTTTAACTATGAAAAGTTCCCGCACCTTGTAGAAAAAGGGGATGTTAAAAATCTCAACTTCTAAAATTTAGCAATCAAATAATTTCTGATTATTTCAATTAAGGCTTTTCTGGAGCTTTGGGTGACTGAAGGCATATTAGGCTGGTCAGAAGGTCAGCTCCAGCTCAAGTCCAGGAAAGAAAGTCAGTGCCACCAGAAACGCACGGAGGGCAGAGATGCTATTAAGAGGAACCTCAACAGGCTGGAGATGTGGGCTGACAGGAACCTCAGGAAGCTTAGCAAAGGCAAACGCAAAGTCCTGCGTCTGAACGAACTAACCCCACACAGCACGACAGACTAGGGGCAACTGGCTAGAAACCTGCTTTGCAGAAAAGGACCTGGGGTTCCTAGTGGACACCAAGCTGGACACAAGCCAGCAGCGTGTGGCAAAGACCAATTGCAGACGGCGCTGTATTAGAAAAGGCACAGCAGCAAGCCAAGATGAGTTCTTCCCTTCTATCCAGCAGTCATGGGACTGCATCTCAAGTACTGTCTCCAGCTGGGGCTTCCCCAGTACAAAGAAGTCACTGACATGCTGGAGTGAGTCCAGCAGCGTACAACAACCAGAGCAAGCAGAGGCTGGAGCATGACACACAAGGACAGACTGAGAGAGCTGGATCTGTTCAGCATGAAGAAGAGAAGACTATGGACAAGCCTAACATGCAGATGTACAGAAGACTCCTCAGATATGCATAGCAGAAAGATGAACTGTGTCAGTGGACACAAGTTACAGCAAGAGAGATTCTGATCAGATAGATAAGGAAAACACATTTATCATGAGAGTGGTCAAATGCTGGACCAGGCTGTGGAGAAAAGTTGTGGAATCTCATCCTCTGAGATATTCAAGAAAGGGTAGGACACAGCTCAACATAACTTTGAAGCTGGTCCTGCTTTGCATAGTGTGGTTGGGCCAGATGACCTCCAGAGGTCACTTCCAACCTAAAATATCATAAAATCATAGAATCATTTAGGTTGGAAAAGGCCTTTAAGATCATCAAATCCAACTGATAACCCAGCACTCCCAAGTCCACCACTAAACCATGTCCCTAAGCACCACATCTACATGTCTTTTAAATACCTCCAGGAATGGTGACTCAACCACCTCCCTGGGCAGCCTGTTCCAATGCTTGACAACCCTTTCAGTGAAGAAATTTTTTCCTAATATCCAATCTAAACCACACCTGGTGCAACTTGAGGCCATTTCCATTTCTTCTCGTCCTATCACTTGTTACTTGGGAAAAGAGACCACTTAAAATTAGTGCTGTGAAAAGGCAGAAAATGGATTCTTTGAATTCTATAAATATAGTATGGACTGCATTCATAACACACACCTATTTTTTTTAAAAAAAAAAAACAAAACTCAGACAGGATGACAGTTGTCTCCCTACTATTGCCCCATAACTCAACAGACATGACAGTCAAATTTAATTCTAATTTTAATTCTTAAAAAAGGAGGGGTGAAAAAAGGACCTCATACTTACATTTCTGGGACAGAGTTTACACTGGAAAATCTCTTTTATACAGGCAATAAGAAGACAATGAAGTTTCTTGGTTAATCCATCAAAATTCCTGCAGGCTAAGATAACAACTTCCTGAGGATGAGTTTCCAACCACCTTAACACTTCCCACAGAATATCCTACAAGAGAGAGTCATGGCAACTTAGAAAATCCTCTGTGCTGTGCAGGGGGAAGGACATAAAACTAACACAGCATTGATGTTAGGGTAGACTTGCAATCACAATGATGAAAACTGGCGTAGGTTTCTGGAGGATGGCCACCTGACTGCCCCCAAGGTGGTCCAGAGAGACACACACCAGGAAAACCTACTTTCTGCAGGTCTGCACTCGTTTGCTCTAAATGTGGTTGTAGCACACCACACTTAACAGCTTTGTATTTTGATCATATCCATGAATCTCCTACTGCCTAGAGGCAGGTTACCGGTAAATCCATCTCCCCAAGCTTTTTTAAGGACAAACAGCATATTAGTGGCAAACTCAAAAATGGAAAAGTTCTGTGCTTGCTTAAATACTTTTAATTTTGTAAAAATGGACCCATTTTCCACATTTATTATGGGCAATGACAATTTCTTGAAGACCGTATGTAATTAGTCGGGCACTATGTCTAACTGTTTACATGAGCATGCCAGTCACCATGAAATCTCAGCATACGAAGGGTTCAGACTCACGAGCATGAAATTGAAGTTTAGCCACTTAGTCTACAAATGAAAAGCTGCACTAGCTGGCTGTGCAGGTCCCAGCAAATGGAAAGATGTAAACTACTCCACAGTGACAGAGCACATGCAAAGAGCAACTCACAGTGGTTTCTTCACAGCAGCTGACAGTAATTTGATCATGGGATCCAGACTTGAGTCTCTCTGTCTTTCAGTGAAATACTTTTTCCTCAAAAAAAGAAGTGTTTCTGAGATTTTTGGGGCTTTTAATACCTTCTTCTCTTTAATGCTTCTTTCCTTACCAGGGAAAGAGGATTGCCTTTGTTAGCATCCTGGGACAACACAAGATAAACTCCAGACACATCAGGCACTTGGCAGGGGCTAGGCATTTAAAAGCAAGGCACAGCGACTCCAGTTTGAGGATGAGGAACTGATTGATGATCCGGTCTCACTTGCAGCTGCTGGAACTAGCTTCCACCCCTGCTGATTTTCTCTAGTTTGAAGTCCTCACATTAGGAAAGCAAATAACCTACTCAGAAGACCTTGGGGCAGCATTTTCAGATTACGATGGCTCTTAAATAAAAGAAACAGCACTGTTTTTATAGCCATCCCAAAAGGTAAGGACAATACCTGTACAGTAATGGTTGTGTAAACCATATGCACGAAGTACAAATTCGCAGAAGGATCGTTAGCCTTGTGGGCAATCCTGAAATCTAGATACCTAACTCCTGCCTCAAGCTGCTCCGTCACAGTCAGCACCTGGAAGGTGAAACAGAAGACAAAGGTCCTGAGAGCTTGTAAGAGATTTGTTCCTGTAGCTTAGGAAGCTGAAAAGTGTGTATGAAGGGAACCCGATGACATTTTTCACAGGTCTTTCATCTTTAAAGTGGCACTATATAGAACAAAGTTGCAGCTTTGAAGTATTTTACTCTCTGACAAGAGGGATCCCAATTTCCCTGAGGTATATGCTGCAGCAACAGAGTAGATTTCTCAGACCTCTGCCCCTGTTGTGTTCTGAAAGTTAAAGATCCATTAACCTGTAGGTAAATACATGATCGGTCTTCACAAGACTATTCATATGAACAAAAACTGCAGGATCAGCACCTTAGAAATGCTGTATTTATTTTGTTAGATCAAAGACTTTACCATGGTTGTCTCTGTGGAGCTCACTCATCACCAACAGAAGGAAAAACAAAAATAGAAAAAACTACTGGCTATTGTTCTTTTTCAAGATAAAGTCTCTTTAAAAGTTTGAATTAACCTGTAGAAACCCTGCAAAACAGAGGTCCTCCTCTATTTTCCACTTCCTTCTGAATTTTTCTACTGGTATTGAAGGCTGAATGAAACAGGTGATAAAGCTGAGTTTCCCAGGCAAAAACACCCAAATGATGTCTCTAAACTATATCAAGGCTCTCTTGATATAGAATCAAGAAAATAGAATAAACTTAATTAAATACATTTAAACACTAATTTGTCTCAGTTCAACCTGCTATGTTCAGTTCAACACTTTCAGGTTTCAGAAAGCATACGCTGTAGTGATTTAAGTCAGAAAGGATTCAGCGAAAACTAAATCAATAAAAAGCGTTGCACCTGAATAACCACATTCATAGCTTTAGGGCCAAGACAGAGCTTAAGATGCTTACAACGTGGGAGGATGCTCACCCTTCAGCCAATCTACCTTTCTGCTCTTAGGACAGGAATTTAATCTCCCCAGGCTGTGCCTGAGCTGCAGGGCTGGGGAGCAGCCCAAACAGCTGCTCTGAACTGCCCTTTGGATAAATTAATTTCTTTCTGTGGACTGCATGGTAAAACAAGACAAATTAGACTCTCTGATTAGTCCCCTGGGTTTGGATACTGAATTAGACAGTGTAAACGTTGCCTCCCAAGCGCAAAATTGGGAAGCCTTGGGGAGCGACGCTGCCCAGTGCTGCAATCTCACACCAGACATCCAGGGCACGCATGGAAGTTGCACACCTGACATCAGCCATTGCACAGAAAAAATTTGAGCAGCTAGAATGACACCCACAACAGCCAGCACTTAAGCCAGGCACTGCCTCCTAGGCACCGGGCCACCCAAAAACCTGTGGGCCCCACCATCAGTAGGGTTCCCTGATGCCTGTTCTGGATACCACAGGTGGAGTCACCTCCTGACAAAGATAACTCAAGTACGGCAGAGCTAAGGAAGGGCAGGATTGCAGCCATGCCTCTTTCCGATCGGCACCGGGCTGCTTCCCACCTAACACACTGGGTTTGGACCAGAAAATTACTATAATGGTATAAGGAGCTTGTTTGTCACCAGCAGTGTCTCTTCGCTGGCCAGCAATGCACAAGGCAGGAGGTATCTAAATCTTTCATCGGCTTAAGTCCCAAAGCAAAAAGCAGCCCAAAACACGGCACTCTGCTAAGCAAGTGCCTTTCCATGTCAACTCACTGCTGCCATTACATGCTGGATGCCTGGTACTATCGAGGACTCCAGTTTGCCAGGGCTGCTCAAACACAACAAAAGAAGCCTAGGCACAATTATTTATCAGTTATTCAGCTTTAATTCCCTAATAATTAACTACTCCTTCAGCAAGAACAAAAGTGGAAAGTTTTTTGGTACCTCTTTGATGCCAGGAAAGCTGGTTGTGTAGAAAAATCTTCAAAAGATCTAGCTTAAATCACAATACTCCACTTTGTCTTGAACATACGCTTGTGAGGAACAAAGAGATCACTACTAGCTTAACATTTAGACATTTTTTAAAATTAACTAAACCTTACATGAGGGACCACACCTTCATTCTTTTAATCTTTATAGAAAAAAAATTCCCTTCAACAAGATTGTTGTCTCTGATACTGGGTGAAATACTTAAGACAATATAGGTGGGGAAAACTGACGTCTCACACAACAGTGACAGCAAAAATGACAAGCATTACCTTCTGGAAAAAATGCAAGAGAAAAACCTCTTTTGATTACAGTAATATTAAATGTTATTTATAACAACAATACATGTGAAAAAGAAGACGAGTTTCTAGCACAAGTGGTCAGCTTTAAGCAGCATCTTTGTCATGTATCACCCCTGCCTCATCTACATGCTTTTTCCCTGCAAAAGAAGATCTTTCTTGAGTACGTATGGCACCTATCTCACACTCGAATGTGCTAGTTCTGGCTGGGGTGCAGCTGATTTTCTTCACAGTAGCTAGTATGAGGCTATGTTTTGGATCTGTGCTGAAAAACAGCAATGATAACACCGGGATGTTTCAGCTATGGCCAAGCAGTGGTCACACAGCACCAAGGCCTTTTCTGCACCTCACGTCACCAGCAAGGGGGCTGGGGGTGCACAAGGAGGTGGGAGGGGGCACAGCTGGGACAGGTGACCCCAGCTGACCCAAGGGATATCCCATACCAGATGGGGCCATGCTCAGCAATAAAAAGCTGGGGTAAGAAGGAGGAAGGGAGGGACATTCAGAGTGATGGTGTCTGTCTTCCCAAGTAACCGTTATGATCTGGCTTCCCTGGGGATGGCTGAGCACCTGCCTGCCAACGGGAAGTGGGGAATGAATTCCTTGGTTTGCTTTTCTTGAGTGCGTGGCTTTTGCTTTACCTATTGAACTGTCTTTACCTCAACCCACGAGTTTTCTCCCTTTTACCCTTCCAAATCTCTCCCCCATCCCACCAAGGGGGAATGAGTGAGCATCTGTGTGGGGCTTAGTTGCTGGCTGGGGTTAAACCACAACACCTGGGCACAGTATCTCATGAGTACAGGTATTTCTGGGCAGCAGGCTACTCTTCCATTGTGCATGGGAGGGTGTGACCACTGAGCACTGCAGCACAAGCTTCAACTTTGCCCAGGCATGATAAGAATGCTAGATAACAGTTACCTGTGTTGTAGACCACTTCATGATAATGGGGCGCACAATGCAGGGCATACATTTGTTTAAAAACTTCACCAGCTTGGATTCATTGCCACTAATATCAGAGGTTTTATCCAAGCAGTAGGTCATAGTGTCATGACTCCCTGTAGAATACAAAAATAAATGTACAGAAAATGTCATTTCTTAACTACTCAAGACTACAATACACAGTTGTATTGCATGCACACACCTGACATGCCACCCCATTTCCAAATCACTCACCTATATTGCCTGACAGCCTATGTAGTTACAGCAGAAAGGTGGGCTCTTCTACAGAGGTTAAGGTTAGTGTGAAATCCTCGTGAAGGGAAGGCACTGAGACTTTTCAATAAAGCAGTCCCCGTCTAAACTGCACATCATTGTTGTTTGCCTCAAACCACAATATAATGACCTGTTTTAACTATCATCTTCCACTGAAATAATTACCTTGATGTGAAAATCCGCTTTTTTTCAGGGAATAAACAGCTTAAGACTGAATTTATCTAGACTTCGTACTGTTTTCAGAGTTGCCCAAATGCAGGATTTCATACTCCAATCCCATCATCTCTGCACAGGAAAACATGACTGAAAGCAGAAATCCATCTTAAACCTTTGACTGGACCAACTCCTAACGTGGCACTTTAAGCATTTATATCTTAAATATCTGGTTAAAATGCCCTCCCTGAACAAAACACCCACATCCCCCTACAGAAAGAATGTAAGAGGTGGGAGCTTGAAGGTTTCAGAGGCAAATCCAAGTCTATGTTTACATATGATAGATGAACAAGATCCACCTTTGGTGGAATTCAAAAATTACTTGACTCTTTCCAGCCCAGGGAATTACATAGAGGCAGGCTAAGCATCAGAGCCAGGTACAGCCTGCTCAAATATTTTACTTCTTTGAAGTCTTAATAAATCTGACCCATCTCTTGCATCGTGTTTAGACGCAGCTCTGTTTCAACTCACCATTTCTTCAGGACAGGCAATAAGTGATTTTGGTAACTTTTTCTGTTCATTATTTCTTCTAATTTTATAAAGCATCAATAAGAAAAGCTAACACTGCTGCAGAGTGACTTGCTGGGATCCGTACAGACTATCAGCAAGGAATTTGCTATCATTTTGTTAAGTCTTCTGTCAAACAAATTGTTCACTGGTGCTAGGAACTGCCTTCTTGAACAGTCAGTCTTACTGGTGCTAAAGGCAGTATTTTTAGTAGCCAAAGAGAAAGGACAAGATTGTATTTGAAATAAAGAAAACTCTTTGAAACTATCAGTAATCGTTTAATGTCTCACTCAATTTTTTCACCTTTTAAAATTGGGTTTCTGTCTATCCTCCCATTTTAAACACCCAAACCAAGCTCACTGCAGATGGAAGACTGATAATGAGGGCTTGCAATCAAAGAAGTTTGTCTTAAAAGACATGAGTCAAACTGTTAAATACCCATGGACCAAATCCAAGTCTGAGAGAAGTGAACAGGATTACATCGATGGGCATTGCATCTACTGATGCCAATCAGCAAACAGATAGTAACCTTTTATTTAGGAGCCTTCTTGCAATGTCAGTGAGTCACAGTAATGAAAGGAAGATGGGTATACCCACGACACAACAAACATGATGCAAAGATAAGGAGCTAGCATCAAACCAGGTATCTTCAGAGCTTGAAGCAGCATCTCTCCAGCAGCACTGTGCTGAACCTGGTACAAACATAACACTAATTACTGAGACTTGCCTCTGTCTCCTCGTCATGCTCTCAGAATGCACTCTCTCATGTTTCTTGCACGCCTTGTTGTCTTTATCTGAGATAAGCTTCCACTTCCAAACTGGGCTTCCTCCAGTCATTGCTCCCTCTGAAAACCTGCCAGAGCTGTCTTGACCTGGTTGGTCTTGATCTGCCTTTGTTTTGACCTGGGCTAGACCAGTTTTGTAGGTCAGCTGGACAGCCACCAAAATCTTGCAAGCTAACAGCCTGCAGTGCTCTCGAAAAGGTTGCTGAAATGGGCTCAACTGTTCTTTTCTTTGTGCCTGTCCTCCATGCAGGCATATTCACAAGAACAACAAACATTCACAAGAATAGCAAGGTCACTGTTAGAAGAGCCAGGAAGTCAAAGGCACACCTCAGCAGGTTCTCAGTTTTCTACAATGTTAAAGAAACACCACTGTGAAAGGTTTTTAGAAACAACATGGTTCCTTTTTCCACAAAAAAAAAAAAAAAACCAAAACCAAAAAAACCTGAGCATGCTACTGACTTTTTGAAGGATTTTTGCAAGAACAACAAAAAAGGGGGAAAAAAGAGGAGAAAAAAAAAAGAGAAGAATATTACCTTCTTTCTTCTGCACAAGATAGATACTTATTTTCTTCTCTTGATGGTTAAATAAGAAATATAATTGGGGTTTTTTATGATGTCTATTTTGAGGTCCTCTTACATAGGCTTTATCCAAACCAGAGGTGTGCTCGTTTTGAAGTTAACATCTATTTAAATTACACATCCAAGAAGTCACCATGAAATAAGTTTCTGGGTTTCAACTTTAATCAAAACTCCACACTCCATTAGTTTACAAAAGGCAGGGGAAAAAATAATCCACCACAGTTCTAGGTCCTCCCAGGGCTCCACCCACTGAAGACAAGACTTCACACTTCCAGATATCTCTGAATACACATCTTTGCTAAAGTCAGCCTACAATCCTGTAGCCTACATAAAACAATCATCTACATACTATGCTGAAGCTGGACTTTTCTTAAGCACCATTTTCATTGTGGTGGCAAAGGGAATCATTGAAGAGCTGACAGTCCTCCAGTGCCTCCCCACACACCAGTGAAGTGAAAACAGGTTCCTCTGTAGCTACTTTGGACAGAGTGAGGGAAACATGCATTTTTTTCAAATCATCTATTCAAGGCAGCAGAGAGAAGCAATAATATGACCAAAGAAAAGCTAATGATACACAGGTCTGAATGTAGTGCCAATGAGGACACCAGCCATAGCACAGCTGTATTTACCCATAATAGGATAAATCCAGTTTTCATAAGCAGGGCCGTGCAGAAAAATCATACTCTACATTAATAAAACCGTATGTTCATTAAAAGTCTTCATCCTCTTTTTTTCACACCTTCACAACCTCCATTTACCAAGACAGGTAAAATGTTATTTGTCTCCTTTTGGAACCACTTTATTATGTAGGAAGTGGCAAGAACTGATTAGGAAATCTCACCACTGCCCAGATAAGCAAATGCTGAGATTATTAACACCGACCTGACAAGATGATGCACAGGGACTGCAAAATGTCCCTCTTTCTTTCCTTCCTTAAAAAAAAAAAAATCTCCTTTTTTCCCCCTCCAGTGCAACAACTTTACAGACCAGAAGCATTCACACACATGTACACATCACACAACTCCTCCCCCAAGCCCTTCTCCCACACAGTGACCCAAGTAATAAACATAAACGTTGCCATCCTGAAATGGGACAAACAGGATGTTCTAAAGCTTAAATAACATGCTAAGAAAATAGTGGAGACCAAAAGTGAATCTTTACCTGGAAGAGCTAAGTTATAGAGGGGAATATCCCAGAGCTTCTCTGGTAATCGTGACATCCATTGACCATTTCCATGGCAGATGTGAATGGAGGTTTGCAAAGTGCCTTCCATCAGTGCCTGCTCTAGGACTTCATAGGGTGTTCTGGGAGGGAAAAAGAAAAGCAAAAGAATAAACCATTCTATATACTGTGGTTGAATTAATGCCACTGCACCCGTGTAGAATGGATTTATACACGCTATAAAATGTCAGCCCTCCTTTCAAGTATCAAGCAAGGTATCAAGAGCTTCTCGGCCACAACATACACTGCTTGTGGAAACAGCTGTCTCCCAGCACAACACCAAGGGAGGGTTCCAGGCTTCAGGCTTGTAAACTGATGAACTGAAAGAGAGAACAGAGCCAAGACAACTATGTGCAGCTTCATTGGTATGGAGAAATTACTATCTACATTGGCTCCTGAGACATCCTACCTCCAGTGTGAAACAACCTCTGTTCCCTGACCCTTTGCAGCCGCAGGAGCATGGCAGCAGGACTGATGGGAGAGCTGGGACAGGGGCTGGGTCTGCAACCCTCAGGTCGCTGGAGAACACTTACCCTGAAGCATCAATTCAGCTGCCACAATACCTCTATAAAAAGCCTTAACAAAGAAGTCAGGACATTGGATTGTCAGGTCATGCTGCCTTCTGGGGGCAGAGAGGAAAACTTCCATCTTCTTATTCCCTGTTCTGAGAAATCTCTTGATGTCTGTTCTTATTACCCATACTGAGCCCATGATCACAAATACTTCAGTCTGGTCAGAACTTTCTGAACAATACAAGCCTCTCTGGGATCTTCTGCAAAATTTGCAGTGGTCATGCAGGAGTGCCAGTGGATAAAATCCATCTGAGAAATCATGGTCATCACCAAGGCCTGCTAGAGTATCCTGTTCATTTTTCATTTTACATTCTCCTGGATGATGCAGAACATGAAGACAAGTTCTTCATGCCTTTTTGTTGTGGGTTTGGGGTTTTTTTCCTAGGATGTTCCTGAAGTTCAGGTGGTGTTTTGGGGATGAAAGCCTTCCTTCTCCTCACTGTTTTCAAGGCCTTGGCTATTTTTTCACAGCTATGTAGCGGGACACTTTAATTTAGATCATGGCAGAGTGATTACCTATAATAATATCACACCTTCCTTTTTAATCCTTTTTTTAAAAGCTGTCACTGTGAATGGTTCCTTCTTGCCTGCTAGAGCACTGGCAGTGAGGTATGTATTTGTGCAGGTTTTGTGCTCTGCCAAACATCCTCACTGGTCCCCGGTCCCTTTTGCTGCACCTTGGCCCGTTCAGTCCCGAGATTGCTTCTCCCCACAGCATCCTTCGGGCTGCTTTTGGGAGGCACCCCAGGCTGGAGCGGGGGAAGAGCAGGAGGAGGAGGAAGCAGCAGAAGCAGCCTGTGATGAACTGAGTGCAACCCCCATCCCCTGTTCCCCTGCACACTCGGGGGAGGAGATGGAGAAATCGGGAATGAAGTTAAGCCTGGGAAGAGGGGAGGGGTCGGGGAAGGTGTGAGGGGTTTTTCTGATTTGAATGGCAATGAATTAAACTAATTTCCCCAAGTCAAGTGTGTTTTGCCCCTGACGGTAATTGCTGGGCCATCTCCCTGTCCTTACCTCGACCCACCAGACGTGTGTTCCATTTTCTCCCCCCTGCCCAGCTGAGGAGGGGAGCGATGCAGCAGCTTTGGTGGGCACCTGGTCAACCCCCCACAAGCACTCCCACTCCCCTTGTTCACGCCAGCTTCCTGACCTGACCTCAGGCGGTCCCGGTGCAGGCAGCAGTTACATTTTGAGGACTCTTACCGGGACACAAGAAGAAACAAGTAACTGCCAGCCGCCAGCGATCGCCGTGCCCGACCCGCGGGACAGGGCGCACCGGGCGGGCCCCCCGCGGGCGGCACTCGCACCCACCGCCCCGCCAGCGCCACGGCCCGGCACCGCGCAGCTCCGGCAGCGAGGCAGAATTAACGAACGCCTCATGATGACATAATTGAAACATTTGCTGCAGCCGACCCAGAAGCCCACTGACGTCACGGGAATTACAAGAAACGCTGTGACGAGAAAGTACCCGCAGCGCCCGAGCGCGGAGCGGCTGCCAGCCCCGCCGGGGGGCTCAGCACCCGCCACCCCCGCCGCAGCCGCCTCCGCGGACACGCGTTTCTCCCTCCCTTCCCCCCCCACCCCCTTTATTTTTTTTTTCCTTTTGTTTCTTTTTAATTGTTGTACTTACTCCAGCGGACGGTTTCGCCCCCATGTCCGCTCTCCAGGAAGCCCCACAGAGCTCAGCTCCCGCACCCGGCTGCCCGCACCCGGGCGGGGGCTGCCCCTGCCCTGCCCGGTGACCGCAGGTTGCAGGAGGCGAGGGAGGGGCGGGAGGGACGGGGACGGAGCGGGAGGTGGCTCTGGTGAAGCCAAGGTGCCGGCGGCGCAGCCGGGAGCCGCTCGGTGGACTGCGGGTGTACTGCTGCGGGAGGAACGTGCGGGGCCGGGCGGGCACCAAGCCACCGCATGTCACCATCCCGCAGCTGCGTTTAAAATCTATTAATGCAAAAAAGCTTCGCGTATATATTTATATAGATTATGTATTTTAATGTATCTATATTATAAATATATGTATTATATATAAGTATATATTCATAAATATATAAATATGTGTGAAGTACCTTAATCGCTTGCTTTGTCCAACGGAGTTTCTATTTCTTCAGTTTGCAGAGCTGATACCCGACTCATTAATTCTTTCCCTTCTCTTTAGCCTGCACATCCCCTGCCTCGGCTGTGGTGAAATTCACTCATGTCTGTTACAGCACCTTGCAGAAATCTAAGCAAGCTCCTCAAAAAGCTTTTCTGTGTAAGGAGGCAGGGGGTAAATAAGTGAGCAAATGGCATGTAGGGGTGAACGTGCAAGCCCTCGGTGCAATTTTGGAAGCAGGATGCCTTCTCAGCCTTCCCAGAGTGTGGTGGAAGCTCCCCTAGTTCACCTCCTTGTTCCAAGAGCACATGGTTACTCTAAATGAAGAATGGTGAGCTGAAACTCCGATGGAAAGAATGAATAGAGAAGATTTAACTTCCCTGTCTCCTCCACAGGACCACCCAGAGGGTCACCTACAGCGAGCTGGGATGTGACTGCTCCAGGAGCGCAGCATGGTCAGGACTAGGGGAAAATTCAGGCTGCTGCAGTGTCGTCCTTAATGCGAGGATATATTTTCCAGATACTCCTTTTTCACGATCTCCTTCTTGTGGGCAGAGCAAAAGGAAGGGCAGTGGTGATGCACAGAGCAAAACTTGCTGTGCCAACAACAGCAGCTGGAGCAGGTTAACGTTCAGCTAACCGAGTTGTTCCCGTTGGTGAGTCCCAGGTCAGCAGGGCTGCCTGGGCTTCGGGGGTATGCCACAGTTCAGTGCTGTTTATGTATCAGCTCTTACAAAAAAAAGGACAAAATGCCAAAAGGGATGAAATAGAGCAAAGGAGAAGGTAAGAAAAAAAAGATGCTATTTAAAGGCTGTGTGGGTTTTGCATCTCCATGATAGAAAGTGGCTGAGAGCAGTTATGGAAAAGTATCACTGTGCTCTTCATGGAACGAAATATATGGGAAAGTATTTCAAACAGAAAAAATTCAGAGGAAAAATCAAACTCGACTCTAATTCTTCATCTAATTAGAAAGTTAAGATGTGGAGGTGTGAAAAAACAGCAGCCAGACAGACTCTGGACACTACCATAAGAAATACAATACAGCCAGATGTGGTTCTGGTCTTGTAAAACACACCCGTGTGAAGTTGTTGGGGCTGGTAGGGAAAACATGACTGTGAACAGGAAAATTTAAAAGCTATTTTTGTGTGGATTTGAAATGAATAACAGAAAACTCAAAAAGAACCATGAAACTGAAATCACAAAACATTTTATTCTCGAGGCATTTATAAGAGGACTTTACACCATAGTACTGTGAAATACCTGCTGACTGATGGGGAAACAATCTTTTGGGTCTTACCTCAATGGAAATACTCTATCAGAAAATCTCAAGACATTTCCAAACCCTCCAAATTCCCACTTTCAAGTCTGAGTTTGGGTCTCCGTTCTTCTTAATTTGCACTGGAATTAATAGAGATGTCAAGAGAGTTGCTGCTGGTTTAGTCCCAAGATCACAATCTCTCTAGAGGGATTTAGGAAGCCCATAAAATGAGGAATGACAGGAAATCAGTCAGCAAGGATTAAGCCCTGAGTCAGCATGTCTCCTGAGGAGGGGTCAAGGCAAGAATAACTTTTAGCAGTATTTGCAGAAATAATGATAAGCAGATTTCAAGATGAGGAAGCAGGGGGGATGAAAAAGCCCAAGATTTCTCAACCCTCCTCACAAAATAAATGTCTGCCTTAAAAAGACTGAGAGTGGAGTTCAAAAGTATTGCGTGCTTAGCCAGAAGGAGCTTACCAGGTTTTGAAGCATTCAGTACTGAAAAGTTCTGAAGCTGGTAGCATCTAAGAGAGTCAAAACAGACACATACAGAAGCTTCAGCATGGGCATTGATGGAAATGTTGGTCTGATTTATAGCTGTGGATCAGAGTGAAAATTTCTGGTTTGTTACAGTGACAGCCTTCATTTGGACATTATACATTTGAACAGCTTTGGCCTACCAAAATGCAACAGAGTCAGTCTGAGAAAAATCAGTTGATTTTCCAGATGACTTAAAGGTTTGTGACATTTCTTTGAATGGTTACAATATTGGGGATGTTGCATAAGACTTCTTTCTTCTACCCCAGTTTTTTTATTTTCAGACGTAGCACATCTTTTCTCTATGCTGCAACATTCTGTTAACATGCTGTAAACTCAGGATTTAAACAACCTTAACTGAATTCCTGGATTTGGGGTGTTTGTTCTGGGGATGTTTGCAACACCCTGGCAATGGGTGTGTTTTGCTCCTGCCCAGACTTACTGATAAGTTCTCTCAACCTTCACCTAATTTCTGTCCTTGTGAACAAACAGGCAACTAAATATTTCTGAAGGGAGGTTGTATATCTAGCAGCAGCAGCCACGATGGCTCCTAAGAGCAGGGCAATTGGTGGGGAGGCAGCCTGCAGCACCAGGGAGGTCACTCTGGGCAATAAAAAGACCTGGGAAGAAAAACACAACCTGGACCTGCTGGGAGCTTCTGTGTTTGCTTCTGAGGTTACTGGACCACAATGGCTACTCCAACCTTGCAATGCTGTGAGCAGGACCTGATGGGGATGAAGAGCACAGTCTGGAGTCCGTTGCACCTGGTCCCCATGCTTGGGGCTGCCTGTCAACAAGGTGCCTCTGACAACCTGACACCAGCCAGCAGGAACCTTAGGCAGAAAGGTTTGGATGGGATTTATTTTGCCCAAACACATCACAGCATGCCATGCCATCAGGAAGAAACAACCCGGGCTTTATTTGCAACAGGCAAACTCAGTGATAAAATACAGTGGCTGGTAAAAATGCTACTGTGATGGTTAGGCATGGGGTGCAATACTGCTCCCTTCACATGATGGATTCTCAAGAGCCAGGGGTACATGGGATGGGCTTTTTTCTTACCCAAGTTTTGCAAGGTGGGGGAAATGTTTTGACTTAAACAACAGGAGAGGCAAAATTAGAGTTGAATTTCATTAGCAAAATTTTTTTTTCTTTTTTAAAACTTTCAATTAAAAAGAGAAAAAAGTCCTCAAGTTCCTCCAATTTAACCCAGTCCCACCAATGTTAAGCAAGGCTTCAGTGGGCTTGGAGGAAGATCCAGGCAAAACAATTTTCCTCTTAAACAGAAGCAAATGAGATTTTAATTTCATAATGTAGTTAATTAACTACACCAGTATTGATAAAAACAGTTAAGATGCCCTAAAAAATGTTTAGTAAAGCCAGCTTACTTCATGTCTGACACCAGCGGTGTTTGAAACAAAGCATTAAAAGCCCTTCCAAGAGGCACAGGAGAGCTGCTCATAACGTCCTACCAATAAGAGAAGCTTAAGGAGGAGATAAACAAACCTCTCAGATGCAGCATCTGAGAAGACAGGAGCCAGAGGAGAACCAAGCTGTGTGCTAGAACCCATTCAAACAGAGATAGAAACTGGGGAGACACAAAAAGTAAATGCATTCCTGTCTACTAGAAAGAATTTCCAGTTACAGGAGAAGGGAAACCTCCTTCTTTCATTCCTCCCTTTGTTCTGTTAGTTTGTTATCTAGTCCTTCAAAATTGTGCAAATGAAGTAAATTCCTGAGCTATTTTCTCACCATACTCTTGCACCATTCTCTTTCTCTTTTTTTTTTTTTCTCTCTCCTATCTGGAACCGGTCAGAAACAAAAAACAAAGCCCTTTACTCTGATGTCCTGATCCCTGGAGAAGCTAAGTGACAATGTAGACCAACACCTTTCATCCAAGAAGGCAACCCTCAGAGCTGCACAAGAGGCATCAGCCTGGGCAGGAGGGGGGCTGCAACATTACCCTGAGAAAGGCAAAACCATCAAGACACTGTGCCCTGCCCGCGTCTTTCCCGTCTTTCCCGTGTGCAGCTCCTAATCTAGCAGCAGCCCATAGGGAGGAGGAGGAAGGACTCTTTTTGCACTTAAATTCCTCACTATGGTGAAAGCTGAGGAAGTAAGTCTGGTGTCCTTCAGCAGCCATGAACAACACCCCACCTTCTTCCTGGGATCAGTTTTGAAAACCAAGTGTCTTTGTGTCCTCAGGAACAAATTTCCAGTACCTTTGACACTGGGCAAAGGTTGAAGCTAAGAGTGTCTGGGTCTTTAAGCCATCCAGACCTTAACTCCTATGGCTCTCATGTAGGTTAAGCCTTGATGGCTCTGGGCTCATAATGGATCATTGAGAAATAACTGTGAATATTCTTCTAAAGTTGGTGGGTTCTTTTCCCCCTATGCATTACTGATTTGTACTGTCAACCATAACCATAGACTGCCATGGAGCAAGACCTCTTAAGGGCCACACTTCAGCAGAGATGACTCACAAGCTGATACAGGTCAGATGATAAACTGGGTCCTCAGTGCAGAACCAGCCCTATTCCATGCCCTGCAAAGCTGTGCCTGTTGCAGCTTCATAGGCTTGTTGCACATGAGCAAAAGCATGTAAGGATGGATGTCTTGGGCAGTGCAGGCATGATCTGTGGTGACCTGCAGTAGAGGTTCACCTTCCAGCAGAACTTCACGCTGCAAACAGTACAAGTCATCCATGGCAGAGAATTTAGGTGCAGGGCTAGTAGCAGCTGAGCTCAGGATGTCAGTCTGGGTCAAACATTGCTAATATTAAAGGCTAAGATCTACAACAGAAAAATGACATGTTTCCAAAGGGGTCAGATAACCTAGGAAAGCACCTCATCTTTTATTATGTTTCTTCATTTTATTACAGAGTAACAAAGCACCATAGTGACCTCCCACACTACCACAGGGCACTAATTTATAGCATAGTCATTTATAAACTACTTTATTTATATTACTTGGCCTTTTTCCTCTATCAATATGACCTAAACCCCACCATCCATCGGTGGATTGTTTTCCACCAGTACTTGTATCAGGAATGTCGAGCTGAAGAGTTGCACAAGATACACAAGGGCTGCAGCTGCTGGGGCAGTCCCTTTCTTGCACCCTCAGGATGGCAGCTCTGCTGGAAATGTTTGTAAATGTAAATGTAAAAAAAAGTTAACACTTCCCATGTATAAACTAAGTCTGTGTTGTATTTTATTTTGCCTGAGCTAATTCATCATTATCCAGATATACACTCAATATGGCCAATCTTCCCCAGACTTTATAAATATGATATAATAAGTACCCTTCAGGTTGTTACATGGTATTTTTAGTTAGGAGATGTTGCTAGCACTGCTGTGCACAACAAACAGACTGCAATGTTGTCTGACCACAAAAGCAGATTTGCCAAGTCTCAAAATACAGTGTTAACAAATCACCTTCTATTAAAACTAACGGTAAAAAGCTACCCCGATGCACTGGAAGCTCAGCAGCTGTGTGAATGATTGCCACTGTCTGTTTGAGGGAGGATGCACAAGCAGATAGAGAGGACGTGCTCCAGCAGTGGCTAAACCCTATGTGACCGGTATTTGTTTCCTCCCGCGAGTTATTTTCCACAGCAATTTTCTTCCAGTTGGACTCAAGACACACTAAGGCTTCAAACCCCACCCACCCCCATCAGGAAAAAAACTCCACTGCCTCTTATAAACAAATCAAATCACAAGACTTAAATCTGAAGTCTTACCTGGTCTGACAACTAGCTTTTCCATGGATTAGGCTGTTCCAGACTGTCAGGTTTTGCTATAAAAGTAAAGCAGTTTTTTCTTACAATTGTATACCTCTGTATCTATTTTACCTGCAGTGATCATGGCAATGGCAACTGATCATAAAGCACAGTAATAAGTCTCACTTGCAGGAGCATATGAGCACATTTATTACAGCACACCTTAGAAGCTGCAGGGAGCAAGGACATTTGCGGCAAGTTGAAATGCAAGTTTTTCCTGTTCCCTGGTGACAAGTGAAGAACATGATGGCGCGCCCGCTGTTCGCTGTTGCACTTGTTAAATTTTTTGTATGAATAGCTGTCTTACTGAGATGAGAAAATTTCATTCCGTTCGTGGGTGTGATGAGAACCATCAGCTACAGATTCAGACATTCCTATAAATATACTTGAAGCACTTCTGATCCTGAAATGGTCCTCAGGTCCTCTGACCTAGTCAAAACTTTGTATCAGGCTACATGGTTAGACCCTTGTTTTCTGCTCCATACTGAAAGGAAGCTCATGTAAAGAACAGGCCTCAGCTAGTTGTTGACACAAATCCAAAATACTGGTCGTTTATAGGAAACGGAACTTGGCAACTTGGGTTTTTTTCATATTAGCTTTGGGGTTTTTTTTAGGGAAATGAGATCTATGCAGTTGCCTTATCTTGTACTGTCTTTCTTCCCATTTTCTTACCCCCAGCACTTTTTAAATCACAAGCTGAGTTCAGCCAAAATGGTATCAACCATAGCATGAGGTTCTTGATAAAAGCCTTTCTTTACTGTTTTGATAACCTGATTAACAGGCTCTTGGGTAAGGGCCAAATGCAGAGAGGCAGACATTGCTTCTCTCCTGTGGAGGTCACACAGTAAGACTGAGAGGGCAAAAATTCAAGAAAGTTTATTTTCTCTTTCTTCCCTCTGCCATAGCTAGAGAGGGCCGACCGCATTGCAGACAGCTGTACACCATGGGGTCTGCTTGCTGCTGGGACCCTGTGTAGAAAAAGGTCCCAGTGATTCAGCTTTAAACATCTACATTATATTGGCCTTCACATCTGTGATCCTGCAGTCATCTCCTCGTGTAGTGGTGCTGCAGCACCAAATGGACCAAGCTCTGAGCAACCCATCCCACCCCAGAACTGCTCAGTTTTGGCAGGAGGTTGGACTCAAGACCCCCAGGGGGTCTGAAGAGGGGGGATTTAGGTTAGATATAGGGACGAAATTCTTCACTAAGAGTGGTGAGGCACTGGCACGGGTTGCCCAGAGAAGCTGCGGATGCCCCATTCCTGGAAGTGTTCAAGGCCAGGGCGGATGGAGCTTTGAGCAACCTGGTCTAGCAGGAGGTATCCCTGACCGTGGCAGGGGCATCAGAACTAGGTGATCTTTAAGGTTCCTTCCAACCCAAACCATTTTATGATAATTCTATGATTAAATGCTTGTGTACAGCAGGAGAACAGCATACTTGCAGCTTATTTTTGCTCAGGTGTTAGTTATGGGCTCTGTATGCTAAACAGATTAACCCTGATAACAAGCATTGGTGGTGGTCAGGATGTACTTCTTCCCCCAGTTCCTCCTGTGTGGGCTTTCAAAGAAGCACTAACCAACAGCGGCGCAAACAGACAGAGCTGCTATCTTAATGGCTCACATTAGTGGAACCACCCCAATAGCAGAAGTCCCTAATTTGTGCAAGGCCTTGGCATGATAATCACAACTAAGCAGAAGTATTTGCACAATCTCCAGTTATTATTTAATCCAACACCTAGGGCAAAACATCAGGCTATTGTCTTGCAAAAGTCCAGAGTGATGTCAAGGGCCGTAAAATTCCTTACATGAGCTTTCTCAATTCAGGCTCAGAAAAACACAAATAAAAACATGACTCATGTTCTGACAGAGCAGCCGAGTCTCATCCTCCACTTTGAGCAGCAGATGAGCAGGCATGTCCCTGCATATTACCATCCTTCTTGTCTTGATTAGGCAGGTTTCCTTCTAAAACAAAAGCTAATGATTTTGCTCACTACATGAGAAGTGAAAGCTGGAGTTTCTTTCTCCAGTCTTCTTCAAAACTTACCTCCAAAGAGTAGCCCTCAGGCAACAGGCACATCTCCTTGAAACACATGCAGACTGACAGAAGTACACACAAATTATAAATTCCTATATATTCCCCATAGTTAGCCAGTAAGCCTAGAAGTCTCGGGGGAGCTTGTTAAAAACACACAATTCCCCCCCCCCCCCCAACCTGTGTGTGCAGGTACCCCCAGGAGAGCAGGGAGGAATATAAACAGAAAATTCACAGGTGTTTGGTCCTTGCATAGGCAGACAGCAAAGGGAAGCTCTTCCATCAGGGCAGCCAAAGTTCACACAGCCATCTCCCACCGCCATCCCTCCCTACACCCACGCAGTCTTTGTTTTCCTGGGGGTATTATGCTATTTAGCAGCATTTTGGTTGCTTCACCCAGCAGATCTTGGCATCACCTGGAGTTTCATCTGAGAGAAACTTAGCATGTACCTGGAAGTTGTTCCCACCAGAGGATTGGAGCCACACAGCAGAGGCTGTTGTAGAGAGCAACCTCTGGAGAACAAGTCCTCCTATCCCCAACTGAAACCAGACAAACTGCAGCTACCAGGCTCCTTTAATGCTGATGGCAACTAGCTCCCCTGACAAGCCATCTCCAGGAGAGGAGAAGCTCTAATTGGTGCTAATTGGTCAAAATTGCTTTCAGGTGTTACAGAGAAGTTGTCTGCTGACATCAAGCCAGCACTTCATGAACGTCAGGCAGACCTGATGGTTCATATTGGATCAACATACTATGAGATGATGTGGTAGTACAAAACAGACTGGAGTCAGGCATGGGCATGCAGGTCACCATTAGCCAGAGCATCTGGCAGAAACGTGCGTGCTTTTTCTTTACAAGCCTGGCTTTATGCCAGCTGCAGGAAAGCCAGCCAATACCCGGTCCATTACAGAGCCTACTGGTACAAGAGAAATCACCCCGCTTTTTTAGCATATTTAAAACATCTGATTGAGGGGTTTTTTTAGGAAGCAAACACTGTGTGTCATTACAGCCAAGAGCTATGAATCGGTTGAAGAGTCATGGTGTTAGGTTTACTGTGACATCAGAACATGGCTTCATCACAAATTGAGTCTCCTCAAGTCTTGTCTCAGATGTATCATCTATTTTCTAGAGTACCAAATTCAACATTTAAAAGGACTTTCAGTAAGAAAGGGTTATGCCAACAGAGGTCAGTGCATCACCATAACTCAGTCTTTCCTAATCTTAACTGGTAGATTATTTTTTTAATGAGAGGAATTATTTAAGAGGTATTTTAAGAGGAATCATCCTAGTCACTAGCTCATCCCAAGAACAATAATAGAATAATGAACAACAAAACTCCCTGTTTTTAAAGGAAAATAGAGAATTTTAGTGAACCTAGCATTTTTTTACATTAATTCCTCCTCCACCCCTCAACCACACACAAACATTTAAAGCAGATGCTGAAAATAAATGAGAAGCTCATAAAATTACCCTATGTAGGTTTATTAGAAAAGTCACTAATATGACTGGAAATGTACCTGTCAGTACATTCCACATAATGAAGAGAAACTACAGCTCACCTTAGGACATTGTCTTTACATCAACAAGCAACTGTATGTCAAAACGTGTAGCTGAAATGGATAAAGCCGTTTGTTAAGCAGGAAATCTAATTTCTGCCCTATTAAGAAACCCCTAGTGACAGATTGTAGAAAATAGGAACTCTTTCTTGTTGACCTGCCTCTTAAGGAAAATCAAGAACAAATTCCTAGCATAGCCACCTCAAAGCTGCCTTTGGCAGCTTTGGTGCCTGCTTGCTAGGCAGAGATCACCCACACTGCAGAGGTGAGCGGTAAGGACACAGAGCTGACTCAAGTTACTCCCACTCACTCCTGTGAAAGCGGGTGCAAACAGACCTCATTGACATTGGCGGGGTGGGAGGAGGATGGAGCAACAGCAGCAGCCAGAGGAGGAAAGATGGGGTCTGCAGGGCTTGCTATCAGCTTTCCTGGGCATTAATTTTTGCCTTCCCTTCTCTCAGCAGCTACTCCCACTATGTCCTATTACCAACCTCTACTTCAATCCCCATGTCGCCAGAACCCACCAGGTGTCAGTGGAGTAGGAGGCAGCATATGGGCCTCTCCAAATCTGCTAAAGATTTCTTAAGTAATCCTGCTTGTGCCTCAGTTACCCAAGAGTGGGGATGATAGCACTGATCTCTTTCCAGCTCTTCCAGGCAGACAGTCTTTGTGTATCTTTACCAAGTTTTCTCTAGCAGGGTATCATCTGTCCTTGGTGTTCCTCATACCAGCAGCAGTGTAAAGAACATCACGTGCTTCAGAGAGGCTTATTGATCATGAAAAATGAAGCTCTTATCAATCAAGGGGAAACAAATTGAGCAATGCCAGGCTCCAGCATCCCTTAACTGAGAGGACTCCTGTGCCAACCTACATAAACCTCCCCTTGAGAACAGAGCTTAGAGAAGTCCCCCAAGCACCCAAAAGGTAGAAGTGACCACTGTCACTACTTAGTTTTCCTGCCCAAAGGCACAGGCCTATGCCATCACCCAGTAATCTCCCAGGTCACATTCTAACCTTTCGGCCAATGCCACCTACATTTGAGAGAGAAGTCCAGGTCACCAGAACATTAAGGTGAGATTCAGCTCATCCAGCTCCACAGATACCTGCAGTGCAGGTGTCTACTGATGTCTAAGGATGTCCACAACCCAGCTAAGATGCCTTTTGCAAATTAAAAGGTGCAATTCACTAGCCTCGAGTAGACATCTAAAATCAGTCTGCTGAGTTACACCCTAGAGCTGCCTGTTTCCCACACAGTGAAGAACTTGTTTGTTTCAAAGCAATAACTTTCATTAAAGAGCACAAACAAGCTGTCTGGAGAAGCAGAAAGAGCCCTGGCCCAGGCAGAAGTCTGGCAGAGGGGACAAGAGCACACAGCCATGGACAGTCATCCCAGGAGCACTGCCGACAGAGTAATAAGTGATCCCACACCGGATCCACACAATTGTTCCAAAAGTACAACCTTTCCCAAACCAAGATAGCACAGTCAATTTTGTCCATAGTACTCTTTTTTTTTTTTGACAGAAACAGAAATTTATGCCAAATCACTCAAAAAACCCCACAACCCCACTGTACCAGAAAATATTAATGCTACAGTACCATCTCAAGCTAATCTTCATGTTTTTCACTCATTTTCTCCACAGCAATATCCCAGGTCATCTGGAGCTTCCATCATTGGTTTGTAACTCCTAAGAGAAAGCAAATACCTACTTGAACCTTTCTGTACATGCATTGAAAAGATAATTTTATGTCATATTTCCAGTGATTGTGGCTGTACTGGCTTTCCTGAGTTCCCATCACATAAGCAAGTCCAAGCTGCTTCAAAGAAGCATGTACAAGTCCTGGGGGAGGATAGGGTAGAAAGAAGACTGAAGGGGGATCCAGGTACAGACAGAAAGCATGGCATAAGGCAGGACTGGAAAAAGTTAGTCTGCCATTTTCCTGCCACACAGCATCTGGCAAGGCATCCAGGAGATAGCTTAAAACCCACCTGTAGACCTTTGCAAATGGGGAAGAGTAGTAGGAGGAAAGCCACTGTAGTTGATTGGCTCACATATATGCAATTAATAGAAGGTCAATCTGTTATTTGACTTGCAATTTAAACAAAATACATAAATATCTGTAATGAAAAACAAGAAGGGATTTGAAAAAAACAGAGGGTGTTACAAATAGTTAATAAAACCTGGCCTTGGGAGAGTCATAAATAAATCAAGCTAGGGCACAAGATAATCTCAAGGAGAACCAAATGGTTAACGAGACCAAGCAGAAAATTCCTTGAACTATGTGTAAACTATCCTAACTGGCATACTACGAAGTCCACCCTCCAGCAAAGAAAGCCCCTTACCAACAAAGGCCCCTCCCCACAGAACATGCAGGGTGAAAAAAAGAATGTTGTATCTTTAAATGGTGACCGGGCTTGTAAGAACAAATGAGAATTAAGTGTGAATAAAGGTAATTGTGAACAATTGTTCAAAGTGTATAAAGTGGTTTACTATGGCTAGCTTTGTGGATTTACCATGCAGCCCCCATCTCTGTGCAGACATGCAACGAGTGGTCTCTTGGCTCTGAGTGTGAGATTGGCTTTTTGCCCAGTGGGTGAAGAACTCTGTGAGACCACACCACTAATCAGGCTTTCTAGCAGGAACAATATAGAAAGCTTCTGGGTCCATACACACCCTCATTTTCCTAGAGCAAAGTGAAATACTCTCAGGCAAGAGAATGCTTCCCAAGATACCCAGCATGCCAAAACAGAAACCAGCCCAGCACCTCATAACGCAGGCAAGGCTCCCCTTCTCTGCTCCAGATCAATGTTAAAGAAAATGTATTTTGAATTGAGAAATTTGAAGTGCTGAAGCTGCTAAATGGCAGAACCAGGCCTCGTCCCTTGTATAGCCCTAATCCAAGGCTGGTTTAAAACTTAGTCAAGTTGATCAGTAGGACAATAGAGAAACAATAGATGATCAATTTGTGTACACAGATGCTCACAGAAACACAGGTGTTTTTAGAAAAAATAGTATATGTGAATGGGAATTGCTTGTTCAAAGACTAAGTGTGCTTGAAGGATTGTGTGAGTTAAAGCAGGCAGAAAGAGTGATCCGAGGAGGACCTTGGAATCGAGGCAGAGACTGGAACTGAATAGATGAATCAAGTGGGACAGGGTCAGGTGATGGATTCACAGAACTGACAAGACTAAAGGAAACTTCTAAAAACTTCAGACACTGACTAATAATTTGATAAGTGTACATAAGCTGTGCTGTATCCCTTTGTTCTCTACCACTCACTGAGGTGGTGGTCCAGCTCTGAGTCATGATTAAAGCAAGTGCAGCGGTACCCACGTCTGTGTGAATTTTTCCTTTAACAACCAACCTCACACTCCTTGGCTTTCTTGTAGCTGGCCTGTCACTGCTCCAGATTCTTAATGTGACCGTGTTACCCCAGTGGCGTTGATGTGGGGATAACTCCATCATCGTCCAGTCCCACACCCTGCACTTACACTCCTCACCAAGTTAAATACAAACAGGTCCATTGTGTACCAGCCCAGCTTTTTGTGTCTGAGCTTTTTGAGTGTCTGATTTAAAAAAAAAAAAAAAAAAAGTATAGGTCTTTGCAAAAAGTATGGGAGAGAGCAGTGGCAGTTCAGCTTTTCTCCCACTGCTGTCTCCCTTTGGGTACAATAAACTATATAAAGCCCTGCAGAGGATGGAGCGAACATCTTCAGTTTTCTCTGACCCCTATGTGTCCCTCCAGGTACAATTTTTCCAGTTCAAGCTTTACTTCCACATTATGGAGCCCACCCTCCTGTCACTTGCCTTTTACCACACCTGCTAGCAACATGTTCTTCCCCTTTCTGTGCCTTCACCACATTTTGCTTTGTCATCACCTCAGCTTCCATGTTAAGTCTCACCTCTGATAAGTCTTTCTCTTTCCGTTCATCTTAAATTCTTCCAGTGTATCACTGCCATGATATCAGCTCTTTCCAAATGATACCACAGTCTTGACAGGGCATTCATCCGTATCTTCTCTTCCCCAACATGACTTGGGTACTGCTAAACACAGTTGAATACTTTTTTCTTTAAGACAGCAGCTGATGAGGATGAGGGACTTACACCTCCTCAGAGGTTATCACAGCTCAAGTGAGTCTTATTTGTGTGCAGGACGAGAACCTGACATCAACACCAACTTTTTTTTATTTTGAGGTTGTCAGTGCTGCACCATGCAGCACAAACTCAATAAACCAGTACTTTCAGCAGCTCAAGCAATCTATCATCTTAGACAAAATAAATTAATCTACAGTTATTTCTGCCCTTCAGCCATTCTTTTGCAGACATCCAGTTCCTGCTCATATACCTCCCAAGGAGATACCTCTTGTTCCTGCAGCTGTTTTCCCAGTCAGACCCATCTGTTGACCAAAGTCACCCCACAGGTCACCCAGTAGTCCCGTTAATAGTTCATAGGGCAAGTAGCTTCTCATTTTCCAAGAGTATTTTCATGTGAATAGAGGTTCAAAGTTCAGTGTCTCTCTTTTGTGGGCTGTGCATTATTACCTCTGAAATCCCAGTACACATTGACACAGAGATAACAGCAAGAAGGTAGCAAAGATCTGGATTCAAAGTTATATTTTTGACACTGATGTGAGTATGCAGCATGATAGGGTCAAGTAAAAAAAAAAACAAACCAGCTATGCAAAGCCAGGTCATTTTAGCAGGGAAGCTACCTTCTTGTGTTGCCAGGGACCTATTTACCCACAGCAGGTAGCACTTGTGAACTTTTTATTTAAAGTCAGCTGTTTTGTGTCTGTCCCTTCCCTCATTAGCAAAGAGACAATCTTTACAGTTTCTCTTTATGATGAAGTAGATAATCACAACAAGAAACAGATAAACAAAGATTGCTAGAAAAATTATTATGTCTCCTTATCCAGGATTAAGAAACATTTTCACATCTTCTTTCCTGCCTGAAGTCCTAGGCACAACAGTAAAAGGCAGTGAAACAAACACTACATCCCTGTATTTGCCGGTTCCAGGCCTGTGAGAGCACGTGGGTGCAGCAGCAATGCCAGCACAGCCGTGATGTTTAACCAGCTTCACTCACATCCTGGCTGCACTTACGAGTATTTGGAGATCCTCGGTTTAGATTTAACAGGTTTTCTCAAAGACATGTCTTTTTGGGCAGGCAAGAAAAGGCAGATAGTTTGTCCCACAAGGATTAGAAAACACAGGGATCAAAATCTTCCCAGTTGAAAGCATACGCCCAACACACAGAAAAGCATGCGAGAGAAGTAAGATTTATCCAGCCTGGTATGGGTTAAATAATCATTAAACATAGCAAGTACTTAGGAAAGCTTATAAAAAGCAGGATGTACAGACCAATCCCTTACAAAGGAAGTCGGCTCCCATCGTCACCACTGTCTTATTGACAGGCTGTTTTACATTTTGCCTGTGATCGATGTTGGGGAGATACTCCATCAGCAGCTTACCCCTGGGCAGGCAGCGTCCTCCCTGCCATGCTTCTCACTGTGCAGGGCTGACCCACACCAACCACATGCTCAGTCATCCAGTAACCACCTCAGAGCGTATCCTCACCAAGGAATACAGACACCGTGTTGTTCCCTACACACACAAAGGGAATGAATCCAGTCCTATACCCCCTTCCTTGATGCCTTCGCCTGGCCTAAGGCAAAGGGTCTTTGCTTCATTTCAGTTAACAAGGCTGGAGAACAGTCCCACCATGGTTTTCAATCAACACCATTTTAGGAAGCAAAATCACAAAACAGCAACTTCTGAAATTGGAAAGAGAAGTAGTGGGCCTTTGGGTAACAGAGAGAAATTCACCTTCAAACCTTTCTTTAATTTGGGAAGCTGCGCTATGAGACATCCCAAAACGCTTGGACCTTGGAGTCTGAGTAGCACGCACAGTGTGTCCCTTTAGAGATGGAGGAAGGTGTGACTGGGGAATTACAAACCAGTGAGCCTGACCTGTGCGCCTGGGGAAGCTCTAGAAAAAAAACCGAGGGTATTAAGGATTTCTCAAGTGCAAATTGTTTCAAAATTATCTACTTTCCTTTTCTGGCAGAGCAAATAGCCTAGTGGGTAGGCAATTTTGTAAATAACTGGATATTTTTAATTAAATAAGGCATCTGCACACACTTCCTACATTATTTTTTTTAATTAAAGGTTAGGACACTTGACTTGCCTCCAAATGTCATGCCTTGCATTCCTCTCCAGGTGGGGTAAACAGGAAATCTTGCATAATTGTCAGGGCTCCTTATACCAGTTTGGTATTGACATGGTGCCAAATGGCATTTAACACCTTTACTCATAAGAACCTTCAGCAGCTTAATTACTATTGGAATTATGACTAGGAAAAAACCCAACAGCTCAATTGTTGAGCAAACATTAAAATTAACCGAACATTTTATTTCTCAGTTAGGTTGTCTTTCTGCAGCATTATGGACTCACCTCCCTTCCAGGGCAAGGTAGGAGTGAAGCAGAGTGACGGGCCAAGAGCCTTCATCCTGTTTTACTAATCATCTGGTCAAGTATCACAGGAGCAAAGTGTTTGCTAACGACCTAAAATAATCGTCTAGAATAAGTGTTCAAAAAGTACCTAACATGGATTTTACAGTAGACTTCAGGTAACTGCACTGAAATAAATGTACTTCAGAAAATTCTGTTCAGTGATCAAGTATATTCAATAGTGCTTAGTGAATAAATCTCCCTTCTTGCCCCCCCTGGATCTCACATTTCTTTCTGGACTATGGCCTGGTTCAACTGGGGGGGCCAAATATACCACCTAACCTTCCCCATGTTACATCCTCCTTCAAAACAGGTAGGACATCGTCCTGGGACATATGGTTTGGGCTGCCCTCTGCCTGATCAGAGCTCAGAACCAGATCTCCTGCTTGTCAGCTGGCCAGAAAGCTACCACATAAGAGAGTCGGATGTTATGAGCATTTTAAAAGAAAGCAAGCAACCCAGCCTGGTTCTTTCAAGACTGCTATGAGGGACCCCTGGCCAGGAGAAAGATGCTGGCTATGGAGAAAACAGCTAATTCTAGGGGCAATCTGCATACAGCCCCATGGAAAATAACACTTCTGCATGGCTAACCACAGTTTCTCTGCTCCTCCATGCATGGGTTATTGTGGGAGGTTATCCTCGTGAGGCATTGAATACTTACTCCCTGCTCATACTGTCTGAGGGCTTACTCAAGGCTTGAATAGCAGTGGTGGAAAGGCCAAATACCTCAGAGAAAGACACTGAAACCTAAGTCTGGTAAATGATGAGTATTATTGACTTCTTTGTAACATCACAAAGTGTCAGCGTTAAGGATCTGAATATGTATTATGTGCTGTCTTCCCAGGCAGTGAAAAGATAGCAAATTCAATGCAAAGGCTAGATTTCACTGGATATCTACAGGTCTCAAGCATTCTTAAATAATGAAAGGATCACAGAGGTTCAGTGAATCCAACATAGTGTTGGGTCATTATTTAAATAGCCTCTAAAAACACACCTCGACATTGTGCTTTCTGCAGCACCAAGGTATAATCAGCTCCTGCTCATGGAGAAATGAACTGAAGGTCACGGAGATGTAGGAGACAAAATAGCTTTGTCAGGGCCCAGGTTTGCACAAAGCCAAGGAAAAACTGAGAGACCCCCTCCACTGCACTCTTTAAGTTTTTCACAGACTCATCTGCCAGCATTTTCCAAAGTGCATTTCATTTACTTAGATGCAAGGTGCTATTTCTGCTCTATCTGCAGACCATCCAGTAGAAGCAATGAGAAGAGGTGAGCAACTTCTCCACTTCCATTGCTCATCCACTCAGGCTGGCCAGATTTTGGCCAGGACCTGGCTCACTGCAGGTATGCAGAGGCCTTCAGGAAACCCCCAAATTCAAAAGCTTTGATGTAGTCACTGGTGTGGGAGAAAGCCCTGTACAGTTTGGGCAAAGGGAGAAACATTGATAGGCCAGATTTTCATTCCCAGGGAAGAAAGAGCAGGTGAGGGTAATGCAGCGAGAAACCTGGGCAGATATATACAGCATTAAAGACAGGGACAAGGATTTCCAACTTAATACTGATCAATATGGACCACAAAGAGACAGCAGAAAGCTGGCAAAAAGTGAGATTAAGTAGAAAGAGAAGCTCAGGGGGAAGAGAAGAAAAAGAAAATCTGAAGGGAAAAAGGAGGAAAATACTTGAAACAGCAGAGGAAGAGCTTTATAAGAAGAGGAATAAGAAACCATGCATGCAGTAAGAAAATATGTAAAGCAAAGGGAAGTCCATGTGTATAGGTGCAAATATGACCCCGGACAGGACAACTCTAGGGAGCATCCATTTTTGGTATCAGGCCATCCTGGCAGCTCACAGCCTGTTTGTACTCGGACTGTGTGTGGTCACTCAGCATTTTCATGGTAATATCTGAATGCAGGGAAAAAAACAAACCGTAAGCATATTTTAGGTGTGATTGCATAATTTATTTTCAGCAGCATAAACCATGTTCTAAAGACAAGATGGAAGAATTTATGACAAGGCAAATGGAAACAGGCTAGCAAGGATGTAAAAAAAATAGAGTCTGGATACTACAAATAGGTCTGATCACCAAGAAAACACCTCAGGGGGAGTCCCACAGCAGAGGAGTAGTCCAGTTCAAGCCATCACTCTTACAATATTTATTAAAATCTGCCATGTCATTGCTGGTAAATCACTGTAACATGAAAAGACAAACCAGGAGTCAGGTTCTTCTTTGGGAACACACAACCTTGAAAATCCAGAGCTGGTCATCAGAAAGTTCAACAAAACTAAGCTCAGGCTTATGTAGGTTTATGGAAAGTCACAAAAGCTATCAAGGTGTAACACAGATTAACTTTACCTCTCTAACCTATTGCGTCAAGCCACAGGCCCACGGAAGAAAGAATATCTTCAATTCCAAACAAGCATGCTTTCAGTTTAGAAATCCTCACAGATAAATTCTGTAGTTCATTGGACTTCTGCTTGTCAGAGCTACTACAAGATGCAAGCATTTCTTCTTTGTTATTTAGTGTCAATGTTCAAGCAGCATAGAAATTCTGTGGGATCCCTTTCACACCCAGGCCTGTTATCTGTTTAAAAATTACAAAAATAAAAAAAGGAAACATCTCCAATTGAGTACAATGAAAACACTCAAATGTTGTACAACAAAAACCATAGCAACCTACCGCTACATGGAAGGTCTCCGGCTTCAAGAGGAGACCAAAATGAGTCATTACATGGAGTTCTTTAGAACTCTTTAAGACTAAGGTCTTTATTAGCACCACTCAATAATTTTGATAATTTACACATTATTTGTAGCCCTTACATGTTGTCCCTATCTCTGCATTGATGAAATCACTCATAGTAACTTTTAATGTGCTTTGCCCATGCAAGACAAATGTGAGTTTGGAAAATATAAATTCCCTTCTAGAACTGGAGAACTGAGGAACAGAGATAAAAAAAACAAAGCTCCTAAACTCTGCTGCTTGAGAAATCTATCAATTCTCAGCCATGAGAAATCTCCCCCAAACACTGCTTTCAACTATAAGGTCCCAGATCCCAGACTAGATCTCCAGCCCTGCTGGAACATGTCTTCATCCTATTGCCAAACTGATTACAGTCTGGGTTTGTTTGGTTTTTGTTTGAGTTTGTTTGGTTTTTTTCATTTCCACTCATTTACGACCCTTCCCTTTCCTGCTGTGGTCAGCTTTCAGGGAATGAGGGCAATTGCTCATTAAGAACTGCATTTTATTCTCCTGATGTACTTTTTGCTAATGGACTGAAAAATGAAGAGATAAACAAGTTTTGGATTCAAGAGCCCTGGACAAAAATGTATATTATTAGTTTCTCAAAATGTAGCAACCACTTTTAACAAACTAAAAAAATCCCACAAGTTTTGGGATTCGGGTGCAAATTGGGTGAATTTAAGAATTTAATTTTTAAAGGAGCAACCTGTGCTGTAAACATCTAGATTTCTTGTCACAATTAAAAACTGAGAATTAAGGGAGTGAAATTTCCAAAACTGATGAAAATATAGGAAGAAATAGGAGCAAAACTCAAGTCCTGACAGTGTATTACAGAATATGTTATACAGGGCAGATCCAGATCCACTGGCTGCCTTCAGCCCCTGACTGGATATCAACTTCAGCTAACCAACATGTCAACACTATTACCAGCAATTTCTTCAAATCTTCCTTCCAAATGCACGAGCAGCTGTGCAAAAGCAGCTGTGCCTGGCCAGTGGACACGGAACGCATCTGGACCAGCACATCAGGCCAGTGGGATGAGTGAGGGCACCTCACTCTCAGAGCATGAGGCTTGGCAGGTCTGACATACAGAAAGAAAGGAAACGTGCTCACCTTGAAGATCTCTCCTGCGTGAGGTTCCTTGGCTAAGGTGGCCTCATCCAGTCCATCGTATGCAGAAGTCACATACATTTCTGAGTAGTCTTTTCCACCAAAGCAGCAAGAGGTGATCCTCGGAGTAGGCAGCCTCACGGTTTGGATTCTTTTTCCTGGGAAAAAATGTGCAATTGTTTCCTAATGTTCATTTTCTAGGAAACATATAAATATGAATGCAGTACTAGTGCACATGGCACAGATGTGGTATTTACTCAGAAGGCATCTCCCCTACAGACAGGGGCCATATGCTAAATGACAGTTTGTGGGGAAATCAAATTATTTCATCTGCCTCATGTCTAACTAGTTTTCAGCCTCTCCCCAATATCTGTGAGGCATCGCTTCCTTTTCTCACAATGAAGCAACACAGTATGAGAAGCCAGGAAAGGCAAAGACACCTGGCCTGGGATGGCTGTCATTCCCTAACAGCATTTCCCAGTTAAATGTTTCAACACTGAGAATTTTTTCTCCTTTAATTGCAAGTTTGTAGTATTTCTTGTAATAAATGTGCAGTGCTTTTTGTGGGATTTTAGTGGCATTATTAAGAAGAGGGTGTGGTGCATCAGCAGCCCACAGGAGCCAGGGTACCCGTGTAGAGGCAGCGCGGGGATCACTCTTCATGTGATCAGGGTCTGGGCCAGCGATGCTCTCGACAACCCATGGGGCAGAACTGGGCAATAAATGACACCACCTCATCTCACCTTCAAGGCATTCCTCCTGGGTGCCTTTCCTCTTGCGTTCATGGCATGTAGCTGACACTCAATACGCAGGTGCTGGCGGAGGCCTTACCTGTCTCTGGGTCTATGCGAATGACTCTCCCACCATCGATACAGGCCACCCAGAGCTTCCCTTCTGCATCTATGCACATCCCGTCGGGCATTTGCTCCTCCTTTTCTAGACGGTACAAAAGTTTTGGGCAGGCTGCAGGGAGAGTTACAGAGCTGGTGTTACATGGGCTGGTACCAGTTCTGTATCAGATCCCAGTCTAACATATTCCATGCTCTTGCAAACTGGTAAATTCACTTTCTGTGAGAAAAATGCACTGGAATATGTATATCATGTGCACATTTTGCAGATGTGTTAAAAGCCTAACTGAGCCTGGCAGAAGCAAGCCCCCAGCAGAGCCATTGCAGTTTGGGATTGTACTGAATTAGGGCTCCTGTTATTTTACCAAGGGAAAAGAACCTGTCCTTCCTGTTAACCCACTAGCTGCTTGTCATGCCACAACTGCTGCAAGAGCAGTGACTTTTCCTGCACTTCCATTGATCATTACAGCCTGGATTTCTTTTTATGAGCAACGCATCACACACATAATGACTTGGGTTTAAATGCTGGCAATAAGCAACTTCTGCCAGCTAAAGATCAAGAACTTTACTCTTTAATGGCCAAGAAAGCTACCGGTTTTGATTAAGCCTGGACACCAACTGCTGGCAGTCTAGGCGGCAGTGCAGATGGCTTGGTGGACACGTGCGCAGTCCGTGGACCAGTGCCCATGGGCAGAGGTCTGCTTGCTCTGACCCAGAGCTTTCTGGCCATTACACTACCCAAAAATAGCCAAGGCTAGGAAGTTCAAACTAGTTACATTTTTGTATTGGGAGGGGGGGGGGGAAGTTGGACTAAATCTTCTTTAGAAGCCTTATATCCTGAAATTTATAGAAATATATTTTCTTAGCAATTGTAATCTGAGTGAATGTAATTATTCTGTATGATATTCACCCATGATTACAAAGTCCACGCTAATTAGAGTGTGGATAACTGGCTAGCTGAAAAGGGTCACATAGACATAGTCCAGCTGGCTGGACAAAAATGCACATCGCTCTCAGCTTATCTGAAGTAAAGCAAAAATACACTATCCTTGGCTGTTCTTGTTACACAATAACAGGAAGATTTTGGTGGGAAAAGAATGTTGCAGGTGGGAACAGATAACTACAGAAGAGAAACTAGGGGCGGGCTTGGTATTTAGGCAACTAACCAATAATGAGCTTAACTTTTGTAATATGTATGAGCTAATTATAACAAGGCATAAAAGGTGACTGTAAGAGACAATAAACGAAGTCTGCTGATCACTCATATTGAGTGACTGTGTCTTCCCTCTGTCGCAACATTAGAGTACAAAGGCACTTCAGCCATTTAAATTTCCACGGAGTATAACAGATCGATATAGCTCCAAAATATTTCATAGAGTTTTGAAATGGGTTTGCACCCATTTCGCTTGCACCTGAATTTTCCTTTTTGCAGATACAATAAAAGATGTTTGTCCAGAAAATGAATTTAAGTGAAATTTGCCAAACATCTGAAGGCAATTTTAATTTCAGAATTGGGAAACCTTAGTCACAAGGATAACTTCATTCTTTAAATATATTTCTGTGATACACATGCATGCATATTCTGTATTTGTATTTATGGAGCTAGTACAATCAAAGCTTTCCAGTAGATGGCACTCAAGAATAAATAGCATCCTATAAATTAATTTTCACCCTGCAGTACAGATGACTTCTTCCCTGCAACTCCTTGAACGGGTCTAATATGATTATTTATCCAGATTAAAGTAAATGAAGGATTGTCAAAACTTTGTTCACCTGGTGTGTAACTATATTTGAGAAAAATCACAATCAGCCTGCTGACAAGCTGTAACCAGAAGATATGAGATCTGTCAAATAAATCACTGCATCTTACATGCCCAGGTCTCACTGCAGAAAGAGTAAGAGTCATCAAACTTGTCACCAAATTTAGAAGAGCATGTGTACCAATCTTTCCAGTGTGCACATCATAGCTGAAGGCATGCACAGCATATGCCAGGCTGTCAATGTGAAAGAAGGTCCTGTGGTCCAGGGACCAGTCCAGACCATTGGAGATGTCCACCTGGTCTAACTGTTTTATTACTGAATGGTCAGGGAAAAGGGTATAGAGAGCGCCTTGCCGGCTCGCTCGGACCCCTGGTGCCGTCTCTTCAGCCATTGTACCTGAAATGGAAATGGGAGCACTGGTTAGAAAGTAGAAGCTTGCTCCTCGTGCTTGATTAAAAACCTCCTCTGAGTGTTACTAAGAGGTCCTAGGGAGAAAGGGACTAACCCGGTCTTATCAGATTGATGAGAAGGAGGAAAAGGAGCCGATCAGGAGCAGCTGCGTCCCGCAGAGGTGATGCTGACTGATGAAAGGATGAGCTTCTGCATTGCTGTTTGAGTCATAGACACCAAAGACCCAAAGGAGCACCACGATGCACCAGGGGCCGAGGTTCTGCTCACAGCAAAAGCCAAGATGCAGGCAAGCATCATGTGCTCTTTTTGTTGTTGCTCCTCATAGGCTACTTTCATCATTTAAATGGGCTGTTACCTTAAAATACAGGTGCTGTAAAGCACACTCATCTCAGAAGCAAGTGGAGAATGCCACAGAAGTGAGATTTTTTTCTCAAGGAATTTATGCCTCAGTGTTAACCCCGTTAGGTATTTCCTGATTCTCTCTCCTCTGGAGAGAGCTCTGCAGTGATGGGATGGGAAGCACTCAAGGAGGACATTACACCTTCTTTTAAGTATGACAGACTGCTTCTGTTGGTCTCCCCTTTCAGAAGCCCTCAGGAGCTTATTTTACAATGCTTGGCCAAAACCCCTGTTAAAAGCATTGATCCTCCATGCACAGCTGGGAATGGGTGTGCAAAGCAGGTTTTTCTCTCTTATTCTTGCCCTTAACTCCAGTGACACGTTATCCCTCAAGCATAATCATGAGTCAAATGAATTTCCTGACTTTTGGCAAATTTGAAATAGTAAGAAAAGGCTGGTTGGCAAAACAAATACAGAGCCATTTTCATTCCCATCAGTCGCTCTCCACTTCCAGCTTGGATTGCTATGCTTGGCTCATCATTTATATGACAAAAAGCACAGGGGCACCCTGGCTGCATTGCAACCAGTGGGAAAAGTTCCTCTTGCCTTCAGGATGCCAAGGATCTCTCACCACATCCCTGTTTCCCATGGGCTAATCAGGGGAGGCTGTACCTGAACAGTGCAACCCGCAGCTCATCATCTACTCTAGGAGCTGTATCCTCCTCTATACCTCCAAAAACCTTCCTGTCTACATGTCTACCTTCACCTGCTTTTCACTTTCTGTGGAGGGAGATGTTTGAAAAACACCATCTTCCAAGTAGAAGGGGAGCCTTCCACCAGATGGCCCTTGTCCACAGCCTCTATCTTCATTATAAGTCAGAGGATGCGGCCAGCATCTCTTGTCCTCCCCATTGGGCAGTAACTGAGCAGAGGGTTTACAAGATAGCTCATGCTCACGACAGTGGTTTTTGCAGGGAAGTCAACAGAGGAATTGAGAACATGGAATAAAATGCACTATATAAAACACACGGTAATTAGTTCCTCTTTGCTCTTGGGGAAATTTCTGCCAGAAACTTACCAGCAAAAAACCTCCCCTTTGGATCCACTTTCCCATCATTGAACCTGTTGTTGGGCTTATCCTGCTCAAGCTCAAGGATGGTGGTGACCACCTGGGTGTCCCAGTCCAGAAAGGCAAACCTGGTTCCCAGGGCGATGACATAGCCCCCGCACTGCCGCAGTGCCACTGAGCCGACACGGGCATCTGAGGGCAAGAGGGAACAGGAGATGGTGGGCAGCTCCAGGGCCATCAGCCAGCCCTACCCCTCCCCACCTCACCGAGGTCACCTGGGTTTGATTGGGACATCCCTGACCCAGGACAGGCTTAGCTGATGCTAAGATCCTTCTCCCCTGAGATTGTTAGCACATCTCGCTGGCTTTACAGTCCCCGGATCCTTCCACCATCTGGGCAGACACAGCCATTAGGACTGCACCTTTTCCTCTGCAGGTCCCAAAGGAAACATGCCTTCCCACTGGGGCTCAGCAAGGGCAACATGGCCCTCCACACCTCAGCATGGTCCCCTCTGCTCAGCTGGCTTAGGCCACACTGTGCTTAGCAACACGTCAATGAAGGACAGGGCATGTGGCCCATGGAACATAAGGGAGACCACCATGCCGCAGGATTCCTACTGGGAGGGATGGGCAGGGGCAGGCAGAGAAGACTCCCAGGATGAGGTGGTGAGTACGGACCCTTACCCACAGACACACTCTGCACCTCATTGGTGACTGGGCTCCAGCGGCAAACTTTCTGTGAGTTAATGTCTACGTAGATGAGCGCGCTCTCCCGTTCTTCCCAGACGGGGCACTCTCCCATCCTGTTCTTCTCCTTCACAACAGATTCAATTTTGATGGAGGAGGACATGGTCTGAGGGGAAGAGAGTTGACAACGGATTTAAAGAAAAGCTCTTGTGTGGATTTTTTATGCCTGTGATGCTTAAAAGCAGGGTTTGTAAATGGAAAACCCTCTAAATCCCACATGATGGAGTAATTTAAGAGGCTTCATGGCTGGAACTCAGCTTGAAGTGCCAAGGCTTCTCCTTAGCAAACCTTTCCTAGGTGAGAGGCTTTAAGCCAGAGCTGCTGATGAGGAACTTGCCTCCAGGCAAGGGAGCGCTGGGACAGGGCCCTGAGCTGGCACCAAGCTGTTGGCTGGGGATCGGTGATCCCAAGGGCCCCCCAGACCATGGGGAGGGACTGGCAGGCAGCAGCACCAATGAGCCAGAAGCCTTTTTGTGGAAAAATGAGGCTCTGCCTTATTAACACAGATGCATTGATGTGCTCCACAGGAAGACATGCATGCACCCACAATACCGACTGCAGTTTGCCACCGAGGCCACCAAAGACCGAGTGCCTGTTCCCACACCGAGTCAGCGTGCATATGCAAACACTGGAGATGGCTCCTGCCTTTCATGCTCCTGCGTTTCATCTCCGCTGCCCCCCTCACTGCCCCAGCCACGGCTCCAACCCCTGCTGCAAACTCCGAACTTCACCCTGTGCCAGGCTGCAGGGTGTGATTATCCCGGCTGCTACTCCGGGGGTGAAGCCACCCGTCTGTGAAGCTCCCAGCCCAGGTGCCTGCTCCTGCCAGGGGTGTCCGTGCCCCGGCTGCCCCGTACCCCCATCCCTGCCGCAGCAGGGTGCCTGTGAGGACACTGGCCACTCTGCCACCACCCCAGCACAGGGTGCCCAGTCCCTAACACTTGTGTTCAGAGCCCGTTGATGGCCTCCAAAATGGGTAGCTGGGCCCCAGGGCCTGCCCTGCCCCAGCTGCGGTGCGAGCAATACCCTCCGCCATTCAGCTCCTGCAGGAGAAAGGGGCCTACTCGACGCCTCAGTCACCGCTAATGGAGACACTGCTGCTGCTGCTGCTGCTGCTGCTGCTGCTGCTGCTGCTGCTGCGGCTGCGGCTGCGGCTGCGCTGCGGCACCCACCAGCCTCAGCACATTTTTTCCACAGATCACAGAGATATTTCTTGGGAAGCAGCCAGTCCCTGACATAACACTATTCCTACAGATTAGTGTCTTCAAGCGGGCATTGTTTCTTGGTAGGTGAGCTGGTGATAAGGTTTACAGATAATTAATTAGCACTAATATGCTTCTAAGTATGTGGGAAGAGCCAGTCATCACTCTGAGTGGAAACAACAGGGCTGGAGACCCCTATCTTCCCTGCTCCCCAGCCCCAGACATGCATGATAAGGAGTCACCCTGCCAAGGTAAGGTCCAAACAACCCATTTATCAGGTATACCCTTCCCCCTTCCAAGAAAAATGGCCAGGAGAGGCCGGGCAGTGAGTTGCTCCCCTCAGGCAAACAGCATCAATCTAAAGTGTAAATAAGGATACGCAACGAGGTGCCAGTAAAACCTCCTAAAACCTGTTAAGCCATGCTTAAGCTGGAGGAGTGAGTTTCTCTTGGGTTAAAGCCTTATGTCATGTGGCTGCTGTATTTGGGACCCGAGGCTTGGAGATGCATGCTGACTTTATTGTATCATGGTCTGGGAAACTCAGACCTGCTCACCCCCATGGGGAAACGTGGTTCGGCAGCAGCCCAGCATCCACACAGCTCCCACAGAGGCAGAAATTCTCCAGATCTGCAACAGTCGGCGTGCATTTCTCTCATCAGTTGTTTCATTGACCTAAATGAGCGTTACTAAACCTTTCTCTTCCCACCAACTCCCATTTCACTTACCGCCCTTCTCCAGGTTCTGCAGCAACAAAACTGGGGCCTGGCATGTAAGCCATGGTGAAATACTGATTCACAGACCCATCCCGCACACCACGTAAAGAGTACGCAATCACGCCATTACCAGCTGTTTCACAAGGCACAGGCAGGGGAGAAACCAACCTGCCTGCACCAGCTGCCTGCTTACCCCTCTCGCACCCACCTCCATGATACTGCAGAGACCTGCCCCATCCCACAGAGCCTCAGCACGTGTCTGCCTTCCCCAGGTGTACATCCAGCCTCAGCATCTCTCCCCCCCACCAAAGAAATAGGCCCCGTGTGTCCCTCCAGCTGTGGGGTTTTATTCAAACAGCTGAATATTTTGTCTTAAATTGCCCTGTTTTGAAGAGGGCAACTAGAAGGAAAGATCTGTGCCTTGCTGGCTGAGGTTTCACTAACTTTTACAAGCAGCTGAAAATGGAGGCTCTTAGCAGGAAGGTTTGTCCAACCCTAAAAGGCAGCACTGCCCTCCGAAAGCATCCCCACAAACTGGCAGCGATGCAGCCCCCAGTTCCCTCTGTGCCAGGTGGTCCACCTCCTGCTGCACCCTCCCTGCGGCACTCCATGGAACTACGCAGCAGCAGCATTTCACAGAATACAGCGGCTCAGAGGGAAAAATGAGGAAACGACCGCAAAAAGCCTCGTTCAAAACACCACGTTTGGCTTCATCACTCCCCAGGCCTCCTGCCACCTGGCACCTTTTTGTGCAGCACTTCACACCCTGCTTGGTGCAGCACTGATCCATCAGAGATAAGCATGCAGGGGAAAAAAGAGCAACTCCAAGCAGAAAGCACAAAATCCTGATGTATTCTCCCCAGATAAAATCCCTGCAGACAAAAACATCACGTTCACCCTGCCTATATCCTCTCTGCAGTATTTTGTTGGTGTTCTAGCCTCCTGGACTTGTGCCTAAACTCCTTATGGAGACTAAGAGGTTGACGGGTGTCCCTGAAACATTTTCCAAGTTAAACTGTTATCAGAATAACAAGCTATCAGAATTTGAAGACTGTAAGAAAAATTTCCTATTAGGAATCAAAAACTAATGTAAAAACATCCAGTCTGCTCTAAAACCCAAAAATCTCTTTCTGGTAGCTATTTAAAAACAGCCTTTCTAAACCTCAGTTACATCCCTTTTCAAACGATCTGGACAAAACCTGGTCATTTCAGTACCCCTAAGATACAGGTAAAATACAAACGAATGACTGGCCTTAAAAGGTTTCTTTGCTGTTTCTCTCCCTCTCTCCCCCCTGCAAGCACACATAATTTCATTTTTAATTTTAAGCTGAAGCTTTGAATAAGCAGGCAGACAGCTAAAGCTTTTAATGTGCGTACAGTGAAATAACTGTCTGCATAAACCAAGGGATTTTAAGAACCCTTTTGCCTCAGTCAAACAGCTGAATATTTATATCAAGCTGGAGGACGCCTATGCAAAACTTTGCAGTTCATCACATCAACACACCTGCTGAGGAAAATATTGCAAGACCTGGGTTGGTATCCCTTTTCCAGCGCTGGTCCAATGAGTCCGGCTGCTGTTTTCAGCGACAATTAAAAACATGCAATAGTTGATGTTATCTGCACCGAGCAGGTAGCCTTTCACATTTTGTATTCAGTCAGCAGTCACATGAATGATGAGGCATGGACCAAAGCCCTTCTGAATGGTCTGGTTTGTGGTGCCAGCTGGTGCCAGCAGCAGAACATGTGATGGGGAAAACCCTTGCTCAGTATTTTTCTCATTTCATGAGAGTGGGAGAGGGAAACTGAGACATTGCACCATTCTGTCACCCTGAGGGCTAGCCCAGTCTTCCCAAATTTAGGGGCAGATGAACATCTCAGGTGATAAAAAGGGGAGGTTAATAAAAGATGCAGGGGAGGGTTTTGTAGTACCAGTCACTTTGAATGATAAGGAAAAAAATATTCTTGTGATTAAGGCATACTAGCATCATTAAGGCTTGGCTCCTTTTCCCCGCTGTGCCACAGCCTGCTTGGGTGCCGAAGTCACCTGCTCTCCTCACAGGGCTCCTCACCTCGAATATGCAAAGCCTGAATCCTGCCTTGGCAGAGAGCTGCAGCACGCCCCAGGAAGGGCTTTGGCCACAGAGCCTTGGCAATTGCCACGGATGCTGCAGGACAGCAATATCTTCTTTGGCTTTGAAGACTTCTATTTTTTCCTTCTTCAGTATTTGCGACTTTCGTCTGTGGTTAAAAGAAGACACCAAGTGCCTTCTCCTACCCAGCCCTGCTCAGCAGAGGCAGGTGATGGTGGGTCCCCCCTGTGGCTGGTCCAGCAAGGTGGGGGCAGGGCAGGCTTACCATGGGGACAGTCCAAGCCAGGTGGTGAGCTAAAGTGACCACCAGCATTTTAGTGGCAGGGCGCCTCCCCCAGTCCTGCATGCTGCAGCAAAGCAGGGAGAGGCAGGAGGCAGGTGGCTGCTAGCAGGCACTGCCCTCACCACACTCAGCAGGGGCAGAAGCCACCTGGGAGGAATCAGACCCAATCCAACAGGCAAGAGCAATGCATTTCTTTACTTGTGCAAAACTTCAATGAACATTTTAATTTGATGTTCAAATGATTCACAGGATGAACATTTTTCCCAATTAAGCAAATAGCCGAGACAGACCTAGTATTAATCCTATCATAGTCACCATTGATCCACATTTAGAGATTAAAAAATTACAGCCTTAAGCCAGAGACTAATTCAAACATTTCTAGCAAAAAAGCTGGCAATATTTCCAAGCCAAACTCCTGCCAAGGTCACTGCATTACAAGCAAAGTGCTTGTGGGCACCCTGAGGACTCTCCTCAGCCTTCCTTGGCCTCCCAGCCCAAGCTGTCAGCTCCATCTCATTTCAGCACAAACCTTCTGTCTCTGCTTGCTCTCACAGATCTTTTCACATTACTCTCTGCTTTCCTTCTTTTAAACTAAATGATAACTTTGAAGGGAGGTTCATGTAGAATAATATACTTTTTTTTCACAGCATTTTCAGCTGCAAGACATTCAAAAGGAAAATTCTGGTTTGCAATCATTTTAACTGCTTCCATTTAAAAAGAAAATGACTGGTTCTCAAGTGCAGGAGAGAAAAAAAAAAGTAATCTTTTTTTCTGCAAAATACTTCCCAAAGCATTTTTTCTAAAGCAATTTCGGTGGAGAAAACCACACTTTTCAGTCAGCTCTTTTCTTCTGGTGACTTGATTGACTTCCCCACCACAGGCTGCGGCAAACCAAAACCAAGTCAGGCAAAGGGACAACACATCTGCCTCGCTGCAACTTAAAAAAAATGTATGCGCTGCTTTCCTGGCGAGCAGCTTGTATGCTGGATCATCAATGGCACTAGGCAGGACAGCAGCCGGGAAAAATACTAGCAGAGCACGTTTCTCTGATTTACTTGGGAGGCTGAAAATGCTCTGGGGACACCCCCACCACATTTAGCACCATCTCTTATTCCTACCCCACTGACTTCTAGACTACCAGCAGAAGTATCACATCTCCCACCCTTGGCATGCCATTTCAACATCCCCCACGTCTACCTTTCCAGAGGTTAGCCAGTTTAGGACAAGACACACCTCAAAGGTTTTGTGGATGCTGTTGATGAGTGGTGCAACCCCCGAGCAGCAGGTGCATGTGTTTGTTGCTAGCCAGCCAGCAATTGTTTTAATTATTTCTACAAAATAAAGAGCCTGCCCCTGCCGCGCACTTCATTTATTTCTAATGTTGCTGAGTTGCAAAGCAGAAGTTTATAGTGAAGCTGGCCAAAGGCAGCCGGTACCTCTGGCTGGTGCCTCACTGCAGTGTCTCCTTCTGGGGTGGCTTCCTCTCTCCTTTCCCACTGCTTCAGTCTCCTCTGATGCAACTCCTTCTACGTCTTTTCGCAGTGCCTATTTTTTATCAACATAGTGTAGTTGGGAGAGTGTGTCAAGGCGTTGGCACACTGCATATATTAACGTCATATTTAAATAGTTGTATTTGTCTTCTGTTACCTACAGGCATGTGCTCAGACAGTAGCTCTGAATTTGTTCCGTGGCTTACAAATATTTAGTAAATCCATCGCTCCCCTCTTTTTTTCCACAACTCCCCCAAAATTACACTTGTGTTGCTTATTCCCCTTGAGAGTCCATCCCAGGTTTCGGTACTCCAGAAACCCAATTTCACATGTAATTTAATTGTCCCAATCTCTCAAAGTCATTCTTCACCTAGACAGAGTCTCCCTTTTGGAGATGACAACAGGCATGGTTAGAGTTAATGAAGACACAGTTATTAAAATCCTCAGGCAGGGAGAGGTGTAGCTACTCACCCCAGTGATATCCCACTCAACAGCGTTGTCCAAAAGTGAAGCCAAGGTTTATCTTCCTGTGGCTTTGCCCTTCTGTAGGAAGGGCCCGGTCCCTCCCTGATGCTTGAGATGGGAAGAACTGGAGCTCCTGGGCAGTCAGTGCCGCCTGCTTTTATTTCAGCAGAGCTGTTTTGCCAGCAAAGGATTACCTGAGTTTTCTCCAGCTTGGTTGGGAATAAATACGCTTCACCTATGACTATAGATTTTGGTCACGAGGGTGAAGAAACCCTTCAGGGCACAGCAGCTGCTCCTCCTGATACAGCCGTTCCTGTCACTGGGCTCTTGCTCAACCCTAATTGAAATCAGTGCAAGTCTGTGATCAAAGAGGTGAGCGCCATTAATAAGCAAGGGATTAAACAAAAGTCAGGAAGCCTTCCTAATTGAGGGAACCAGCAACTGCTCAGCTCCAGTTTGCTGGATCCGGCGCTCTGTCATGGGACTCGTCAAAATATGCTGGCAGCACCTGTTTGGGCTCCTCGGGCTGCGGCGCAGGAAGCAGCTACAGGCTCTGCACTGGAGGCTGCGGCGAGACATGCTCCCAGGACATTTCAGTTGATGTTAAAAATACAACTCTCCTGGCAGAGTTGGCTCTTCCTGCTCATGTGATGCCCGTGAAACCAGTGTAGCAAAGCCCAGCGGGTGATCTTACAGGAGGAGGAGGAGGTGGCATTTATTTACCATGTCTGCAGATGCTTATTTTACCTTCTCCTGCTGCCATGTTTACAAGCACAAAGACCTGTGCGCCTCAGACATTTGCCCAGGGCCGCCCATGCACAACATGGAGGATGAGGGGCTCCAGCAGCCTCATCCTCCCTGTCTCCTGGGTGCCTCTTGACCAGCAGTGACCAACTAATCTTTGACCGGACCCTTCATGCTTGTATGAGCACTTGCTGTTACCTTTCTAGCACAGCAACAACAAAAAAGGATCAGCGGTACCTTGTGTTGTGCTGGCCATCACCCTACTGCCATTGCAGCGGGCTGAGGGTGAGCACAGGTACAAAACCTCATGGTGTGTGCAGGAACCTCTGCAACAGGATAGCCATGGTAGAGCAGAGCTTATTTGTGTTTATGCCTATTTATTGCTTATTTGTGTTTATGCATATTAGTTTTCCACTGCATCTCTGAATGTCCATTAGCAATCAACGACAGCAGCCCTACAGCCTGCAGTTATCACCAGGTTCATGACTTCAGTGAGATCAGAGCCCTAAATTTGCCACCTTCACCATCTTCCTCAACTCATAAACCTTTCCTCTACCATGCTTTGGGATTATCTTGTAGCACGTACAGTAAATGAAGGATGGTAGACACTCAAACAAACAAGTCCTAGCTTACTTCACCACCTCATGCTCATCTTCTGCCCTGAAGCAGGGCTGCTTAAACCTCCTGCTTTTCCAGCTGCAGAGACATACATACCCCCACATGCTTTAAAGAAGGAAAACGGTGACTTGCACAGTCACCTTTCAAATCTTGGTTCAAAGCAGCACCAAGGCCTTGGTGTGGTCCAGGGGCTAGGCAGCTGTGTCACCCACCGCACACTCGAGGGGGCACAGCAGACACAAGCAGATCCAGCAGAGAAAAACTAACTCCTACAGATTTGCAGGGACACACTGGAAAACCACGCTGTACCAGTTCTTGGAGCTACCTGCAGAGAACACACACAGCCACTCTTGGCCAATGGTGGGTTACCCTCACGCAGCAGGACAGGGATGGACAGCTATTCCAAGTGCAAGTGGAGGTGCATGAACATGGGAACATGTCACAGGCCAAGAGCAAAACCTGCAGTTCACAAACCAACTGAGCTACATCACAGCTGTTTCAGCACAGACAGGCCTGAAGTTACCAGCAAAAAGGCAATCCAGTAAATAAGCTTGCCCTTTACAACAGGTGCTGTGAAGAAAGTACAATACACCTTCCATTCTGTGCACATTCGTAGAAGCTGTGGCCATTTGGGCATGTGGGCCCCTCCTGCCTCTCGGGCTGCTCTGGGGTTTGGTTCAGCAGGACATACGTGCAGGTGGTGCTTTCTTTTATACACAAAAGACCAAGGACACCTAACGCTTTCCTGTCATCACACATCTCCCTGGAACAGGGCTGAGATCTTCAGAGGATAAAAAAAAGTATGGTTCTTGATCCTAAACGTTTGGGTTTACATTTAAGAAAATGAGTGACATAGTGACATGCATTGGGGAGAGATGATGATCAACACCAGATGACCAGAGTTAAATTTAAGTACAACCACAGCTGAGGCCTTAAAAATGTAATGCAAAAAGGAAGCTGCAGATGCACCATAATAGGTATTAATGCTTCAGTTGTTGAGAACGTTATGGAACAAATGAAGTTCCAGTTAAAGCAGCGGTAAGACCACAAATGGATATTTTATCTGAAACTTTGAAAATATGTAAAAGAGACAGTACAATTAAGCAATAAATCAATATAGCCTAAGTCGCAAATGAGACAGGAGAATAAATAATAAAAAGAAAAGACATTGAAACATTATTTAATCATAAAAGAAAGTTACAATATTCAGTAGTTTATTAGGGTGAGAATCTTTTTAGCACAACAGGAAAAGTACCATCAGATATTTAATGTCATAAAGTTTAAAGGAGAAAAAAAAGATCAGTTTTTTAAATTCCATGTATTTCAGTAGTTTTTCATCCTTCCCTGATGAGGTATTGTGTTATGGTTTCAAAGCAAAAAGATGCTGAGCACCAGAATATGCCCTTCCAACTTGTCTTCCTTATGTCAGTCCTCTAATCCATTCTGAAGAACATATATTTAACCTGCAAATGGATACGGTGGGACTCCTTTCACCCCTAGCCCTGTTATCTATTAAAACAAAGGGAAAAAAAAAGATTAGTCCAATAATTCACCACTATCAGACACTTGCTTTTCTTTCACAACTAGACGTGCTTTAATTTAGAAAAGGACTGTGTTGTCCAACTTGACATCCTGCTATATTTTGCACACAGCAGCTCATCACAGCCAGGAACTTCAACCTACACTCTTTCTCTAAAGCTGAGTAACCTCAGGCCAGAGTCCATTCCCCAAAAGCCTCTTCTCAGATACTACTAAGCCTTAATTCTGCAGTTTACAATGTAACCTTTGGTATGCAAACATACGGAAGAGCAGGGCTTTAAAACAAATCCCACGGTGACAAATTTTTAAGGAGATAATTTAGTTTTAACTAACTAGAAAGTAAATAAAAGCAGATGGTTTTATTTGCCATTGATTAAGACACAAGTATTTACACATTCCTTCCATAATAGAAATATGAATAGAAAACTGAAACTGTGTTGGGAGGGTGAGAAGCAAAAAGGTGATGGCATAGAAAATTTGCAATATCAGCATTGTTACGAATTTTAAACCCAGAAGTATTTTCAAATCTCTTTTAACTTCCTTGTCCTGCGACAGGAACCAAAAATACAATCAATAGCTTAACGTACATAGCTTCCAACACAGCAAGTTCCATCTGAATATGAGGAAAAATATCTTTACTTTGAGGGTGAGGGAGCACTGGAGCAGGCTGCCCAGAGAGGTTCTGGAGTCTCCTTCTCTGGAGACACTCAGAACCCTCCCGGATGCAACTCTGTGTAACCTGCTCTGCGTGAACCTGCTTTAGCAGGGGGTTGAACTAGATGATCTCCCAAGGTCCCTTCCTACTCTGACCATTCTGTGGTTCTGTGATACATATATATATGACTGATGTTCTAAGAACCACTCTTCTCCTGCTTCCCACCAGTCCAACTGGTTTGCTACCTGAAAAATGCAGAAAGGAAAAAATGACCTTCTAAAACAACAGGGAAAAGTTATCATTCACCTTGAAAATCCCACCAGCCTGTGGTTGCCGTGAAAGCCACTCTTTATCCATCCCATCACGGGCAGAAGTCACATACATTTCTGAATAATCCTTTCCTCCGAAACAGCAGGAAGTTGTCTTGTCAACAGGAAGCTTCACAGTCTGAAGTCTTTTTCCTGGAAAAAAACATACATGACATTTCCTGTTCATCTACCCACAACAAGAAATTTAAACAAATTATTGTAAATAACTGGCGTGGAGCCAGGTGGTCCACAAAAGCAGGTACCAGGGCCGGGGAAGGTCCCATGCTGAGTTTCAGCATACCGCTGAGCACTGTGACAGGGAGAAACCAGACTTCTGTAAAGTGCGTTGTTGACGATGTGTCATTTGACAAGTTTCAGCCTCAGTTATCACAAAAAAATCCCACCCCCAATCCTAGCCTATCCTCTAATTAAAAAGCACAGACATGTATCTGAGCTCATCACCTCAGCTGCCCGTGCAGTCAGTCAATGGAAACGGGATATAATTCTTCCCTAAAACAGGCCACATGAATTATATCCTAGACCTGCTGACTTTTCTACTTCTAACTACAAAGGAAGCCTGGAGCAAGCAGACCTCATGCAGCTCGACTGAGGTGTATCTCATGCAACACCTCCAGTGCCTGCAATCAAGGAAGATTAATTCCTGTAAGTTTCTCCTGAAATTTCAATAGCCTTTCAAATCAAGCTTGAATAAAACAGGGATCATGGGACATATGTGAAGTTTACAAGAAACTGCTGCTACCATAAATAATACCATGCATTTATCATATCAACAAATAGCTACCGTCCTAATGACAGTAGTAAACAGATTGCCTCCAGCCTTAACCAGAAGACTGTCAAGACACCCTTACAGCAGACTTTTATAAAATTCCTCCTAATTCTGGGCAGTAAGTGCTTATACAAATCATGCCTATTTTAATCACTTACGATTGAATTTCTCTTTCTAGAAATAGGCTAAAGCACATGAATCTCCTTACAAAATGTGCAGTTTCCCTGGCCCCCCAGTTGCACGTGCAAAGGGCCTGGCCCTCTTACAGTAACTAACTGTTTAACGATGTGTTGAAATAGCAGGGAAGTAACTTTGATGCTGGGAACTCTACAAGGATAAAGAAAAAGTGGAAAGTTTGGCCCACATAAGACCTATGAGAAGTTCTCAGTCAGCTTCAGAGTGGGGCACCATTTCCCAGGAGGTGTTTTACCAAAGCAGGCACCTGTCTTTAAAAGCTGTTGCCTCACTCAACAAGCTGTGCCTTGGTCCCTTACAATGACATAGCAGCACTGCAATGAACTGACAAAAGCACAGACCAAATGGCTTCACCTGTACTACAACACTAAGTGGATCATAAGCACAGGTAAAAGCAGGGCCACATTATTAAGCCATTGGTGCAGTCCTGGTACAATTTTGGCCCACCTAGTTAGGTAAGCTGCTCCCCAGACACAGTCTGGGCTTTGATTTGGTGTGGGAAGACAGCCTGGTCGTACAAAATAAGCTATGAGATGCCTGTGGTGCAGGACTAAAGGGTATTGCCTGATCTGTTTTACCTGCTAGTATGGACGTAAGCAGTACATCCAGAATACAGCACCAAGGGGGAGGAGCGGAACTGTCTTTGCTTCTGACAACCCTGACATGAGGGCTGGATACTTTTAAACTCTCTTTTAATCCCAAAATAAATAAAAGAAAAGAGCAAGTGAGCAGTGGTGAAAGAGCCTCTTGTATGTAACAGTCTGGAAAAGCTGAGTACTCTGGGATTCCTGATGCTGTATAATAAGCTTATTTGGCACACATTTTGACCCACAATGGCCAAAGGAAAAATCAAATTCAAATTAAGAAAGAAATAAAACCCACTGTAATAGTGTTTAGATTGTCAGAGATTATTTGCACGTCTGGTTAACTTTTTTTTTTTCCCCCCTGAGAAGACCGTATTTTTCAAATTATCTAGAAAATTGGGACAGAAGTCCTGTCTGCTGCCTGGCAGTAACAAGGACCAGTATGAATCTCAAGGCAACGCTCCTGCCAACTTGCTCTAGCAACATGTCATGGTTATCCAGTCAGCTGGCAGTGGAAGGATTACATGGTGGCTTATAAAATGCTTCAGAGGACACCCCTGAAATTGGCTGACACCAAGTCTGGGAGAAAACGAGTGGGAAGGGCATTCAAAAGGAAAACACATGCACTCTAGAAGAGGCATGAGCCCCAAAGACAAGGGGAGAGACCCTGAGTGCACTTGCATTACAAAGCTCTGAGATGAGCAAGGTCTTCCTGGAGATGTAAGCAAATCTGCACCTGCATGCTCTAAAATCTACCTGAAGTATTCATCTATGCTTGACATCTATAGAAACGTAGCAAATCTTTTAGACCCTATACAATCAAAGGATATAAAAATACATTCATTAAGGAAGAATTGGAAAATATTTAATTCCTAATAAAAAACCACAAGTGCATAAAACTAGCAGGTCAGTAAGTGACCAGAAGGTATGGCAAGACTTGGCAACATACAAGTTAGACATCTTTTCCAAGCCCTTTGCAAACCTGGTGGGATCAGTCATCACAGCCTTCCCCTGCAGCACACCCTGAATCTAAAGGCAGCAGCTATCTAGGCTAAAGAAGCCCAGACCTGAATAACCACTTCACCCTGAACCTCAGAACCTTCACTTAGAAAAGACACCAAACAGATGTCCTCACCCATCCTGCTAAAAACACAACCCAGGCTTTGCTATCACTGAAACCTGAAACCTCCTCATGTGCTTTAGGTGCGCTCTTTATCAGTGGATGTATCTGCAACTGTCTGGCAGTCATTCAAGCCACACTTAACAGGTATGTGCATTAAAAGAGAGGCTTTCATGGAGTTCTCAAACCTGACTGGGTTATCTCCCCAAACAGTTGCTATTTGCTCAGAATTCAGCAAACTGCAGATCTTAGATGATATTACTTTAAAATGATAACACAGAGAGGGCAGATAAACATGAGATGTTCAAAAAGAAGGTGGCTCTTTTTGCTGCGAAACTTCTTACTACCGTTTGTTGTGAGTGCTAGGAGTTTTATGTGGGCAAGAGGAGACGGAACAGATTCACAGAAAAGAAATAACTGGCACCTCCTGATACATTGAAATCACATCCAGCTTTGAAAGACCCTTATCTGAGCATAGTTAAGAGACTGGAAGTGCATTAGGGATAGCTGCTCTGCTGTCAGTGTTCTCAGTCCCACTATGCATCTGCTTATGGACACTATTCCCTTTACCTTTCCCTTAAAAAAAAACTCCAATAGGAGGTGGAAAGGGAAAACAAGGGAACAAAGGAAGGTGAAGGCCAAGGAGGGAAAAGGTGGAAATAGTGAACCAGAGAGGAAAAAAATGGTAGAGTCCACTGCTCCAGGAGGGTATTCAAAGGGCTAGTGGAGGTCACCAAGGAGTGCTCTGCCCACCAAAGCAGGAGGATGTGGGACCAGAAACAGATCCCAGAGCTGCTGGGACCTCCCAGCTGGATTTTCCTCCTCCTAGGGTTGGGGTGCAGACTCTGCAGGACAAGAAAAAATCCTGCAGGTTGGCAAGATCTTGGACGCATACAAATCAAAAGGTGAGGGGGAAAGCACAGCCTGAGCCTCAAGAGGTTCCACCAGAGTCAGAAGAGAGGCTGCAGCCTGACCTGCCAGGTGCACATGTGTGCCAGGGTCCGCTGTGCACTGTAGAGGGGGCATGCGTCAAGGGACACTGGCATCCCTGAACCTGCAGCCCCACAAACCCCCAAGACTTCTGTGTTTGGGCTGGACCTGGGTTCAAGAGACCCCAGATGCAACCCAGTGCGGTTACTCCTATGCTGCATTATGCAAACCTGTGCTGTCTGGGATCTGTCAAAATCATGCTCCCATTCTCACCCACTGGCCCCTTGCAGACAGTGTGGCTCAGTCTCCCTGAAGTCCTTTACACCTTTTTTTTCACCCACACTAAATTGTGCCTGGCAGACCACCAAAGTGCAAATGAGAGTAGCAATGAACAAAAGGCTCAGACAATGGGCACACCCAAGACATTACTGTGGGAATGATAAAATGCTGTGGAATTCATTAAATATTTTTTATTATTTCAATTGCAAAACTTATCATGCAAATAATTTTCAGCAAAAAAATGTTGTTAGCATCAGTGTCACGTGGGACTTGCATTAACCTCAGCAGGCTGCCCAAAATAATACACTATGCTGAAGAAACGAGGCCAAAAAAATAGTTTAAGTCATCTTTGCTGTTTCATGGCTTATTCATTCTCATCTACATCATTTATCAATGACGTAAACACTGATCTTAAGTTTGGAGGATGCAAGAGGATGCTAAGTCAAACAACTCACAAGTATAATGGTAATCTCATCAGCAACTTTACCTTTTCCAACACAACAGAGGCTGGGAACAAAGGGCACTTATTTACAAAGCCAACTTCTGAGAGCAGAGACTTGTAATTGTTTAAATAAACAAATAAATAAAGAGTAGTGTTTTAAGAAGGGTAAATATACCATTTCTGTGAGGTGGAAAAAACCCACCTCTCATTCTTTGCTTTCTTTCTTCTTTTTTTTTTTTTTTTAAATAAAAATAAAAATAAACACAAAATTCCAGTCCACTTTTTGCAAGGACCTACCTGTCTCAGGGTCAAGGCGAATTACTCTCCCACCATCATAACAAGCTACCCAGAGTTTGCCTTCTGTATCAATGCACATCCCATCAGGAATGCTTTCCTCTTTTTCCAGTTTGTATATACTCCTACGGTTGCCTGCAGGGCAGAAAAAACACAACAAAACTGAGTGAGACAATTGTTAAAATTTTTATCAGTCACATTCCAGCAGTTATTTGTACTATTATTCTCAAAATCTGTGCTGAAGTCCTGAGCTTTTTCATATGAAAGAAATAGATCATGCCTGCTGCCCTGTTTGTTTCCCCGAGACAGTTTTTTCTCAGCGTGAAAGCCTGGGGATGAGTTTCTATCCATTGAAAGTATCATCCTTTTTTCTGGTGTACTTTTTCTAGTGCACTGCTTATGCTCCCTACTTACAATATTAAATGAATAACAGAATAAATTAATGTTACAGATACATATTCAGAAAATTAATTACTTGTTCTAAAAGCAGTTTGGATCATTTCAAGTATGGGTCACTTCCAGTACAGAACTGGAGACTTTTCAAACAGGCTGCTGGAACGTGCCAATAATCACTATTCTAACACAAAACTGACCTTCAGATACATAAACTGAGAGTTTATATAAACACAGAGTTAGGGAAAGCATCAACTTCAAAGGCATACTGTCAACCTAAAACCAAACAATTCTATCTGAACTTTTATCCACTGTTATTAAAGAAAATTAAAACAAACTTTCCAACATTGTTTATTTTATGCTCTGACAACTTCAATGTTTCTCATATGTAGCAATATTTTAAATGAGTTTCCTTTGTGCTCCTGGGGATTGTCAGATTGCCCACAGAAAGAGAGCAAGCCAGCGTGGGTGAGAGAGAGGAGAACCGCACTATTTACTAAAGAAAAAATCACTTGTAAGTCACAGCAGAGAGACATTGGGGGACAAGATGCTACGCCTAAAGTGAGTTTAAATTCACGGTTTTAAAACTAAATCCCAAATTGGCAGGGTTCTTTTAAAGCAAAAGCAAAAAGCAGTCCGTGTCCTCAAAAGCAAATTATTAGTCCAAGTCACCGGAATTGTTCTTTTGCCCAAGCCTGTAGAAGGCCTTAAGGGGTTGTGTTGTTTTGTTTTAAATAAATGAAGGAAGAAGTTTTGAGTTACTGCTTTCCAGCTGTTCTTCATCTCTGTTTGCAGAATCTTCATCTAAGAGCTTATATTTCAAAACACAAAACAGAGTGAAAAAAAACCTGAAGAAGCTCTCCGAGGTTTTGCACAAGACTAAAAGCTTTGTGTTATACTGCCTATACTATCAGTAATAAGAAACATGCAGCCACAGAAACATACAAGCCATACAAGAAACAGTCTGCCCTTTTTGCACAGGCAGATGAGATACGCGTTGTGTTTAGTAACAGTCGTCCAGATTACTACTTAAACTCTGCCACACAATTTAAATACTTTATAATATTACCAACAGCCTCTGCATAGTTCAAGCTAGGAGCCGATGCAGGCACAGACAGATGTTAATGTGGCTCCTGCTGTTTTGTTCTAAGGAGGCTTCTGAAGAAGCACTCCCAAAGCTCCAATCACCTCTGCATAACAACCAGAATGGAAGCAAACATCACAATCTTTAGGCACAAACAATTATTTTGGAATACAGCCAATTCATACCAATTTTTCCAGTTTGGAGGTCATAATCAAATGCATCCACTGAGTAGGACAAGCTGTCAATGTAGAAGAAGGTTTTGTGATCCAGTGACCAGTCCAACCCATTAGAAATGTCCACCTGATTGAAGTGCTTCACCACTGAGAGGTCAGAGAAAAGTGTATACAGAGAGCCCTGGCGTCTTTCCAGCACGGCAGGTCGAATCTCCTCAGCCATCGTACCTGTGCAGAGCCAGCGGGAACAAAGCAGGTTCAGAGTGAATGGGCTTTCCTCCAGGTTTGGTGGCAGCCCCTTGCTAGGATGATGACTGCACTGCCAAAGTAGAAGGGAGCAGTGCAGGGGCTTCAGAAATTCGTGGAAGAAACTGAGTTAAAAGCAAAACAGAAAGGTAGATTTCAAAAGTGTTTGCTTTTAGCAGATGAAAAAACACATCCTTTGGGTTTTTGTTGGACTGTGGCAAAAACGGTATGCAGCAGGACTTCTGCAGAGCTTTTTATTCAGTCATTCAAATATGAAGAAGGGTGTGGTCAGCACTTAACTTCCCACAAATCTTAACATCTTGTATAGCAGAGAGAATGGAAAAAAAATTTCCTCTTCCCTCAGGATGATGAGTCTTACTAAAGCCCCTTCAAAAACAAACTCACCTTTGTGGCTCGAAGTTGGCAACTGATACTTGCTCTTTGAGAGGCTTGGTAAATGCAAATTAAAGAAAGCCTGCAGACCCAGTCGCACAGCAGATGCACAGAACAATGTTTTAAATAACAGGACAGGATCACAGGACAGCTAGGGCTGGAGGGCACCTCTGGAGATCCACCAGGTGCACCCCCTGCTCAGGAGCAGGTTTAGCCGCTGCAGGTTGCTCAGGGCACTGCCATGTCTTGAAGGTCTCCACAGACAGAAACTCCACAGCCTCTCTGGACAACCTGTTCCACTGTGTGATCATCCTCACTAAAAGAGTTCTCTTACATTTAAGCAAAATTTCCCGAGTTCAGTTTGTGCCCACTGCCTCAGGTTCTGTCACTGGGCACCGCTAAGCAGCTCTGCCTTCTCTACCCACTTCTCTACCCACACTGCCCCCCCATCAGCTACTTACACACACGGGCAAGATCCCCTGAGCCTTCTCTTCTCCAGGCTGGACAGTCACATATTTTTTAGCAATACCATCTATAAATTCTGATTTATTAAGAACAAAACCCACAATGTCATAAATTTCTTACTGGAAAAGTATTTTTTATTGGCACTCTGCCAGTATTCAGACCACACGTGCCAACAGGGATGAGGCAAGACTGCTTAGGCTGGCTCTGAACAGTGGGTCTCAATAGCCCTGATGAGACGGTGTCCAGGTGATACATGTAGATTTGTAAATGGGATTAGACACTGCTTGAAGACAACAACAAAAAAATATCCCCACCATTTAACTATGAACAAACACTTGCCACATCTGCAGCTGATCACTGCATCTCATCACCAAAACCTAATGGAGCAGTGGAAGCAACTCCCACAGCATACCTGCAAAATACCTCCCTGCAGGGTCCACTTTCCCATCATTGAATCGGTTGTTTGGTTTATCCTTGTCCACGTGAGTAATGGTGGTTACCAGCTGCTCTTCCCATTTCAAAGCAGCAAATCTGGTTCCCAGGGTGATGACATAATCCCCTGATTTCCGGAGAGCCACAGAGCTCACAGGAGCATCTAGAAACAAGGTGAAATGGAAAAGAGGATTCTTTCATGTGAAGAGGGCATACTTAATGCATACAGAAAGCTGCTATGAAGAGAATCACCAGTTTGGGACATATAAACTCAGGGAACTTTACCAGCACCTGGTTCTACTAGATGCTTAAAAATACCCCACAAACAAACATAAAATGGGGTACTGATATGGGCATGTGTGCTTTTTACAACAGTTTACTGTGTGGGTTCCCCCCTCCCCAAGGGAAAAATCAATTGCCACTAGAGCTCTGGTGCAACTGTTTGTTTAGCACAGCTCCTGGGTAAATCTGCCCTACCATGGCCGTTCAGTCATAACTCACGGAGACAAGAGTATCTCTGCAGTGGGACAGGTCACACACCCCCTGGCACCACACTGCTGTGCAGTTCCGACATGCCTCCAGCAGCACCAAAAACACACCAAGGAGTGACAGAGCTTTCCAAGAGGTAGAGTAAAACAGAAGATTAGTAAATGCTCCATGGTTAGTTGACACTCATTTGAGCTATTATGCAGTAAAACCTCAATTGCAGGTTATTATAAAGGACTTGGTAAAAAAACCGGATAAATGAGTGAGAAGATAACATTTATGTTAAAGCCTACAATCAGATGCAATATAAGGAATAATAACTTTAAATATGGCAATAAAGTCTGCCATAATATTTAATATGCATGGGACTAATCGCCGACTTTCTAATTTAAAAATAAAACATTTTTTGTATTTATAGTTTTGCAGAGGTATAATTAGGCCATAGTTTCACAAACACTTATAACCGCCACCACTGCTGCCAAGAGAAATCTGCTCCCTTCTGCCTGCTTGCTCTTGGCTCAGGATGCCCCTTCCCTTCACAGCCCCAGCTGTGACCACGCCAGAAATCTGAATGCTATTTGCCCCCAACACCCAAGATGCACACCTGATTGCAAGCTCAGCTCTAGAAATTCCTTCACCTAGAGGCATGTGACCGCACTGCTGAAGCTGCTGGCGGTCTGGGCTCATCTACCCTGGGCGAGTGGGTGCCGCTTCTCCTTCCCATGCCAGCACAGAGGTCAGCAGCATGCCCTCAGCCGTGTGTGGCACCCGCCAAAGGAAGTCATTGTGCTGCTCTTCCAAATGCCAGTAACCACACCAATAAAAGCACTTTTCAGCCTGCAGCAGCCCCAGGGGCTTGGCCTGCAGAGCATGGGAATGCAACTCCCAGTCTGCTCTCCAGCAAAACACCTGGGGCCACGGCCCACAGGAGCCCTTCCACCTGAGCAGCCCCAGGGCCGGCCTCCCTCCCTCCCCCATGCCCAGCAGCCTGTATGCCCCTACCTGGTTCTCTCTGGAGGTGTTCCCCCCCCCCCCCCCGTGCCCCTACAGCCACAAGAACAGCCCCATTCCTTGACAAAGTGCCCCAGGGGGAAGGGATGTATCAGGCTAGCGAGACAGACACAGCCACCCTACTGTTCACTGCACAAATACTGCACACAAGTGAGCCAAAAGGCCCTTGTACCCAGCTCAGTCTGCTGCCACCCAAGGGGCTTCGTTAAGCTGCATCCACAGGAATTGATTTACTTGCGACACCACGTTATGCCAAACAGAGAACACTGACCACAAGGTCTCTGCCCTGGGCACCGTTATGTATGTAGTGCTGTTTTCCCTGTGGAGTCGAAAAGGGCATTTGAAGTTGTTGCAGAGTGTGGGGCTGCTGTAATTCTCTATAAGCTTCCCTAATGATTAACTTCTCAGTTTCCACTTTGGACGTTAACCTGCTGTTTTAATCACATGGCACTCTTCGGGTGTTTGAGGTCTTTTGGCCTTTTAATCATGCTACACCCAAAGGCACAGCTATTAATTGTAACTATTTTATTACTAAACAGAGGAAACAGAAGAAAGTAGGAGGGGAAAAAAAAAAAAAAAGTAGCTACTTCAGTTACTACCCCTTCTACATCTCCAGACAGGCCACGTGTAAAAGACTACACCTTTGAAGGTAGGTCTGAGCTGGGGGAAGAGGCAGGGAGCACATGTTCCCTCGGCTAAGGTCAGAGGAAGTAAGTTTGGGAAGCTGTATTTCCAAAATTACTTTCAGGCCTTCTCTCATTTTAGAACTGGTAACTACGGTAATTCCAAGGGCAGATAAGCCCAAATCAACTTTTTTGAATAATGTGAATATCTTATGGGTGGACAAAAGTGATTTTCACCAAGTATTACTGAACATGAGGAAGTAATAAATACAAGTACTTAAACCAATTAAGGAGCTGTCTTCAGACAGACAAATATTTATACTATCACATCCAGAAGTGAATCCGCAACTCCTTTAGAAAAGTTCCTTCTTAGAGTTAGCACTTCCTTCCTGGAACAAATACCTAAACTATGTTAAGTTAACTCTAGCTGGTGACACTGTTACCTTAAAAAAATATCATCTTCTTAAATCGTTATGGGCCAACTTCATCTAATAAAGAAAATGTTACCGGCATTACTCATTCACATCGGTAACAAAACTCCCACAGGCATCAACAGCAGAACTTTACCTTTGGGACAACGCGGGAACAAAAGAAAGCGAGTTGCGAACAACTCAGAGGGAAGGGAAGCAGGTCAAACGTAACCCGGCAGCACAGAATATTTAGTCCTCGGCACGAAGTCTGGCCAGTGCCCAGCGTCTGTGCGCAGCGCAAGCCCTAGCGTCCTCCTCGGCCTAGGAAGGTCGGGGTTAGGGAATGGTCTCAAGCAGACGAGCACCATGCCGCTGCTGAGGGGCGCAGCCCCAGCACCCAGAGGAGCCGTGCCCGTGCCCCCGGGAGGCCGGACCCCGCCGGGGGCACAGCCGGACCCCGCCGCGGTGCCGGTCCTTACCCACGGCGACCGCCTGCGCCCGCCGGCTGAGCGCGCTCCAGCGGCACACCCGCCGGCCCGCGATGTCCACGCACAGCAGCGCGTCTTCCTTCTCGTCCCACACCGGCGACTCCCCGATCCCGTAGCCCTCGCTGGCAACACACTCGATCTTAATGGACGACATGCCTGTAGAGAAAACCGTGCCGGCTGGGCGGGCGCCTGTCAAAAGCCGGCGCGTACACCGCCAGCCCCCGGGTCTCGGCACCGACGGCCGGTCTGCGGCCGCTCCGGAGCCGCGTTTCCAGCCTAGAGGGGTTTTACCCGTGCGGAGCGCCGGGCAGCGGAGCCTGTCGGTGCTGCTGCTGCCCACCGCCCGCTTCCCGCTACCTAACGACCCCCACCGTCCGGCGGCGGGTGGCCGTCCCCCGGCAAGGAGCACGGCCCGGCGCCCCCGGGGGGCTCGCACCGCTGTCATGCCGGTGACACGGCACATTCGTGAAGGAAAGGAGTGGGGGGGTGGTGGGGGGTGTCTTAGGGAAGGTGATAAAAGAAAGAGAAAAAAAGAGAAAAAATAAATCCGGGGGTGTGGGCGGCCGCCGGGAGGGAAAGGCCGGTCCCCGCACGCCCGGCTGCTCAGGCGCACCTCCCGCGGCGGCGGCATTGCTGCCGTGCGTGGGCCGGTGTAACTTAGACACTCGCGTGTGTGTATGCGTGTGTGTATATACATATATACATTCACACACACACACACACACACAAGAGAAAAGAGAAATGGTAGAACTCCCACCCCCTACAGGCCCTACCCGCTCCCAGCAGCGCACCCGCAGCTCCCGGCCCGCCGCCGCCGCCGCCGCTCTTATAGGCGGGGAGGCGCCGCGCCGCGGGGCTGGGGGCTGGCGGCGGCCCGGCCGCGGGTGCCCCCGCCAGGGGCCGGCCCCTCGCCCTGCCCGGCCCGGCCCGGCCCGGCGGGGGCGGCCATCTTGAGGCCCTCGGCGCCAGTGCCGGGAGGCAGGCGCGGGTGGCGGGTGGCGGGTGGCAGCGGTTGCTGGGGCCGGGGTGGCTCGGCCGCCCCGCCAAGAGCTGCGGGGGGAGGACGAGGGAGCGGAGGTCTCTCTCCGCGGCGGCCCGGTTTCCCGCTCCCCGCAGAGGCCCATTACCGAAAGGCTGGTTCTTGCGTGCCGCCTTGCTGTGGTTCAGGCGTTTGCTGGGCCTTGGCCCCAACTTCCAGCGCCGGGCATCTTTCTCCACAGCTCCTGCAGCATTGCCCTGCTTATTCAGAAATCCAGGGCCTTCAGCATGCCGTGCCCTCTTTTGCTCCCCTTGCTGTAAAGCCTCAAAAACTTCCAAAAGCGTGAGGCAAAGAGCTAACATCAACATCTCCGCATGCAGTTCTCCATTGCACCTGCCTGCCTCTGTGTGCTGTGGCCGCTGCAGCTCCCCGGCCTCCAGTCATAAAGCAAAGGGCAGCTTGTAAATGCCAGTGCTCCTCTTCAGCATCCCACAACAGATCGCCTTCTGACTTGGATCCAGTCATCCCCTGCGGGGATCTGTCATCTAAAAGTGCCTTCAGTCTCGCTGCTCTGTGTCTTGTGTGTCTTCTGGCAACTTGGGGTGCACCACTTAAGTGCTGGCTCACTGCTGTGTCCCTGCAAACCAGGATTCATTTGGCTGCTCCAACGCCCACCTTCCAGCCAGAGTCTCGTTTCCAGCTGGCACTTGTAGCAGCCCCTTTATTCGAGGGGCAGGTCCCAGTACTGCACACCAGCAACGCTACAGCACCCGCTGGGGTCTTTTACCAGGCAGCCCCCTCACAGCTCCCGTTACAGATTTTATCTGTTCCTTATCATACACCTTCCTATTGGCAACTGCCTCCCTCTCAAGCATTCTTACTGGGTTACCTTTATTCATACAGCAGGTGCTCACACCCCAGGCTTCATTTGGTGATTTTTTTTCTTTTAGCAGTGTATTTGAAAAGTTCATGGGCTACATGACCTTACCAACATGTATGTCATGCAGGCTTTCCTCAGTTAACTGCTCAGGTAAGGTGGCAATAGGTTAATAAATATCACATTGGTAGTCAAGCTTTCATTTTACAGGCTTGCATAGCTTTACTTCAGTGCTTGAATTTTCTCTTTCTGTCCCCACTGTGGTGTCATACAACAAACAGCAGGATTTAATCTCAGACCTGAGGCAAGCAAATTACTAGTGACTGCCAACACAGAAAACAAACATCCAGAAAAGTGCCACAGCTCGCTCTTTTTTCCCATACAGTTTACAGCAAGGAAAGAAGATCCGAAGGTTTAAAAAAAACCAACAAACGTATGTGAAGAATTCATTAAGTAAGTACAGTAAAGTACAAGTATTGCTTTTTACAAAGCTCAGCCACATTTGCTGCTCTCCCATTGCCCTGGCACACTACGAGGCCATTTGGGATACATGGCCAGCGCAAGGGCTTACTGAATTCAGCAGCAGGAGATAACTCACACCCTCAACCCACCCGGCCAGTCTCTCTGCTCCTTGCTGACTTAGCATGGTTTGGAGGCATCAAAACAAGCTGTGCGTTGGCACACACCTTGGGAGAAAATTGACAGCTTCTGCGAGTGCCAGGTTACAACACAAAAAATCCGGCCATCTTCTGAAGTGCCAAATATTTTGAACTTGGATCTCCAGTTACACAGGACAATAACAGCTAACCCAGACTTGCTGAGTAGAACAGCGTGGAATTTGTGGAGGGGTAGCTTCACAGAGAGCATCAGCTGAGGTCTTCTGCCAGTATGAGTTCACCATGGGAAAGAAGAGCACAGAAGAGATGGCTGCTGAAGGTGGTGCTGCCACATGGCTTCCCCATAGGGAACTTCCTGCTGTTGCATCGCAGCTGCATCATCTACTTTGTGGCCTCCAAATCTGAGCAATAGGGAGCACACACAGCACCTCCGTGGCTTCCAAAGGGGGCAGTTGGTGGTTCAGCATTTACGCCACATGGTAGGGCATGTTGCACACTTACCTCTCCTGCTTTGCAGGGAGCAGGGGACAAGGAATCTTACTGTCACAACCATGAAGAGCAGAAAGAATAAATATGTGATGCAGGAGGTCCCGTAAGGTGAAGTCACAGCCCTCCCCCAGCCTGTAGGTTCCCTGAGCCTGCCAAAAGCCATTACTCTTCTCGCCAGTCAAGGAATATTCAGCAGTTCTGGAGAACGGCTCAGTGTGCCACAGAGCTGGAAAAATCTCCCACTGCTAAGGGCTGCAGGCAAGAAAGAGTGCCGGATGATTTCAGGAGTTAAGAAAAGAAACCAGGTTTTGCTTATGCCGGTTCCAGGAAGGTCACAGTTGTTCTCTCCTTTTATGAGCCCGATCCTGTCTCTTCTTCATCTTTAGAGCCATCTTCTTTTTTCCTTTCACCTTTAGTCCTCACGTTTTACTTCTCTGTTAGTCCTCCTCCCTGTTTGTAGGTGGGAGGGCTGCAGACCTTATCCATGCCTGGTACAAAGTGCGAATGACATATTGGATGCCCATATCTTATAGCTGCCTCCAAGCACCACACCGCATAAAGGGAGTCTGTCGGGCCTCCTCCACAGCAGGGCAAGGTGCGGCTGAGAGCAGGGACTATGCCAAGGGCGCTGGAGCCCAAAGAGCCACTACCTCGGCGTAACCCTGCCCTGCTGTTACATCCATTAGGGCAACCATAGTGTGCATGTGGGAATTTACCACTAGCAGGTAGTACTGCATTTTAGCAAGGTGGGAGGGGGAACAACAAACCAAAACAAAAAAACCCTGACACCAAGCAAAGGCAGAGGTAGAAACATGAGATCAATCACTGCCATCAGTTGGCTGGAAAGCAAGAGTTGGTACTGCCATGCACTTGTTTTCATCCAAGTATAGTTCTTGGAATTGACCTGTGTGTCTGCATCATGCTTTTATGTGTTAGTAAGCAAGAAGTAGGTCCAGGAGAGATCAAACTGCTGAGAAGTCTCAGCTGTTTTCTAGTCTGGATGATCACAGTCACGTATTTAAATACTCATACAGTTTGAACGTTGGCCAAAGTACACCATTTCCCTACTTTGCAAATGCCTCCTTGGGAAAAAGTGGCACGAGGGTGCTAAACAGCAGACTCATGCCCATCGACTGATTTACGTGTTACATCAAGTCTAACACCCACTGCTGTCACACTGTCACAGAAGTTAATGCAGAATGAACTAAGAATCTCAAACAAGGAATATTTTCTAAAAAGGATTGCACCAAATTACCATGAAGTCATATTGAAGCATTTAGCCTTAAAAGTCCAGTTTTTCTCACAGAACCAGCAATGGTACTCTCCACTTATCACGGTTTATTATGCAGACTTTTTTCAGTACCATTTCTTATATACTGGCCACAGTCTCATGAAAAAGCATCTCACACCTAAGAATGCAGTGCTACAAGCAAACGTGTGACCCTTCCTAATGCAGCCAGCTTCTCAAGTGTTTCACAAACACCCCTCAAATGGTCACACTTGCACCTCCAACTTCTTTGTCAGGAAGCACCTGCAAGTCCTAGTTCCTGCCTCCTTAAGCCTCACAAAGCTCGAGTGCCCAGCCTGTGCCTTTCCAGCCCTTTGCTCTGCGCTTGGAGCAGCAGGGCAACAGGGCACTTCAGAAAGTGTTCTTCAGTGGAGCCTGGCCAGGACATTTTTCATTAATGCCTTACTTTTCTGCTCTTTGTACCCCACGTGACCCGGATTTGCACTTTGCTTGCCTCAGGATTTAAAAAAAAAAACAAAACAAAAAACCCCAAAAAAGCATTGATATGTGCTACGGCAGCTGCAAAATCATAGCCACAACGGAGGCTGTGCAAGGGAGCCAGGACTTCACGGAAAGGCAGCATCTTTCATTCAAGGAGTTGATTTAGCAACAGTGCTTTCAGTGTTTGGAGTTTTCAGGCACACAAGCCCTCCTTCAGGCCCAAATCAGAAGAAAACTTCAAATTAACTGCAGATTTGGGGTGACTGCTCTGAGCTTAATTTAGCACTCTCAACCAGACAATTTGAGAGAAGTCTGTTTTCTGTATAAGCCATTCATAACGAGTGCAAACTACAACTTGCTTATGGATATTTGCACCACCTGACTCATCCTGCTTTTGGCCTCTGTGCTTCCTCAAGCCAGTACAGACAGTTGGCTTCTTGTAGGAGTGATGAGAAGGAAGAGGGTAAGACAATGCTTTTACTCCATTTTAAAGGAGATAACAGAACAATGACTGAGCCATCGTTTGTAAGGAGCGGAAGTACTTTGGTCAGGCTCCATTCAACCAGATGCAAATGGAGCCAAACATACCAGTGATGCCAGGCCAGGGGCTCCCAAACTACTCAGCACCACCCTTCAGAGATAAGAGAGATGGAACTACAAAGGAATGCAACCAGATACTGTGGTTTCAGGTGAAGTGAGTGGGCTAGTTTAACGATTTCCACCCCATACACCTCCCCCCTCCCGCGCAGATGTCTCATTCCCTCACTAGGGCCTGCACTTCCAAAGGTATAACCAGAGCCATTTTCCCAAGTGTCATGTAACACTTTATATATATATATATATATATATATAGTTACTACTCCAGCAGACTCCCTGTGGTTGCTGAGACCACAGAAAATAAGAGCGCCATATCCTGATGTTAGTCAGAAAGGCTTCCACATGACCAGGAAATTTCTTGAAGGCATCTCCCTTTATACATCGCTGTTGCGCTAGGTTTAAAATTCTTCCTCAGGACACTGGCATACCAATTTGGTCAGCGGAGCATCTCTAGAGCTGTTACGGAACTCTCAAAATATACCTTGTGTCCCTGCCTTGCCCAGTGCTCTTCCCCACGGTGAGGGTGGGTGGGGCAGCAACTGGGGAAAAATTGTCTTGAGGAGAGTTAAGCCAAAAGAAACCATAAAGGTGTCATTACAGAGACTACTCAAGATTTAAAACAATGTCTCAGATAAGGCAGCCTAGGCAAGGCAGGTGCCCAGCTTCAGGGCTGCTGAGAAAGCAATGGGAAGGCAGGGAGGGTCTGCCCAGCCTGAAACAAAAGAAGAGTCCCAGAGAAAGGGCAGGGCAAGGTGGATCCAGGAGATCTTCCCAGCCAGAAGCAGCCTATTTGAGAAAGATTATCTGGAAGCTGTACACAAGAGGCAGGAAAACTAATGGGCAAATACTCGGGGCTGCTTCTCCTTACACAAGGTAGTCACGCAAACTTATCCAAACTATCTGCAGAGGGCCTAACCTGAGGAACAGAAATAGGCATGCACATCTGCTGTCTTCAAACAGCTTATCCAACTGCCGTGTAACATTTTGTTTCAGAAGGCTGTGCTTGCAGCCACTTCCATCCACTTCTGCCACATCCCTCCGGAAGAGTCCAGTGGTTGCTAGATGCACCAGCTGGGTTAGGAGTGGAGCCCAGGAGCAGTTATCCCAGGATGGTCTCTGCAGGAGGGGTATGTTGCAGAATTGCACCCCAGGAGGGGCAAAAGCCTGTTCAGCTGTGAAGCTGGCAGAAAGGAAGATTCAGAAGCAGCAGCAGCAGGGCATCTCTCATGAAACCAGAAGTCCATGAGTCTTCATTTCTTCCTAAAGCGGCTGCATTGAGGCACTCTATTGTTTTCCATCTCTGCCCTTCCCCAGTATTTTTCCCTTGCATGCCAAGCTTCCAGGTTGTGCAAGCAGCTTAATTTTGCTCATTAATTCACATCAAAAGCATATTTTCCTAATAGATGTGTCAATTCCCTGCAGTGCTAAACCTTCGCAAGTACTGGGATCATCAAAATTCACAACGATCAAAACGACTGGTTTCGCTGGATTATCTTTGCAGCTCACAGAGGCAGGCTTTGAACACTTGGTAACGCTCAGTCCCTCCCTGGTAGCAGGTACACACGGGGTGGCTGCAGTACAGCCTGTATGCCTCGGCCTAGTCACCCACGAGGTATCGCATCAAAACCAAGTGAATGTTTCAGGCTTCTATTTAATAGTTTAACAGTTGTAATTTCTCATTCTGTGGCTTGGGATTCACGGTGATGAGAAAATACTCTACAAATGGCACACACAAGTTACAGCTGAGAAACGTTTCTTTGGACAGGGACGTAAATGTGGAAATGATGGTCCTGGGAACCACCATGCAAGGCCCTACTAGTGCTTGTGAGAGCTTGGCCCAAGTTACCACCAACAAGTAACAACACGTACTTATTTTTAAAGGCTCTACAAACCAATAGCAGCTGTTTCCAAAATGGACATACCAATTTCCTCGGCCCTGTCTTTCCCATATCCCAGCCACCAGCAGACTGTACTTACAAAGGGAATAGGAGGCCACCAGTTAGAAAGTCACAGAAAGGAAGTCTGTTGCTGAAATCTGTTGCAAGAATGCCTTTAGGGAAAGAGAAATCCTGGTCCTGAAAAACAGCTGACAATCCAACACTTACTGCTTCTTCCTAATGCTGGTTTTCACTCTCTTCTGTATACACCTTATCTTTACAGCTTTTTTACTTCCTCCCCCCCCCCCTCCAGTTTCCTTTTCAGCTGAGGGACTGGCTGCTCCATTTCACGCAGCCCACCTCCAGCTCCATTCCTGCCCTGCCGGGGCCAACTGCCTGTAAGCCAGGCTGCAAAGCACGTTAGCTGCTCAGCTCACACCTCACCCTGCCCACCGCAGGCAGGAGTATCACAGCTGCCTCCAACACACAGACTGCAAATCCCCCATCTCTCTTGAACGCTGCCAGCTACCCAAGCCGGTCGGAGCAGGAAGGATGCTATCAGATTGGTTGTGCAGCTACACCTGCTCCTTTCTTTTCATCTTCCTCCTCAAGTTTTGCCTTCTTCCCTGCTCTGGCAGAGGGAGCAGCTCCTCTCTGGCAGCAAGGTGTATCACAGCACCGGCCTGTGGGAGTCGGGGGAACTACAGCAAAAGGTCACGCAAAACCGACACCGAACATCCACCCCGGCACTTGCTTGCACCGATTTTGCACACACACGGCAATAGCTGGCTGTTAAGTATTTACTCGTGCGTGTGTGTGAGTGTACAAGAGGGACGAGACAGAAGGCCCGGCTACGGCTCCTCCTTTATAACTTAATTTGTCCAACCAGGGAAAAACAGTCATACTACGGCATAAGCGAATACATTAAAAAGTGAGGCCAGGGTAGCAAATGGTCTGTTGCATTTGCTCAGCCAGGCAGAAACAAAAGCCAAGCTTGGACTATTTGCTATACACAGCAAATTAGTGTTCAGCAACTGCTTTTTGGGAGGCTGAAGGGGAAAGGTTTTTCTTGATACTTAACTTGTTGAAGTATTGCCAACTCTGCAGAAATAATTTACTCCTGATGGACATAGTACTGCTGTTAGACTGATGAGTTTAACAGCCCACCAGACACAGAGGATAAAGCCCTGAATAAATCACAACAAATGAAAATTCTGTTAGCAGTTTCATAATTTAATGAAAAAGTACTTGTAAAAAGGGGACATCTGAAAAAGACCGAGTCCATCTTGGAAAATTGAATATATATATATATTTATATATATAAAACAAAATGCAAAAACACAAAAAAATTTGACAAATAAGGTTAAGAGGTAATACTTCAAACAGTTAGCCACCGAACACACAATAAAAACTAGCAAATGCACTTTGGGAACAATACTTGAGAACTACATAACCAAGGGCTCCTTCATATTATATATTAAAATCATGTAAAAATTAGCAAAACCATTGCCCAGACTGGAAACAACTGAATTTATAACCCCAGAAGAGCAGAAACACTGAGTTTTGCTGAAGCACCATTTTCCCTCCCTTCTGTCATACACTTCTGGCCACAAAATAATACGAACACTTTGCTGACCTCCCAGATAAGTGTTCCCAATACAAGCTTCATAAGATTTCATGACCAGTGAGAGAGGATTACTAATAAATATTGAAGGAGAACTAAGAGAATCAGAACTGGAATACAAATGAACAGACATTTGTTTACTTATTCTGAATGACCCATGGCTTAGAACACAAAGCATTTCCCGTTAAAATAAAATATGTGGAAACCTAAAATGCTACTGCATATTTACACCAGAAGAAATAATTTTGAAGATACAGCTCTAGAAAGATCAATTACACAAATATACATAAAATCAAGAAGTGAAAAAAAATATTAAAATTAAGATGCATGAAGCAAACAGAGCAGAATTGCCAAGTATACTTTTTTTTTTATTATTATTTTTTCACTACTGAAAAGTCCTCCAGACCCTGCTGACCTGCTAGTCCTGTTGCAACTAGGAAGATTTTGAAGTTTAAAACAAATCTGAAAATGTCATTGCCATTTCCCAAGCTAAAAGCAATAAATTAAAGGTTATGAAGAAACAGGTGATTGTTTGGATTCTGCATAGTCATCTTCACGCTGGGTGGGGAACACTACATAGAAACGACATGTCGTATGACATGCCCTATACAACCTACAGCCCATTTCAGCCAGTGACGTGGGGACAGAGGATGTTGCGTATTTACGAAATGTACAGCATTTCAGAGAAAAACAGTGCAGTTATTTTGCTGATCAACAGAAAACCACCTGGAAAACAAGAACTTTGTTTGCATTCAAACAAAAATCCTGTCATTGAAACAAACCGACAAGGATTCCCTTTCCTTTTTGCTTCTTCAGTACTGGCTGAAATGTAATCACTACTTAACAACTGCTAATTTTAAAGGACATACAAAAAAGTGTTAGTTTGGGAAACAGCAACTGATCCAGAGGTTGACAAGCAGCTTAATAAAATAATAGACTTTCAGCAATTAAAAAAAACCAAACAAAACATACTCCAAATGATGACCAGCTAAAATTTTACAGACCTAGATGCCAGAAGTAAGGGTCCTACACCTGTATTCAGGCAACTAGGGTTGAAAATTTGTGCCTGCATAAAAAGTTCAGACAAAATTATTTCTAATTCAGCTTATTTTAAAAATACCAGGTACAAACACCTCTGGACATGATATCTCAGTTTCAAGAGGAACCTGGCATCACCGGTGATTGCCTAAATGTAAGTGTCAAATAGCATTTTTCTTTGAAGTAGTACATCTACTTTTGTAAACACTATCCACAAAATTAGCCATCTGTACTTGTTAGCTGGGTAAAATATTTACAAGTGCATCCCACAACAAGCAACTATGTACAGAGATTAAAAAAACTGAAGTACTAGAAGTTGTATATTTACAAAATAAGCAAATTATTGTGAAGAGAAACAACCTTCAGCACGAGCAGGGAACGGGGGGCACGTCTAGAGGTCAGCGAGTTTGGCAGCGCCAGTGATGCCTGCTTCCACCCTCCGCAAGGAGCCTGCAAACGCCACTGCAGTTCAAAGCCTCCTGTAGGAGAGGATCGTCACTTAGTAGTCACTTTGGGCCTGATCCAGCAGAACACACTGGCATGTGCCGGGAGATCTGAGCACAAATGTTCCCGGGGGAAACCAGCAGGACTTTTTACATGCTTAACTTCCTAACACATCTACGAGTGCGTTGCTGGATCAAAGCCATACGGCAGGTGCCCTAAGAATGCAGTTTCAGTGTCTCCGCTTGCAGTCTCTTGCAACGCCATAGAGCAATGCAAGAATTTCTTTAATACCTGTCCACCACCACAAGATTGACGTAACATGAACACATTGCCGCGCATGTAAGCTGGCAAGGGGGAAGCAGTTTCCTGAATTTATGCAAAGATTAACCGCTTCGTGCTCTCCCAGATGTTACCCTCTAATAAAACACATCAATTTACACATGACTTTGCAGTAACTGAGTTAACCTTGCGAAGACAGCAAGCCAATTCACAGTTGAACAAAACTACTCCGCTTTCTCTCCCCTCCCCCCATCCCCTACTGCAACTCTTCCTAACACAGGTCCTGGACTGTTTTTCTGGAACCTTTTGATGCTGAGCTTTGCACTGGTACACTGGAATACATAAAGGCTGAATTACCCCGTGGGGGCTTCTAATCACCTTTGTACCGAACTGTGAGAAATCATGTTCTTTTTGTTTCTATTGTGGCAATCTCTTCCAAAGTCCTTACTTGGGCTTTCTCTCTCTGAGCTACTGCGTCTTAACCTCACTTGCTCTTTGTTTTCATCGCTTTCTGCTTCAGAGTCACTCAGCTCTAAGTCAGGACAGTACCCATCGTTGTCCTGGTACGGAGCACCTTCAAGTGTCTGCTTGCTCCACAAGCGATCTTTTGTCGCAAGTCTTCTCGTTGGCTTTTCACAGCATCGGAGATCTTCCGTGGTCCTCACCAGACTGTTGGTAGCCTCTTTAAAGGACCGGCTAAAATGTTCTATGGTGGATTTTCTGAAACCGCTCTGGCTGGCCAAGTGAGCCGTGAGCACGGACTCTTGTTCGTAGGACGTCTGGCTGGAGCTGTCTCTCTGGCTCACATCTCCAGCCCTGCCCATGAGACCGTTGGATTTGGCCGCTAGCCTCGAGTTCTCCTGCTGCACCCGCCCATTCCCAATGGAAGACTGTCCATGCAAAGCAGCCTGGAGTGCTAAGGGCTTCCCGGATGGCTGGCCCCGGTGAAACTCCAGCATCTGTGTGGGGACAGAATCCTTCACCTCACTTCGAGGCTTGCCGATCCCTGCCAGCGACCCGTTACTTCTGCTATCATGCTGATACCTGGCGTAAGATTTTGCTTTAATTTCAAACGATTCCTTTGACATTGGCATGCTCCGTTTGCTGTAAACAGTGCTGTTGTTGTCAGGAGAAAGCGGTCTGTTTCCAGGCTTCAGTGAGTTATTTTTGCAATCTCCTAGTGCCGATTTGGGCATTTTTAACTTCAGGGTGATCCTGGGAGGTGGGTAGAACAGTGTGTTCTCTAGTGCACTTGTCAGGGTATGGCCTACAGGAGGAAGAGATGAGAGGGTAGGAGGAAAAAAAAAAGAAGCTTTTTTAAAAGAGGGTAATAGTTTTGTTATCTGTAACAAGTTTTATAGTCCATTAGAAGGTCATTCAACAGTAAGAAGCATTTACAAACAATTAGCATGAAATTATTTTAGGACATTAGAGAAGTTGGGATAATGAAAACTGTTCCAAATGATCCACCGTTTCAGAATTTAGGTAAGCATTTTAACATTTCCATTAAAAACAACAATGTGCCCTTTTTACAGGGCTTTAAGCCAGTGAATTGAACGAGTTTTGAGATATGACTGAAGTAGTTCCAACAAAGCTAAAAAAAGTTCATATTCAGTATTGGATAAAGAAAAAACAATGCTTCAAACTGAGTTTCAATTTGGACTTAGTTCAACCCTCTGCTTTGTATTATAAAATCCTCTACACTTTAAAAGTCTTTTCAGCCCAATATATTAGTCTTTATGGTATTATACGCATACAGCACCCATTGCAAAGTAGCTATCAAGCTTGTCTAATAAGCATTTAAAAAGCACTTTTATGTGTAAAGATATAAAATGAGTTTAGTAGACATTTCTAATAAAATGCACTTACACAAAACCAAAGTGCTTTATTAGAGTCCTGCTGCTTCCACGAAGTACTAGTATGATCTATAGCAGTTTATAACCCCCACCCTGTCAGTACTAATGAAACCTACCCTTGTTTCAGGGGTAGAGCAAAAAAAGCACAAAGACTTCACTCTAAATTGGTCATTAAAAACATAGCATGTATCTTGAAGGAACAGAGAGATCTTAATTTCACACTAAAGAAACAGCTGACTTCCCGATTAAAAAGCCCCACAACACGTAATTGCACTGTAATGTATACCCTTCCTCTTTCCAAATGTTGTATTCCTTATTACAAAATGGTCGCTATAAAAATTAAGGGCAGAGTGGGTTTTGGTATATCAACATTCCTACCTAGTTACTGTTCATTATTAAAACCCAGAGTACTTAAACTCTTTTTGAAGGAAGAAGAGTAACTGTGGATGGTGAGCTAAGAAATGCCTCTTTGCACTACTCATCAATCATGCAAGGCAACATAAGGACAGCAGCAATTCCTATCAAGTCCCTCTTCCCTTTTGCCTGAAGGAACAAACTACTGACAGCAAGTGAAAAACCTTCTCGGCTCGAGTGCCACAGAGCTTGCTGTGAGGAAACAGCACCATGAACTAGCAGCCTAAGAAAGCAAAATCCTAGAGATCACCACTAGCTCATTTCTGCTATCTGGATGCCGTAGCGATTGATAAGTAATAGGCACATGCCAGAAACAGCCATAAAATAAAGAAATATCCAAGTAAATATTTTAAGGGATTAAAAGAGGTTTGTGCGTGTTGCTACTTTCGTTGACCGTGTACTTGAAGAAAGTTTTTAAAGATTTACAGTGTTAGAAACACTAAGCAGGAACATAAAGAGAACACATTTTTTATTTTAAATACAGACAGAATTTGTAAATATTGTACATTTATATTGTTACCTGCAGCAATTTCCTGATTAATGAGCTGGACTTGCAAATTGAAGACCTGTTCATGTACTTTACTGTGAGATAACTTCAGTTTCTCTCTCCTGCTTACCATGTAGCAGAGATTTCTTACCTATGGAGGAACAGCAGGAGACTTAATAAGCAATAAGAAAGTAAATCCTGAAATAGTTTAAAAAGTGCATCAAAACCAGAATTAAACAACATTATGTGCAAAATCCCTTGGCAATGTTCTTGTGAATATTACTAAACACATGTAACTATGAATTTAAAAAAATCCTGGATTTTTTTTTTAATTGCCAATCTTGTGAATGCCTTGACTAGACTCTGCTGTATATTTTCGTCTAAGAAGAGTGAATAACCAAAAAATTCCAGTCAAAAGTAATTTCTAAGACTTGCTCGTCTGTAAGCCTGCTTCCACTGTGTACAATGCCAAGGATGCTACTACTGCAGGCAATACGGGATTCTCCCAGAACTTCCCTGCAAAGTGTTTCATAGAATAATTTTTAACAGCTAAACTATGTTTCCCCTAAAATTATTGCAACATTTTGAAATAAAACTTTTTACAAAGCTACCCAAGAGAGGCAGCCTGTTTAGACTAAAACTAACATGCATATCACCTCTAAAAGAACACTATGGCTTCCTGTGCAATGTACACATTTTGGCTGACTCCATGGCATTGACTCTCATGAGGTTCAACAAGGTGAAATACAAGGTCCTACCATGGGTCGGGGCAGTCCCCAGTATCAGTACTGGCTGGGGGATGAAGGGATTGAGAGCAGCCCTGTGGAGAAGGACTTGGGGGTACTGGTGGGTGAGAAACTGGACATGAGCAGGCAACGTGTGCTCACAGCCCAGAAAGCCAACCACATCCAGGGGTGCATCAAAAGCAGTGTGGCCAACAGACAGAGGGAGGCAATTCTGGGCCCCTACTATGCTCTGGTTAGACCCTCCCTGGAGTACTGCATCCAGCTCTGGGGGCCTCAGCACCAGACAGACACGGACACGTTCGAATGGGTCCAGAGCAGGGACTCAAACATGGTCAGAGTGCTGGAAACCCTCTCCTCTGAAGAAAGGCTGAGAGTTAGGATTGTTAAGCCTGGAGAAGAGAAGGTTCTGGGGAGACCTCATTGTGGTGTTTCATTATATGAAAGGGGATTATAAGAAAGACAGAGACAGACCAGGGCCTGTAGTGACAGGACAAGGGGCAATGGTTTTAAACTTAAGGAGGGTAGGTTTAGATTGGACCCGAGGAAAACATTTTTTACAGTGAGGGTGGTGAGAGACTGGAACAGGCTGCCCAGAGAAGCTGTAGATGCCCATCCCTGGAAGAGTTCAAGGTGAGGTTGGACAGAGCTTCGAGCAACCTGATCTAGTAGTGAAAGACGTCCCTGTCCATGTCTTTAAAGGTCCCTTCCAGCCCAAACCATCCCGTGATTCAGTTCCATATAATTCACTATTAGAGTTGATAGCAAAATTTCTACCTCATGTAATGAGAACAGGAAGAGGAACTGAAAGTTCTTGATAAACACTTCAAAGAGCTTTCAGAACACAAAACCAGCATAGGGGCTGGTTGAAAGATATTTGCTGAACATAATTCACTCCACACTCTACCATGTCTGTTCAGAACTGGAACCTCTCTCCCCAGAAAAGAAATTCAAAGATTCCCAAATCTATATTCATCCCAAGATATAACAGTAGAAAGTCTTCGGGCACAAGAAGTTCAGAAACTTTGAGAGAAAATGTTTTAAACTATGAATTACCTCCTCTCAGAATAAGTACATAAATTTCAACAAAATTTCATGCAAACCAACCACCTTGTCAAAAATCTCAAAATAGTTTCCTGAAAGAAAAAAAACATCCCAAAATTCAAACCCTACATTTGAAGCATGTTATGAGTGATTTTGTTTTTCATTTTTAATACGGATCTATATCCAAAGTAGTCCTGAAAAGGGGATCCAAGATGGATTATGACTAGATTCAAGACAACAGTTACACTGACAAGTGGAGATCTTGGCTCCAACACTTATCTCCCTGTATTTCCATGTCCTTCTCCCTCCGCTACCGTTTTCCCTTTTCATACAACACTACTTTCTCTCTTCTGCTTTTCCTTCCCCATTCCTCTGCAATGTCTCTGAAACACATTTAGCACATCCACTTTACTTTTTTTTACATTCGCTATCTATCTCTAAACACTTGAAAACTGCAGGCAATCACTAGCCAACAGGCCAATTTAACGGGCAAAGCCTGGCTTCCTCCCTCATCAGCTGCCAAAAGGCAGCACCCTGTATGCCTTCCTAATAAATTCCTGCTCTGAATTTTGCTGATGGATTCCGTATTTTCAAAATAGCAGCTAGCTGGCAATCTGATAAGAGCTGATAAAATGGTAATTTCCTTTTCCTCCTTCTCAGTAAAGCCACACAAGTAGTGGTAGACTCAGTGAGTTCTTTTCAGACCGCTAACCAACCGTAGCACCTAAGGCAGCTACGTGCAGTGAAAGCATCTAGGTCAAGACAGTGATGAGTGATTCAGCCTGCCCACTACCTGGGACTAGCTGACACCAGCAAAGAAGAGAGGTGAGTAATACTCCTGAATCAGATGCCATGGGAAGTGGTAGGAGTACAGGCCAGCATTAGGGTTCTCTGTGTGTGGAGCCAAAGCGTCACTGTGGAAGTTAACCATCTGGGTCTCCACCTACTTGTCTTCAAACCATGAGGGTAAGAAGCTCTGCTTTAATGCATTTTTAAGATTCTCCAAAAGCTTAATGCATACCCAACCAAAGAATACTTACTGCTTTACCCAAATCCAGAATTGGCTATTTACCATTCTATTATAAACATTACAAAATGCCTTTTTAATTACAAATCAAGAGTCCCTCCATACCAAGACAGAAGGTGGAAGGATAAGAATTTGTTAAGCCTGTCCCATTCCTTTGCTGTTTGCACTTTTGTTTAATAAAAGTCATATTTTTTGGTATTGAATCTGTATCACTAGCAAGTACTACAGCTGGGTCAAAGTAATTTACTCAATTTTTTTTAAACATTTACTCAGTTGAAGTTGAAATCAAAGAGTCAATTAGGAAATGTGTCCACTGTGTATAGAAACATGCATCTTAAAATACGTAAGGAATAACCTGTAAGCAAGTCAGGAAGCACTTCTTTCACACTGGATCTCTCACTGGACTGAGAAGGGAACAGGCAGTGCAGCATATCAAAAGCCTGGAGTTGAAGGCCTTACTTTTTTTTTTTTTAAATATTATTTTAAAAATCACTTCCCTGTGCTTCCCACATTCCCACTTCTGTTCGTCAACAAAGAAAAACTTTTACCAGTTAAATTCTTACCCTCTCTAGGTCCTGCCTCAAATGCATGAACATCCTCATGCGAGTATGAATACTATCTTCTTTTGGCTGCACCAAGCCATTTTCTTCATCCTCCTTGGGAGGAAACAACGGTTTGTTAAAGTTACTTTTTCGCTTTAATTTCCAGTAATTGTAGATGAAGTCTACAGCAAGTTTAGGAAGGCCAAGTTCTGCTGCAACATCCTCCACTTTAACTAGTGAGTAAAACTCCTCTTCCAGCTCTCGGAGTTTTTGGGCTCGCAAACTGGTTTTCTCGCTCTCCGTTTGCTTCTGGTCTGATACACTCTTGGGGTGCTCATCAACATCAGGCAGAGCATTCTGTTTGTTCTTGCTGTGCTTTAGACAATACGACTTGAACTTAACCTCATCCCCATCATCCAGGATAGTCTTCATCTCTAAACTATGCTCAAAGGCACAGGTGACATGAAAGGCAGTGATGCAGCTTTTCACGGAGCACTACAGACGAAATAAAACAAAAAACCTCAATCACTAACAGCAGCAACAAAGCAGAAAAAAAGGACTGAATCATTTTAATTATATGAAAGTCTATCCCTACAAAAATCTGTTTCCTAAGCACTCTTAAAAATAGCCGTTGATCTCTTGAAGCCGGTGGTACCTGATTTAGTACTTTGTTTGTGAACAGTGTTCAACAGAAGGACATTTCTATCCATCTCTGGCCCACACAGTAGCAGTCCTTATACATCTCAGCCTTATTCAAAAGAAGGCAACTCAGACTAACTCCTAAATCTCTGTGCTAGTGAACTAATTTGATAGTAAACAGGTGTAAAGAAGTAGGCATCTACCCAATGGTCACCTGCATTGTGAAGCATCTCTGAACACAGGAAGAGCAAAATTCAGAACTGAAACTGCCCTTCTCACATAGGCTCACCACAGGACAAGTACATACCTGAATGCAAGCACCAGTTTTCAGTTTGCATAAACTACATACTAGAGCCCATCGACTTGGTGGAATGTGAGACACCTTTGTGATCGGCTCCATCCTTTCTGGGCAAGCAATACTGACCTGTAAACAAAAAAACAGCATTGAAAGCAGTTATCAAGGCAATAAAAACAAGCTCTCCATTAATATCAGAAGAGGAAATACGACCACACGTTCATCTCACTGTGAGAGTTCCATGTGCTTATACTTCTCAGCAAGGGACCCTAAAAGATCCCACATGAAAACAATGGTGTGGAATACTACTAGTTTAACCTGGTGGCTAAAAAGTTGCAATTCTTCAAAACATCTGAGGCATTTACAACATGCCTTGTTACGAACAAGTTGAGAGACTACAGTAAGTGATGCTTATTTCAGTTCCATTCTGGGGTTTGTGTTTTTTTCTGATTGCTGTTTTTCCCTCTGCTGCTTTCACAGGTCTAACTTAAAAAGTACCAATTTACAAGCTACTTGGACCAAACCAGGAACACATACTTACCCAGAAAGTTACTTCTTTAAGATCCACAGATCTGCTACAACAGCTACTTCTGCCAGCTCACCATTCGGGACAGAACCAGATCTATCAGTCAGCAGCCAGGGAAAGCCTCACTTCCAAGCTCTGCCTCTCCACCGAGTGCTCCCAATGCAAGATGTGATTCTAATACACTTTCCTAACTACAGATTGTATCGAGTATAATTTGAGAAAGAATACAACAAACTTCTCTTACTGCAAAGCATGGTATATTCTCTTGTGCCAGTTTTCACATACTTAGTCTGGATGATCCATTTGTCTCTGGTAGACCAGATTATGGATATTAATACTAAAAGAAAGAAAAAAATTCACATAAGCGCAGGATACCTTTTCCTATTCTTTGTTATACTAACATCCACATATCCATTGTGATAGAAATTTCTCAGCTGCCTGTTGTCCATACTCAGAAACAAGGACTGTCCTCCAAAATTTGGACACCAAAACAGACATAAATTAACTCCATAGGCTTCCCTGAGATACTCCTGACAGACAAATTTTATCCAAGGGCAGAAACAAAAAGCTGGCCAGCTCTGAATGACCAACATGCAGAACTGGGCCAGTATGAGAATGGCACATAGCAGAAGATTTCAGTGAGATAAGTGCTCTGTCCCAAGAACGCCAGTCTCCAAAAGCTTGGATTTTGATGCTTACAGAGCACTTTTGGAATTTAGCAGTTGTGTGCTTTGGAGGTCTACCTGCCTGAAGCAGAAATACAATGCTGATTCTCACTAGGAAGAACTCCACACTTTCTATGAACAATCCACCTGTACAGAGCAGACCTGTATTTCCAATGCTGGGATAGAGGCCTACTTCTCAGAAGGGTCAGATCTAAGAATTCAAAGAAAGGAGGTTCCTAGGTCATGCTCTGTGGCACTGTGAGGCCAGAATAAAGCTGATTGCTTAAGAAAGCATTAAGGCTGAGATTTGAACAGCAATTTTTTTTTCCTAGAAAACTTTAAGAGCATTATGCTACAGTAATTTTCATAGATTAACTCCATAATAAGACTCTCCTAGGGAAATCCAGGTTATATGAATTAGTTTAACATGTAATAATTAAACCACTGACTTTACAAGAGCCAGTAGTCCAAGCTGAATTTCCTAGCTTCCCTTTGGGAGTACATCAACAATCACTTGGTGCAAGTGTTCATTTTAAAATCTTCTTAATCTCCGAGGAGGGAAGGCTTTGCTTCAGCAGACCTCCTCTGTAAAGCAGACTTATCCAAAGATACCAGTGCTAAGTTAATCAAGTCTGAGAGTCATAGTTGCTATGCTCAGGCTGACTAATTTTGCTACTCTCTCCTTATCATTGCTCTAAGGATCACTTTAAGTAGGTGGAAAAGATAGCTTTGCAAAAGTTGATCAACAGTTCATGAATGACATAAATTGACTGAATTAAGAGTTGTATTTGTTACAGTACTTCACCCTCTGATCCCCCAAACTGCAGTCCACATCTTGCGGAATATACTGAGGTCAACCTGCTGCATGCCATTTCCAGAAGTCCTCATTAGGAAGATCATGTGATGCTTCAGAGAGGGTCCAGGTTTTACCAGACAAGAAGGAGAATAGGCAGACAATATGCGATGCCCTCATCAGGTAGAGATGACCAATAATTTAATCCATTGTGGCCTTCCTATAAATTGATGGGAAAGCGACAAAGCTGTCCTTGAAATTCTTGAATGGTTCCACAAAATCACGTCCAGCACTCTTAAACATCATCAAATATAGCTTTTTTCCTTCCAAAACGAAAGAGCCTTTCATCAACCTAACTTGACCTTGCTCATAACACAGCTGGTTACAAATCACACAGGTATTTCTGAAACAATATTGTACAAAGATTGACCACAATTCTCATCCCATTTACCACTACACTAAGAGGCAAGACTTCCTCTGGGAATTAAGGGATTGTAGCAACTTGTCAGGTTGTCTATATTCCTCTCAAAAAGATGCAAGAATCTTTGGTGAATTTTTTTGGAGACTGAGTAACACCAGCTTTCCACTGTGCCTCCCAGCAGGAGCTGGGAATTGACATAGATCTTCTCCTTGTCCCTCTCTGTCCCTTTTAATGCTCTCCCTGCTCCTTCCCCAGAGGGAACTCATAAAGGTCAGGAAACATTTATGTTGGAAACACTGTCTATTCAGCTTGTAATGCTGCCTGTTTATATTACGCCACTTGTAAAAGCACAAAGAGGCGCTTACAGAGTCAGGTGTGATTTATTTATACTGGCCTCACGCCACCTGCATGTTTCTGATATTCAAAGAGAGGAGTCAAGGCAAAGTCTGTTTGAACTTCACTGCTCACAAGGGATCCAGAGAGTGGAGAGGCCAACCTTTTCATTCCCAAAACCTCCCACCCCACGGCAGAAATGATCCATCTGCTATAACATGTGGCTGTTTTCTCTGTTATTTCTTCACCTTGTATCAGGTTACATTTTGACTGCTGTACTCTGAAGAACCAGTTTTAAGAGTGGGATAGAGTGAAGAATAGGCTGTTGAAGCATCTTCTCTGTGACTGTTACACACATGAGCTGCCATCTTGATTGTCACCCTGCTGTCCTCTGCGCCCCTGCTAACCAGACAGCCGCAGCTGCAGGAGTGCACAATGATCTGCATCAGTGGCTGGGAAGGGCAGCCCAGTGGCTGGAGCACAGCCACTCACAACGGCAGCTAAGGGTAGTCAGTTTGATACCCTTCCAGCTGTAGCAATGAAAAATAACTTTCTGCTTCAGCTAACACCACATTGATTGAGGGAAGACATAACTGTAATGGGTTATCTAAGGCAGAGAGGGACCTTGAATTTCAAAACACCTGGTCCAAGTTTTCTGGTCTCAATGTTTTCTTTATTTAATTATTTTTTTAACAGAACTCCTTCTAAGAAAACATGAAATAGACTATGCATTTACACTAAAAGACAATAAAGGCAGAAGATATAAACCAATGAGTACACTGTGGAAAGTAAAACCTGTCAAACGTCCCAATCAGTCAAGAGAGGGTCAAGAAAGCCTTGACAGCATAAGATCACAAGGGAGGGAAGAAAAAACATTTTAAGACGGTGCTGAATGAGTTAATGAAGGAAAACACCTGGTGCAATTGCCTGCAACAATGCTAGCCTAGAAGTGGTGACCGAACAAGTCCCTCTGAACCTTTTATCACAAGGCACAGACATGTTTATGGCCCATTCCTCTCTTCATTCTGCCTTGCTCCATTTTGTTGGTTCCACAAGAGGAAACGGCAGTACACTTTGTAATTAATCTGTTTCTTTTTGGGGACTTCCAGCACTACTATCTTGGGGAGAAGAATAATAGGTATATAAGAATACGCTTTCCCCCCTAAAATTTCCATCCTCAGGTCTTGAGACTCTGCGTCTTTCTTGTCCCAATAGCACATAAGGCCATAGTGACCCTCCAGCCAGGAGCTGACCTGCCATTTTAGCACAGATTCCCAAAGGTTTCTTTGGCCTCTCTGGCAACTAGGCTGTTTTACAATGCAGGAGGCAGAGAGAAAATGGATCCAAGAGGCATTTCCCACCCCTACTGGCAGGTGCGACCTCCTCAGTATGCCTGACACACTTGGCATTGGTGTGGAGGAGACACGGTGCCCAAGGCCTGGAGAGACTTTCAGCCATCAAATGGGCTGTAGGAGCAGACAGATCCAAGGTCTCCCACCTGGGTGCTCCCCTGGCAGCTTCTCCCCCTCAGCTGGAGGGAGGTGGGCAGGCAGGAAGGCAACGTGTGTGTGCTCCATGCCCTGCTGCTGCCCACTTCCCAAACTTGCCACTTCCTTTTTTGCTAGAAAGAGAATCAAGGCAACCACATGCAGAAAGGACCTCTTAGGAAAACCAATCTGCTCAGAGCCAGGAGAGCTTCCAGTCAAGACACTCTGTAAGTACAGGAGAAATCGGGAGTTTTGGGTGTTTGTTTGTTTTTTAATTTTAAAATAAATATTTTGGTTTTCTCTCAACTCCTCTCTCCTTAAAGGTAGAAGAAACTGGGAAGTACAGGCAGCCCTTGAAAGGAAAAGTGCAACTGCAAAGATAAAAGACATCTCCTTGAAAAGCAGATATATGCCTGAGACAGAGCTAGGAATTACACACTGCATCTAGCTGCTACGTTAAAAAATTACTCAATCTTAACATCTCCCTCAAAGTTTTGCAAATGTGAGGCCTGGCTGCACTTAGGAGCAGAAGGTTCAAAAAATAAGGCATCCACCTCCCTTGATGTCACAGTGCTGACAGGTCAGGCTACTGCCTTGCCTTAAACTACCCACTGTAATGGATTTGTGTATCTTAACAGAAAGCAAACAGAAATATTCCAAGTATAAAATGAAACACAAACCCTACCTATACATGAGTTAACATTCCAGTTTACAGAATTATACTGTGATGCTAAACTTGATTCAAATGGAGAAAAAGAGTAAAGCTTCATTATGAAACTCTCCATATACACACGCAGGTGTACCAAAAAAGCCTCTACTTATAAGGCATAACAAAGAAGATAAAAAGCCTCATCTCCCCACTGCTCAGAAAAAGTTTAGTTAATAAAAACCCTAACTACGAGTCTTAGAATCCATCCTATACAAATATGCCATGTTTTGTCTTTTTTTTTTTTAAAAAAAAAAAGGAAAGAAAAAGACAGTGAATGTATTCATATAAATTATAGACCTAACTGAGCACACAGATTCTTCAGAAAGTAAGAGAGACTATGAAGCTGCATAACTGGTGTAAGCTAGTGTTCACTGTACCCTTTCTAGCAGGTCACTCAGATACCATAATGGCACCAAGAAGTGACTGCTGAGTAAATGGAGAGGACAAAGTGATTAATTAATGGAACATAAGCTGGACTCTCTCCCAGCCTTCACAGACTGTGCAGACTCATCAGAATAAAGCCCGGTATTAAGCCAGACAGACACCTTAAATCATGAGAACATAAAAAGGCAGAGGAGGGAATAAGGAAGGGGAGCACAGAGAGGAGTTTATGATACAAAAGAAAGAGGCAGAAATTAGGTTTTACCTCTGGAATCCAGAGAGCACAGCTCACATGTGCCCACTTGGTCCCTGTCCTGGTAGCTTTCATGGCACCTCCTCTTTTGGGACACAGGAGGCACTGAGGATGTATTCCCAGGACACAGGTGCGACACAGCCAGCTCCCTTCGGGTACTTTTAAGATTCCATAGCACGCCTTGGAAGAAAGAGGTATTGAAATCATTGTGCTGAAACATTTCACACATAAGCATTAATATTCATCCAGAGCAAAGCTTTCAAATAGTAAAGGCACAGTTTGGCCTTCATTTAATACTTCTCTGATTTCTTAAACTTAAAATGAGTCAAGTGATTAAAGAGATAAACAGCTTCTAAAGCAGTCTTTTTATGTTGGTTCCTTTTTAAAATATGTGCTGATATTATTTGTTTGTAGTGTAAAACACACCCACTGTGACTGCACAACACCACTGGTGTTAACCTCTGACTTTGCTTTTAGTGACTTTTAAATTTTTGAAATAAACCCAGAGATGTTTCTTTAAATTTGCTTCTGTATCTAATACTTTTTAAAATCACAATTACATACTGCTAATAACTTTACAGTCTAACATAATTCTATTTAGATGTGAAGGGATGTTAGCTGTTTGACTGAAGACCGTTTCCTGCAACATTAAACCACCTTTGTGGTTACAATTCTGTGAATTGTTTGTTACGTAAAAAAAAATATTTATATAACATTGCAACAAAAACTACAGTATATACTGAAATCATCAGGTGCTGGGGTTTATGCCTATTTCCTGAGTACTGCATTTAACCCCTTCAAAAATGAGAAATTTCTTAAGTTTTGCTAGGTCTGAGAATTAAAAGCAAAAGGAAAAAAGAAAAAAATAATCTGCTTTCTGATTCAAATTTCTAGCAGTTTTTAATGGTTAACTACACATGTATCTAGATACATCCTGCTGTATGGGCATACACACATATTAAGCTAAGTGTATCTGAAAACATGGGCTGCCACCAAGGTGTAATTCCACTCAGCTGCTCCAAATAAAAGGTTTATCAGAAGGGTGGCTTTCAGAGGAAATCCCACCATTCCTAACACTGTCTCTGGGATCAATAACATTGAAAGACTCAACAGAACACGATCATTAGATGTAACCACTCTTCCAGATTCAAATCTAGTATAAAATCCACACACTTGCCTTCCCAGCCTTCTGTTTGTAAGATCTCAGTATTTAATATGAAGTGGTAACATAAAACATTGCACATTTATGTCAGGCTTGTAGAGTAGGGGACTTTCCTGAATTAAACTCTGCAAGGCTGACTAACCTAAATGCAATTTTGATATGACAACTGTTGTAAAACCCAACAGGGGGAGCTGTAATCTAAATTTTACAAGTGATTTTTTTCCTCCTATGTGGCACATAGCCACAAGCATTCTGTCTATTACTAAAGCAGAAGTGACATTACACCTAAAATCACACTTAGGGGCTTGGAAATGGACTGAAACTATTTTCTAATTTAATCCAACTAGTAAGTGGAGGAGGCCTAGACTACTAAACCCAATAATTTCACATGTTTGAGCTTGCACAAGAGGACACGGTGAAGGAGGAAATTTCTCACACTCATTTTTCCCCCAATCTCCAAACCGTGTGATGACAAACAGACTTGAAGCTACTTGGTGAACCAGAGCCGAGCCAGATTAAAAATCAAATTGATTGGTTGTTGTTGTTAGGATTAGCTCTAGCCCAGATACGGTCCCCAGTTCATTTTGGGCAGATCCGGCACGGGGAAGGTCAGGAGCAAGGAGGCAGCAGGCCACCAGCTCAGCCTCAGCTGTCAGGAGGCAACCACAAGCCTCCAACTGCAAATGTATCATTACCTTTGAAGAGGCACAAGCAGGGGCTGAAGCAGACAGCCCAGCTGCCAGCCGTATTCCTGTCACTGGCTGCGTTACTGTGGCACTCCAGCTCACGCGGCTGCTTCACATGGTGAATCAGATCAGGAAAACGGCCGGGCTAGAAGCCAGCCCACCGTGAGCAGGGAGATGACAGGTCCTTTTTCAGCCAGATGTTTTCCAAGTATTACTTGCAGTCGTTACAAAAATACATTTAAAAAAACCCACCTTCTTAGTCTCTTCTCAATTTATAGCAAAAACTCCTTCCAGAACAGAACGCACAGAAACCACAGGATTCATATCCCTTTTTTGATTATAAGGATACCTCTGCCTGACTATGTTGAGCTCAGTCAGTGTAAAGTCTTGGCTACATGTGAAACTCATAAACATGAGCAACATTCAGACTGAGAACACCATTACTGCAGGTGCTTATGCCTGCTAAAAAAGATCAGTCTGTTAAAGTGCCTACATGTTGTTTCAGACGGCTAAATTTGGACAGCTCGTGTCTGGCCAATTAACTAGTAAGTCACAGAGGAAAAACCCCAGCTCTGAAACAAATGATCTTTAAATTCTTCACAAATAGGCAAGCCATCATTTCCTGCCCTGTTCATCTACAAAAGCAGGTTTAATAATAGGGGGAAAATTGTTTACAGTCACAGAGGAAGTACTTGCAAGTCCCAAGAACACATTTTGTGTTCCTATTAGACTGCAGATGTCCACATATTTACCATGCTATGCCACTTACTCTACTGTAGCTGTCAGGGTACAGAAATTCAATTTAGTATTACATCACCCTTCCTACCCAGAAAATCACAAAGCCCTCCTATTAACATTTAATACCAGTTCAAAGCCACACTTGCCAAGGTAAACTAAGACCACAGGACAGTGTCAACATTTGTGCAGGCACTAACCTGATGGACACAAATATTACATTTGTCACAAAACACCATGTCATTCCCATCTTCACTGTCAGGGGACCGGCACACATCGCAGATGACGTCTTCATCATATTCAATACCCAATCCTTCTTCAGTCTCAATAGCGTGATTCATGTTCTCATGACAGTGCCGTTCCAGCACTTCAATTGTTTTTTCCATTGTGTTTTCATCCAGGGGCCCGCATCCTGTGACACAGAATAGGGAAGGGGAATTAGAGGACAGTCAGGTGTCTCTGACAGAGTCTGAGATGCAAGAAGAGAAGACAACTTCTAGCAACTAAAGCAGCAGACACAGCGTCTTCTCTCCCATCACACATGGAAAAAATAATAATAATAATAAAAAAAAAAAACCAAAAAAAGAAAACCTTTTTCACTCACTGGCTAGTTGTAGCATTATTCTATAAATACAACTAGAACTAGAATAGAAGTTTAAGTTGTACGTAGAACACTAGACTGCCTGTTCAAGAGAACACTACAGCCTAAAACAGACAGCAGTTGCTGTAACTACTAGCAGCTCTCATATAATCATTCCTCCATCTCCCTGACTTTAAGAAACAATAATGACATCCAAAATCACATACAATGTTCTTCTGAAGACTAACTCCCCAGGAAATAAAACTTACCAAAACACTTTAGATCTTATAAAGATAACAGAAGTTACCACCACCCAGTACTACCCAGTACACTACTTGACTGATCAGCATGACAGTTATGAAAAATGCTTCTTTTGTTTTGTTGTGGGCCTTTAAAAATAAATTAGTAAATAAATATACTGTTGACAATCCATACTATCTGTTCACTTGAACACTACACATGCCATGTATATACACTTACAACTAATCAAACTTAGTGGAAGCAGAACCACTTAAAAAGGATTTGCTGTGACACTGGTCCTCAGCTTGCAGCCTCAAGACATATGCTACAAAAGAAACCCTACAATGTTCACAGCTACAAGAAACCTCCAAACTGCATCCTTTTCAAAATCCTCAGTCAAAAACCATGCTGCTGCCCATAGTTTACTATTTACTCAGACCTTCAAAGGCCTCCAAAGGATATTCATGTAACATTAATGTCAGAGATTAACATTTTAACTGCTTGACTATGCACAAGAACATGGCTATCAATTTTGATTCCTTGTTGCAAACCATAAACAGGGAGATGGAAAAGATAAATGACTGCTGATACAAAGTGCCTTCTGCTATTAAACTGTTCTCTCCCATGCCCAGATATTTTCTCACTCCCTGAATGAACTAAGTTACAGGATCATCCAGGTGTGAAGAGGACCTTCAGAGGGGCTCCAGCCCAGTCCCTGGCTCCAAGCAAAGCCAACAGTGAATCTCCAAGGCAAGACTGTTGCTCAAGTATGTCTAGTCAGATCTTGAAAATCTCCATGAATGGAAATCTGCCCCACAGAAAAGCTAACAGCATCTCTGCATGCCTGGGAAGCTTGTCCTTGCTTCTGCCTCTTACATACATCCTTTAGCACTGGAGCTCAGTTGTGAGCTCTCCTTCACCAAACCAGTTTCCTGACGCATCTACTTGGTCTCCTGGATGTCTGCATGGATCTTTCTTGTGCTTGGAGGAGACTGTTCTTGAAATCCTGCTAGCTCTCTTAATAGCAGTTCCATTCTTTGAAGCTGCCTGCCAGATCCCACCTACCAATTACCCAAATAAGTAGAAACCTGCTCTCCCAAAGCCCACGACCAGAAGGCTACTTCCTTTCCTCGCTACCCTCAGGATCTCAGTCACCACTACTTCCTATTATCACAGCCCTACAGATTTTTCCTTGTTTGTCAACAGCAAATCCAGGTGATGCCAGATATCTCCCTCTCTTGCCCACCTGTCCTTCCTAAAGGACCTGCAATCATCCATGGAAGAATGCCAGCCACCCAGGCTATTCCACCACAACTCAGTTATTCCAGTGATAATTCCAAGATTATTTTCCATAGCTCACTCCCCCTTATGGCCCTCTGTATCCACAACTTGCATGGAAAAAAGAAAGTTTATTTAGCTGATTTTAAACAAGCTAACATGTGTGAAACTTAATTACTTTGTTAAGAACCCAGCATGCAAGCTCCTCAGAACTCCAAATTTGTAGCAACAGTATGTTCGAGTTTAAGAAATGGAAACATCTGCTTTTCCTACATAAAATTTTTAACTTTGGAAGTCCTAAAATTAATTCCACCTGGTGTGGGCTTTTTCTCTCCTGCCTCACTCTGCAAAAGTTGCACATGGTTTTGGATGTGCAGAACTTCTTAGGCACAACAGGTAAAACACAAAACATTAACAGATTGAGCAAGTAATTATTTTAAGCATTTTTACCTCCTGTTTTTCTTAGCATTTCCATTCAATTCTCATTCAGCAATTTTTAAGATATCTCACAGACCAGACTATAACTCAAACAGCAGAAATTAACTGCTGCTTTTAAAATTAGAACATGTTGTGAAATTACCCATTTCTGTAAGCTCTTCATTTAGCTCTTGAAGCCAAAAGATGTCCATGTCATCCAAGTCATAGCGACACACAGATTCTGCCAGTTCCAAAATGTTGATGTAACCCGGTTCTGTAGGCTCTTGGCTGGAACAGTGGATGTATTTCCTGGGTCGCGTATACAGTACTTCTTTCACCTTTTCTGCTACAACCCTAAAGTAAAAAAAGAAATAGAGAGTTACAGCTTTTTAAGACTCATCCTCGCAAGACATGAAATATTTGCTGTAAGTGTGAAGAAATCAGCGTTTCACAGATCTTAAACTCGCCAGCAAGTGTAGCCAGGCTAGGGAGACAGGATTCTGTAAATGTCATTTCTTCACACAAAATGTGCTAAGGTTTGCTACGTATACAGAATCCTTTTTAAAATGTAAGCCTGTGCATATGATTTTCAATTTCACAAATGCTACTAGTGTGATGATGCAAATGTTTTTGAAACTCACAGAAAGTACTATGCACAAAAGCCCCTACAATCTTTGTTCTATATTCTTCTTAAATGATAGAAGGAAATCTTGCCAACTGATTTCTTGAAAATACCAGCTTTTTCATGAAAGCTTAGTTTATTCTACTGCAGCATGTCCATGTGTGTGAAGAAATGCTTGCTCCTCATTTGGGATAAACAAGCTACCCATATTTTGTAAATGACGCTTTATCCATGCTAAAAATGAATATTTTTGTTATGTAAGAACTATTCTGATGCCAAGCAAAAATGTAAAGGGGAAAAAACAGCTAAAAATCAACCAGAAAGCAAGGGAGAAAAATACTGGTGTTCTCAATCTTCCAATTATTTTAAGAGATAAAACTCAGTGTTTGAGTAGTAAACTAGACTATGGGAAAGGAAAGACTGGCCTTAGCTAGATAAAGTCAATCTTTTTCTGAATTCAATACATGAGGCCCTGCATGTGAAAGGAAGACGGGGAGATACTGAATGGAATGGTGCCATGTGTGAGCAGCTCTGCATGCTTTCTGGAGCTAAACCCTCCACAGGACAAGGATAAAAGAAAAGCTGAGGGAAACAAGGCAAGAGAAGTAAGGAATGAGCAGGCAGCAGTCAAGCAGTATCCCACGTAATTCTTATTGGACAATGTGGGTTATCAGTATTAGCACAAACAATGTTCTTCTGCCGTTCTTCTTTCCCCTTCACCTTGCTCATTTTCCCCTCTTGTTCCCTTGTGAGCTTTTCTTTTCTCCAGTCCAGCCAAATCTATAGCAATTTTTTCCTCTAATGTAATACTGCTGGTATGAGATGCAATATATTTATTTTTAATAACTTGGTACTGACAATAGCCCCAGTGGAAATTAAATTATGCTGGCATCAGCACTTTCACTGGACAATTCATTTGTCTTTGTCTCAAAGACCATGTTGGCAATAACATTTCTACATTGAAACATACTCTGTTTCCACCAGGAAGAGCTGCAGGACTACAGTGTTGCGTTTTCCTAGTCTAAGCACAGTGTGAGAGAACAAAAGATTATTTATCTATTTCCTGAAACAGAGATCACTGAACTTCTATAAAGTTAAGCAGCTGTGGTGAGAGAAGGCAGAAAGGGTTAAAGCTTTAGCAACAATAACCAAAATTAAACTATATGAACAAGTGAGTAACTTCATCAGGTATCATTAAATACTGCATGCCTACTGCTCTGTATCATCATGCTTCACAGGGAAGCCTTTCAAGTAACATGTGTAAGATTTGTGTTTATTTTTAATTTATTAAACTCACCATATTCAAATGAGAAAAGTTTTTAACTCATAGCACCATGTGACTCAGGAAGAGATCTCCTTTTCAAAACTTGCAATGTAGATACACTAACAGTGTACAGATAGAACCAGATCTGGACTGAAGTGTGTCCTGGTTTCAGCTGGCATAGAGTTGATTTTCTTCACATAAAAAATATTCACAGAAATGTTTTAAAAATTGGTACTTGTTTGGTTTAAGAACATGCCTGAAGGCTGCTGCATTGGAGATTTATCCGTAATAACACAGGAAAGGTGACTGCATTCAGACAACCTACTTTGAGAGACCACCTTCTCCAAATTGATGTTTCTTGCATGTGACCTGTTTCTGATCGCCATTACCTGAGAGAAGGCTGTGGAATAGTTTCTGGGCTGGCTGGAACCTGAACCCCTTTCTCCCATTCTTGTTTCCACGTGTCCGCAAAGATATAATATTCATCAGGGTTGACATGGTGAGAATCTGGTAGTTTCATGGCACTAATGAGATCCTTGCGGAACACCTGCAAGAAACACCAGGGAAAAGAGTGGCTTGAGAAAGAGTGTTGTGTCAAAGGAAGCAGTAGGTGTTTTTCTTAATTCACACTGAAACAATGCATATACCTTGATAATTTTTTAAAAAGAGTATCATCATATAAACTAGTAAACTTGAGATTACCTACATTATTAACTCTCAGTGTTATCAGGTGCGGTATGACAAGTTTGTGCTAATTCAAAAGCACACTGTTGCCCGAACGCTAATCAGAAGGAAGAAGGCCGTTACAGGTGACCAGGGAGAGAGGAAAGGAGGCCTGGGTCTGATTTAAGACTCCTCACCCTATCACTTTCAAATGACTTATTTTACTTGTCACTCTGTAGGCTTTTACCCCAACTTAGACACAAGGTAGCATATCCTTTTCTTTCGCTCAATTTAGCTACTTTAAACTGTCATATTCATCATGGGCTACGAACAGTTGCCATGGCGAAATTGATGTATAGGCACTTCTTCGTTTATTAAAACCACTTGAAGTTTTACTGGTCAGGATCTCTGGGATCAAAGATGAACAGCTGCCTTTGCTGAAACACAAGACCTGTGTGGCTCTGTGCCTGAACCCCAGCGATGCAGGCACAATCCAGCCTCAGCATCCTTTAGCAAACCTACGCAATGAAACGCGCCATCATGAAACAAAGCAAACTCACGACTGACAGTCCTCCAGCCATAACATTCAACTCTTGGCTCAAGAGGATTTTGTTTTTACAAGCATACAAACACAATTATCAGTCATGTCAAAGCTTACTTAATGTCAATGTCTGTCAAATACAGATGCAAGCAATTTAAATAAAAGGCATCTGCATCTTTTGTAATTTTTTTTTCCTCCGCTGCTACAATGCACCAGTTTAACATTCATAAAAGCAAAAGAGTGACTATGGCTTAGTGTTAGGGAGACATCACAACTAATTAACTGTATTATCATAACGAGAAATCAAATCCTCAAAGGGCAATAAAATGAAACGGAAAATATCCCTGTAATAAAGCTGTGGCAGGTTGAACTCTCTTCTTACTATTTCAGTTTTATAGCCAGAAGAGTGATAAAATATCTCAGAGCCAAATATCTTCATGTACCCTTTTCAATTTGACAGCACCAGACCGGTTATGCTTACTGCAAAAATTCTCAGCTGTTCTTGGAAAACATCAAGTAAACATTATTAAAAAAGGCTCTATGCTAAAAACAGGTATTGAAATAGGCTGCGGGTGACCTGGAACATCGGTGTTACTTCATTATGTCCTACAACCACATCTCACATGGGCTGCCAGGAGAGCAAGCTGACTGAGGGAACTCAACACCCAGACTCAAGGCTCTCTTGCTGCTGCTGTGTTATCTGCTCTGGGTCAGACCAGACTGTTCACTGTTGTCTTCTGTGTAAAACTCCGCAGGTACCTAACCAGCCTGATTAACATCTGAATGACAACAGTGAAAGCATTAAGACTGCAAGCATCCACTTTTTCCCAAGCAGTATGTGAACACACAAAAAAAGTAAAATTATTTGTGCCACTTAAAAGGTATTTTCATTTTCTGTGTTACAGATACAGAACCAGGATTATGAGAAACACTAACATGGGACAATTCCAAAAGGACTCCAGAAGGAAAAAACAATCCAATAAATAAGTAGTGCAATGACTGGTTTAATTATCAGAAAAGATATTCCTTAAAATTTATCTAAGTGTTTTACAAACTACCTTTTAAGCCACTGACGGAATATAGAAGTAGAGTGCCTCATATCAAACCCACTATTTTTTAAGCATTAGATCAAAAATGCTATTAAAGGCATCAGTATTATAACTACATTGCTTAGCAGCAAAGTCATCTTCTGATCATCCATTATGTATGTGAACTGTATCATTGCTATTTTTAGAGCACAAATCCCCTGGATTTTTGTTGTTTTTCTGACTGCTGTACAGTACTGACCACATCATCACCATGCCACAATATTAAGTTTTCTAAAATTTACAGTAGAGCTACCACCGAAGGTCAGAGATTTAACCAATATAAAGGTAACTGCTGAAATCTGAAGGAACCCCAAAACTTGACCAAGAGACCAGTTCCTAAGAACTGCCTATTCATACCTGTGATAATAGTGCAAGTGAGTATTTATTTCCTGCAGATGCTTGGAATCATTGGAATAATCTCTAGTCCTCATCATTCTTTATTTCTTCATGTCTGGCCAAGCAGGGTCTTCCAACAGTAAAATACTCTCAGAGGACAGTGTATGAGAACACTCACTCTGTATTTCCTTTGTTGTGGAAGTAAACCAAAACACCCAGGGGTCCCAAAGAGAGTTTTCTGACAAATCAAGTCAATTTTACCTCAGCAGTCAGCCTCAAGGCTATGAACTAAGCCAACTCAATGAAGAGCAGACACACACCTTCAGGATTTAGATACCCAGCTTTTCCTCATGGTTGTTTCTTTTTGAACACTTGTTTCAAAACCAGTGCAGCTCCTTTACTAACTATCCAACTGGCAACAGCTAGTCCGCTCCACAGCACATACTCTCCTCTTGGCAAGGACCAACTTCACTTCCAGTTACCCCACAAAGTGCAGTGGTCATCCTTCGGTTACCCAAAAGCAGTTCTATTTCTTACCATACATAAAACATAACCCTTCAATTTTATTTTAATATAATCTGTAGTATCACACATCTTGAGAAGACCCATGCCATGTCTAGGCTAATAAAGCATTCTCATTTGGACACATCATTCCTCAAGAGCAGACTCAGCTAGCTCTGCATGTCTTTACCATGATAGAGAAGGGCCTTGCACAGCTGAGCTACAATTGACCACAGCTAGCGGAGCCAGGTCACACACACAAAAATGGGAAATTCCCCAGCACTGTAAGTACTTGCTAAAGTTACTTTGTGACAGTGGGATTTAAAAAAAAAAAAAAAAAAAGAAAAAAGAAAAAGCAGCAATTGAAAGCATGAAAGAAGAGATGAGTTTTAGCCCTGCTTACCATGCAAGACTGCTTGGTCTGAACTTGTCATTTGATTTTGCTACCAGGAATTTTTAGTTTCAGCTGAAAACGGTGCAGTACTTTCAGCTAATGACGTCAATGAAAAATGTGTTTGCTTATGTAGTAATAATAGTCATCATCACTTTGTTGAGAGACTAATAATTATTTTACGCTTTAGAGCTGGGGCTTAAATCTAGAAGAGACCTTGTTCTTTGGTCAAGATTAGCTTTTTGCTCTGCAGTAGAAGTCTGCCTTGTTTTGCTAAGGCAATAAGAACGTCCTAGTCACCTCCTACAGAGATGCACCACAACTCTAAAGCCTTCAAAAGCTAAATTCTACAAAAATTCTCCAGAAATAAGGATGCTCTGCTCCCCCATGGCACTAATGCACCAAGCAACAACAATATCACAGAGCTGTGGAAGGAGAGATATGGTTCATACATTTTATTTGTTTTTCAGACTTACGAGTCTTATTTGGAAATTATGTTAGAAGAGTATGTAAAAAAAAATTAACTTCTTAGAACCTGTTTGTAAATGCTTCATCAAAAGCTGTCTGTGACTTCAACCCAAATTCCTTCTGGAAGCACTCTATGAAAATCCATTACATAATCTTTCTCAAAGGACTCTCCTGTGCTTACTCTGTGAATAAATCAAGCCTGTGAAACAAAGAACACGATTTTGTGTGGAATATTTTTATACACTAAAGATACCAGGGATGATACAAGTAATGCTACAGAGAATTACACTGAAGTATTAACACTGAAGACAGAGAATGGGTCTTGACTATACAACAGCCTTCTACAAACCCTATCTTCATTGAACAAGTCAAACATCAGATCTGCACAGACTGCAGCCACCTTTTGTTCAAGACCACTGCAAACCTACCACATTTAGAAGAGTCAAATACCTTTTCCAATACCCCTCTGCAAGATACTACTGAAGCTGACCGATGCTATTGCTCATTCACCCTATCTTGCCCAAATGCATGTGTGAGGGAAAACAAATAGATTGTGCTACCTCTTAAAATGGAAAGAAAACCAGTATTTCTTCCTGTGACACACTCTGAGCTTTCCAGTACTTTGACCATTTGCTTACAAACCCCCAAAACAAAGGTAAGCCACTTGTCACAGGCACCTAGGCCACCACTGGGAACCACACCTCAAAGGTTGAAGTAAATTATGGGTTAACTGCTGTGTTGTTAAAATCAAAGCAGGATTTCTGCTGGATTGTATGTAATCGCTTCAGTCCTAAGGCTTCCCCTGCTCCCAGCAGAGCCCCAAGTGAGTCAGCAACACACACTGCTCATGCTAGGTGCCCACTGCTTAGGGCCCCCCCAGAAGACCCACTGTGTTAGAAACAGAGCACCATGATTTTTAAAAACACAGGAAGAAATTACTACGTCCTGTCCTGTACTCCCACAAGAGTATACTCTCAGAAATCTTTTACAGAAAACCATGTGGAATGAGGGCCAATACCCTCTCCAACCAGAGAAAGCTAAAACAGCTAGTATTTTCCTGGATTTTTGGTCTCCTTCGCAACCCACCTTGAAGGCCAGCTTTGAAATTCCAGGTGCCAAATGTTCAAACCACAGTGGGCACTTTCTGTAAAGTGTAAAGTAAATTACACCAGGGTTTTTCATCGTGTTTGGGGTCCAGTAGTCTCTTTTTTATTCACCTTTGAAAGGATCTAGTAACTTTTATTCCCACAAGCACCCATAAAGCTTAAAGCTTACTCTGCTATTGTAGCTCTCACGAAGAACACCCTCACCAAAATCTAATACTTCAGAAGCAGCAGTTTACACCTAAAATCACCTTGTAAATAATCAAACAAAAGTCAAATTATAATATGACCAACTACAAGTATAATATAGCCACATAGTATCTAAGCATAGATTAATTATATCTATACAAATACCTTTATATAGATGTTCTACAGTATGTGCAAAAGACTGCCCATTTATGGAGGATGAAGCTCCAAGGACAAAATATGGTGGGCTCATCACAGAAAGGTTGAATTTTTCTCGTTAATACGTTGCAATATGGGCATGCGGTTTCTGAATCAAGGTACTTTATTTTAGAGCACTCTGGAGACTCAAAACAGGGCAGTTTTCTGTTTGGCTGGGGGTTTTGTGCTAGGAAAGTAAATAAAAAGCAACATAATTTTAAAACAGAAATGAAGCTACAGTTCCAGGCATGTATACTGACTGGATTGAAAAACTTAAGATGTTAAAAAAGCTGGGACAGACAGTAATCAAGTGTAGCATTAAATCTGTAGTTCTCAAGCATCCACACAATTTGGACATGCACTGCAGTGAATACTAATGTTTGAACCTCTACTCCCTAAAACTGCTTTTATGAATTATCCAGGACGCAAGTGAATGAAATACTGTACTTTTCTTTTAAATAACCGTGAATTTTCTTAGCCTCCTTTACAAGGATGTATAGGAACAGCCAGGAAATCAGATACTAAATCAACCCCACCTAACATCACATCTCAGACAGCATCTCATGAGCCAGAAGAATGTGCAAGAACACATCAAGTTTCCTTCTGGTTGCTAATCAGATATAAGCTTCGGATTTGGGGATTAATCCTAACAATCAATTTTTAAAATGGTATTAATTTATACAGATATTTAGAAAAATCTGTACTCGTTATCATCTGTCCAATTCCTTTTTTAATCTTGTTTAATACTCAGTCTCAACAACTTCCTGTAGCAGATGAGCTCCTCAGTCTAATTACATGATGCACGGAAAGGATATCCTTTTAATTGCTACAGATTTCCTAACTTTTGGCCTCACTCACCAGCCCCTGCTTCTACCTTTTCTGCCCATTTCTTCCATCACAAAGACAGGCTGGACTGAAGTTCTAGCTCTGCTGTTTCCAGACCACTCATACTTTACTGTTACACCTGCTCATTTACTTCCAAATGGAAAATAGCTCAGCCTTTTCACCCCAGCCTTTTCACAAGCAAGCTCTTCCTTCCAGACCACTCATACTTTACTGTTACACCTGCTCATTTACTTCCAAATGGAAAATAGCTCAGCCTTTTCACCCCAGCCTTTTCACAAGCAAGCTCTTCCATGCCCTTACGCATTTGGGTCACCGCTTGCTAAAGAGTTCAAATAGCCTGAGATGGTATCTCAAAGCAAAAAAAGATCATAAAAATAACCAGCAAGGTTGTACCTCTAACTTACATAAAAGTATTGTAAAATTTTGTTCTTTTAATCAACTAACTGAAGCAGGCTAAAAAGCAGCTCATTGAAATGCATAAGGCACATTTGCCATAGGTCTTGAGAAGCCTGTACAGATGTCCAAGTTAATTCAGAATTTTTTTTAAGGTAAGCATGTGCATAAAGGTAATGGTCTCCTATTCTATTACACACGGTACATGCGAAGCAGTATGATTTAACCACATTGCCCATTCCTTCACAGAATAAACCCAACTACTTTCAAACTGCACAAGAATCCATTTTCTGCCAGGAATCTAGCCTTGCAGGGTGCTCCTCAGGATCAAGACCTATGATTTATGTGGCAGTTAAATGCCTAAAAAAAGTTTCACATACTCAAGTAATGAAAGCAGACCATTTACTTGTAGAAGACAAGCTACACTTCACATGATAACACAGCTGTCGCTATCAGCAATGAGGGATTAAAAACTACTATTGCTACGAGATTCAAACACCTACTTGCAAAGAGAAGTAGAATACTGCCATCTTATATGGGAAGCGTTATAAAAAAGGAAAATGCTAACTTAATTCCTTTACAGTTTCAAGAGGGACAGAAGATTAAAAAAACCCCACAAAACATGTACATGCTTGAGCATCACAAAAGATCTCTCAGGCTTTTTTGTGACTCCACTAGCCTAAAAGAAAAGAAATGGTCAGTCATTCAGGATGGTCCAAGCTAATAAGTTTTCCCTGCGAAAACAATTCCAACTCTCTGCCATCATTTTCTGCTGCAGCTTCCATGGAGACAGGAAACTGCGAAGTACAGGCTTCATGCTAAGCCAGACATCCAAATGCCTCCCACCCTGCTACTCCCACACAGCCTACTGCTTAGGCCTGCGAGCCCCTCCTGTCTACGTTTAAATCCGTAAGGGGCAACACCACAAATGGCATGTGGCCAACAAAATCATACAGGTCTGAAAAACTCATGATTTATACTACTGGTGTGCCTGAAACCTTAACACAATTGACTTATTTGAAGTCAATGCTAAAGCTAACCTAATAGCAGAATTTTTTAAGTCACCGTTTCAGTAGTTTGTGATAAGATCGTAATCCAGAAAGGGAGCACCAAGAGCCACAGTCTTGCTTTTGAAATTATGTAGAGAAACATCACACTCTGCAAATGTACTGTTACAGGCTTGCCTTCTCACCTTCTTCCCCGAGAAGGATAATGGGATAATGTCCTGGTTTCAGCTGGGATGGAGTTTATTATCTTCTTAGGAGCTAGCACAGAGATGTGTTTTGGCTTTGATGTGAGACTTTTCAGTTCCTCAGGCTTGTTAGTGAAGGCTGGAGGGGCACAGGGAACTGGGAGGGGACACAGCCAGGGCAGCTGACCCGAACTAGCCAAAGAGGTGTTCCATACCATGGGATGCCATGCCTGGTATGTATACCTGGGGGGTTGGCCAGGGCGGGCAGATCATTGCTCAGGGACTGGCTGGGCACCAGTCGGCAGGTGGTGAGCAGTTGCACTGTGCACCACGTGTTTCTTTCCTCCTTTCCCTCTGGATTTTATTCTTTCCCTTCCTCTTTTCATTATAACTGTTATTGTCATCATTGTTATTGCTGTTCTTTCATTTTTATTCTATTTCAATTATTAAACTGTTCCTATTTCAACCCTCGAGTTTTACCTTCCTTTCCAGCTCTCCTCCCCATTCATCTGGGGTGAGGGGGGAGTCAGCAAGCGACTGCGTGGTACTCGATTACTAGCTAGGGTTAAAGCACAACAGATAAGCAGAGCCCAGATCCAACCCAGTAATACCCCTTCTGTATTGATGTAAACCCCAGGGGTAAATAAATCAGGCTCTGAGAACAGGCTTTGACATTTGCCCTCTAACACTGCACCCCTTTGCCCTGCAGTAACACCAGATGACCTTACTCCACTGAGGCCATCCCCACACCCACCTCAATTCTGAAGCACCTGGGAAACAATTCAAGGCAGAGCAGTCCAACTGTAGCCACTCGTCATTTTTTATGGGTGGCCACAGAGGACCAAGACCCATACAGACAAGTCCTGTGAAGCAACTGACAGATACGCTAACTTGCTCGTTGGTCACAGTACCAAGACCCAGCTTTTATTTGGAAAGAGAACCCAGGTACTTGGGTTGGCTGGAGATGATTGAGGAAGTGGAAAAAAGCCTATGTATTCATGTGCAATTTAATTGAGAAAGCTGGGCTTACTGGCATAAAAGAAAAATTAATGTATAAAGACCACGAGCAAAAATATTCTCAAACAGCTATTTATAGCTTTGACCTTTTAGATTTTCTGCATCACTAACTCAAGAAACAGCCTGCTGCCTGGCAAGCAGAGGTGAATGAAAGGAGAGCAATGCCGACTTGTTAAAGAGTCCTTGCTAAAGGGATGCTGTCAGCCTGAAATTTTAAATTTCTATCTAACAGATATTAGACAACTATTACTACAAAAACCTTGTGGAATTACAACACGATTTTTGGAAGCGTGTGCAGTGGGGTCTCTTTTCAGTCTTCGCTTTACACTCTTGTCACCACTTGGTGCATAAATAATCAATTTCAATGCTCTGCTGACAACAGCATTTCATGTAATACACTCTCTGGCATATGCTTTCCAAGGGTGAGAAGGAGTGCTTGCTTCTAGCAGAAGGAAAGGAAAAACCGGAGGGACAGCCAAGAGCCTTACATACAAGCAGTAGTAAGCATTACTGCCACCTTTCCTTCCATTCCCCTTCTGTCCTGGTTTCAGCTGGGATGGAGTTAACTTTCTTCTTAGTAGCTAGCACAGTGCTGGGTTTTGGCTTTGATGCAAGAACAATGTTGATAACACACTGATGGTTTTAGTTGTTGCTGGGTAATGTTTATACTAAATCAAGGACTTTTCGGTTTCTCAGACTCTGCCAGCCAGAGGGCTGGAGGGGCACAAGAGACTGGGAGGGGACACAGCCAGGACAGCTGACCTGAACCAGCCAAAGAGATACCCACACCATGGGACGTCATGCTTGGTGTATAAACCTGGCAGGTTAGCTGGGGCAGGGGGGTTGTTGCTCTGGGACTGGCTGGGCATCGGTCAGCGGGTGGTGAGCAGTTGTGCTGTGCACCACTTGTTTTCCTTTCTCCCTTTTCCTTTGGATTTTATCCTTTTCCCCACCTTTCCATTATAATTGTTATAATTATTATTATTGTTGTTGTTCTTACCTTTTTATTCTGTTTAAATTATTAAATTGTTCTTATCTCAACCATTAAGTTTTACATTCCTTTCCGATTCTCTTCCCCACCCCTCTGGGTGGGAGGGAGTGAGCAAGTGGCTGCGTGGTGCTTGGTTGCCAGCTGGGGTTAAACCACAACACTTTTTCCCAGGGGACTTTATTTTTTTGTCAGTTGTTTTAAATATTATACTTGGTACACTCCTGCAGAAGAGGACGTATTCTAAGGTCTGAGATTTCTTTCTTTCTTCCCTACCCCTTCCTTTTTCTTTCTTTCTAGGAGGGTGATCTTAAAGGAAGGATGACAAAAAGATGCCAGTATTACTGTAAGGATGATGCTATGAAACACAGTGTTAATTCCAAGTGTATATTCCGGATTTTGTTCCTCAAAGTTTTATATTTCCAAGTATTAAAGGGCTCAAGATTTTGTCTTGGAACAGGTAGAAAGCAGCAAAGAAGATCTCAAGAAGAAGAACCGAAAATACTGCTCATTTTAATTCCTAGAAATTACCAAACAGAACACTTGCATGCTATATACATGGACCACATCTTCATAATTATTGTTAATAATGTAAACATGCACATAAAGACAGCAAATGCAAAGCAAAGAGTAATATGACAATCCGTAAGAGGAAGAGATACAAGAAAGCTGGATGGTGGGCAGAAAGAAAAAGAATGGATTGGTAAGACACTAGCACTGAAGTGTATTTAAAACAGCAACAAGACTGACAGCATATGTGTTTCAGTTCCCATTTTCCCAGATAGGCTAGTAACAAAGCTAATGCATAGGCAAACTTGAGCAACAATTACAAGACCTTAGTAGCTGCAAGCTGTTTTAAGATTGAAATTCTTATAGAACCGTAATCCTCAGACGAACATTTTAAAGGTAAAAAGCATAGTAGGCTTTTCTTAACCTTTTTGGTGGCTGTAAATAAAACACTGTGTAGCTAGTTCTGGCCAATTTTGCTTTTATTGAAACACTCATGGCAAAATTCTCTTTTAGAAATGCATCAGTGAGTTTTCTTCAATTAACTTGTGATAAAAATTAAGCTTCCAAAGAAAGAACACGTTCTGTAACATTTACCTTGTTCTTACCAAACCAAACTCATCTAGTTAGCAGCATTTAGAAAAGAAGCATGAAGTATGTTTGCCAAACAGCTTTTGCTATATGAGCACAATCTATATAGTTTATGCAATCTCTCACAGTAGTATCTAAGCAGGTAAAAAACTGCTGGTATAGTACACAAAATTGCTTCTGGGACATTACTCACAGCTTTAAATTCTAGAAATGCAAAGTCAGTTTTGTCAGCCTTTCAGTAACCTCGGGCATCAACAGCCATACTACACGCTAAAGGACTCATTCAGAGGGAATGTGATAGCAAGCAAGCGGAATTAGCCACAAGATACATTTCTCCCATTTGCAGTTATTATTTAACTTCAGCCCTTAAGAAAGAAAACATCAGATCTGGAGAAGGCAGCCAACAAATCCTCCCCAAATAGGGCTACCAGTGGAATAGCTGATAGGATGGATTTGATCACTAGATTGTGCATAAATGCCATTATCTCAATTGGTGAAATACAGAACCAGTGACAGTGGCGATAGGTGGAGAGGTCCTAACATCCTAGGGGATGGCAAAGTAAAAAAGCTTTACTGAAGGTAAGAAGCCAAGAGTGACAAACCGGCAGAAGATGAGTAAGCACTATTTATACATACTCTGCCCACTTAAGTGTCCCACTGGTTTATCCTAATGCAGAAAGGAAGTATCTTTCCCAGACACATACACACGAACCACTTCTTTCTGTGGCACACGCTCATATGGTAAGGCCATCCCAGCTTTTCAATTTCAAAATGAGACTAAATTTCAGGGGAAGAAAGATCTACATGTTACTGTCTGCAAATGCCAGAAGTCATTTTGGGACATCAAACACCAGAGCTCCTGTAATACTTGCACACTGGGGAAAACACAGTTTCACAGAGAATTTGACAGGTGACAAAAGGACTCACTGGCACTAGTTCAAAGCTCATGATTTCAAGGCTTAAAAACATAAAAACTATGTAACAAAAAACCTACCAATGACCAATCTTTAACCCTGATTCTTACCTCAGCAGGTTTCTTTTGTTCATTTGCTGGTGTTTTTGACTTGCTCCTGTATTTAGAACAAGAAGAAAAGGAAGTGGAAGGACCTGTTTAAAAAAAAAAAAAAAAAAGGAAAGAAAAAAAAAAGAGAGAGAGAGATAAAAAGGACCATTCTAGCCCATTTCAGTTATTTTAATATTTCAGTAAAACACAAGGCACTCCAGTCTCCTGAATTATCGTAATTTTTGACAAGATGTGGGCAGAAAACTCCTAGGCAGCCTGTAGGCTTGAGTACAGCTCCTCCTGTTCCACTCATTCTTTGTAAAACCACAGCACACTGAGTTTATGGGTACATTCTACTCTGCCCAGTACAAGCATGAGCAAACAGAAACAAGCAGGCAGACCACTTTCCTTCATTTCCTTTCTAACAAAGTGGAAAGAGGAGCAAACTCAAGGACAGAGTTTGCAAGTGCTAAAAAATACCAAACAAAAAAGCAATGATACTAAGGCATGCTGATGAGAGATGCAAAAAAACCCTGTCGTGTGATGTCTAGACATTTCTGGGCAAAATGTTATTTCAGTACAGGGTACGTTGATGACTTACAACGAATATGAGAATTAATCATCATTATGTACAGAATTACTAGATAGCTACAGGTTTACAAGAAACAAAACAAGACCCTGCCATACAGGGTGTGGTTTTTTTGCAGATAAAAAGGGAAGATGCAACCTCAGGCAGATTGTGTGCCAAGGAACATTTACAATGTAACTATTAAATTGTATAACAGACTAAAGTGGAATAGATCACGAACCAGTATAAGATAACATAACAATCAATATACCGGTTATAACTTTACCTTATCTATAACTCTAACATATCAATGCTCAAATAAGCTTGCCACCACCAATAATTTCAAAGTTGAAGCTCTGCACAACAAGAGACAACACAACTCCTTTTAAAAAAAAAATAATTACAAAATAGGACCCTGGACAGCAAAACTTATATGTAATTACAGATTTCTTTTTCCCAACTCTGAAACGGAAAGGCATACGAGTTTCTCTTTGAATTCTACGTAGACTCAAAACTCCTCCCAGGTTTACAGGATCCTTCACCTCCTTTTCCTCCTGTAACAGGATTCAGAATACCAAAGACCACAGAGCGGGGGAAAAAAAAAAAAAAAGGAAAAGAAAAATCAAGCAAGAAACATTTTTTTTTGTAATGATAAGAGGTGAAACAGTTTGCCCTCAAACCACAGAAGGAAACCACAAGGGGGTGATAGACCGAAATAAAACTAGTAGGTATTACTTACTCTCATTGTCTGAACTGTCACTGGTGCTTAGATGCCTGTGGCGTTTCATCCTGACGCATCCTAAAGAGAAAAAAAAAGTTGATGGCAACCATTCTACCAGAAAATCACCTGCTGCTGGCTGACGCCAAGCTCTTTGCACTAGAGGCGAAGCTCCTCTGAAGAGCTTTCAGGCACAGAAATAAACCCAGTTCAGCCACTATGTTTTATTTGTACAAGTAACTATTAGACCACAGTATTATTTATGAAACCGAGCACCCTCAAAACCAGCATGCCTCTGCCGGGCAGAGCTTGCTTTACATTTTGCAGAGAGGAGTGCAACCTGCTAGCTGATTCCCAGCAGGGCGCTCTGCTCTCAGAGGAGACTCAATGTCCCATCTGTTCAGCCAGAGAAAGAGTTGCCATGGTGGCAGTCGCTAGCTGAGAGACGGGTGGAGGCCAGGAAATAAGGTGGATACACAGCAAGGCAAGGATTTAGAAACCCAACTTACCTTAAAAAAGCGGGGTGGGGGTGGGGGGTGCCAAAAAAGCCAAAGGCATCCATTGAAAACAAAAACCAGATTTTAGATAGGGACAATCACAGAAAACGGTGACTGATGCCATTTAATTTAAATCATCTGATCATTCCTTAGTTTCACAAGAAGTGTGGTTTTCAGAAGTTTGAGAAGTGATCATGGGTATTGCTGAGAAATTCTTCCATGGTGTGGCACCAGTTCCATTAAAAATAAAGGTATAGAGCTTTCTGAAATCAATTTTTGAACATGTAACACACACAGAGAACAGGGAAGAAGAAAATTCTGCACCTCAATGTAAGATCAAAATAGTGATCAGCTATATACGCTATGTGCCAACAGGAATACATAAACATTCTCCTAAGTCCTGTCATTCTATAATACTCAATGTTACATTTGTTAAATAAGAACCAATACATTTACAATTAATAATAGTAAATGAAAATCACTCTGATCTTTTTAATGGATTGAATGAGCAAATCGTTAGAGAAAAGAAGTGAAAAACAATTCTGCAAGAATAGACAACTTTTTGGGGGGAGTGGTAGTGGTGTGTGTTTTGTTTTGTTAAAGCAGTAGATAGGATGAAGTAGGTTACAGAAAGCTGAACCTGAAATGCCTGCAGTATTAGAAATGCCAGCTTGGCCACACCTGAAACATAAGCAGCTTCATTTCTTAAGCAAACCCACATACCATTGGGAAAAAAAAAAAAAAAAAAGGCAACAGAGCTGAACAGTCCATCTGATAAACCCTCCACATTAGTTACTGTACAACGGGTCTTGAGATTATCCAAAGACCATAGGATAAACAAGATTTCCAGATAAGACAAGTCTGCCTGAAGGCTTGAAGAGATTGCAATTGAGTTGTTTGCAGCACAAATGTTTAATTTACTGGAAATTTTAAGCAGCCTTTATATTTAAGAGAGTGAGTTTACTGAATCAAAATGCAATGATCACTCAAAGTTTAAAACAATCCTTCTGACCTATCTGTTACAAGAAGACATTGCCCATGCTCACGGAAGTTGAAACAGGAAGCAATGCCTGCAGTTTTTGATACGCAGATACAGAATTTACAAGCCAGGTATTTAACCTGGGGGGAGGACAGACAGACACAGTGGTCAACAGGATGGGACATCAAAAGGTATCATTCGTTATCACTTAAGCAAGCTATAAACTCCAGTTATGTAACAATTACTTTCATATTAATTCACCTTCTTACAGCTCAAGCAACCTTGGGGGAGGCAAGGCAGCCACGCTATATACAAAGACCAGTGTCCAACAGAAGAGCAACATCAAAACCAAAACAGCCAAAACACCACGAGACTTCTCTTCCACCTAGCAACATAAGGTAGCTTGTTCAGGCACTGTTCTGATGAAGAAACTTCCATGAATCTCTTAGGCAAAAGCTGTTCGACAAGCAGAAGGCACTTGGGCCTGAAGGGCTTGTCTTTGTGCATGTTTGGGGGGCACCAGACTTGAAGTTAACTGCTGTGTAGTGAGGGGAGGACTAAAAGACTTTCATCTTGCAAACTCATGAAATTTAAAAGGCATTAACTTTAATCAAGAGCAAATAAAATGGTACTGCCTATTCGAGAGCTTGCACTCCAGCAGCCAAACCCAGCCCCCCAGAGCATACAACCCTCCCTAAAAAGGAGCAGGTTCTGCCCCTGGCAACAGCTTCTCTGCTGGCAGTCTTCAGTTCCAAACAACCCAGGCTTATGGACCACTGGGCATGTTACAGGAGTTTGGGAGATGATGAAAAGATGCATCTAGGTATGCCGAGTAGTATTCCTTGCTTTCATGTCTTAGCAAGAAATGCAAGTGCTTGCTGCTTGCTTTGTTTTTATGTTCAGATGAATTTTTGAGCAGTTGTTAAAAGGTGCTGAAAGCTTATGGCAGGCAATTCTCATCGCTTACAGTCTATATAAACATGCAGCAATAAAACCTTTCCACTCTGTACTAAAGACAGAAGAGCACAACATGAGCATTCAATTAAAGCAGGGTCAAACACGAGGTTGAGAGACACAACTGCAGGAGAGAACACCCAGGAAGCCTGGACTTCTGCCTGGGCGACTAGGAAAGCAGAGAGGAGATGGCTACTTCAAAGTCAGCTTACACAGGAAGGGCAAGCGTAACAAGAACTTCGGAACCAAAGGCACATCTCTGCCAACAACTACTTAGGCAGAAAAAACCCCAAACAAACCAAAACTAAACAAAATTAAAAAGTTGTATTTGAGAACTGGATTTGCAGCAGCTCAGGCAAGAGATTTACACCTCCATCACAGCAGACAGAAACAGAAAAAGCAGTCACTCAGAGTAAAAGCCCCAAACAGTAATAACAGTGGATTCCTGCCTGATTTTTTGCAGTAGTATTAACCACAACAGTGAGTTAGAGCCCACAGAGCTACAACAAATCACAGGTGTGCTGCGTTCAGTAAGACAGGTTATTAAAGTTACCAACATGCTATGAGTTCAATGTATGCCCCCACGTGATGCAGGAGTAACAGCCTCAGCATCATTCGCCAGGACCACCTCTCAAGGGGGTTTCACTTTTGTTTTTAATAGGAGACTCCTTTGCTATGTCCTTGTGTACACTGGGACTGCCACAAAACTTCCAGATCACTTCTACCCCAAAGCAGAAGGCTCATCAGAAAGGCTCACTAAAGGATGTTTCCACTCCCTAGCTATTACAGAGGGAGCCCAAAATAACACCCGTTTTGTGGTAAAGCTCCCATCTCACTCCTTCACCTGCCTTTGCAGGATGTGGAAGAATCAGCAGCTGTTCAGCTCAGAAAAGACAGGAGTTGCAAAGCCAGACCCCACAGTACAGAAACAGATATCAACCTTTCTGAACTTCCGTCCAATTCTCCCAAAGCAGCCCACCAAGCCTTCAGTTTGTCCCTCAGCTTCACACGACAATAACTGGGTGATACGCTCCAGAGCAAGGCTGCAAACAACCCTGTGCCTCAATTCCTGCTTCTTCCATCATTTTAACGTTTTAGCACTTGCAAAGCACTGTGAAGGAGTTAAAAAAATAAATATATGAACACACACACATATATCCCTAAGAGGGCTAAACGTAGAAAGGACAATCTATACATATCAAAAACCCAAATTAAACAAGCATAATCAAAAATCCCACAAAAATGTGTACAGTCTCTCATATATCCTAGCTTTTCCCCTTTTTGAACTTCACCTCTGAGAACTATGATGACAATAAAGCCTAGAATGAAGGACCACAATTAATTTTTTTCAATGTGTGCAAGACAGTCAAAAAGCAAGAAATAAAGTAATGAGATTGACAGTGCCCATTTCCTACTTCAGAGTATCAGTGATAATGAACGGTATGTGACAACACTAGAAGAGAATCAAGTAAACAGTATTATTTTTACACACAAAATGACATATCTAGTAAATTTTTGTAACAGTTAAGAAATACTTTTTTCCACAGAACAGTTCAAAAAGAGATTTAAAATACAGCCTCATATAGACGGTACTTATAAAGAAAAAAAGAGCCATCAGGAACATAATGGAAATGGGACAGTGAGCAGCTAGAACCATCAGCCTCCTTTCACCTCTGTTATCCTCACCCAGGCATTTTGCAAATGTGCATGTTGAACTTTTTGTTTGAATTCTGAGAATTAAGAAAATGCTTAAGTTTTAGCATTTCAACTTTCTAGCAGTTCCAATGTACAAGCTAAGAAAAACAAGGAGTGTAAAGCAACTCAACACTAAAATGTTGCAGAGCAGAAGAGGTATGTAGCCTCATGCCCTCAAAAAGCCCCAAGAAAATCCTTACTTCCCAGTCACTGAGTAATGATTCTCACTACCTTAAAAAGTAAGTAAGTAGGCATGCTTTCTTTGTGGGTTCAAAATGTGCTCAAGCCTTATGGTCAAGCACGGATGACCTTAAAAATTATCATTAAAAATAAGAACATAACATGTCTTGATCTGAAGCTTTTTTTGCCCTCTTTTTTAAAAAAAAAAAATCCACAGAAGGACTAACAGCTGATCAATCACTTGTATGACAACATATACTAATTCCAAAGATGCTCACCTTCAGGGATCTTATAAATGAAAATTAAAATACAGAAACGACACTAAGAAATCACCATGTTGCAAGCAAAAAGATACTCAACTCTCCAGGCAATTATTGCAATGGAACATATCCTGGCATCATTTTTAATATCAATTACCAGAGCAGCTCCTAAAGTTGAACTGTATTCCACACCTGTTGCATTTCTGACTTGACACAACCATAGTTGTGTGCACATCCCTGACCTGCTCACAACAGCTTAAGACAAGAACCACAACGTAAAAAAGGAGGGGGGGGGTGTGTGGAAATTGGCTTCATTCCCTGCTGTCACCTAACTACACAAACGCAGGCCAAGATGCCCTGAACCCTCCAGGTGTTCAACCAAAAATAACCCCAGGAAACACAGTCTCCTCGAAACAGTCTCCTCAGCCACAGGCAGCAGCGTCATGCTGCCAGCACTTCCCTGGCTTCCAACAGGCTGCTGTCTATATTGGGAATTTTGCCCTAGAGCCAAAACCAATGCTGGATCCAACAGATCACTGCACTTTCAAGGAAAGCCAGAAAAAGCCACCCTGCGTTCACCTGGCTGAAATTAAACATAGATCCCAAGGTAAGAGTAATCAAGATACCAGCCAGCATGTGCAAGAATCTGAATAAAAAAGTAACACTGATATTTCCAAAAATCTAGCGGAGATGTTCAGTAATTAATGATTTCTAAATTATGGTTGTTCCCTTTTGCTTATTCACAAATACCTGCACTGCTGAAGTGAAGAAGAAACAGCCACTTGCCTCTACCACCATTCTTTCATCTCTCTGAGGAAAAAAAATCAATGTTGCGCTGACTTAAGAGACTTCCTATTTCTGAAAAGCTAGTTAACATGCATTACTCAAAAAAATCAGTCAAGCAGCATATGTAAACAGCACACAGTTAACAAAATTTCAGAGCTTTATTCAAAGCAAAACTCCATTTCAAATACCTGCAGAAACAGCAGCAACAAACATTTTTCCCGTTTCAGTTTGTGTCCAACTAAACAACTAAATTTACCAAATTAACTATTAAGTCTACCCTATTGTTCTGACACATTTCTCAGCATAGTTCATCAGTAATAAGAGTTAGCAGAAAGAAGGATGAGGTATCTCATGGAGTCTGAATTCACACAGCATATTAGGCAAGACATCAGTGACAAGCGTACAAAATGAATCCTTAGATCCAGCCAAGATTTCTGAACAAAACAGCATCTCTAAGGAGTAGCAGTCCTTCCTTCCTGGCTTCAGTTTGTTGCAGAGAAAGGTTAAACATACCCATACGCTACTCAGTACCTGTTAAGACCTATATACAGAAGAAAAATGCAATCAAGAAATTCAAGGAACTGTAATGCAAATATATCCTAGACCTGTGAGATTTTATTTCTTCATGTTTTAAAATAGACTGACAAAAATGGAATTGGCCACAGCACTAAGGAAACTTTCAAGTGGGACAAAAAATAACCTACTTTCTTAATCTTATTAAAAACTGCTTCTATGTATGAAAACCAAACAACAAGCTACATGCAATCTCAGATTAAAATTCTGTATTTACATTTTTACAATATGGCTTGTCTGGGTGGGGGGGGGGGGGGGAAGGCAAAAAAAAAAGGCAGAGGCAGTAAGTAGAAATTTCCAAGTCTCCAAAATGTGGTTTATGTAACTGTTAAATTTAGATTAGGAAGCAAATTATCTTGAAAGGTCTCCAGGAAATGTAGTACAGTGAAACCATTTAAATAGGTCAAATTTCATAGTCAACTGCCAGGGAAATTACGAAATATGAGTAGAGTTAATACAACCTTTCAAATAACTAGAGAAAGAGAGATCACTTGTGTTTGGGTTTATTATTATTATTTTTTAATATCATATCCAATCTCACAAAAAGGCTATATAAACTGGAAAAAACACCCACTTGGAACTTGCACTGAAAAGGTTTGAAAGGTTAAACAATTCACAGAAAAGGAAGTTCAGCAAAAAAACCTTAAGGTTGTTTCTTTATTTCACTGTAACCAGATTTTTTTTTTTTTAATTAGTAATATACCCCTACTCTACTTAAGAACCCTGTAACAGTGACCACATCTAGCCTATCCTCCCCTCACCCCAAAATAAAACCTTGAATTATTTTCTGTACTGGGCCTACCACAAAATAAAACTTTTCTTGCCACTACTTCATTCTAAGTCTTGGTTAACAAAATAATCTGTAATTCAATAAAGGAGGAATGTGCCAGTTTTTAGAAGCAGCACTACCAGCAACAGCAGATTCCTCTGTCATTAGGTATATAATTTCAGCAGGTAAGGAACAGCATGTTACAGAAATCTGGCTAAGAACATGGGTCTGTATGAAGTGCAAAAGCAACTAGACATAGTCTGGAGCCCTGTTTTCCTTATACATTACCTTTTTATATAAGGCAAGTTGGCAGCTGCCACAAGGATACCGTGAGTTTAAAAATAAGGGCGGGGCGGAGGGGGGGGGGGAAGTCCAAAATATAATCTTCCACAGCATGACTTATCCCCTGAAATAGTTAAATTCTGGACTGAAGATAGCTGATAGATCATAAAACTAGGATGAAGAACCCCCAAATATAATTGCTCCCCTGCATACATTTGTGGATTATAGGCCAAAAGGGAACCCTGACATCCTTTCATGTGCCCTTCTACGATGATGATTCATCATTTGGTCTAGTGCAAAGCACTTAAATGCCCATCATTTTGCTTTGCAAGTACAGAAAGAGGGTAAGTGATACTACTTCACATTTATAACATGCTTTGATGACACAGTAAAACACTGCACACCCCCAAGTACAACTGCCTTTCCTACCTTGAAAACAGAAGTACAACTTTTAATTTCCAGTGCTGCATCCGTGTGTTGACCCACCGCGAGTGCAGGAGGATGGCATGACAGATTTCTACTACTGGCCTTCAGCTAAATCGCTTCATATCAAGCAGCTTGTTAAAAATCAGAAATCCTTCTCAGAAAAGCAAGTCACCAGCAACATGCACAGCGTCACCATTACCTCAACAGAAACTTTCCAAGAGGCTAGAACGAAATTAAATCGCGCTCTCTTCCCTGTGCTTCCTCAACACCCAGCAGTGACTGAGCAGCCCGATTTTTCTCTCTGAAGCAAGCTGCACACGTTGGGCCTGTACACAGAGCAGCCAGGTGGCCAGGCTGACATGGAAATATTTCTGCCCATTAAACGCTGCAGCTTTAGCATTAGCATCCTAAAGACGATAACGATCTGGGCAGAATCAATTTAAAAAAATAAACAACGTCAGACTGTCATTAATTCAAGCAAATACACCAATACGTACATGTTTCTGCTCCTCTCTTGTTTCTGTCCTTGTAATTACTTTCTGCTCCTGAGCACAACACTGTTTTTACACCAGTTGTTTACTAACAGAACTACTGTTTTCTTAAAACAGCAGCAGAGATTTGGACACACACAAAAAAATATTTCCTTCAAAATACCATACTGAGTTTGAACAAAATTGTGCTTTTAAAATAGAATTAAAAAAGCACTTTCCTGAAACCACAACCAGCCCAGTGCTGCTCGGCACTGCTGTGCCCAACCACCTGAGGTACGTCTGCCCAGTGCAGCCTGGTGAACACTCCTCACCCACCTCCCGCCATCACTCCCAGTCAGGGGAAATGCCAAAATGAGCCACGGCCCTCACGAGAGGGAACCATGGCCCTCAGCAGCGTACCATGCTTGGTATTGCTGCCGGCAGGTGGCTGAGGGGGTACAACACCCCACCAGTGCTCCTGTTCTGCCTGCCCCAGCCAGGCCTGCCTCATGGCTGGGGTGCCCTCCCTGAGGGAGCGACAAAGCCCCCAGTGGGATGAAACAAGGAAGAAGTTCCCAGCAGGAAAGCGACAGCGGTGGTAAACACACAGGCAACCTGAGAGGAAGAAGTTCCCAGCAGGAAAGCAACAGCGGTATTAAACACACAGGCAACCTGCAGAGTACCATCATCCCGGCGCCCCCCCCGCGCCCCCCCAAACCGCAGGTCAGTGCTGGAGGCTGAGGTGGCTGCCAGGGCAGGCAGGCCCTCAGGGCACAGAGGAGCACCATGTTGCCAGAGGGAAGCCATCACAGCTCTCGCTTCCTCAGGCCACAGTCACACAAACAAACTACCTCTTGCGTTAGGCTGTGGGAAACTCTACGGTAGCTAATTGATCCCTGAAGGAAACTCCCAGCAGGCAGGGGTTAGCTCACATACAGACCTCTAACCAGGCAAGTGCACCAAGCGTCATGGAGAAGTGCCTGGGGAGTTTGTCTGCACCAAAGAGGCCTCAGCAGGGGCAGTGCAGTTACTGGCTGTTATGTCGTCTGTTTCACAAGACTCTCTCAGAAGAAAACTCATACCTGACATTAACACCGAGACATCTAGTAACCAGGGAGCAAAAGAAGAAAGAAAACCCCACAAGCCCACGTGTACTTACTCAACAAAGATGAAGCTAAGGACAACGTCTGCTTTGATGAAAGACTGCCGTGGAGGTACTGCTACTAAAAATGGACCAGTATCCGGTCATCACACCCAGTGCTAAGATGGGTAAACAAAGAGCTGGCTGCCCAGGAGCTCCCTGTGCCCAGGGGGTTTGACACCCGAAGAGGGCCACATGCACTGCATCTGCAAGGAGACTGCAGTCACAAGCGCGCCAAGAAACAGGAGCAGCATGCACATGCTTCACCAATATGACTGAGCAGAAAAACCTCAGAGAGCATTTAGCTGGGCTTTCTATTTTAAGAACTGGTATGATTCACGTTACCTTGGCTGTAAGTGTTTTGCAGTCTTTACTGTATCTACCCTCACGATAAGCTCATGTTAAGCAAGCACTGAAAGCCCTGACATTTCAGAGCAGTGGCGCAGAGCAGCCATACATCACACAGGGAGCCCCCGGCAAAGCAGGCAGCTGCATCCAGGTCTCCCAAGCACATATCCCACGACCTTGCCACTCGCTGCCCTTCCTGCAGATGCACACATGGAGTCAAACAGAAGAAAAAATCCCTGTGATGCACTATGTCACTAAGTATTGTCCTGCTGTCATACAGTGATGAAATTGCACTGCACCAAGCGGGGGGTGGTATAAAACAAACAACCCCCCCCCCCCCCAAAATCCCCCAACACAGAAGCATCACTACTTAATTGAAAATTAGACAATAATCAGTATTACAGTAGTTCAAGTGAAGCTGCCACTTTGCCCTATCTCGCCTGGTGCTGCCAGCAGTTGCCTGCTTTTATCTTCTCTGCTCTCCAGCTGTACCAACGCATACAATCATGACAAAACACAGGTAAGGACCTCGTATCACAGCTAGGAATGCAGGCAGGAAATACTATCAAAGAACGAAGGATCTAGAAACGCATGTACTACTTGGATTACGAAAAACAACTTTTCTTGATAAGATAGGCAAAATTTCTCATATCCTGCAAGACACTTGCTTAAAATAATCAGTTAATTTGTTGGTACTTGCTAATAAACAAAGTAGGTTTCCCTGTTCTTGTTTTGTGTTTCCTAAATCGTAAATAATAAAAGACTTAACAGCAGCAGCCTGCATTAAATATTTTACCTGTTTTGACTCATTTATTTCTTGCTTGTAATGCTTCGAAGAGGCTAACTGCTTTGCTGCAACATTCTGCATCACTAACAAAACCTGAAGGACTGCAAAAAGCAGAAAACATCAAGTTATGTCTTTATATTCTACTCAAAGGATAAGAAAAAAGCAGAACACAAATATTTTCCTATAGGAAATATTAAACTGATAATTTCTTTCCTCATGTGACAAGAAATGTTTTTCATTTACAAGGTGAAAATAAACCACCTGGATGCTAAAGTTTTCCTCAAGTAAAAAAAGGGTACTGAGGGGACCATTGGATAGGAACAATTAAAGGGAATGTACTGTCACAGCCAGAACTCAAAATAATATTTGGAATATTCCAAATCATTGGTTGCATACTGACATCCCACTATATTTTCTAGCATTTCACACATGACACATTTATATGAGGTTGCACTATTATTTTAGTTCTCCATGTCAAAAATTCAAAACATGAAAATTTTCTAGTCAAGTTGTTAAAGCACTTTTTTAGTTTAAAAAACTTTTTAAAAAGACAAATTTGTCTTAACTAATGAATTTTAATTAATTTTAATGGCTAGTCAATTAATTTAATGTTATGTGCTACAATCTGTAATATACAATACACCAAAGATACTGAGGGGTCTTTTAGTCAGACAGATATAGAGTAGATTTATAAAAACAAATACCACTCCAGATTTCTCTAAATCACCTCCATCCAGGTGCAAGAAGACACTGTGAAAAAGATAGTGTGACCCACTGATGTTTGTCCATGTTTATGTACAGACCAGAGGCAGAAAGAAAAAAATACTATCTTTTCCTGTTACAACACAAGGTGCAGCAATGACAAAATAAATAGCAAACTTGCCCACTGTGGCTGACACCGCCCTAGAAAGGAGAACCAAAGACTGACTGTACTTGGCCAAGGTTTCTAAAATACCACATCTTGTTTGAGGAAGCAATCAAGAAATACATCCTAAAGACCACATAAGGTTCAATTTCTCATCAAACAGCCAACATCCAACTTGAAGTCAAAGTACTTCTATATTTTTTGAATAAGGGGACACACTGATAAGGACTGACCACTAACGCTCCTCTAAACTCCTCTTTCCTCTTCCTTCCCATTGACTAAACAAACAAGATTAAAATGAGTAAGAGTAGACTACCACCCTTTCATTGTTCCTAATGGAAAGCACAGCCTACTCGAGCTAAAGCTAAGTGGATGGAGGTCAGTTTTCTCGGCACAGGAAAAGAGGTGCCAGCTCACAGGGTGGATCACAATCAGCACTGGCACTAAAATAGGTGGGGTCAGAAAATACAGGAAAATATCCTTCCCACCCTATGAGGATAAGGAACTATCACAGCTGACCTTCCAAAGCTGCAAGGGGATGAGATAATGAATCTAACTCCAAAGCAAGTCCCTCTGTCCACTCTCCTCTCCTGTACTGGGAGGAATGGAAATGCCTAGAAACAACGGCAGTAGGAGGTATTTCACCCGGTCTATTCATAGCTAAGAGCCCCCAACATGCTGCAGCTGCTGCATCTGAATCCCATGCTATCAAAACCAGTAATAAAATTTCTGCTGAGAAATAGGGAGAGAAAACAAGGTTACAACTAAAAGTGCAACTATAGAATTGAACGAATCAAACAAAACCACCTTTACAGCACAGTTGCTCCGTGACACAACACGAAACCTGCGCAGTCAGTATGTTTTGTACATGGAATTCCAGTTGGTCAGTGAGGTTTTCAGAAACCTGTAAAGAAGTCTCCTTCTCAACAGTCTCTTACCCTGTGCAGCTGCTATCAGGGGCTCTGCAACTGAAAGAAGGCACAAGCGCTTGGGCCGCAACAGAATAAAGCCACGCAAGTGACTTCTTCCACCATCCACCTCCCCAGCTCCACAACAGCAAAAGTGACCCATTGTTTACACTGAAGCTGTAACCCAGGAGCAGCTCAGGCACGGTCCATCTGCTCCCTCGGACACCCTTGCCAGGGAGGCTGAGCGCTGCTGCCTACCCCAACACCAACTATGGGTACCAGTTAATACAAGCACAGCCATGCCACAGCACCTGCGGGAGGCTTCTGAAAGGTCTGAAGATGAAAACACACACATCAACTGAATGCCTTTAGAGATGGGGTCCTTGGACATTCCCAAATCAGCCTGTAGCAGAAGATATTACAGGAGAACAGCACGGAGAGCAGCACATTGAAGGGCAAAAGGCATTCTTCTGACAAGGCCCAAGCACAACGGTGACAAGTACCAAATCAAGCCTGTCTGGTTTAATTTGCTACACCTGCCGAGCCACATGGAGAAAGCTTTATGAATGAGCAACGCTAGTAGATCACTCATTTGGGCTAAGAGCAAAGGAGTATTTCCTAGCTCCCCTGCACCGCTGAAGAAAAAGCATTTGCAGGACATGAAACTCCAACTACAGCTGTAAGGGAAGCATGCCATGACGTTAGGGTAAGAGTTTAAACAGACTGAGACTACCCAGCTGAGAAAGGAGGATGCAGAATAGGAGAGATCTGCCCTAAGTGGTATAATGAAGCAAACAGGATGAAGAGACTACTCACCAGTTATCATGGCCCAGAAGACATGGGACACAAAGTTACAGAACAAACTTCAAAGAAAAGTCATTAGAAGGAGAAAAAAAGAAGTAATTTTGTGCAAAATTACTTAGAATTTTAATGCTATGGGATGTTGAAGAGGTTGAAAAGTAAACAGATAGGAGAGAATTAAGCGATTGGAGGACAAGGGCTATTAAACACAGTATGTCATATTCAATCTGCTGGAAATCCCAAAGTCAAAATTGTACAAGAAGGAGTCTAGATGAGCTTTATAATGCTTTCTTTCCCTAGGTGTCCACTGTTGACCATTACCAGAGAGAGTACGTGGCCTGAGTAAGGGAGCTCGTTTGGAACCAGATTTACTCATAACAATTCAACATTGTGATGGATTTTATCAGTTCCCAACATGAACTCTGTGGACTACAGATCAGACAGGTTGTCTACAGGGCCATGGTAAATACTGAAATGAATATGTTTACCAGCCAAGATTCTGATTATGATAAACACAACCACCAGAGATTTTGACAGCCAACATATTGTTGCCCTGAAGAGTTTGTTAGTCACTGTTCAATGTAAACAGCTATTTTGGTCAAAATTATGTAAAAGATTAGATCATTCCCAGTGTGTTAGAACTGTTGCTTTTTTTTTTTTTTTTTTTAAAGAGAAATTAAATAAGCACGCTACGCAAATATAGACTACATACACTTTAGGGCACTACCCATTCAGGATTTTCTTTTGGATTCTCTCCTACTCAGCAGAGATTCAATCCCTTTAATAACTAGATTGTCAGCTTCATGGCTGAAGTTTAAGAATCCACTGTACTTCCATTTCCCTCCATTTTTCCAAATCTGGATAACTAGACCAGTGTTCTCATTTGAATTCTTACAGGTTTATTATCTCAAATCTTTCCAAGATACACATCTGAAGTTATTCTGTCTCCTCCCTCACAGGGAAATAACCCAAAGCCTGCAGCCAGCATTGTGCTGCCGCATGCTTGAATTTTGTAAACTAAACTCTTAAAAACATACTTAAACGACTTAGAAAAAAAAAGTAACTGTGCTTAAACTTTCGCCTGTGAAGCCCAAACATGATACCGATCCATTAATTTTATTAGTCAAACCTGTCCGAGGTCGTATTTTCCAAATGCAACAGCAAAGCACATTGCATTATAGCGCTGCTAACAGTACAGAATCAGGTGGGAGGAGAGGCTGATGCTGGTTTTGTGTAGGAAAAAATTGCTAAGCCCTGACCCCATGAAAACAAAGTGATGGTGCAGGAGTAATCAAGGCCAAAGCTCTATCTGAAGAAAATCAATGGGTTATGCACAATAGCAACTACATTCAGATGTTCAGAGCTCAGCTGGATTCTGTAGATCTGCTCTCTAAATTCAGAGTATCTGACACTGAAAGCTAGAAAACACCACCACCTCCTCCTTTTTTTTTTTTATTTAAACAGTCAAAGCAGAAGCAAGCTTTGAACTAGAAGTCTTGAAATTGAGATGACTGCATCCCTTCTCTTTGCCACTCCTTATGATCTTTGGTAGCCAACCAAATGGCTCAGCTTAGCTTCACTTTCCAAATCAGTCCAAAAGTTAAGTAAGTAATAAAACTAGCATCAGGAGAGGGCTTTATAATCACATTAGAGACATGCAACACAGACCAGCTACCTCGGTTCACTGGACAGCTTCAACAAGGCCTCATAATGAGGTACAGGTGTTGGCACTAATTAGGAATACCCAGCTCACTGCTGACATCACCTCTCAAAGCAATGACTGCACTTTAATCCTTTAAGCCACATAAAAGCAGAGAGAGGGCGGACAAAAAAAAAAAAATTTCTCTGAAAACGCCTCTGCAGAGGAGTGAAATATTTTTGCTTACTTAAGGGAAAAAAATAGAACTGTCACAAAACTGCAGGAAGTTTACTGTGAAATATCTGGGTACATAAAAGAATCTAAACCTTGCACATAACTAGAGTTTTTAATTTTAGGAAGGGTATCACCATGTACAGCATGTATTCATCACAACTATAAAATTGATATCCAGCAAAGAAGCACAGAATAAAGAGGAGTAAAAGCAGCACATGTAAATATTGTGGTAAGTTAAAATTATTCCTGTCTATGCCTACCAGCCTTCCAAGCATTATGGAATACATCAAGATAGATTTTAACCAAAATTATTACAAGGGACTTCTGCAGGCTGGAAGTTCATTGTTAACAGCTTCTTTTATAACTTCCTCTCATTTAAAAGACTTTATATTCCTTTAAAATGCACAAAGCTTTCATTTAAAAGGTGATACCTGAATGTTGAAGGTATATAGGTTCAATTTACACACTGTAAACACCAACACACACATTTTTTTTATTTAATTTTTTTTTTCGCATCAGTTCCTCCTTCACTTACATGCCAGGTCATGAGGTAGATGTTTTCGCTTCAGCTGATGACATCACAAGCTCCTAAAAAAATGAAAGGAGTGCTATTTAGGTAGTAGGAGTGACATCAGGCATTTCATGTTTGAGCTACAATTTAATTTTTGGCAAGTAAGTGAAGGGTATATTACATTTTCATTGCTATTTTCCCAAGCAAATGATATATCCATAATATAAAGCCTTAAATTCCACAATTCTCACTTAATATATGGAAAAATGAAATGCATCAGCTATATGTACACATACTACGACATAAATACATTAAGATTAAAAGTAAATTCATCAGAATAATCTCCAAGTCAATTTCACCATCCTCTTAACATGAATGGGAAACAACTTCAACAATACCAACAAAACAAAACTTTAATTAGTATTTTCTCTACCCTGTTTCAGGATTAAAAAAAAAAAGTTCTGGTAGCTGCACATTCATTCAGCTGACTTAAGGGGTTAGTTTCTCCAAATACACTGATGCTTTCTTCCTTCTAGAGGGCCTTACATGAACTGAGCATGCTTATAAATTCATATGAGGGCAAATAAAAAAAAAAAAAAAGTATAGAGGAAAAGCTTCATGTGGCTCCTGCCTTAATTCCTCAAGACATTCCTTTAGACCTCCTCCTGACAATCCTGGATAGCTCAGCTGCCCTGGCAGGGATTCTGCTTACTCGCCCTTTTTAATCTAGTCCTGAGCCTTGAGCAATATTAAGTATGGGAATAGAAGGAATTTTTCCCTCCACCAACTGCCTGCATTCCCCTCCTGCAGGATCATGAACATGTATGTTTTGTGTCCTATTGTAATGGACATGGCAAAAGCATTAAAGTCATTACACCCAACAGATTAGTTGCAGCACTCCTTGGAGACATCAGCAGTTAGACCAGGGTTTCTCCTGGCAGGCAGTCCACCCCATGCCTTTTGAGTATAAAGCTAACAAAAACGGGACCGCTACGAGCTTGGAAACACAGTATTAGAGAGCAGAAATTCAAGTAAAAACCAAGGAACTGATAACTGCATACCCTGCCAGAAGAAGAAAAATAAAAAGGGGGAGAGGGGAACGCAGTGCCTTTCTAACTGAAATAAGGCAGTTTCTGGCCGAAGTGTCAGCACCGTACTGTAACATTTCTGCTCCTCCACCCATCTGCAGTACAAGAAAAGGATACCACCACCCATCCACTGAGGAGTGGCACAGATCCTATTACTTAAGAACTATTGTTGCTCAACTTAGGCTGTGCCATCAAAGGAAAATATTTCCCTACAGCTGGGGGTGGGGGGAGAGAAGGGGAATGCACAATATATTGTAGTTCCTATATGCTGACCTTAAAAAATTGTAAAGTTTTGTCTATGTTGATTTTCTTTGGTTTAAGGTTTTGTCTTTGGGGGTTTTGTGTTTGTGTGTTTTGCAGTATTTTTAGGGGTTGGTGTTTTGTTTTGGGGTTTTTTTTTAATTGTCCCAGTTTCCTCTTCCTCCTTGACAGTGTCTGGCTATACCCCACATTAAGCAATTAATTTTTGAGCAATGCGAAGAGATCTGTAGATCAAAGCAGTACCAGAGCCAAGGTTGCCAAAATATAAATCACGCTACGTGGGTTGGGTTTTTAACTTCAGATAAGCAGATACACTCTGCAGCCACCACCACACACATGGCTTGAAGCAATCCACAGAGTCCATGAGCAGGAGACTAAGTGCACTTGGCATCAGCATCAGTGGGAGCCTCCAGTCTCCACCCAGAGGGACGCAGCTCGTGCACAGCAGAAACACAGTGTGCCAAGCCAACACACAGCAAGTGGGGGTTACCAGAGAGACTTGCTTTAAAGCCAACTGCTGCTCTGCTGCAAAACCCTGGTACTAATGCCGCCTCTGCCCTCCAGCTAAGAAATGCTGAGAGCCTCACCCACAAAATGCACTGGGGGAGTGAGGGCAAGGGAAGAGATAAAGTAAAAAATTAATAAAACGGTTGGATCAATTTTTCAAACAAAACTGTCTTATGAGATGTTTCATTATGGAATAATGCTTTAGTGTCCTGACTGAACCCCTTTAATGTAAGTTTTCCATAGGAACACAAGCAAAGCTCTGGTTGTAGCAGCTCAAATGGCATCTTTAAAATGCAACACAGCCTACAACTTTTAAGTGTGAACAGAACCACAGCTTTTGCCTCCCAGCTGAACCACAAAACCAATATATTTTTGAACTCTTCATTAAAAACACATTTGTTTGCTCAGTTAAATGCCAAGATGAACTCTGAAATACCAAAAGATTCAACTAAAAACCTTTTCTTTCTCTAACCCTTACACTACAGTCATAATCTTCAGTCCCAGCTTTACTTATTTCACAACAATATAAAATATACAAAATAGCATGAAACATGTAGCTGACCCCAAAAATACCACTCCTCTGTTGGTTATTTCTGGGGGGAAATCCAGCCTTAACATATTGATTTGATGTGAATTAATTTAATGTTTCTGAATCAATGAGCAGGGGGCTCTTCACCAGCAGGTAAAAAAACAGAAGAGTGCTCCCCAGCCTGGAAAGGTGCTAACTCCCCAGCCTCCCCATAAGCAACAAGTTCAGGAGCAGAGTAATGAACACACAGAAGATCCTCACCCTCCTCTCCAGACACACTGTACCAACAGACTCTGCATTTCTATCCCTGGGAGCATTTGAAAAAGCAACAGGGCAGCAACAGAAACTGGCACAGAGAAACAGAAAAGCAAAAAACCAAATAAAAATAATGTTGTAGGAACTAAAGGACAACATAGACACAGAAAACAAAACTTAGAAATGCACAGTAGCTTTTCATAAATACTGCCTGGAAACTAAGCGTCGCCAGGGGGAAAAAGCATCAGGAAGATTTATTTCTTAAAATACAACTTTTAACAACAGAAAGCCATTTGGAACAAAGACCTACTTTTGCAGTTATCGCTACTGTTATACAATCATTCCTTCTGTAATTTACCATAGTACCTACCAACAGCCAAGCCTCAAAAAACAAGAATTGTGATGGTTGAAAACACTGTGTCATGCTTCTCTCTCTCCTTAACCATCCTACATGCTGCACTGCCATTTAAAATGAAAAAAGTAGAGAGACAGATGCAGAAAATAAGGATTTGCCAGGGTCCAGGAAAAGAGCACCAAGATAGGACCAAAAGCACAGACTGTGCATTACAGAGGCTCCACAGCCTCTCCAGGTGAGCCCCTTCTACTCTGCACAGCCCTTACTGCCAGAAAGCTTGCCCTGGTGCTTAAACCACACATCTCTGCTGACGTGGCTCAAGTGGTCTCTCCTAGGTCCAGTATTAATTAATATTTGCCTTTTAATGATGTGGGTGGACCTGGCCCTTTACCAGGTCTCTCTCTGCACTGGACCCTGAAAAGGTCATCCCTTTCTTCTTCACACGGTTAACTTCATGTCTGAACACTATGCTTAACTCTTCAGTTTGTATGTTCTAGTCTTTTCTCCAGACTAAATAAAACCCATTTTTTTTCACCCTCTGCTCACAGGCTGCATTTTCTACTTTTCTGATCCTTCTAGTGGCTGCTCTCCATTATCCTTTTAGGGCTGGTGCACAAAACCACTACAAGGTTGTGTTGCCCAAATCTGGGCAAAGCCTTCCAGCTGAACCCTTCCCTACATGGAAAATACTCTTTTCTTGTTACAGAAAAACATCCTTTACTGTCATGTGAGTCACAGGTAATAATTCTATATACAAACTCCAGTGTGTTTGCTTTTGCAACAGCATGACTCCACTGCCTCACGTCCTGGCTGTGAGCAGTTATTGCTGCTGGGTCCACTGCTCCCAGCCTGCAGGTGTGCAGCAAAACCCCCTGCCCCAGAGCTGCTCCTCAGCCCCAGAGCTGCTCCTCAGCCCCAGAGCTGCTCCTCAGCCCCAGAGCTGCTCCTCAGCCCCAGAGCTGCTCCTCAGCCCCAGAGCTGCTCCTCAGCCCCCTGCGCAGCCTCATCCATCCCCTCCTTTCAGACTTCTTCAATCTGTCAAAATAACTTTAAGTTCAAAGCATCTTCTCAAACAGACACACAGCTCCACCCAGCTTTATCTGGTATTTGACGAGCACAGTCCTCATTCCTTCACCCACATTATTAAAAGGCAAATATTAATTAACACTGGACCTAGAAGAGACCACTTAAATCACACCAAATTCACCTGTCTTGTTTGAAACTAACTACTAACTATCCTCCAGTTTTCTAAGCAGCTGCAAACATTCTCGTGACCATTTCACCTAGTCCATGTTTCCTCAGCTTGCTTCTGATAACGTGTTGTCTGATAACTTGCATCATACACTGTGCAATCCCCACCTCACAAATGACTTTCAAGACTGAATTAGAAAACTGGTCTTGTGACACTTTGCATCTCCTTCACAATAAGTAATGCCATAGGTATAACAACTGATTACGTGGGAGAAGTCTTAGAAAATCATTTTATTATTTCCAGTTTTTTAGAGATTGTTTCAGATATCTAACAATTGTAGCCAGTTCCCCAAGGACTCCCAGTAACCTGACACAGATTTCTTATGTAAGGCAGATAAAGACTTCAATATTACCAAGACAGCACGGTAAATAAAGCCAGTAGTTTTTGAGATTATAAATAAATTACAGTATGAAGCAGGAAGGTAATGGCACTCTTCCCCTTACAGTTCTGGAAAAATCATAATAGGAACAAGTATCGAAATACCAGAAGAGTATCCATTGTATTTAACTGAAGAGATACTTCAGGCAATACTTAGCCTATGGGGACTAGAAGTAGAAAAGAAAAAGTTACTAAGCTTTAAGAAAATTCTTCTAAAATCCTTATTAAGTATTTGTGAACAGGGATGGATTTTTGCTTGTAATAAACTGATCTGGTGCTTCTTCTTCACAAGGTTCCAACAGTGCTAACTACAGTGAGTATTCAGCAGCTTCTTGACTTTTATTCTCTCTTCCACATTGGCTTAAGCCAAAAAGGTAATTCAGTATAAATTCACAATCTCATTGTAAAAGTCAAAAAATAGTCCATCTCACCTTAAGGTAGGTCACAGACACAGAAAACTTCTAGCAAAGGCTGCAACTCTCTAGCGCCTTCACTTTCTTTCACCGTCCCAAAAATATTTCATTACACCTTTATGTAGCAACAAGCCTATTCTTAATAATAGTCAGTGACTTAGTAATTCCCAGCAACCAATTAAGATTTGCTGGGAAAATAATTTCCCACAGTGGCTTATCCCATTTTCAGACAAACAATGCAGGAGGATGTCTAGAAGGATAGGTTTCATAAGGCAACTATTAACAAGTAACATCAAGCCATTTTATGAAACGCTCTGAAGTCCTGGGTCCCTAGGCACTTGCATGGTGACCCAACACAGCAGTTATTTAGCGTGTGTGTAGTGCCAGCCATTCTGCAAAACACTCAAAACTTCTTATTTGTTGCTTGCAATTACTTGTTACACAATATGATTAACATACACATGCAAAAAAGCGAGTCGGGGCCTGAAACAGCTGCCCTTACAGAGACTAACATGCACGCAGGATTCAACTTCAACACCTAACCTAAGGTGCACACAAAGTTGTTTATATGCTTCATATACCAGTAGCATATTAACATTAGTGAAACAAAGGCATGAGTCTGTAAGAGATCAGATGCATTGGGATAAATACAAGGGGAAAAAAAAAAGTTTAGGCTTGGCATTAAGGAAACGGTCCTGACAGTCAGAACTGCTGGTCCATGTCCCCAGGGGAAGGATCGGAGGCTGCAGCTCTTAACGTTTAAACAAAGATTGGACAAGAGTCCTGGTAGCTGCGCTGCCAAGACAGCATGCTCCAGCTCAGCGTTTCTCAAATCAGCCTGAGGGCAAGGCAACAACAAATGGGACCCAAGTATAAAGAGGACTGCACAAAGTGGTGTGTTTGGCCTGCCTGCACTGAGGACCGTATCTAGCCACACAGACACACTGCTGGAAGCATCAGATACGCCACAGCACATGCACATATTGCTGTGTGCTGGTAAGAGCAAAGCAATCCCATTATTCCTATTCCACCCTTAACTTCTCTCCTCCCTACATCTGAGACCGAGGGATATATATATATATGCGCCAAGGGATGCTACAGTGTACAGCTGCATGCAAGGACAGTTACCGCACACCAGCTCAGGTATGTACATGCTCCTCTCTTTCAGGACTAAATGTTAAGGAGATGCATTACTTCAGCCTGGTGCAGAATGCATCTCTCTCCAAAGAGCAGGCATTCCCTGCAGCAGGTCACACTGCAATATAGAGAAGCGTATCAGAAAGAGACCACAAATGCACATGGCAGAAGGCTGCAGTAGAAGACCTAAATTGGGATAAAAGTACCAGGAATGTGCAGAATTCTTCCTGAATCCACAGAGCCTGGAATGGGGTACAGGCAGAAGTAACATTTTGGTGCTACCTACTATCAGGAGCTGGAGAACAGGGCTGTGAGCCACAGACCAGCAAAACCAGGCCATTTATGAGGATATGGAGCCACAAAAATGCCTCTTGATCTTGAGTAATGGGAACACTGCATGTCTTGCCATTAGCCACTGCCACATGTCAGCCAGTTGGATTTTAAATGACAACCCACCTCATTCAACTTACACATCTATGCTAAACAGATGTGCTTGCATGTATTTCCTAAAGCTGAGTGATGGCAGAACTATTTCATGCTATGTTCTGAAGGGAGGTTCAAGTGAATATTTCAGAAGCAATAACCTAGATGACCTAGAAGCATCTTTTCCCATAGCTAATTTCCATTATTTAATGCAACTATATTTGTGCACGGTTATGGGTAGCTTTAGTGGAGATCTTAAAATAAAATTATTCACTAAGTGTGAGAACTTTTAAAGTATGGTAACAGATGTTATGTTTCTGCTGGCAAGAGCCATGCCATTCTCATATGCTCTGCAGCAAGTCCCATGACCCCACCACACACACAAGAGAGTCACAAATGCTATAAGCAGCATCACTGTTTCTTGCTGGATGCTCCACACCCCGACAATATAAAAGATTAAGGGCCAGATTTAGACTTCAGACTGAAGTAATACCAAACTGTGCACTTCAATGCCTTCAAGTTAGATCTCTAACAAGAAGAAACAACAAACCCCGTAAGGCTTTAAGTCCCCATGTTGCAAACAAAAAGGTCTTTACAGTAGGACTCACAGAGCCCAGCACGTTCAGGCCACTCTACACACCAAAGAGGGCATGTCACCAGAAATCTCTCCACTCGCAGATTCAGCTGCTGATTTGCAGCCCTGTAAACGGATACCTTTAGGAATCTGATCACTGCTTGGCCCCTTCTTCCTCCTTCTCCTCACCTCACATGCACTCTTCAGGCATCCAATTCAGCATCATATAAGGCCTTAGCAGCTGTCACACCTGCAAAGGCTACCCCTTGTTCTGTGCCTCACCTTCCCTGCTCTCCTCTCCATCCACCAAGATTCAGGCCCAATACCTCCTTCACCCCAACCCCAGCTACCAGACGCTGGCTCCTTTCCCTTGCAGGACTCTGGCTGCTGCCAGAGCACATGCTGGAGCACACGAGCACCCATGGTCATCCCCACTGAACTGCTGGAAGACCAGGCTGTGCAAGCTCTTCTGTTAGTTTAAAGAAAAGATGAAGAATAATTTAGGTCTGAATTACAGGAGGAAAGCTATCTCACAGTTGGATGACAGTAGTCAAGAAAAGGCCATGTCTCCTCTTCTGGATACATTAAGTAATAATGCTCTCCAGTGTACAACACAGGGTTCATACAGGACACGGAACACACGCTTTCGAGTTTCTTCATCTGCTCTGGCTACAAGGAATTTGAGCACTTAAAAGTAGCATGGACATACTGCGTATTCCTGGCCTTGAAGGTGGTCTCAGTGGCCGCAGAAAAATCACCTTCACAAACAGCTCATCTCATATCAAAATATTTAGTCAGTATTTAACTGAATGACAGTCAATTCCCAGAGAAAAAAAAAGAAGGGCAAGTGAAAAGTAACAGACTGTTAACTTCACTTGCTCATCACAGTGATTTAAAGTACTTCTGACATCCTTCATCAAACTCCGGACGCTAGTATTTGTGAGATTTCATAAGGAAAGACCCTCTGTTCTCTCTTTGTCAGACATCTGATCATCACACCAGCACTCAAACTGTCACCTCCCCCTGCAAAGAAACTCCATAAATAAATAAAGCACCCAAGCTTTGCTCTTAGACCACAAAACACAAGACTTGGAGCACAATCAAATGACAATTAATGAAGCAGCAGACATGAAAACACAGTAAATAGGACTTCATCAACTTCATCCTTTGTGGCAGCAAATTCCACAGCAGCATCCAAAAATTACTTCTTCCTTGAATGTGATCTTAAATGGTCAGAAAGGGTTGGGGTTTTTTTTACTGCTATGAAAGAGAAACCTGTATAAACGAAGTAATCCTTTTCCAAAGCCACTCCTGCTCAGTCAGACAAAACACATGACAAGCTCTGAGAAACAAGCAGGGAAATTTTGGCCTCTGTGGAGTCAATAGTAATTAAAGTCAGTGCCAAAACAAAGCCAGAAATTCACAAAGCACTGATCTGATTAATTTGTGTGCGAGCACAACTCATACGCAACAAAACTGAATTTATTTCTTCTCAAAATTTCCTGATGCAAATATGTTGGGGAAGGGTGGGGGATTGCAAGATCAAGTTGTAACACAAGAGAACTATTCCTTTAAAGCACTCACTGCCAGAACAGCTTACTGTCAAAAGGAAAAATGTGACCTTTAATAAAATTGTCTATAAATATACAGACCTTTATGATTTCTTGTAATTTATTAAAGTACAAGTTCCACTATATAAAACTGTTGCATTTACAGAGGCAAAGCCTTTGACATTGTTTAGCAAGGGGTTAAACTAGACCTACAGAGACTGACACTCGCATAGGTATGGAGGAGCTTCCACCAGTTCCGAGGAGGAAAGCAGGTGACACTGCCCCTCACTATATGCTGGTATTTCTGTGCTTCAGGCACACAAACAGCACCAAGGTCCCCTGTGCTACATTTGCCAAACCCCATCAATGACCCAAAGTGGGGTGGGGGTGGGGTGGGAAGAAACTGAAAAAAACACCCCAACTTGTTTTAATAGGTTTGGTCCCTCAGAGTTTTACCTCACTTCTGCTTACCTGAAGCACAAAACCTTTCTTAATGGTCTCAGTCCTGGAAAGCTCAACAGAGAAAGTAAACACAGGAGCTGAGCTGCTTCTCCTTTGCAAATTGCCATCATGCAGTTAAACCCACAATTCTGACTGATTAAATCTCTAGGAGCCTGTTAAGAGCCCATGAACAGGGAGAGGTGCTACAGAGTAGCCTAATGTGGCACTAAAACCTCTAGAAGATAGACCTAAAGATGTGTTATTATGGCCAAAGAAGTCTGGTACAGGAGCAAAGCAGGCTCAGCTTCTATAGTCCTCATACAAGGGCTGACACTAACATCACTGCTTCAGAATTAAGCATATATGGCCACTCTGATCATTATAATGTAGCTACACTAGTGCAACACCTTCAAAGTGTTAGAAAAGCCGGCTTCGTTGACAGAATGAGCTTAATACAGATCCCCTAAAATTACTACAAGGAGGAAAGAAAAAAAAAGCATTTTTGATAAAAAAAATTATCATAGGGTAGGAAACCATTAGAAAACTATTTGGGAACAAGTGCAACCTGGTTACTTTTAAGTGTTTTGAAAGATACTCCACTAAACCAATACTTTGCCACTGCCTTGTTTTTTCAGCAGTTCCTCTTGGTACATAAAAGTAAGTTTATTCTTGAAACATACTCAATCTGTACAAAACACATAAAAGCAATTGTATTTACTTTAAGTCAAACACAGATTCAACTTCATTAACCAAGCACAACTTACATAGGTACAGGCATTAAGAGCACAGAAGCTTTTGTTAAATACAAGCAAAATACTCATCACACCAATACAAGTGTTCACTGGAAAAAAAAGCGCATTATATCACAAATGCTTTCTTTTCTATGAATATTGGAAAACACAACTTGATTTTTCAGTGGATGGTGCTTTTATATAAACATATGTAAACCCACACAAATGTAGCAGCCACAAAAAAAAGTAGCACCTCACATAAAGACGAGGCTTTTCCCTCACCAGTGTTTTTATTAGACCTAGCAAACCTACACAAATCTTCTAAAAAAAAGAAACCCAAAAGGTCTGCCAAAATATTTTTAGGCCAATTACAAATAATTTGGAAGTCCGCAATGTCTGAAGTCTGGTAGAGAAGGCAAATTTAATTTTGACCGAGATGATTTATAGGGTCCTAAGAAGACTGTAAGACACTCACTAGAAATGCTGTTTTCTCCAATAACAAGGAAAAAGTTGGGAAGTCAAGGCAAAAAGAAGAGGGGACAGCCAATGGGAGACAACAAAGGCATGAAACACATGGCTGGGAGAGATAAGTAGGAACTATAAATCACATTCAAGTTGTCATGGGCACTTGAGGCTTTTTTTTTTGTTCCCCTTTTGATTTAATTTAGACTTTTAGACTTTTTTTCCAATTCTTAACCCACTCATACCTCAAAAGTGAACTGGCTGAAATGCAAAAGTCAAACATGCAGCAGCAAACACACAGAAAACAAATTTATTTCAATGATCTTAAAAAGAGAATGAAATGGCACCTGCAAAAGCTATTAGACTTCAGCAACCTAAATTAATGCATATCCCTGTTTGCTCTTACATATAGAGACTTCTGAAAATCCAGAACAAGTACACAGAAGATGCCAAACACGGGATCTAAGACAGCACTTAAGCCAGATCAATCCACATAATGGGAGTCACGGGGCTCTGACTGATACTAAGGTGACTGTCAGGAGCACAAGCTTCCTAATAACTTACATCCCACCTTCTGAAGTTTTGTGACATATATAGAGGAAGAAGAATGAAAACACCACATGTCAGACCTAGCAAAGAACCATATATTCAGTTTTAAGCAATAGAGGAAAGACAGAATACACTAAGTACTGAAACAAAGTAATTTTTAACCTGCTCCTCTTTTCACTTAGCTCAGGCCAGAGTCTTTGTATTTGACAACAGTTCCACCACAGCTATTTCACCTCTGTATAGGCATATAGATTCAACCAGAGCAAGTCAAATCTCTGTCAAAATTGCAGTAGCATACATGGATGTAACTTGCTAGATTAGGCAAAATCACATTCAATTGCCACAGTAAGTAAACTCTTTGTACACCAGTTGTATAAAAATTATTTTGATAAACTTCAACATGCCTAAATATCTGAAAAATACCTGAATAAAGAAAAACTTTTAAAATGTTCACAAAATGGCACTGGGAAACTACAGTATGAGATCTTAAAAAAATGCAAAACCAACGGAAACAAAACCAAACCACCTAAATTGATGGGTACCTGTTGCAAAGAGCACACAAAACCACCTTTCTTTATTTTCAGGTTTTTCCACCTTTTTCTTTTCTTTTTTGGCCCAAAATAGTGAAGAAGCACTAACCAAAGAAAGCATGGAAAATTAATCTCTCTGTAACATGGACAAAATATTTTGCAAAAAATAATTTCCGCAGAAGAATCAATACCATTAAGCAGGAGTGAACTTTACCTGCTATGTATGCCAACAGCCATCACAATATTGTTGCTCGTAAACAAGCACCTTGTATTAAGATCAACCTTTTAGTTCCTCCCTCAGTCTTACACATTCTGTTGCAGAGCTGCAAGTTCAAATTTGTCAGGCAAAATGCTTCACTTACTTCTTAAGATTGCTCATTTCATGCTACGCTGGAAATGATTATGTTGTTAACATAAGGAAGACTGCAACTTCATTATCAGGTTTAAGTATCTGCCTTTCAGTTGCTTAAATGACAGCCAATTTGATTTTTATAAAAGAACACAACTGCTCTCAAATTAGGCTGAAGTTGAAGAGTTGATAGAACTCCCCCAAACAAGGTTAATGCTACCGAAGTGTATCGAAGTGTAGCAACACTGACAACCAGTAACTTTTCCCTTGTCAGACCATTGGTCAGCAGTTCTTGAAAAAGCACAAAAACCTATTTTCTGTGCTTGAAATGAGCATTTCTCCTCCTTCCTATCAAACAACATTTAACAAGGTTTACATTGCACTGCAGAGTAATCACCTGTCATGACTATTTCAGTCAGTTACCTGCTGGGAAAAGAGCCTATTTGCATGAAAGCAGGAGCAGGCGTACAAGTTTGTTACTCTTCTTCCCTTGCAAGTACTAATAAAAGTGGGAGGTATTATACTCCTACCTCTTCTTCTGCTGAGGCTCCTCGTCACCAGGTAATTGCTGAGCCTACCATTTTCTTGTGCTTCTCCATAACTTGCTCACATACTGAGTACTTTAGCTCCACAAGGGTTTTGTTTGTTTGGGGTTTTTTTCCCCTCTTTAAACCAAAAACCTGGGTAGGACACAGCACTATTTCAAACGGTGAAAAAGTCCTCTCTCTACAGCCACTTTGCTATCAAAGCCTGCAAATTAACACTGGAAAAATATTAAAGAAATACAAGCATTTAACAGCAGAACTATAAAGATAATTAAAAACTGAAAGTAATCCCATAAGGGAAATATTTTTCCTCCTCTGACAGAATACGCATTTCCCCTATACATTTTTATATCCTTCAAGATGTAAGATTTTTTTATGCAGCATCAGAAAGAAAATACTGCCATTTTAGTCTGCTATACTTACTATGTAGCGAAGTTTTAAGTATTTGTGCATTAAAAATAATAATGTTCTCAGTATCTTCATGCTCTTTAAAGCAAGCATTATTTAAAACTTGTCTGGTTTGTTAAACCAATACTCACAATTTTGAAGTAGCATGAATAAAATCTCCAAGTTTAGCTATGATTTTCAAGTGCTCGTGAACATTCACATTTCTGCCTAAACATAGCAGTGTAAACTAATAACCAAAATATCTTTAGCAAAAAACTTCTAGCATTTGTAGCAGATATGTCATTTATTTGCACATTTAAAGAATTTCAGTAATCCAGTATTACACGATAAACTATATATCACAATGAAAAGCTATTTAGCACACAGGCATGTCCTATGGAGGCATTTTTCTCCCGCTACCTGGTCACCTACCCAAAAGCATATTCCAAGACAAGAACCTGGGAATTTAAAACACTGCTTAGAAAACACTTCATAACACAGTTGCACAGAATTAACTACTTGCAATAAATGCTCCTGGTCAGTTTTCATTTGCACAGCCGGATAAGCAGGGTACCACCTCTCCCTTTGGAGGATCCCAGGCATCCCAGCATCTACTCACCCACTCCACAGCCCTAATCCTTGGAAGCTGTTGGACTTGCTGTGCATCAAACCACTTGTGCAGGCGTGAAATTGCTCTCTAGGACACGAACAAGAGCCTGAGACTTTCACCAGCAAAGGCTACCACATAGTCAAGAGCTTTTAGCAGGTATGACAGACCCCTAGAAAACGTTCAAGTAAGAATTTTTCAGAGCAAGCTGGGGAAAAGGGAAAAAGAAAAAGGGGCAGAGAGGAAGCCCTGGACAGTAGATTAGTGAAATAATACATAATTCCCTCAAGACCAGGTGACAAGCAGATTCATTTTAGCAACCAGCAAGGCAAGTGTATAAACCTGTTTTTTAACATCTCCCCACAGCCCTAATTAAAACACAAGGAGGCATTAACGACACGATACGTTATGTTCAGCATTCAGTTCAATAAGCAAGAAACACAGCTCCGTAATCTAATGCTGTAACAGGTGTACTTTAATGAAGGAAAGCACTCCAAAGTTTTCAAAGTTTAACAAGCTAAGGCAAGCATCCCAGTATTTAATCCAGGAGAAAGTTACAACAAATAGCATCAGCAGTCACGAGCTTATACTCCCACCTTCTCCTGCTCCTCTGAACAGAGCGACTTAACAAGTGCCAGCGGAGCCTCCACAGCCATGCTTGCAGCTCAGGGTCCCATCCATTTCTTTAAAGCCAAGTAAAGCTTGTATTATAGCTCTACAAATGCAGGAGCTTTCATTAGGCCCAAGATCACACGTCTCAGACTGCTCTAATCCCCAAATTCTTGGTCTCCTACACACTGAAATAAGATCTTAAATGCTGGAAAAGTTCAAATGCCACCTAGGGAAGTGACTTGGAAGTAAATAAATATGAAGGAGCCAACAGCCCAGGGAAACATGGAGGTGGTTGGATATTGCACAGACACCTCTCCACAGAAGTCAATAGCTGGGCTCGCACGTCACACTTAGAAAACTTCTTTGCCAGATACCATCTTACAGGTGAAGTAAGTCAAAGTATCACTACAAATAGTACCTATAGATACACTTTTTAGGAGTTCTGAACATCAGATGTGCAGCTGTAGAAGATTGTACAAAGAAAACTAATTTTAAAGTGACAGTGTAATTGATTGTTTAACATGGATAAATATAAATCACCTCTCCTGCTCTTTTTATTTTAAATAGCAGCATTAAGTTAAAATCAGCTGTGTGCTAAGATACAAAATTTCATATCATTATCCCACTTTTCAGAGGTGCCATGAAGTCCTACAGATCTCCCACTCCTACCTGACCCAGCCTCTGCCAGCAAAAAACCTTCTAAGGCCCTGACATAACATTTTATTCATCAGCACTTCAAGATGCAAATAGCATCTGTTGGCTTCCATTACATAAATATCCCCAATAAGAGCTATTAACAACTTGTAAGTTTCCATTTTAAGTAAAGTATGTCAAAATTGCATTTATGTCTCCAATTACATGAAGCCTCAAGTGTTACAAGCACTTCAAATCTTCAGAAAAGAGAAATGCCACATAACTTCAGTGGAAGGGTTCCCCTCTCCAGAAATTCCAAAGCCTCTGAGTCCCCTCAGCTGTAGCTCCTGCAAAAACTGTGGTAGTGGGGAGAGATTAAGCTGGCACGATCAAATGTCAAACTTTCCCTAAGTCCATTTCTGTCTATAATGCCAGAAGTAATGCCAACCAAAAAGCAACACCACCACTGACCTAGACAAAACAGCAAGTTTTTGGTTATAAAATGCATCTAGACAGTAATACCCATGCTTAACAAAATACGAAGTTATAAATTTCAGTTGAATACAATGTTCTTTGTTATTAAATTGTCCTGTATTTTCTGAAGAGTGGGCATGTGCTACACTGTCAAACCCATTCAGTCAAGAGCCTACAAAACCACACGCCAATGTCTAAGGGAGACTTCTAGGAACTAAAGGAGAAAGACATATCACAGAAAGAGCAGTTTATATAACATTTTCATCCATGGATCATAGAAGACTCACTACAAAAACATGTACACATTCCTACTCTGGATATATCACAGGTCTCGCAGAACTAACCAAAAATGTACAGACACCACAGCATACTCCTTACCCTCTATGGCACAATAGTCAGAAACTGATTTCGAAAATTGAAATAAGCTACCTAAAGAGATCATAGGGAAAGATCATAAGGTTATCAACTTCAAACTCAAGGCAGATTATACAGGGTTTAACTTTACTTCTCACCCGCAGGTCTAACACATCCAGCTGTTTTCACCACAGCCTTGGACACCTGCTGTCACACCAGCCAAGAGTTCAGGTCAAGACACCTCACAGGCCAGCTGCAGCAAGCTCTTCAGGATAAACACTCTACAGCACTCAGCACGTGGTAGCTACTACAGTGACCATATGCATGTGTGCCTGCCTATGTGTACATATATAAAACTGTACAGGTAAAATTAATACTCAATTGTAGCCAAACAGTCTTTGTAAACTCTCCTCCATAAGCAAACCAGCCAGCTCTATGAAAACTACCTGTATTTTAAAAACAAAACCAAAAAGCCTACAACAATCTCAGGTATCCCAATAAATCCCTGATGCAAATTTCCTTATTCTTCTCCCATGGGGAAGAAGTCCACAAAACCACAGAGGAGGAAAAAGCTGAGTTTATTCTAACACTACACTGAGATCCTCTAGCCCAGGCTTTTACATTCACAGCGTATTTTCATGATTTTAACGAGATCCCAAATGAACATGCATCGTTGCCAATAAATGCCACTGCTTACGTTCCTGCATCAGCTCTCTAGCAAACCTTTGTAGGTACCTGGTACACGTACATAACACAAATAAAATAAACAACAAAACCCCCACAGTTGTGCTGACTGACCCAGCTCAGGGGAATTTTTCCTGCTGACAGAGGGAGGGAGGCTAGTTCTGTAAAAGGAACCTAGAAAGAGGAAACAGCACGTGAAGGACAGGTAATAGAGACAGCTCTTGTTATTTTGATGACTTTTACTGCATCTAAAGACCAGCTTTTGCAGCAGAGAGCTTTCTCCTGCTCCAGTTTGGCACCAAAAAAAGGGCATGTCATGTCTAGTCTGGAAAGAGGTCAGAAGTTCTGTTTAAAAAAACACCAACAAAACTTCAGATCCTGAAAGCACTAACTTGCTTTTAATTTGAAAAGGCACTTTCTTCACTAAAGTGACTTCAAATTACATTTTGTCCCTTCAGTAATGCAGGTGAAAGATTTTCTGACATCCTGCTAAGAACTCTGGTGGCAGGCTTGAAAGTTACGCTAACGTGCCTTCAACCAGGTTGCCCTTTCCTCTCTGAACCCACCAGTCTCTTGCATTTTCAGGTTAGCTCTAACCACTGCTAAGACATGGTCTCACTTTGCAGAGATTAGCAGGTGTGCTCGAGATGCTCTATACAACAGCCCACAAGCACCAACATGACGTAAAAAGCTGGCTGCAGACAAAACATTTTGCATGCACCAAGACAACATAGTTCTCTTAAATCATTCAGTTGTACTGCAAAGGCTCTTTCACGTTATCAGAGAGGCAAAATAGCTTTCAAGTTTCTAGTGTATTAATCACAACTGGATGCAGACTCCTGCATCCCCCTCTCCTGAACATGGAAAAAAAATCGGCTTTAAAGTACAGCGCTAATTTAGTGATGTTTTAATTAAAGTATGTAGCCACTCGTTATAACAATTTGTGAACAATAGCTGAACTCTTCAACTATAAATGCTCTTTGTAAAAGAGTTGTATTTACAAACCAGGAGAAAAAGCAGAATTTATTCTTCTCATCAGGATGTATTTTAAGGTGTCCCATACCCAATCCTCCTGCGAATCGCCACAGAATTATTTGCAACTGCTACTTTTGCTACATCCCTGGCCGTTAATTGCAGCAGTCGCCGGCCGGCCGGCCGGCCGTGAAACGAAGCCATGCCATTGCAGAAGGATGAGCGGCATTCCAGCAAACCCCGTGCGAGGGAGGAAGGTTTGATTTGGAGAACCGAAGTCGGGAGCTTCCCACCCCTGCCGGCACCGGGGACTCCGGGGCACCATCCGCGCCCGCTGCCCAGCGTAAAACTTACCGTGGCGCCGCGGCGGCCCGGCTGCGCTAGCGCTTCATTGTCAAACTCAGTTCTAGCAAGTTCCTCGACATACTGGCGGAGCGGTGCTCGGCGGCGGACGAGCGCCCGGCTGGCTGCCTGTCTGCCCGCCCGCCGCCCGGCCGCCACGCCCAGCCGCGCTCCGCAGGGCCCCGCCGGCTCGGGCACCGGCGGGTCGCCGCCTCTCCGGGCTGCGGCGAACAAAAGGGCGCAGCGCCGGGGGCCGCCGCCGCCGCCCAGCCCCTGCCGCCCCCCGCGGGCACAGCCCGGCCAGCGCGGGGGTGGAGCGGCGGAACCGCCGCAACTTTTCCCTCCGGACGCGGCCGGAGCCGCAGCGCCCACGCCGGACGAGCGGCCCGCCGCGCCGCCCGGGGGACGCTGCCCGCCCGGCACAGCACGGCTCGGCCGCCACCCCCGACCCGGCTCCGCGACCCCCTCCCCGGCGCCCCACGTACCCGCAGGACCCGCCGCCTCCCCCCGCTCGCCGCCGCTTCCTCCGCCCTCCTGCCCGGCCTTGGCGCCAAACACCGCCGCCGCCTCCCGCCCGCCGCAGGCCCGGCGCCTCCCCCGCGCACAGGCCCGAAGCGGCGGCCCCGGCGGCCCGGCGCCCGCCCCCCGCCCCGCCTCCATGCGGGCAGCCCGGGCCGCGCTCACCTCCCGCCGCCGGCGCCGCACGGCACGGCGCGCCGCCGCCTCCTCCCCTGCTCGCCGGCGTGGGCGGCTGCGGCCGTCAGGGCTGGCGCTGGTGCTCCCGCCGCGGCGGCGGCTGCTGGTGCTGCTGCTGCTGCGGCTGCTGCTGCCGTCCCGCGCCGGCGCGCATCGCCTCCGCCCGCCCGGGCCCGTGGCCGGCGGCGGCTCCCGCCCTGCGTGCCGGCTGCTCGGCGCGCCCGCAGCCAGGCCCCGGCCCCGCGCCCGCCCCGCTCCTCCTCCTCCTCCGGCGGCGGCGGCCGCACAAGAGCCCTATTGTATTATTGACACTGCTGGGCTCCAGGCCCCGCCTCTTCCCCTTCCCTTCCCTCCCTGCCCGCGCCGCGCCGGGCCTTCCTGCCAGCTGCGCCGGCGGAGCCCGCCCCCGCCCCGGCCGGCGGGCGGGAAAGGGCCTGGGGCGAAGGCCCCACTCCCAGCCCCTCAAGCGGGCGTCAGGGCTGAGGGGAGCGAACCGCGCCTGGAACCGGCTGGGAGCCGGCTCCCGCCGCACTCAAGCGTTACTTCTCCCTTCGAGGCGCCAAGCACAGACGCTGAGGCCGTGGCAGTGCCTGGCCCGCCTCCGCGGAGCCATCAGCTACCGAGACCCAGCTCTGGGCTGGGCAACGGGCAACAGGAGCAGAGGGGGCTGAGCACCTCGCCACATCCTACCTGCCTTCCAGCAGCTTCCAAGGGTGCCATGTGCCCATCCCCACCTGGTCCAGCCCTAAACCGAGAACATTTTGTGCAAGTGGCCCAACTTGTAAAATGATGATCATAAAGTCTACCATAGGGTGGCTTTAGCCAGCCATTTTTATAGCCACTCAGCCTGTAATGGAGTTCCTCATCCAAACATTTGACAGAAAGCACAGTAGACAGCAAAAATTTGGCAAACCTCCTTCATTATTAGGCCCCACACCCACACACGTTTCCCATACTGCTATTAGCAAGTATCACTTGCATCAAATGCACTGCAAACCCCTTTTGCCTTCCTTACCAGAAGAACTGCTGCAGAGATTTATCTGGAGAATGCCCTTCGGCCACTGCAGCCCTGTTCTCCGTGCACACAGTAAGTGACGCAAGGGACGCACAGAAACTCGGCAGGGAAGGAAAACAAACCTGGGGTCTCAAATCTGGGATACAGCCCTTGTCTCTAGGCCAGGCACAGAGGAGAAACAGCAAGAATGTAATAAGCAGGAGTGACAAGGAAAAGAGCAGCAGCAAACATGGCAGTGATAGTTCAGCATGCCTCAGCTGCACTTCTACAGGGCTTCCGGACAACAGCCAAAAAATGAGGTGAAATGGATGGTAAGAAAGGAGGTACTGTTTCAGGCCAAATGTTCCGTCTAGCTCAACAGCCTCCCACCTGCTCTACCAAATCACAGGCCCCCCGCATCAAACTTCCTCCTGGCCCAAGTGGCCATACACAGTAAGATACTTCCCCCATGTGCTCCGCAAGCCTCCAACTGCTTCTTACTCAGATTTCCCAAGCAGGATGTGGCACGTCTGTTTAGTAACCCTCAACAGATCACTCCTCCAAGTACTTGTCCAAGTCAGCTTTCACTGAATCCATGTAGGCTTCTGGCTGTAAATCACTGCTGGCAAGGACTTCCACAGATCTACTACCTGCTGAAAAAAAAACCCAAAAAACCAACACACCCAAACAATCTCTTTTCTTTTGAATACCTGGTTAATATTCCTGCATGTAAGAAGTGTAGCTTTCTACAAATGCAGTTAGATGGCAACCAAACTGTGACGCTGACAAGTATAACTTCCTTCATGCACCAATGATCACCTTATTTGCCTTCTGTTCATTAATGTATACTTGCCAGGAAAACACTCTGGGTAGCTTCAGAAAACCACAGTATCAAGTAAAATACCAAGAATGCTCCCACCACCACTTGTGGAATCCTCTGTATCAAACCGGGTGGAGTCCAGGCAGCAGGGCAGGCAATATCAATTTAAGACAAGAGACCTGAAGTCCAAAATTAAGAGAATTCGGAGTGATAAAGCCAAGTCCATGCGCTATAGAAAAAGATCTGCTTTCTAGTCATAAAAAGAATTTAAAGTCCAATTCAGTTAAACAGAAACTATTTTCAAGTATCAATGTCTTCATTCAGGTTTTAAAACAACTTCTGTCTTTTCTGTGTCCATGAAACCTGCTTAGTTCTAGAGTGTGTGTATAATATAGTGTTTAAGGTATCTGTCATTCTGAAGGACAACGAAGAACGTATATTCACATCAGTGAAGGAAACATTCCTATGAGAAGTTTTCTGCCAGATTATGTATGCATTACTTCATCAGGAGCAGATGCAGCCCAACCTGGGAAAGGTGTTGTGCAGCTATTTCCCATGCCAGGAACCACATGCCCTCCCCCCTCCCCCACACTGGCTGTCCCATGTCAGGAGCAGACGATATCCAAACCTCTAGTTCTACAGTAAATGCACAGCTATACATGGTGAGCTCAGGGCCAAAAGATGACATAGGAAAACTGGTGGCAGAAAGTCCATGGGGCTGCTAATTTCAATAAATGCTTTTATGTGCAAATACATTTTTTGTTATCTCATCCTGTGTAACTTTGAGCAAACTATTTACCGTTTGATAAAGAACTTACACAGCATTTACATTTGCTATGCATTTCTGAGCAAGATGAATAAATAGGAAGCAGATTGTACACTGTTTTCTTCTTGAAGACATATGCAACAGTTTTCACATTTTCTCCAGAATGGATGAACTACAGATGCTCTTATGCACCTAGAGAATATAAGGAATTTACAAAGCCAGATGTTAACATGCTGATAAAATAAGAGCACAAACATGAAGTTCTCCCAAGGGAGGAATGCTCCGGAAACTAGAAGTATAAGAGATATGGTCAAGGTAAGATAATGTATACATGTATACCATACCCAAGTTGAACAAAGTCATTATTCAGCCTTAAAAAGGCTGCCTATAGTATATTAGGGTATTAAGAAAGTTACACTGAAGTAAAGTTTAACATCTGAGAAGTGGGGTCACGCAGAGTTTACATGGATTGGAGCCACAAAAGAAGCATCTCTAGTTGAAATACCTAGAAGTATTTAAGTGAATTTCAATAGAAAAGCATTTTTTCGACAAAATCTGCTACCTCTGATTTTGCCAGAGAATCAGATGCCAGAGAAGTAAAAAACAACAAACGCCGGAGTATCATGGAGGAGTAGTGGAGGGAAATAAGAAGTGGAAAGGCCTAAGAGGTTAATTCGTACTCCTTGCCTCCAAGCCTTTGCAGTGTTCCCAGCATGCATGTAGAAGCCTCCATGGGCAGCAATTCTAGTTGACTGATAGAAGCAATACACAGATACCTGAAGCCTTTCTTTGAAACTTGTAGATGCTGCATAAAACATACTTCATCAGCAGATCAGATACCATTGATGAAACCTTGATACAACATCCTTGAAGCCAGAGCAAGCATTGGCAGCTACTAGCAAGACAGAGAGAAAAGCTTAACTCCATTATTTTCCTTTCACAATGAACAAAATCTTTGAAGTGTTACCATAAAGCACAAACACCCACCTGCAAAGAGAACACTAATTATCACGGTGGAGTAACTTTCATTCTTCTGTGGGGAACAAAAATGCAAAGCGGAATCTCATCTAAGGATGGCTAGCTGTCTTTAAACCCTCTTGTGACTGAAATGTTTCTGATACTATTAGATATAGCAGCAAAGAGCACTCAGAGCTTCAAAAGATTTGTCTTTAACACTGAATCCAACTCTTCAGCACCTGTTGGGGCAGCTATCAAAAGATGCCCTCAGGTCATAGTACAGCCCTTCCATTTCTTCTCCAGAACCCTTAAAAAAAAAAAGCCCCTGAAGTGTTTTTTTGGTGGGACTTCAGAAATGGGGGGGGAAGGTCTCGCCTCATAAAAAGATCAGCACGTTCAGACAAAAAAAAAAAAAAGTAGTACTTCCACAATCATGAAGCATTTACTCTCTTTAGAGCAAAATGTGCCAACTTCACTTCCCAGGATCTGACAAGTTCAAAGTTTTGTGCTTAGGGAGATCTTTGATTCATCTTTCTCCTCCTAAGACAGTAACACAGAACGGAGAGGACTGCCAGCAGCTTTCAAAACCTATCAGTATTACGGCTCTGTGCCTTAAATGCATGCAAGTAAGTACCTAACAAAAAAGAATCAAAGAATACATCTTACACTTATATTAGTGAGGAAACAAATTGTGTATCTTGCCTAAGAGTTTGAAAGTTACCTGCCTCTATAGTGCTGTACATGCAGTTTGGGGGAAATCTCACCTACAGCAGTCGCCATCCATACAAGTAGGGGGAAGGCTGCTGCTCCCTTCAGTGCTCAGAAATCACACGGCAATGGTCACACCACCCTTCCCCACACCTCCAAAACTTTGTTTCGGTTTTTTTGGACACACAAATTTAATGGATCAAACCGCAAAAAAAACTTTTCAATTTTTCTTCACTATGACAAGGACAAAAGGTAACTAAAAATGAAACTGGAGATTCTCACATGACTATGAACTAGGACTTCATCACCATGATACTTGTGATAAAATGAAGTTGGACAAGCAAAGAGATACATACCACTATCATCGAGACACAGAGTCCTTTGAGCTCCCAGTACTGGCAGAGGTGCCTACCCTTCAATGTATCCTCATCATTTGGGTAGAATCTATAATAGCACATTGCTTTTAGCCTTTGCAGTTTGGAAACCTAAGACAAACACTCATTTAAACATTGTTCAAGAGCCTCTTAACCTCACCATAATTTCATCTCTATCAACTTTACCTGATGCTTTTAAGGACAAACTTTCCATAGCAGTTTTAACAGAAGGATATAAGGGAAATCCACATGTATTTGGAAGGTCTCTTAGACCCTTGACAACACTGGCAATTTTAAAGCCTTGTGCAACTATGAAGAGGATGACTTGTACTTGACAGAAGCTAGTCACATTGCTTAATACATTCTGGGAAGGTATTCAGATACTCCAGCCATGAAATTGTACATAGCTAAGGATTATCACTAGATACATGAAAAAGTAAAGGGTTGAGCAGTTGCACATTTTCCTCTGTGTACTCAGAGATCTTTAGAGCTTTTTTAAAAGCTTCTCTCACTTCCCCCTCCTTTTCTTCTCTCTTATTCAGAACCACTGATAACTACATATGCATCAGGAAGACTGCATGACCACAAACATTACCAACAAGAATTCTACGGCAACGAGACATTCCAAAGAGATGAATGCAGTAAAAAGGCATTCTTCTATCAAACTGGACAAGACGTCTGGCCTGTTAATACACTGTGACTCCTAACCATCCAGTGAAACCTTCCGTACATCCTGCTTTTACCAGGTTTGAAGCTCACAAAGTTTTCCTGTAAGTAGCTGGTTGTGTGAGAGACAGAGCTCAGACAGACAGCTTTAAGAGAAACTTCCAGGCTGGCAATACAGCAAGTTATTATTTTTCAGAAATTGTTATCCTCAGCAAATGGATATAGCTTGTACTGTGAGCTCTGCAATGTTCAGGGAATGGGGTGGACCACCACAGAGCTGCCTTCCAGCATGTACTGCAGCAAGAATGCAGTACTACAGCACACAATAAAGTGCTGCAGCCCACTTGCACCATCCCACTCAAATCCATGCGTGCTAGAGACAATACTTGTGAACCGCACTTATTCATAGGTTTTTAATGCTATTGGACTTGAATTTATATGTTTTAGATTGGGTTTAAACATGCCTTGGGAGAGCTGTTTCTGTAGACCTCTAAAGACTTGTGTCACCCTTACGGATTAAGGCAGCTTACTTATTAATTCAAAAAAGAAATGGCACAAAGGTCCAAAGGAGTCAACAAGGAACTTGATAGCAAAAATCCTACAGTTTAGGAACTACTCAGACAGGCACCTGGGCTGCTGTGAGGTCTTAAAAGATTCATGTCATAGTGGCTTTTACTAAATCTTTAAGAAAAAAGCCTGGGGAATCAACACCTAGAAGATATTATCAGCAATACTAATTTAAATATGCACCAAATGCTGAATGCTTTATAAATAAAGCCTAAATTTTTAAAAGCCAGCATTTAAGAGAAGATATACAGCTACGGAGTTCTCGCTCACACTTGAGTCATTAAAACTCATTTTTGCCCCTATTAGAATGACTGAAGCACATATTCTCTAATAAAAAGCTTCAGGTTGCTTTTCAGAATTAAAAAAAATAACAAAATCTGTCCCGGTTATGTAAATGCAGCCTGGTATGTGGATTACTTTTAAATCCATGCATTTTATGCATGACTATTAGATACAAAAAAAGAAAGTGGGTAAGTTCCTAGCAATTGGGGCACAGATACAAAGCTTCTGCATGTTAGTATTTGAGGATGCGACTGGTGAAAATTGTGGAAATACTTAAGGGCAGCTTTGCTGTGACTTAGATACTACAAAAAAAAAAAAAGATTACTAGGCTACTCAGATCCAACTAGGGTACAAGATTTCTTTTTTAAACAGTAAAATTGTACAATAATAGCTAACTGTAAACCAAAAGCTTTAGTTCTTTAAGGCTTCAAAGTTAACTCAAAAGAAAATTATATGGATACAGTACGTCATGTCCTTAGCAAACATTTACACTTCATGAAAGTTACCCCCTACACCATGTTTAGTTGGAAGATTTTCATTTCTGGCCAGTTTAAAGCTGAGTTTGGAAATTTATTAAATATATACCTGTTTTCAGGAGGTTTTGCCTGTTTTCAGATGTTTAACGGGATATACAAATAAATTGCTTTCTAAATGAACAATTTATTAGTATAACCACCACAATCTTGTTTTTGCTGTAAGCACATCACTAGCATGCATCTAGTACCTAAAGAGGTAAGCACAGTTAAAAGGCACAAAACTTTTCCAAGATAAAATACAAAACAAAAAAACAACCACAGGCACCCATACATCAGGGAGAAGTACTTTGTCTCCATCCTGGAACCTCTGTACAACTTGATACATGAATAACTTCTTCCATATTTTACTAGGAAAACTGCAGTACAGAGTTAATCATATTCTCAGTGACTCTGGGGAAAAATCCCTGCTGTCAAAAATTCACCTTTCTTCAGTTAGATGTAAGTATCTAAAGTCCCCGTCTAAACACTGAGTTCAGTTTTTATACTTAATATAACATAATCATGTTTTGCAATATTTGATAATTTTAAAAAGTCTTCCAGAATCCAGAGTGTAGATTTTCAATGTTTATTATGAATCACATTCACAGTGCAATACAAATTACATAAAAAGCTATACAACAAACATACAAAGACTACATGAAGCACGTACCATTCTGTAATGCATACAGTACCTGATGCTTAGGCTGGAAGTGTTCTTAACACCTGTTAGCAAGAAATGGAAGTCAAAAGATAAATAACCAGACTGAGAAACTCCTTCATTATTTAGGGTTTTTTTTAAGTAAAAAACTCTTCATTGATAGCCTGCTTACTAACATTTAAAAAAAAAGCAACACACTGCTCTTTCCCCTAGCATGTAGAAAAGTTCTTCCACTGTTTCAAGACTACATTAATTTTCAATTAATCATCCTGTCCTCCAGTAAAACTAGTCACAAAAAAATCAATTTAGCACTTTGTTTCCAGAGCAGGTTGGTCATGCGAAAAATAAACTATTAAACATACATATAATCATATGTCAGCACATAAGTTTGGAAATATATAGAAGTTTAGAGACCAAGATGGTCCAATATATGCACTGCTTAGATAAATTACACAATGACAGTTCTGAAGTACATTACAAAATTTTAATGTATTTTTGTGGTATGGACAGTACATTTACTGTATGTGTTTGGAATAATTTCATTGACGAGTTGCACTAGTACTTTGGAGACTGATCTAAGGTTTCATAGCCTCTCCTCACACATATATAAAAAAAAAAAATGCTGGCTGGCTAAGTGCAGATAAGTGGCAATTTCCACTACCAGTCAGATTCTGGTGGCAGTTTGATTTCATTTCACTTTGTCAAATAAAAACATTTCACAGAAGTGACATTTTTCTTACTTTCTATACACCAGTGGCTGAGTAACTTCAGGAGATATTTTTCTTATTTTAACTATGCATAACCTTAACAAGAGGTCCTAAGGATGTATTCTTGATACATAGTTTAAACTAAGGGCAAGCATTTGCCTAGTAGCAACAAAATGACAGCTCAGAATATCTTTTGGGCATGACAGAATTCTGAATTTCAGGAGAACGGATTCTTTCATGTGCTAATTCTAAAAAATTAGGAAAAGATGTGTTTTTAGCCACCCACTTTGGGAGCTCCAGAGCTATGAAACTGATGACTCATTTTCAGTTAAGGTGCACAAAATCTTCCCTTTTGACAGATGACCATAATGGGGAAATTACTGCTTTAGCCCCTCAACACAGCCCCAGTACATTCAATGGATTGTAAATGCTAAACTGGCATGCCACAATTTTAATTAAGAAATTTGGTTTTCTGTGTCTGCATGCACAGCCTGTTCAAGTATTACAGAGGGCTTGTAAACCTGGACATAAGTTTAAGTTCACGTAGAAAAATCATTAAGTATGCAATATGCAAAAATAAATCAATAATGTATTTAATATCCATCCATATATATTCGCATTTTACCATGCACTATATAGCAATAAGCATCCTTACTGATCACTATTCAAATGCATCTCCCAAAATGCTAGTAGCACTTCTTCAGTCTGTTTTTAGAATTAATCCAAAATAAACCCTATAGCAGTATAGTACTTTACAGATTAATTTTCACTACTACTACTGAGTGTAAAACCCTTCTCCTGGGGTCTAGTAAAGAACAGGGTTTTTCCATGCCATCAGAGACCTTCTCTGACTCCTGCCTGGTTGCTGTACAGCCCTTCTAGCAAACAACAAAGGTGCCAGAGACCTATTGCTCCAAATCCAAGGGAACTTAATGTATATCCCATCCATGACTTGGGAATACCAGAGACAGCTGCATCACCGCAGACCCTGAAAGAACCTTAAAGCATCTTCAGCAGAGCACTCATGCTCAGAATTCACCTCAAAGCAGAAGAGCCTGGCGAGTACTCACTTACCAGAATGGTGTTACAATTAGCATAACAGCAGTTATGCTTGCTGCTGCAAACAACTCTGTTCAAAAAGATGCTGAAGCAGAATAAGCCAGATGTGCATTTTAGAAGTCATGCATTATTGCTGAAAGCATGCTATAAGAATTCATTTCAGACTAGGCTTTTGAAACAGAACAAGGTCTTAAAAGAAAAAGATTAGTTAGGATGAGTTTGGTACAGTTCTCTGGATGATGCTCTGTTTGTGTTGAGAATGTACTCTGAATAATTAGAAAAGATAAGGTGGGCACCTGAAGGAGATAAGGAGACCATCGAGTCAGGAAATTGTTGAACAAAGAAAATTGAAAGGTCTACTCCACTTAGATCCCACCTATTGTGAATGGAATGATTAGGTGTCAAAATCAAATGAGTACATATGTAAAGACATTGTGTAACCTCTCATGAAAACTGTATAAAATACCTAACACTTCACTGAAAACTTGGGAGCTAGTTGTCCCATGCAAATCGGCTAGCTCCCCAGCGTTGCACAAAAATGCCTTTGCTGCTTAAAGACAAAATTAGTCTCTGAGCAGTTACTCTGTGCTGTTTTGGCATCACTTTCAGAAAAAGTCAACGACTACAGCTTCCTCTCTGGCCCCCAATGAAGACATATTTGCATGTGGGAAAGTTTTGAACAGCAAGTTTCGCATAAATGCACTTTCTAAACAATGTGTCTGAGTTAAAGATAACAATTGCTACTGCAGCAAATTTGAATCAGCATTGCACTTTTCAAATATGTATTACCATGAGATGTCGACAAGAAACATTCAAGTATCAACAGAAGTATAGAAATCACTGGAAAAAGTTAGTAGAAAACCTCCATTGTTTCTGGAATTGAAATACAAGTTTTAAACACAACATATGTGGGGATCTATGCCATTTACCCCAGTTCAGGTAATATGGTATTAAAACCACCAATAGCTTTACAAAAGGGATATATGAGGAATACAAAACCAAATGACAAAACTTCTCACATACTACAGCCATATTCAAGCCAAGTGTCATCCAAGCGCCAAGATAAACTGTGTGTGAACACCTTCATATTAAACTTCACATTCCCATCTGCATGTCAGCGAAGTTGTAGAAATTGTCTACATCTTGAGATGCTGATGCCTTGCTCTCCGATACAAAAACCTGTTTTATTAAACAAGGAAATAGTTATGCATCACTAGTAAAGAAATTCAAGTAGTCTTTGTTCATTTGGAGCCAGTAATGGTTATTTTTATTTTTGGATTTCATGAGAGGCACATCTCTGTTAGTTTCCACTGTGTGACAGATTAGTCCTAGAATTCTCTCGGCTCTGATGCACCCTTTGTTACCATCATCTGTCCTTATCAGACCTGCTTGCTTCAGTAACCCTTCCAGAAATGGGAAATAAAAGTCCTGGGCTCAATTATACAGGGGTCACACCTTAAGCTAGTGTCCATTTAGATGTGTTTTGCTTGGTATCATAAAGCCCTGTCCAGGGGAGGGGAGGAAAACAAACATGCAAAAACCTTAGACTACCATTTAAGTTTTCCTTTAGCAGAAAGGCAGAATTTGTAAAAATTACTCCCTTGCACTATATTGCCCTCAAAAAAATTAGTTGCTTCTTCAGCAGATGATTTTTTTAAAAAAAACCCTTCAATTACATTTGCATTTTGCAAAATGGATCAACACATGTGAAAGTCCAAGCTCTAGGACAGTCAACTTTGAAAGCTTTCACAAGTCAACTATTAATGCCCTAGGCAATGCCCCAATAATTCAGTAACAGACGGTGTTGTGGCTGTTCATCAGTCTCAACATGCAAGTGATAGTCTCAAAAGCTTAGAGTTCTTACTATCTTACATTTTCTATACCTCAAGAGGATACCATCATTATCTCAGCACATGTGTTGGCACAGCCAACTGAGCTATTCTAGGACTGTAGGAATGGGTTATTCCAGATGACTGTGCTCTTACAGTCACCACTTTTCTGCTTCAGCTCAGAATACCACATGGATGTAAACTATCACAGTTCCTTGAATTGGTTTACTTAAGCTATGTATTAAGATTAGTACCCTGTTATCCAGTAAATTTCCAATTAAAAAAAATAATTATATCATCACTTTGTAGTTTCCTAGACTGCTGTTTGGATGCATGGTAGACTTCTGTTTGAAGGGACTTAAGACCATCTACTAATTATTTGGCAGTTGTTTGGTGCAACAGCAATAGGTACCACAGCCACAACAGCTGAATCTTCTTTCAGCATCCTTCCCTACCAAGATATTACCATTTAAATTTTGCACAGTATTTTATGAATAAGTGATGATACAGAAGAACAACACTAGAAAGCATCCAAAAAAAAAAAGTGCAGAAGGTCACACCAGAAAGAATGTCAGAGGTAAAGAGTGCAGATGTACCTAGTCCACACAAATAGGGAGTCTAACTTAAGTGCACAGCATAGAGCTCTCCTTGTAACATGCTGTTTCTACCAAACAGCTCAAAAAACTCTGGTGGTACTGTTGCTGAAGAGCTTTTCTACCCTTACTATAGTATCCAGAGTTGTTTATCAGATTTATATCAGAAACAAAAACTTGGTGAAATTATGGCTGTTAACAGACAAATTTCATAATTTTTAACTCTGGTTTTCAAACACAAATGTAGCTAGCTGCTTAAAAGCAGATTAATCTTCTGCAAAGTCTTACAGGATACATGTTTTCCTAAGAGCTTTGCTTACTGTTTCTTGATCAGGGATACCTATAATTCTTTCTGAGCACTATAACAACTCTCAAACATGATAAGGGTAGCCAACAACGAAGCAAAAACATTTTACAGAGCATTCCTGAACCTTCTGGAGTAATAAGTATGAAGTTTGTTACTCCCTAAATTGCTTCTAAACTATGACCAAAGAAACACATTTTCTAAAAAAAGAATATGCATGATATTCAATCATCTAGGGATCTATGCACAAAGCCAGTGTTTATCAGAATTCTGGAGTTACATTTTATCTGAATAAAGATATATACTTCTCAGGAAGCCCAAAGTTCTGCTTCCTACTTCAGAGCAGCAAGTATTTAGTAAGCGATGTAGATTTTACTATGGAACCAGGCTGTAAACAGAAGTTTAAAATCCAGATGCAGTAAGTAATTCCGTATTCGGAACTGAACCCAAACCCTACAGATTCTCTCCAAGAGCAATGCTTACTTCACAGCATGGAGTGCACAGTCTGAAGTTTCTGGATACATCTCAGATCAGGGCATTCATAGAATTATAGTAACAGACGTCAGTCATTTTAGTGAGGAAAACAAAATTTTATTTGTTCTTATATTTAATATCACTTCAGTCTTTGAATAGAGAAAAAGATCTAGAAGAACCAGTGAATTACTACCCAGTATCAGCTTTGTTCTGTGTGGAAAAAAAAGTAATATGCTAACCACACTAAAAAAAGCCACTGTAAGCTCCTGGTTTTTTACATTTTTCTGGTGAAACTGGTGGTGATGACTATTGGGTCACAAGAAGAATCAGTAATATCACAACACTGCCCAGACTGTAGTTGTAGTATTCTTCAGAATGAGAGCCAAATTAAAGCCTGCTACATATCAGGTTTTCGCTGGTGCAATAAGCAAACATTAGCTGCATTTGAGATGACTTATTACAAGATAACTGTTTCTCAGAAACTGGGCAGTCTGGTTCTGAGTCAGTCTTTTGAAAGGAACTGAAAGACAGCAAGCAACTGTATGGACACTATGTCTCCAAGCCATTCTAGTCTTCATTGAGGAGCTGCTTGAAAGCAAAGGGTTTGTCATTTCCTTGTTATCAGGAGTGCTCTAATTGTTTCCAGAAAGTTTCTCAAAACCAATGTCATTCAGAGAAATGGGGACAGCAAGCAAAGAGGAAATGTGGTGTAAAGAAGCTACAGTAAAACAAACTGACAGAAGAAGGAGGAAAAAAATGCCTTTCAGGAAGACACCTGTAGTATCTTACACAGCAAAAGTAAACCTTGAAAAAAGTTGAAATCCGATCATATTACATTTATCAAGGTTTAATAGACTAGAACATGACACAGCAGAGTTTAGTATAAGACTTGAGCAGAGCTTTTCCCTACTACATTTATGGAATTTGTTTTTACTATTATATGAAATAAGAGTTTTAAGTGGAAATCTTCTACTCTTCAATGGATATGGGGATTTAGTACTCTTTCCTAGGGCAATTTTTCTTGTCTCTGACAGGCATCTTGAGTTTTTGGGTACAAAAGAAACTAAAACAACAGCAAGAAAATAGCATATCCAGATTTTACTATTCAGAAACTTTAAAAGGTTGTCTAGTACATCAATGCCACAGCTTGAGCATCAAGTATCACAGACATCCTGTATGATTTTCTGCCAATAAAGCAATACACCAGCTTACCTTGGTCCCGCTAAAAACATCATTTACAGTGCTTTGACATCCTTCCACAGCACCATCTCCACTGAACTCCAAAGCAACCACTGGACCTAGAAGAGAGTTTCATCTAGAATCAACACCACTTTCAAACTTGAAACAGTAGATTTCTCAACCCATAGAGAACTGTGAAGCTTGCAAGAAGTGTTTCATGGTTTTTGCTTGAGCAGCCATAACACTGGATAAAGAATTAAAAACACCTAACCATAGCTTCAAAGTACAGTGTTATCTGAGAAGAAAATATCTGCAATTCCATGCTCATTTTTGCAGAGATTCTGGCAGGATTCCAGTTTTACTTCTTGAAAGGCAGCAATGGCACAAAACCACTACGGAGCGCAGGGCATCATGGAAGTGAGTCAGACTACTGCTCAAATAGTGAGCCATTTCACAGACATCTGGAGCAGGACTGAGTCATTCAGGCATTTTTGCCTCAGTCCCAAGATAGAAAACGGCCTGATTTCTAGACTCGTTCTCACCCACTGTTTGCAGATCCCCTTTCTCTGGTTTCATTCTGAACACATTATTTCTTCCCACATGGGTGCAAGATAGCCCTTAAACTAGATTGTCATCTAATAGCTATAATAACTTTTGTCCTATTCTTGCAATGAGTATCACAGACCTCTTACATTACTATCAAACAAACTGCATGTTGCTACTAAGTTTGGGAGCGTGTATTGAGCTTTAGCATGTAACAGATGGCAAGACGTCAGTACTTCTGCAGGAAGAGGCAAAACCCAATTACAGTCAGATCAATAAAAAGGCTTTTGAAATACTCTGACAGTACACCAGTTATAAACAGGAATTTAACACTTGCCTGCTTTATACACATCTATACTGGATTTGCTTAAATATGTATACAGGAACACTGAACATCCAGGTGGCTGAGCAGCAATGGTGCTAAGTTAGAAACAGCCTAAAAGCTTCTTCTGACCATGCCAGACAGATCTGCATCTGCCATTGCTCCTGAGCTTTGCAGCTGGACCACTAGAGGGGGGGCAGAGCCACAAAATACGCATGGAATGGCTCATTTATGATGCCTTCAGGAGTTTCAGCTGGTTTAGGGCCTGGTTTAGGCTTTGGAAGCCTTTGGATGAGGCTTCCAAAACTCATCTCAACTGGCTTTACATTATGCCCTTCAAACACAGTCTTCTCCTTCAGTCCTCTTTGTTCTCCAGGGCTCTCAAGTGATAGCTAGGTTTCTATAGCAAGAAGAGAAAGAAAACAACACAAACTCACCTTTTTCAAGCAGTGGAATGAATTCTGATGCACGCTGCTGGAAAACTCTGTGAGCATCCTCTGCCTTCATTAAGACTTCTTTAGTCTGTACCAGCTGAAAGCCTTTACCAGTCATCTTTTAACAGAGAAAGAATTCATGTTAAAAATGCTTCCCAGGCAGAAAGTTCAACTCAAGTATCCATTTTCCCCACACACATTAAGTCACAGAGCAAAGGGACCCTTTCTGCTTTTTTCAAAGACCGTTTGCTTTTTCTACATTTCTGTTTATTTTCATTCCATTCATCCAGATTTTCTTCTCTGCCCTAGTGCACCTAGACGAGTAAACGTGAATATTTTTGTTTTATATTATGGCCCTGGGTTGTGATTTTTTTCCCCACAATCCCTCACAAGCTGAAACTAATGGGAGTTAAAAGCATTCAGCATCTGGAGTCAAGCAGTTAGTTCTCATTAGTCTGCAATAGCTCAGTCAAGGGTTAGCTCAAACTTCATCTATCCGCTGCTGAAGTTTTCCATTTTGGAAAAATAGTTACAAACTTTCAAACACACACAACTTTTTACTTCAAATCTAATGCAAAACAAAAAGCATATGAAGAAGGAGCAACAATGTATTTCCAAAGCATCGATTAATCCACAGAGCCTTAAGATTTCTACAGAATCTCACTAACTAGTCTTTTAGCATCTTCTTAACTGTAATTTCTAAGGAACTACTAACACAGGAGAACAATCCATTATCCTTTTGACTGTAGCTATTCCTTCTTCATAAAAGAACCACCCATAAGTATCATCTCCCTTCATTCCAGTAGCTGTTCCTAACTCAGTTCCACAAAAACCCAACTGGGCAGTGGGGAAGCATGGAAACACCCTATAACTTTCTTTCCTTGCAGTTAAAAACCCAAGGGAAAAAGCTCCATTAGTTCTTTTCTTGATCCTACAGCACTGGGATCAGCAGCTTTTGCAGATACCTCTCTCAGAAGCCACAGCTCATGCTTACTGGCTCTGTCATCCCTGGCACTCCAGGGTGCTAAAAGCAGCCAGCGACTCCCAGATTTTAGCTCCAGGAAAGCCCAAACTCAGCCAAGCTTAGGAGCTGCTGCCTCACCAGGGGTAGGTGGGGGTTGGGGGAGGAAAAAAACCCCACACACCACAAAACAGCTCCAGCTATTTAAGTAATCCAAGACAGCTGACCAGCCATGACCATGACAAACAAACACTGCCCCTTCCAGAAAAAGTTCCAGTACTGGGTGGCAGGGAGGATATAACGTAACAAGGTATTTTTTAAAAGTCTTTCTTAGTACTGGATAATCTTTCAGGACTGACAGTTTTGTTAGACATCACTTTTAGGGCAGTAAGCTAACAAGTTAATTGGCTATACCCCTTTCACAAGCAATTGCTTTTGCTAATCACTTACTCCACATTTGGCCAAGTTCATCCAATCAACTATGCATTTTCTTCGGAATGTAGCTTTGGTGTGCCATGATGGAAAAGCACACTGGAACCTATTAGAGGATAGACATGCCAGTCACAGGATGTCAGCTATAAACCAACTGTCTGATCAGATGATCTCCAGTCTCTCACTTTGCTTTAAGGTTTTAAACAGTGCAGTTGATCAGTATGGTTAGTAGACAAGCAGAGCCTCTGCATTTTCCTTTCAGGGAGCACCAGAGGCTGTCCAGGGGAAATTTCAATTAGAAAATCAAAAAGCTGAACACGAAGGCCACTTACCTCATCAATTAACTTCCTGGCATTTGCAGTTGTGTAGTCACCAGCAAAAAACACAGCCAAACACGATTCATCACTGCTTTTCTGTCTCCGCCCTCGAGTTACTGGTACTATGCTCCTCATAGCATCAGTAGAAATTCTGACAGCTTTCAGCTCCTCAGAAGCGGGCAAAGGAACATGATCTTGGACTACAGCATTCTCAGGCAAAAGGGCCCAATTATTTTCTCCTGACACAGGGGTAAAGTCATGGATGTTGCTCCATGTGTTATTGAAGATACTCAGTCCAGCATCTTTAAATTGTAAAGCAAGCTCAGGATAATAGTACTGGAAACATCCGAATTTCATACTTGTGGAGGACTCTATAATAGGCTGGGTGGCACAGCACAAGAATACCTCCAGCTTTCTGCAGTCCCGAGTGCGAAACTGTTGGCAGGCCACTATGCATTTACAGTCTTTGCAGTCACGGAAAAACACACTGCCTTTTACTGGTCCTAAAAAGATTCGGCAGTTTACACAGTCATCAATAGTGATTGTAGCAGAATGGTCAAATATGTAGATACTACAATTCTCACAGTCCTGAATGACAAATTGTTGCCCTGCTACTTTTCCAGGCAGTCGACCCACAGTTTCATCTTTAAGTCCGGAAAAAGTGTAATCTTTGGGGTCAATCTGAAAAAAGAAGGACGAAAAAAATAAAAAAGTTAACATCTTCACATACAGAGAATATTACAATGCTAAATGTCAACTTACATGCATTAATTGAGGTAGCACTGAACTGTACAGGATAATTTGCCAGAAAACTCTTCAGAGTGCTAAGAAATCAGAAGCAACTCTTCTAGCTAAACAACTAAACAACTCAATGCACAGTGTTGAGGTACAACAAAGAATTGAATCTACACTTCTGAGATGCTCCAGTGGAAAAAAAAGCTAACTCAGTTAGTCCTCTAATAAAGAAAGGGGGCATGAGGAGCTAGTTTTCTCTGTGGACTGTAAACAGTTCCAGCAAGGATGATGGTCCTGACTATTATCATAATAACCATAATAAATGGATTGGCCAACATACTTACAGATCCATAAAGCTACAGATACACAGTATTTCCTTTTCAAGTAGCTTCCTTGGTCATATTTTACCACAGCTCAACATGTTGTAAGGAAACCCTGCTGCTTTCAGGCAGTATCTCCTTTATTGTGTTTACAAACTACAAAGATTACTGTGATACTTATCTGCATCACAGCATTATCTTGTGCTAACAGCAGCTATGGGATTGTTTTAGCTACAACGGCAGCAGTGGTGCAGGGGGCTCTTCTCCAGCATCCCATCGCTTCTACCCCCCACCGGGGAGGGACACTTCAGAGAGACTGTGGCTTTCCCTGGACTCTCCACTGGGGAGCAGCGACACCCAGGACAGTATGAGATACAGCTGTACAGCATGAATAATACAGCCCATGCTGTCATAACACCAAAGGAATCCGAGCTGGCTCATTTCTAGATATGTGTAAGTCTCAAAATAACTGCAATTCCCCAAGCAAATTCTACTCTGCCCTCTTGTGAAAGCTTATTAAAACAGCACTTAGAAATATACAAGTACCTGAACTAGCCTAACACAAGACCACTTCACAAACCTGGTATTTGATTATCAGCCTGAGGTCCGTAAAGTTTGCTGCACCATAATCAGTGTTAATGCATTACAACAATTTCTGTATAGTCCAGTTTGTAATAAACTCCTCCTGCCCAGCACTGCATGTTTGCATGAGATTTAGAGACCCGAGAAAGGCACAACCCAGGATGGGTTAGTGCCAGACACTCACTAAACCAGCTCAGCCTAGGTAGCTTTTGTCCAGAGCAGCTAATGAAAACCGAAAGTCTCTACCAACCAATAAAAGGTACTCCTTTATATACAACATAGCTGACCTCCGGACAGGAGAGGAGGTTTGCAGCTGATGAATTTCCCACAAAATTCAAGTTGCAACAATGAAGATTGGCTTCCTAGAAATCTCCCCTCAGTCATACTTAACAGCACTAGTACACATCCAGGAAAGTTAGCTGGAAGAATTACAAATAAAACTGGGAGGCTCGAATAATAATGAACATGGAGACACAGCCACACGGTACGATTAGGATTCAAACTTCTAAGGTCTTAAGTCTCATGTAACCTTACATATTTGATCCACATATATTTATACTTATATTCTCTCAAGTTTAAGAACAGAAGTATCAAAATTGTTTTTGGACATGTTCTTCCCAGGCATCTCCTAGAATGCTTATGTGTAATATATATATAACATTTGTTTGCTTGCTTTTTAAATAACCTTGGGAGACAAGCTTACTGCCTTCACAACAGGGTATAGAAGAACAGTTACTTCTCTTCGGGAGGAGGAATTCCTAGCTTCTGGAACTTACAGCTTTTTTGAAAATAGGCACCTAAGCATGTCCTTCTAAATTGCCCTGCTCTAAAAAAGCCTCTCCAACAGCACTAGCTCATCCTACACAACAGCCTTTACAGAAAGATATGTGAAACTTCAACTTCATCTTGCAATTTCATTTAGGCCTAGGTAAAAAACATTGGTTAATCAGCTAACCCACAGCTTACAGACAATTTTAAATGAGTACACTTGAAAAAAATAGTAGTTGAATTTAAATGATTAAAAAAAATGTCAACTTATTACTAGATTCAGGAGCTCAATTTTATTTCCCTGATGTGAATCAAGAGTTCTGCCCTGACACAACTCTTACTTCTTAGTTTGTTCACCACACTAGGGAGTTGGCCAATTTCCTCTAATTTTGCTTTGCAGTTTTCCTTTTAAAGACCAAGAATATTTATTGACTAACACTTCTGTCCACACTGGAGGGACTCAACAAAATAGATTTAACACTCTCTCCTCCCACTGGGTTATTGCTCCTGTGAGGAGGGGGTAATCTAAGAGACTGTGGTAGATCTGAATGTTCTACTTCCCCTGGGTAAAAGAAGCATGCCAGAAAAAGGAGTGTGAAAGCAGAACTACAGTTTTGAGGATGCATCCAACAACTGTTAATATGCTTATCACAGAGTTCCATGCTCACCATCTCTGAAGTCTGCAGTTATCATCAACAGGTTAGTATTAAATCACTGCATCCACCTTCCTTCCCCTGACAGTCAACACTAAGTGCTGCTTAAGCTTTGTCTCAGCAAGGTAGCAAAAAATCAGGCTAGGAAAACAAAAAACAACAGAAGAAGATAACCGTACAGCCACATACAACCATTACCAGGGCTATGTAGATTTTGCTGCCTGTTCATCTGGTGCAACTTTTGCTGTAAAATCCTAAACATGTGATAGGTCAACAAAAATCAGCTGTTCAAAAGCTCATGTATTTGCATTTGGATAAAGCTTGAAAGAACTTTGTCCAAAGCCACCTATCTCACCCGGACAGATGCTCTACTCTCCATCTCTTAATACATTTTGAAATGTCTTTTTTTTCCCCCCAGACTGGTGTAAGTCCAAATGATGACAGTACAGAGACAACTTCTAATGTTTTCAGCTGAATTTGGAGTTTTTGGACCAGGTATGAGTTCTACATTAATAGATATGCATGCAGTTCAAGAGTTGAAACCTTCTAACAGAAGTGCTATGTGCAGGTTCAGGAATTACTCCATAGACAGACTGAAAATAACCAGATAGGATGAAGAAGTAATCCCTGCTTACACAATATTGTTCCTCCTCAGAGGTACAGAAGTCTCAACTTTGGTTATCAGCGATGACCAAGTCTCTTAAAAAGGACCGGAGGACAAATTGTAAGGAGCAGAGATTTTAAAGAACAAAGAAAAGAGAGAAGTGAAGGCAAACAAAAGCCTGTCATGGTTGCTTTGAACTCTAGGAAGTTCTGCTGCAACAAGTGCAAGGTGTATTAAGCAGCTTTCCTTCCTGCAAACACTTGTCTTGCAAGAAGGTCAGAGAGCAGACGTGAAGGCTGCAGATGACGTACATCTCTTCAACTACCATTATCCAGTTTACTGGCACCAAGACAAGGCAGCTCCCATCTGGAAGACGACTTAGAAGTATTAAGCCCTCACAGCTTTTAGCGGTGACCATGCCTCAAATCACCAAGGATCCCAACAGCTTCTTGAACTCTTTCTGCTATGAGTTCATATCTTAACAAGACTTTTCCCTGGGTCCATCCGGAAAAGAGTTTTTGTCAGCCACAATATCCCACCACAAATACAAGACGACACTGCTGTTCTTCATGGATCACAATTCTTCCCACGTTACCTGGGTCTAGCCTGCTGAGAAAAAAAGTAATTTATAAAGTCTTTCTAAACCACTTACACCAAGGTCTTCTCTTCTAATATAATTCTCAAAACAATCATTCCCTCTCTCTCTAAATCATAACTGATGGCAGTTCAGCTATGGGCTTAAATACAGTTGATGACATACAAGAGTCAGCTTCTGACCCAGTGACATTAAAAGCTGCAGCTATAGGGTAGGCACACAAACTTAAGAAGCTTTATGTGCTATTTCTGTCGGTAGGGAATTAACAGAAAGGAAATAAGTAAGAAAATTGCACTCCCAGGCCTAGACACTTCTGCATATTCACACTTGCATGGGTTCAGTACCCTTAAATACTGAGCTGCAACAACCACTGGAGACTTTTGAAGCTACCTCTGGCAGATGTCTAGATTCTCGGGCAACAAGAAAGTGTTGAAAGAGGGACAGTATATGCCAGTTCCAGTCACTAGCATACAGTTTTTCCCATCTTGGAGTATCTCCTGCATACCTTTACTTCAGATGTGGCCAATAAAACAGTCTGAATGCACATTTTATTCTATTCTTCGTAATCTTCCCTCTCTCCCACATACCCCCAATAGCATAAAATGGTCATTCTCACACTTTTCTGAGCAGCAAACTATTGCCAAATACTGCAGATGGAAGAGGAAGAAGAAAGGAAATTACTACATGCCTACATCTGACTTAATTGGAAATATTGTTTAGTAAGTACCTGCTGACTATCAACTATCGGTTGATAGACTACTTTTTGAGACATACAGCAGTAGTTCTGGTGTACTGGGAAGCGTAAGAGAGATGCATTGGATTTAAGGGCAAAATATTTCATTGTTTAGTTAGAGGGAAAAGTGATTTTATTTATATTCCAAACCAAAATATAAAATGACTACCTAAATGAGATCTAGATAGTTAAAGATGCCCACATCAGCTCAGACCATTCTAGCAGAATCCTCAAATCTAAGGTAACTAACGAAAGACTACGTATGATTTATGTAGAAAGCTAAACTTCGGAGGTTTTTTTTTTTTTAACTGTTTGAATACAGCCATCACTGTCTGATATATTGACGATAGGATAGCTGCATGCTGGCTATCAACTAAAACAATTAAGCTGCAAGTCTACTGACGTAAAACAAAACCCTACTTGTTCCTTTTAAAAGGAAAAAATCATCAGGGGGGGAAGGGAAGTCCCTCTTAACTTTAAATGCCATTGCGATCACAATTAATCCAATCCTACTTCTATGAAGATTAGACAATGGCAAAAAAGATAATGCAGCTTTTTATGCTTCTTTTCCTGCAGAGGTCACAGCACGTGGGTATGTCTGCTGTCACAAGACACAAAACCCCAGTTCCTGTCTATAGGGACCCATACTCAAGTTACTGCTGTGGTTATGGCTCTGGTCATGCATGTAAACAACATTAGTCACAGAAGACAGTAAGGTAAGAAAGGAAAAGGGAAACTGGGAGCAGTAATACAATCTTAAATTCCAGGTGGAAACCTGCTGAAGAAGGCCAAGGAGGACTAAGCACCACCAAGTTCCTCTCCCACACTTGGTCAGAAGGGGACTCTTATGACAGCCCAATGACATCAACACATAACAAGTCCTTAGGAGGCAGTGCAGAAATAACAGACTCAATCTGCTTACTCTCTTCGACTAAGAATCCCAAAGCAGCAAGAAACTGAATACTCATCCTTCTCCCTGTTGTTTTCAAGATAAGCTGATCCTTTGGTTCTTTTGCTGCACCGTGAGTAATCTTCACACAGTTCTCGGAAACCAAGGGTCAGCAAGCATTACAGAGATCTCAGCAGACTTACAACGCAATCTGAATTTGATTAATTTTTGCATACCTTAAAAACGCAAACTTCTGTCGTCACCTAAGTGAGGTCATGTAGGAAGTTGACAAGATCCCCAAAATTCATATACTTCCCTTATTTTTAATTCAACTATCAGTACCTTATAGTATTTTGCATTTAAAGTTTTCTACAACATGGTGCATTTTCAGGGCTATTATACAAGAGTTAGATGGCCACTAGGATACTGTCCTGTTACTCTGGCTAGGTCTACACTGGCAGACAGTACCAATACTCATCATCTGTTGCCACCAGAACATAATTAAAATAGACTACACTACTGATGCTTTCCTTCAGAAGCAGAAGAAAGTTTCACTGGAGGAACTCTTCAGGTTCAGAGCTTCTTCCAGCATGGCTGTCAGCTAGCAGTCACTTCACATCCCTAATCAGACAAGCACACACACATTTGTGTGCCCACACTTCTCTGCCTACAATGAGAGTATCAGCATGGTATTAGTTTACAGGAAGACAGCTGGAGTGTCTGAGCAGCAAGACTTACCCACCCATAACAACATACAAGGGATAGCTTACAAGAACTGCAGGCAATTGCCAAACCTGCTTGCAGAACCACACTATAACCAGAACTGCATCACCGAGTAGGAGAGCCTAACGTTAGAAACAATCCCCCAACAGAAATGGTGCATCAACACATTATTAGAAGTAACAGGAAATGAACATCAAAAGACCACCAGCCTATCTGTTGACAGAGTTGAGGTTTTCTGGGTTCAGAATACAATTCAATGCACCTGATGCACAAAAGGGAGTATTGATTTTGCAAGTTTTCCCACTGACTTCAGTCTGTGTGTGAACAAAAACTGTGAAATGGGCAAGTGTAATATACGTGATGCATCAGAAATGAGAAAGCAATAGGCAACTGGATAATATATCAGGGACAACACTTAAGGCTGCTACATTAACACTGATCTAGTACTGCTTATACAAACTGAGTTCAACCAGTTTAGCACACTAAGTGCTCAGTATTCCTTTACCTATGGCCAGGTGCCTCAATACTGCTTTCCTGGATATAATGTACTAAGCATACACCCAAAAGCCCCACGAAAGGTAAGGCTGCAAAGAGCAAGAGAAATGAGCTTAAACATTAAGTAGCTGTTCTTGAGCTGGACAGTACAAAATTATGCAGCTAAGTTGACGGCTTCTGTGGCTCAGTAGCACAGCACAAACTCACTGATTCTTCTAGTTTCTAAGAGGCTTTTATAGAAAAGGAGGAAGTTGTTGTACGTGCAATACATTACACGCTTTTTTTTCCTCCAGAGATAGATTGTTGGTGCTGCAATAGCCTCATCTGTTAGCTTGAATATACTTCCAGCACGTCAACAACAGTCAACTCCTTAGCAACAAGGCTGGCTGTTCTCTGAATCAAGTATTTCTATGTCCTGACCTTCCTCCTTTTAGTTTTAGAAGTTAGTGCCACATAAGCACTATGTAAAAAGTGCTCGTATCTGTTGAGCTTTAGCTGACGAATTTGCTCTAAAACTAAATAACATGGTTTCAAATGCTCATTTAGTAATTTACTTTTGCACAGAGCTAAGACTTGTTCTGCTACTCTAAAATGTGGTTTCAGTACAGCCCCTCTCCCTGCGAGAACAGTCTCCAAACCAGTAACAGGCTGCCACCCTCCCCTTCTCTCTCCAACGTGGCACTACAAATATCCACTAGCAAGTCAAAGCAACAAGCCCAACACAGATCAACCATCTTTATCCTCAAGGAACAGATTCCTCCAGGCCATGCACACACTCTCTCCATTTCAGCTTGTTTTAATCTACTTGGAAGACTTAAGGGACACCCTAGAGCACACAGCCAAGTTTAAAAAACAAGCAAGTTAAGCATTTAAATAAGTTCACACATTTTCTTTTCTATACTTGTAAAACATGGCCTAAAGGTTTGGGAATGTTGTTTGTTAAAACCACATCAATTGTTTACTGCCTGTCCTGTTTTCTCCTTCCCCACCCAAAGGCAGCTGGAGCGGAGGGGAGGCCTGGCAGGGCTTCAGTGTCACGACATTTTGGAAGTGAAACTTGAAATTAAGGTGGGAATAAATACATTTAATCCAACACTTCAGTGCTTTCCTGCTTGAGGCTTCATGATTGCCTTCAGCAGGTCAGGAAACAGCACTGGGAAGGATTTGTCTTCATCTGTCACTTCAGGGACTGGCAAGCTAGTTCTAGTTCCATTAGCTTTAGGAAAAAAAAAAAAGAAAAAGAAAATCCCCAAACCAAACATCTAAAAAACCGCGACTCAAAAAAAAAAAACCCTCAACAACCCCAGCAGCCAAGCGGGAAGAGCAGATACTCCTGACAGCCCGGACAGCAGCCCCAAGCGTTACCCTCCCCGCACGGCGGGTGCGGAGACCCGGGCTCAGCCCGGCACACGCCGCCAGCGGCCGCCATCCCCGGGCCGGGCCCCGGCGCGCACCCGCGGGGCTCTCAGCCGCCCCGCAAGCCCCGACGGCGGGCGGGCACACACCGCCCGCGGTGGCGGCCACGGCCAAGCCGAGGGCCACCACCTGCCTGGGCAGCGGGGGGGCGGCCCGAGGGCGCTGCCCCACCGTGAGCAGCCGCCGCCGCGGGCAGGGCACAGCCCGACCGGGCGCTGGTGCTGGCACAGGCGGCAGCCACAGGACGCGGCGTGCCGGCCCCTCCGCTGGCAGCTGCGGGCGCCTGGTAACCCCCTCGGGCCAAATACTTTTTGTTTTTTGTTAAACAAAGGCACTTCCCCGCGCGGGCCGAGCCGTCACCGCGGCACCGGAGGAAGCGGGCTCCCTGCCGGGGCGCTGCCCCCGCCCCCGCGCCGAGCCCCGCCACGGCGGCAGCCCCGCGACCGCCGGGCGGCGAAGCTGGGCAAGGCGCTGCCCCCCGCCAAGGCAGCCGAACCCCCGCCCGAGCCCCGCGGCCGCCGGGACGGTACCTTGGGTCGCTGGTCCCAGCTGTACTGCGGCGCCTTCTCCTCGCCGGCCGCCGAGTCCTGCCCGGCCGCCGCCGCCTGCTGCTGCTGCTGGCCGCCCTGGGCCGGCTTCCTACGGCGGGAGAAGAAGCAGCCCATGGCGCCGCCGCCGCCCGCCCGGCCCGCGGGGAGAGGCTGGGAGCACGGGAGCGCGCGCCAGCGCAGCGCCTCGCCGCCCCGCCCCGCCCGCTTCCGGTTTCCCCCGTCTCCCGTAACGACGGCGACACTTCCCCCCGCCCCGTCCCGCTCCAGCCCTCGCAGAGCGGCCGCCCGGCAGGGGAAGAGGCCCAGGCGGCGGCGGGAAGGGCAGGCGGCGCACCCCCGGGGCCGCGGGGAAGCGCAGAAATGCGTCTGTCGGCGACCGCCATCGCCCCCCGCCCCGAGGGTGCCCCCACGGCCGGCCCGCGGGAGCGGCCCCGGCCCCGGCCCGACTTCTCCGCCGCGGGTCGGGGGGCGGTAACTGCCCGTGAGCCGGCACCCGAGAGCGGCCCGCGGCCCCTGAACCGTGCGCGGGTTCGGCTGTGGAAGGCGCCGTCAAAATGCCAAGTGCGGCGTGCAACTGCGGACCGGCTGCACCGAGCCGGTCCCCGTAGGTGCAGCCCGCGGTGCCCTGGGCGTGCGGCACCCCCGGCACTGTCGCCTCGCTCGGCTCCGGAGGGGACCGCACCGGCAGGCGCGGCCGCCCTGGCTTCTCGCACGTGTTTCAGGGCACCGGCAGCGAGTGGCGGCACAAGAACCCACCGCGTCCTGCTGCTTTGTGCCGCCCTTCGCAAAGAGTCGGGCTTTCCGTGGGGGTTGTGTCTGGGGGTTTTGGGGGGGTTTTCTTTTGGGATTTTTTTCGCCCCAGAGTTCAGGGGGTTTTGGGTATTTCCGCCCCGCGCCAGAGGAAAAAAAGAAAACACAATTTTTAGTAGACTGTCCAACCATTCAAAGCCATTTCCCCCAAGGTTTTACAGATTCTGTTCCCGGGGGTGCGGGGGAAAGGCTTCAGAATTGTCTCCGAGGTTTTGTTACCCAGTGGTGGGCTGGCCTTGGCCAGCTGCCAGCTGCTCCTCACTGCCCCTCCTGAACAGGACAGCGGGGGAAAACATGGAAAAGCTCGTGGGTCAAGATAAAGACAGGGAGATCACTTACCGGTTACTGTCACAGGCAAAACACTTGACTTGGTAAAACTAACTTTTTTTCCCCAATTAAAAAAAAGGTTGGATGATGAGAAACAGACTAAATGAAAACAACACCTTTCCACACCCTGCCACTTTCCCTGGACCAACTTCACCCCTCCATTTCCAGCGCTCCCACTACTCCCACCGCTACTCCCAAGCAGTGCAGAGGAGCTGGGGAATGGGAGCTGCAGTCAGCCCATAACAGTTCTTCTTCGCTGCTCCTTCCTCTTCACTTTGATCCAGTGTGGGTCCTTCCGTGTGCTGCAGCCCTTCAAGAACTACTCCAGCATGGGCTCTCCAGGGACCGCAGTTCCTTCGGAAAATATCCGCCTGCTCCATTGCGGGGTCCTCCATGGGCTGCAGTGTGGGTATCTGCTCCACTGTGGTCCTCTCCATGAGCCGCAGGGAAACCCCTGCTCCAGCACCTGCAGCACTTCTACCCCCTCCTTCTTCTCTGACCTTGGTGGTCACACTGCTGTTTCTCACTTCTTCCCCTTACTCCTCTCTGTCACCCTGCTACAGAGTGGTTTTGCCCTTCCTTAAATGTGTTTTCCCAGAGGTGCCGCCGATCTGGCTGAGGGGCTCAGCCATGCCCGGTGGTGGGCCTGCTGCAGCTGTCTGGAAGTGGCTGTGTGTGGCCCTGGGCAGCCCCCGGCCTCTCCTCACAGAGGCCACCCTGGCAGCCCCCCGCTGCCAGCACCTGGCCACGTACACCCAGTATATACTCACTTACTTCAGAGCCATTTTGTGTAGAATAAAGGACAGTATTCCTGCTGTAGGAGCTGAAGAGGAAGAAAAGAGGAGAAGCCCTGGAGAAGTAGCAGGGAACTGCTCTGCCAGCTGAGCAGGCTGAAAGGCTTGCCCGGATCAGGGCCCCAGGGACAGCAGAAAGGAGGAAGCAAGACCAGTTGGTCAGAAATGGTCGCTAGGGAAGGGGGTGACACCTTTTCTGGCACCAGCTGTACTGTGAAACCTTATGCCTGGGCAGGTGTGAAGCTTGCTCTGTGGTTTTGATGCTACAGTCCAAGTGAACAGCTCAGCCAGCGCTACACACAACAACACGGAGTACAGTTTTACATCTCAGCTGCAATTTATGAGTCACTCATCTGGGTTTCGTGGGCACCAGCTGGCTGGATCCTGGTCTTTCACCAAGTCTTCTCTGCACCAGCTCTTTCCATGGTGTGTCCAGCTAGGCCGGTTGGAGACAGTTTGCAACCGCAGGCAGTCTAATACACCCTCACCTCCGCTAGCTCACTCTCTTGAATTCTTAACAGTCCTGCAAGACTGCTGTGTAATTTATACAGACTAGCAAAATTCTGAGTTCTTTTGCTAACCAGGCTCCTCTTTCTGTACATCCATTAAAAAAACCTAAAACTTTTTGATAGAAAGAATAAAAATAACGTTTGACACATTTTTGTTAAAGGCTAAAATACCATTTAATTAATCTATGCAAAACTTAAAACTACATTGCCAAAACACTGTTACCTCACGTTAATGGATTATCTGTCGTAACAGAGGACTTCACAGTCCATGTGTGTACAGAGGACTTCTCGCCTCTGCTCGGATGCAGCTGGCTCTACAATGGAAATACCTCATCACTGATGTTAGTAAAGCTTCACAAAGGTATTTAAATGCAAGAAAAGAAAGCAACTTTTACATTTCTAATGAGCAGATGCAAGGCAAGTGCAAGTTTCTGAGTTGGGATTTTTCCACGCTGCCATGATCAACAGACTTGTCTTGCAAAATTATCAGTCCCACAAAAATACAGAATTTTTATATGGCTGCAGCTGATCAGGACGGGCTGTAGGTTTTATCTCTCTGTCACAACAGAACCTCTCAAGCTCCAGGGTGTTTCCCTACACCAAAGCACCAGAATATTTATTCCAGACCAAATTAATATGACTTGTGATTTATGAGCACATGACTTAAGAAATTGCAAATGCCTAGTTCAGTTCTTCATTCCCTATTCATATGCCAGCCATACCCAACCCTCTTGGCTTCTAAGATTTGATACAATCATGGCCTGAAGTGTAGTAATACAAGACTGCAATAATATTATAGTCACTACCAACCATTATTATACTTGCCTTAATTTCAACAAACTGCTGTAATTAGTGATTTCCCTCGTGGGGCTGTTGTGAAATATATCTAATTACAGTCTAACACAAAGCTTTGTGATCCCCAGACAGTAGTTTCTAGGTAACTGAAAAATAAAACATTCTCATTGTAAAGGTTATATTCTACACTTGCCATATCCACACCTTCTGGGCTCGCAAGGAGCCTTTCAGACCTCAGCTGTCCTTCTCAGGAGGGCAGTGAGTCTGTTTCAGCAAGACAGAAGTCCCTCTCAGGCAGATGGGCCAAGTGTGTGCACGGGCTGTGTCTCAGTATGGGCTGGCTGTTATCCCTGCACAGCCTTGTAGCGCCTGCTTACCTGCAGGTAAGAAGATCCTAACTCCCTTTCCTCCTTCTCTCCTTTGACACTCTTGTGCATCACCCCAAAGGCATTGGGAGGGAGCTGCTCTCGGTAAACATGGGGACCTGGAAGTCTGCCCAGGTCTTGAACAGGGAGCACAAGGAAGTGAGAACTCACTGTATGCACATCTGCACTTCTCCTAACAGCAGGCAGAATCAGGCTCACTCTGTGCTGTTGGAAGCTTGCCAAAATGCACAAAGCCAAATTTTCACAATCTTCTTCTTAATTAGATTCATTGTATTCTCTGTGCGTGTCTCTTAGAGCTCTTGAAATCATATCTTTCTGACAAAATCTGAAGGGTGTCCTGTTTAAAGTGGATTTTTAATCCTGTTGGTTATGGAGAAGGCCTTGAAAATATCACCTCTAAGACATGAAAATCAAGAAGACAAAACAAAAGAACTTAACTCCTACTACTTTCTAAAAGCTCATTTCATGTTTTCTATCAGGAAAGGTTCTAAATCCTGTACTTCAGACCATGGCAAGTTATCTAGAATTGGTATAAAGCTTTGAAAGGGATTCCTAGGTTAATATTAGATTCATCTCTGCTCATATGAAATTGGGAATTACAGATGAGACAAATTACATCTGACAGTGGCAATTCCTTACATAGCATTCAACAGAAAGGAAGAGAAGGATACTTTACTGCTGGGTTCACTCTCTGAGGCTATGTTCTGGTGCATGTTTAAGACAGAAGTGTTACAGAAAGCATGCCTTGCCTCCAGCTGCTTATTTAAATCCCCAGCCACCTATGCAGTGGGACAGCACAGATGTTTGTACAGACATGTGGCAAACTGTGTTGGGGAACCAATGAATGTGAAAAACAACCATTTCAATTAGACGTCTGTGCATTTGAGTCTCATACAGACACTCTTTTTTTTTTTGCAGAAACAGATGACAAATATACTGAATAGTATTTTCACACAGCAGTCATCACATACTCTGAGATCATGCTGGCCTTTTTTATTTTTTTGGTCTCTAGCAGATTCTCTACTGCTGGAGACTCTTGCCAGACTGACCACCAACAGGAGCTAGTCTGGAAATTGAGACCAGGCAGAACAAATAATATGGCTAATTTTGCAATATAATGTACTAGAATCTATTTTCAATTGATATTGGTGATTTTGGACTAGTGCCCTCCTGTTTTTCAAGCAATATATGGCTTTCCAGCACCTCCTTGCATATAGAACTTAGCCCTGGCCACCAGTAACTTTGCTGAACCACACTACTACCGGTCAACAAGAGAATTCATTTTTTTGTAGCTGTCTCCGCATGAAGTCTGTTAACTGTGATATACAGCTTTAATGCTGGGGTTAGTTAAGTGGGAACAATGGACAGGTGTGCCTGTGTCCCAGGTTACTGTGAACTTATATGCTAGGACAAGGAAAAGCACAATCAGCAAAACTGAATAGTTCACAGTTGCTAACTTGTTTGTTCAGAGCTGACCTTCCACGTGTTCCCAATGTAAATTACCTTCCCTATAAGAAATTACATCGTGTCCACACATCTTTTTCTGGCACTGGTGTTTGTCACAAAGATGAGAAGGGTTCTATGTGGTGCATGAGACACAGAGAGCATGCTATTTAAAATGGTTCTTAAAAGGCACTACACGGAACTACAAGTCATTTCAGAAATGTTTTACTAGAGATCTAAATAGCCAATAATTTTAAAAAGGCAAATTAAATATTATTGGCCAAATGAAAGAAAGAATCATTTGAAAGTAGATCATAATATATTTTATCCTATATAGTTGAAGTATGTATCCTAGTATTAGCATAATGGACAGCACAATGTATGATACAAAACCCACATTAACTCTGAACTTTGCCACAAGCCATCTCTGTGCCAGAAATTCTGTAGCTGAGAGGGTCACAATCTGATTAAGGGCTGCTAATGTAGTGAGCGCACTTACTCAAACAGAGCACAATTAAGTTTTTGGCTACAAAGCATATTCTTGTTTAGCACTTACAGGTTCATAGAATTTACACAAGAGTCTAGATCCCAGATGCTTTTTCGTGATATGAAGAGAGCTGCCATAACCAGAATGTTGCCCCACATTCAGTTTGCCCAAAAAGCTTGTGTTCTACCTGAGCCTCTAGCTGAGGCAGACAGACTCTTCAGTTTAATGTTAAATGAAAATGTAATGACAATAAAGTTTATGGAGTGCACCTTTTCTGGTTTATGTTTAATAGGGCAGCAGTTCAGATAACAAGCTACAGTGCTGATTCAGCAAGGCATGTATGCACGTGCTAAAACCTACATGTTTCAGTGGGATTTAAGCAGGAGCAAAGAGTTAGGCACACAGCTGAAATTAAGATGAGCTTTAGGCTTGCTGCATCGTAGCCAGCAGCCCTTACTTTCTTCCCTAAGCTTACAGGGCTTTTTTAGTTCTAAAGAGTGTCTCCAGTTCCCTTTGTATCCTAGGTAAAATTGACATCATCTGCCAGTATCTGCCTCCAGTTACTTCTCTTCGTCCTCTATCCAGGTCTCTAGCAACCTAGTGTTGGGGTCCTCAGTGAAGCACTGTTCCAAAGGTGGCCTCTTAGAAAGTTGTGCTCAGTCACAGCCCTAATGTGGAAAAGGAAAGCCAAGGACACACTGAGTAAAGGTTGCTTGATCTCGTCACTTAATACCTTGCCATTTTTAGAGACTAGGTAACTTTTTTACTGTAGAAGAATACAGATTGTTTGGGGTTTTTTCTTGCTTAGTGTCTGCCATAGTATCAACCCTCTCACTTCTCTCACTGTTGATTTGAGCTGCTGCTGTGGCATGGGGGAGGGATAACGGAGGCCTGAGGCAGACACTGTCCTTGTAATTCTGGTACAGCAAACCATCACAGATGGGTAGTTGGAGGTAGCAACATGTTAATTTGCTTTTGCACAATTCATCAGAACTTTTCTATCTGAATCTATTGCTGCACAGTCTATTGATGCTCTTCCAATGTCAAACCCTTAACATTAATTTTGTGGGGTGGCTTTATCTATGGTGCCAACCTGCCATGCACATTGTCCTTGTGTGTGAGAACAGTGGCTGCCTGATGCTTCCAAGGAGACTGGCAAAAAGTGAGAAAAGTGGGATCTCCAACAAAAATGTAGGAGACATCACTTATCTGGACTTCGGTGGAATCCTGGCAAAATATACTGAAAGGCTGCAGCAGTGCTGGACTCTGCCTGCATTAACTTTAGGAAATTACACAGGAATCTGTAGCCCTGGATAATCCCCACACAGGTCAAGATTTTTATCAGACTTCATCAGCATCATAATGAACTGGTGAATCAGATCTAAACTACACTTTTAAATATTCAGTGTAACTGTAAATAAGTCCTGCTGTAAAAGTAAGAAAACACGGGATTCCATTTATTTTGCCTTTTCTTCCCTTTCTGTCTTTCAGCAGAACATGCAATAAACATTCTAGACACTGGTTTTGGAAATATTGCTACATCACTGTAAGACTCTGAGGAATAAATTAGTTAAACTGTTGATAACACAAAATAGCAAGGAATTCTGCAGAGACAGCAGATGGAAAGAAAATACAGAAGTAATTATTTGGAAGAGTGTGGTGGTTTGACCCTGGCTAAATGCCAGACACCCACCAAAACTGCTCTATCGCTCCCCTCCTCAACCATACAGGGGAGGAAAAATATAATGAAAGACTCGGGTGTTGAGATAAGGACAGGGAGATCCCTCAGCAATTATCATCACAGGCAAAACAGACTTGGCTTGGGGAAATTAGTTTAATTCATTACCATTCAAATCAGAAAGAAAACCCCACACCTTCCTCCACCCCTCCCTTCTTCCCAGGCTTAACTTCATTCCCGATTTCTCCATCTCCTCCCCCAAGTGCACAGGGGAACAGGGGATGGGGGTTGTGGTCAGTTCATCACAGGCTGCTTCTGCTGCTTCTTGCTCCTCACACTCTTTTCCTGCTCCAGCCTGGGGTCTCTCCTACAGGAGGCAGTTCTCCATGAACTTTTCCAACAGGAGTACTTCCCATGGGCTGCAATTCTTCACACATTGCTCCAGCATGGATCCCCCATGGGGTCACAAGTTCTGCCCACAAATCTGCTCCTGCGTGGACTCCTCTCTCCACAGGTCCTGCCAGGAAATTTACTTCAGCACAGGCTTCCCACAGGGTCACAGCCCCCTTTGGGCATCCACCTACTCTGGCATGGTGTCCCTCATGGGCTGCATGTGCATATTTGCTCCACTGTTAACCTCCATGGGGTGCAGGGGGACAGCCAGCCTCACCACGGGCTTCACCATGAGCTGCAAGGGCATCTCTGCTCTGGCACGTGGAGCACCTCCTCCCCTCCTTCATTGGCCTTAGTGTCTGCAGAGTTGTTGCTCTCACACAGTCTCACTGCTCTCTTCTGCTAGTGCAGATTTCCTCCCCCCCGCCCCTGCTTTCTTAACACACTATCCCAGTGGTGCTACCACTGTCACTGATGGGCTTGGCCTTGGCCAATGGCGGGTCCATCTCGGGCCCAGCTGGCATTGTCTCCATTGAACATGGGGGAAGCTTCTGGCATCTTCTCACAGAAGCCACCCCTGTAGCCCCCCTACTACCAAAACCTTGCCATGTGAACTGACTACAAAGAGTTTGAACTCTAAAGCTTGCTTGCATGTTAGGAAGACTTATTGCACTAAGACTGGCTTTCAAATAATATAATTTGCCCTGAAGGAGCCAAAATGTCCAGTACAGAAACTAGTAAACCAAATGGTCAGACAGAGGAACTGGGGTGGAATGAAAGATATGTTCTCTTGCAAAATAGACCCATTCACCACAGGGAGGTATGAATTAGACAACTCTGACATGTGGAAAGACCTTCCTCTAAGTCCAGACATATAGAAATACAGATTTGAATATGGTAAGGTGAAATCCCAAGGAAAGTCTGTGATCATATGTAGAAGTACGTATACTCCATGTAACCTGCATATAGTTTAGGCAAATTGATCTTGACTTAATGTCCTGGTTTCAGCTGGGATAGAGTTAATTTTCTTCTTAGTAGCTGGTGCAGTGCCATGGTTTGGATTTGGTGTGAGAACAATGTTGATAGCACATGGATGGTTTTGGTTGTTGCTGGGTGATGTTTATACTAAATCAAGGACTTTTCGGTTCCTTGGGCCCTGCCGGTGAGAAGGCTGGAGGGGCACGGGAAACTGGGAGGGGACACAGCCAGGACAGCTGACCTGAACCAGGCAAAGGGATGTTCCATACCATACGGCATCATGCTGAGTATATAAACTGGGGGAAGAAGAAGGAAGGGGGGGACGTTTGGCATTATGGTGTCTGTCTTTCTGGGTAATTGTTACGTGTGATGGAGCCCGGCTTTCCTGGGGATGGCCAAACAGCTGCCTGCCCCTGGGAAGTGGGGAATTAATTCCTTGTTTTGCTTTGCCTGTGTGTGTGTGGCTTTTGCTTTACCTATTCAATTGCTCTTATCTCAACCCTTGAATTTTACACTCCTTTCTGATCTTCCTCCCCATCCCTCTGGGTGAGGGGGAGTGAGTGAGCGGCTGCATGGTTCTGGGTTGCCGGCCCGGATTAAACCATACACTTAAAAATCTAAAGAAGGGAAGCACAGCCATATCATGTGAACCTGGTACACAGCTGGCCAATTAGCAATGGGAAAACAGGAAATGTCTTAGAGTTAAGGCAAACATTCAATCCTGTGCTGTTTTGATGCATTTCAGTCCTTCTCTTTCCAGGAACTCAGGAGTTATTCAAACTGCAGTAACCTCTCAAAAAAATTTTCAGCAAGGGAGGCATCAGGACAAGGCCAAATCCAAAACCAGAAGAACCAAAGTCTAATATCAATGGCTCACTTTGGGACTCAGACTTTGCTCTGTTTCAGACCTATTCAGCAGGATCTATGTCCCCAGAAAAACAGTCTATTAGTTGTCTCTGGTTTTAATCAGTTATGAAAAAAATTGTCTCTCCTCTACTTCTATAAGTGACTGCACATCTTCAGTACAAACTATCAAAAAGTGCCGGTTTTGTGTGTGTTCGCAGTACTCACTGGACTCCACTGCTGCCAAACAAATGAGATTTTTGGGTACGTTTCCTTAACCCTACTATAGGAGGTCTACTTAGATAGGTAACTCTGAGTTTGTCACCCAAAGCAATCTCTTTGTAGGCAGTGGAAAAAACCTTTGGGGTGGCAATTCATCTTAGATAAGCACTTTTGGATGGTAGCTAACCCAATCTACCTCAACTGTCCCTTTGTTTTTTGTTAACTATAAAGTCAATGAATGGTGATGAACACAGACTTACACATCAAAACTTCAGCTGTCTAAAGCTGTTTTAGGTAAATCACACTTTTTATGTAGAACTGTTTATTCTGGATTATTTCCAGCAGTTCTCTTTCAGTTATAGGTGCTATACATAAATGAACACACAGTCCATGCCAGAAAGGGCTTACATCTGGAAAACAGCTAAGCCGAATCAGCTCTCATGCACATTAAAGAGGTGTCTGCCAGAACAACTCAGCTTCAAACTGCTGGTTAAATCATAGTCACTTGTTAATTATGAAGGTGATGTATCTATTTAGATAAATATACTGAGTAAGTAGCTCTGGATCATACCCTGAAACAAATCCATTAAAAATCTTATACAGGCACATGAAAAGAGGTTCCAATATAAAGTTTTGTAAAATAAGGCAAACACAATGTTAATTTTCTGGATTAAATTGGTTTGTGGTCATTTTTTTCTATCACCTATTTAAAATCATTTCCTTTTAAAATAATTTCCTTTGTAGTTCCTCTATTTCACAGCTATTTACACACCAAAGGATTAAAGAGCAAATAACAGAAGCCCAAAAGCAAATAATTAGAAAACATCAAAAGTACAGCCAGGTGCCATGAATGTAAAAGAACTGCACTGGAGAAAGGCCTCAAACCCCAGGATGTGAGTGAAACTGAACTTAAGTGCAAACAAAACAAAATATGTCTTCCATAATGAGCAGTTGCAGTTTGTCAAAATGTCTGTGCCTCTCTCCCAGTTGCGGCAGAGCACTGGAATACTCTCCACAGATGAGCTGCTGGGAACGGACTCATTGCACACTCAGCATGCCTCAGAGGCCACAGAATAGGATGGATGAGAAGGAAACCATGGGAACAGGCCCCATAACTCTAAAGAACCTAACTCATCTGTCTCGGTGTCCTGCAACCTGCTGGCTGTCCTGCCGAGAGGCTGCACCAGCACCTCCCCTGTGAGAACGCTGGTCTCCTCCTAGCTAAACCCTGTGGGAAAGCCTCGTTTCCAAATCACATAGTCACATTCAGTGTTTTCTGTTGCTACGTTCGTTGCCATTTCCACCTCATCTGTGTGCCAGTAGCTTCTTTCTGACAGCCCTGGTCCTACCTCTCCCTGCTACCAAAGTCAGTGTCCCAGGCAGTGGGGTCATTCCTAGCCTCCTTCTCTTGTTGTGGAGACCCTGGACCTTCTAAGGGGATATAGGCAATGACAGCGTCACCTCTTCAAGGGACTAGGACCCACAAAAGCAGGGAAACAGAACATTATTCTTCTTCTGATGTTAAAAGAAAGTGTTACTCCTCCTTGACTTTCTGAGTTGCTGCAGGGAAGACATTGCCAAATTTACCTGCTGGTTCTCATTGCCATTCTGGCTTGCACTTGGTTCCTTATTATGTGTTGGTTTTGGCTGGGATAGAGTTAATTTTCTTCATAGTAGCTAGTATGAGGCTGTGTTTTGGATTTGTGCCAAAAACCAGTGATGATAACACCGGGATGATTTTGTTGTTGCTGAGTAGCACTTACACAGAGTCAATGTCTTTTCTGCTTCTCATCCCACCCCAGCAGCCAGGAGGCTGGGGGTGCACAAGGAGATGGGAGGGGGCACAGCTGGGACAGCTGACCCCAGCTGACCACAAGGATATTCCATACCATATGGGGCCATGCTCAGCAATAAAAGCTGGGGGAAAGAAAAGGGTGTGTGTGTGTCTGTGTGTACGTTTGGACTGATGGCTTTTGTCTTCCCACGTAACTGTTATGTGTGATGGAGCCCGGCTTCCCTGGGGACGGCTGAACACCTGCCTGCCCATGGGAAGCAGTGAATGAATTCCTTGTTTTGCTTTGCTTGGATGCATGGCTTTTGCTTTACCTGTTAAGCTGTCTTTATCTCAATCCATGAGTTTTCTTACTCTTCTGCAACAATTCTCTCCCCCGTCCTACTGTGTGGGGAGTGAGTGAGAGGCTGGGTGGGGCTTAGTTGCTGGCTGGGGTTAAAGCACGACAGCAGGAAAGATTAATGACCATGTGTGATTAGTTGATGATGAAAGCATTGCTGCAAGACATTAGCTCTGCTCGGTGTTCGCAATTTCTGCTGAACTAAAAACTTTTCTCAATCTTATCTTGGCAGTGAGACAAAATTTGGGCCAGCATAAAGCCGGCAATAAGGGGGGGTAACAGTAGCATAAGACTAGCATGTATGTGATAGTTCCTCTGTAACCTCAGCTCTTCCCCAACCGCATCAGACCACGGGTGTCTTTGACGGTGCCTTGGGCTTAATACCACTAGAGGTCATGCAATGTACTTATTATCTAAGCTGCTTTTGAAAAAATGCTTTAGTACTTCACACCTAATAGAGGTATTTGTATTGACTGCGTTTGCAGACACTGCTTTGGTGTCTACATGTCCCTGCTTTGTACACCTGTAATAACCATGCCACAATAAATACCCCGTTTATTCTGTTACCCAACTTGAAACTTACCTCAAATAGCACATAACTGGAGAAGGATGAGGAACTGGGAATATGCAAATAGTATTATCATGAAAAGCCTTCTCTATAGAATGAAATATCCTATCCACTAAAATAAGGAATAAGCAGGGAAGACATTGCAGTGTAACATCAAATCCTTTATTACAATAGCGCAAGAGGTGGCTTGTGTCTGACCCAACTACTGTGACGCTGATTCTGCTAACGCATCTGCCTTGGACTTTTCCTATCTTGCGGGTACAGCTTCAGATAATATTGATTGCATCTTGAAGCAGCTGACAACTGCTCTCTGTCTTTTGATTTCAAACCTTTTGCTGTCTTTCTCCTCTTTGCCTTTGGCCAGCAGCCTAGCAGTCAACCAAGTAACAAACACCCCTATCTGTATCATCCATATCCAGCTCCACCTCAAATAGGCACGCTTTTAGGGAGCTGCCAGACTTCACATTCTGTCACAACTTGGCCCAGCCCTACTATCACAATTTTTCCAGTAGATGCAGATCTGTTGTGAGAGGGCTCAGCTGTTGCAGCCAGCATGTTTTCCCTTAGAGATTGCCATCGATATTAGCCAGGGTCCATCAGAAGCTAAAACTTGCCCTGTGGCACTGCCCTTACCAGTCCAAGTTTGCTTATTCTTGGAAAAGAACAACCAGCTCTCAGGCATCATCTGTTCCTGTTCTGCACTTATGTTTGATCCTCATCCTTCAGCTACGCAGCCCCTTCTGCCTCCTGACTCAGGGTTCTCCCAGGTTGTAGAGAACTGGCTGCTTGCATAACCTTTTGAGAAACATGTCTCCAAATTTCCTACATGATTTAGCAGACCCTATAAAAAGAGAGCAGTAATAGCCTATCAGTTGTTTCGTTTCTACAGTAATAAAAATTCACAATTAAATTGTTCTCATCCTTTCACAGCACCATTTTCTTCCGCCAGTCTGGAAAACTCTGGAGGTAAGTATTGTTACTAAACTAGGTATTACATTCATAATCTCATCATTGATGATCTAATCTCATTTTATCATACATTGATAATCTCATCAATGTGTATAAATACCGAAAGGGAGGATCTAAAGAGGATGGAGCCAGACTCTTTTCAGTGGTGCCCAGTGGCAGGCAATGGGCATAAACTGAAACACAAGACGTTCCCTCTGAACATCAGGAAACACTTTTTCACTGTGAGGGTGACTGAGCACTGGCACTGGTTGCCCAGAGAGTTTATGGAGTCTCCATCCATGAAGATGTTTAAAAGCCATGCAGGCATGGTCCTGGGCAACTGGCTTTAGGTGGCCCTGCTTGAGCAGGGGGGTTGGACCAGATGACCTGCAGAGGTGACTTCCAACCTCAGCCATCCTGTGATTACTGGCCAGTTATCTGACATTGTCACTCTCTTAGTACGTTTTTTATTATCTGTGTAGGAGGTTGCTTAGATTATACAAACTGACTGTATTAGTATGTTTTTAATAATTCAGCCCTTTCAACGAAGACCCTATGAAAAGATGGCAGGCAAAGTTAGACCTTCTTACCAAACCACTATGATTCTTCCAAAATGCACAGCACAGTATCCAACATGATGGGAGCCATGTATCACTCAAGCCCGCTTCTCTGCGGATGTTTTAGGATCTAATATTTATAAGAGTTTGTTCTCCTATAGAAGAAACTAGAAGTTTCCTGATTTTTTCCAGAATAAAAGCAAAAATAAGTACCTTCAGACATAACTTCCCAAGATAGATCTAATCTTTTTCTTTCATATGTCTAGCCATGCCTCTGGGCTGCCTAATTCAGATGAAGCCAAGAGACTCAACATAACTTTACTTGCAAAGATTTACTTTCTAGCCTACGCAGTGCCTACGGGCACAGCATATTGAGCACAATCAAGATCTAATCAAATGTAATTTTGACTTTCTGTTTCTCTATCAAGAACAGAACAGTGGGCTTTTCCAGGAGATCTTTGTCAAAAGGTTTGGTATAATTGTACAAGTATAGAATAGAAATATTTTATAACCAATTCGAATGCCACAACACTGTACCTGTATTTTTTTCTCCTTTGCACTTTATAACTACATTTGAGGAAACCTTCCACAGGCCACTGTTTCTTGTAGTGGCCAACTGACAGCTGACAGTAACAGGGCATCCATGTGCATGCCTGCAGTTTCAAATGATGTCCACATAACTCCTCATGGGGCTAGACAAGATTAATTTTGTGCAGGTCAAATTGTAATTCACATGCCTCAATCAAGGCTCACTTGCTCTTCTCCAGAACTTTTTCAGACTCTTCTGGCACAAGTTGAGCTGTGGCACCAGGATATTCACTTGTTTAAATATTTATGGACAATGTGGTGGGGAGTGATGAGTGATGTGTATCACTTAGCTACTTTTTTGAGCAATTATAACATTGAAAGCCATAACTATGATTTGCACCTGCAAAGGGTAATGAACTGCTGCCTTCTGAGGAGTAAGAGAAAACCTCCTTTGTCCCTAGTAGAATGACACTTCCTAGTATCACATACAGCTAGAAGGGCAAAGCAATCCATTTGGGTATGAGGGAGATGGCAGAGCACCCTTCCATAGATAAAATTTCAAGTCATATCCCTCTCTGACACTCTGAAAGTTTACCATGGCACAAAAGCTGCAAGATGTGGCTGCACAGTGAGTGACTCTTGTACCTTCCAAATAGCACAGAACAACTTTTACACTAGCTAGACTTCTGTCTACTGGAAAGGCTAATGTTGATTTCTGCATTTGCACTGATGGAAAATGGCAGTTCTGACATGTTCTTGGATATATGACTCCTCTGCAGAACTGGTACCAACAGAGACACGTGTCACAATTGTTAGCGCTTCAAACAAACTGGGGATTCAAACAAATTTGTTTTTCAGTAAAACCTTGACATGTTCTTCAGAATTTAATTGCAGAACACTTGGTTTTCTTTAATTCATGTCTGCAGTAGGGCATGCTTTATGGGGTCCTGGGGTGTGGGGATACCTTACACACACAGGAAGGTAGCTCACAAGGTGATCCCACTATTGCCAGAAGTTGGCTGTAGGTTCAAAATGGGTTGCCATTTTAAAGCACTGTGATGGGAGGTTTTGGCTTAAAGAGGAAGAAGGGGAGGTGGTGAGGAGAGTGGGTGATGTGCTAGCTGCTCTGCAAGACTGACCTGCTTGCTAATCACTTAATACTGCATCCTGGATTAATGTGCTAGAAAATTTGAGCGTGCAAGGGAAGTTGCATAAACATGCCACATATTAAGACAAAGATTTGTTTGGTTTTCCAGTTTGTTAAAAGCAGAGGCAACCGTGAGGCCTTTTTCTATCAGAGGCAGTCCAACATCATGTTACATCAGTGAAAATCTCAAAACTGCTGCTTTTGTCAGCAAAAAGGGTCAGCCTCAACAGACTTGCATAATACAGAAAAGGTCTCAATAGAGTGCAAGCTCTTCAGTGCTGTTGACAGAGAGTGGACAATGTTACTGCCAACAGCTTACAGAGAGAGCAGGGCTTGAAAATAGGGCTTTGCATTTGCCTCACATAACTTTCAAACTCTGGGAATAAGAATAAACCTGAAGTGCGTATCAGTTCATGTGATAACAATGACTTTCCTAACAAAGGAATTTATAAAAATGCTGAATGGCTATTTGATGGTGATTCTGGCATGGTGAACTTTTTAGTAAGAGAAGACTGTAGGCCAAAGGTAATGGGGTAAGCTGATCCATATCTATCTCAACAGTGTTTTGGTCAGACTCATGTGAATCAATCCTACAAGTCAATCAACAGCTACGTGCAAATGCACACATTTATTAGCATTTAATATCAAAATCCTTCTGCATCCCTCCAGGTATGACTGAACTCTGTTGAATGGCTAGATTTTGTCCTTTGCTCTATTTCAGTGTGAACTCATAGCTTTAGTTTTAAGTCTTTGATACCTCTGTTGTGATCCCACTTGGCTATTGCCTTCCATCTCCCGAAGCACACATCACTGTTTCTGCCTGAGGCGTGGCCTCTCAAACAGCAAGCAGATCAAAGACCTCTACCTGGGACCAGAGAGAAAATAACAAATGGAAAGAAAGTGGGTACAGAACAAAATGATAGTTTTGCTAAGCAGGCAGGCTGACTTCTGCAACATACACGGTGGCCTGGTGGCAGAGGTAACATTCAGGTCCCACCTGTAGAGAACATGAAGGAGGTTTAGAGCAGAACAGCTTGGGAAGGCAAGTGGAGGCCTGCCAGAAAAAGTTTGGTACACAAACCATACCCGCAGCATTATTACAGTGATGGAGCTACACCTTGACATGAGATTACTGATGTTCCTAATGGACTGAAAACACCACAGCAATCTGCTAGCTACACCATTGTAAGGAATTGATGTGTGTGAATACAGCTCTCTTAGAAGGATGCAGCCTGGTTTATAGTGCTGTATAGACAAGCTTGACTTGATACCTTTTTTCATATTTGATGTTATATGCTCCAGATGATCCTGTTTAAATCAGTCAACCTATTCATGCACCATGATACCGATCCACGAGTGTAAAGAGACAGCAAACTTTGGCCTCTGTGAACCAAATATACTGTACATATCAAATTCTCTGGCAACCACATCTTGGACAGACACTGAGTTGAGGAGAACTTATTACATCACTATTAAACTTTCACACCCTAAACAGACAGAAACAATCATACTCCCATCTCCAGTTTGTGTATGGGATTTAGTAACATCCATATAGTCCAGAGTAAGGATGAGATGTGTCTGATTGTGGTGAACACACTTTTTTAAACTCAGTAAAAGTATTTTGGGACAGTACCTACCGATGTATTGATTTCAGTGGAGGTGTTCCTAGGATAAGGTGGCACCTGTGCAGAGGCTATAGGGCAAAGCAGCAGTGAAAACACTCGTAAATGTGAATGTGGTGGTTTAAAGCTTGTGCTGATGGTAGCACTGACATGTCAAACTATGGATGAATGCTTTCCTCCACAAACAACATAGTTCAGCTGGGGGGGTGGGGGTCGGGGGGAAAGGTAACACTGAGCTATTATGCTTAACTATTAAAAGAACTGCCTGGATATTTCTCATTGTTGCCTGGAGAGCAAGAGGCGTAGTGCATAGTGACCTGTGTGAATGTTGAAGGGTAAACCCCAGGTTATTGGTGGAACACTTTGCAGAAAGTAACTTAAGACCCTGACTGCAGCTCAGCTGAGAGGTAGATGAAATTACAATATACATGGAAATTGTCTTCTTCAAAAGAGCCACCATACACTTAGTGACAGACTTTACTCAGCACTATGCAGCACACAATAAAAAATCAGAAACAGTAGAGAGCCTGTTACCGCCATTCAGCCTTTTATTTTACAACTTTATCAGCATTACACATACTTAGCACTGCTTCGCATACCTGTAGTCTGCTCTGAGGCCTTTAGGTTGTTATATCCTAAAGATACATATTATGTTCCATGCAGATTGTATATCCTAAAGATACACAATAAACATTTAGCAGCATAATGCTTTCATTACACCAGAAATGTTAATTTTGAATGTGAGATTTAATGTAAGGCAGTCTTGAGGCAATAATTTTTAATGGTTCATGTAGGTTTAAGAGCTAGGTCTTCAGGGCAAATTAATGCTTTTCATCTCTAAGAGGTTTACAAATGATGGCACTATCAATGCAAACTTTCAACCCTGCACAGTCAAATATTTAAAAGTAATTGCACATAATTATACCGGATTCTGAGGGCTGTTGAGAAGTCTGCATAAATACTATACTTAATATTGAGAAGTCTGCATAAATACTATATTTAAAAGGACAACATATAAACAAAAATGTGGATTTACATAGCTGTCATGTTGAAGTGTTTCTAAAAAGGAGTGTCCTAAACAAAAGCGTATGTGACAAGAGACAATTCCTGATCCACTGGCCAGAGGCGAGAAAGTTTGGAAGAGAGACTCTTGTAACTAGAGCACACCAATAAATACCATCTGAAACGGCCAGGCAGCAACGTTAAGAAAGAGGACAGCACTAAAAAAGATAGGATCTGCCGTATAACTAATTAAACATGTGGCCAAAGGTATTCTGCTTTCTTTTTATGCAAAACAATGTCTAAAATACCTGTTAGAAGTTGTATTTGAAAATAATTCTGGGAGAAATGTTACAGGAGTAGAAATGTCAGCGCTGCTCACAGCACCACTGGGAACTGGGAGGGAATTCCTCTGGTAGACAAAGCACACTCCTGCTGAAACTGATAAAAACAAACAAAAAAACCCTCACAAAGACGAGTTTTACAGTGTTCCATATTTCTTTAAACCCAAACATTTTCACTACTCAGAATTCCTTGGTTTTTCTTTCTCTCTTTTTTGAAAGGTCTGCAATTCATTAAAGAAAAAAGCTAAAGGAGAAAGTTCTGATGTTGCTTTGTTTGTAAAAAGCAGAAGTGACTTTTCTTTCCCTCCCCCGATTCGAGATGATTTTAAAACAGTAAGCATATGCTTTGGGTTTTGGTTGTTTTTTTCAATTTCAAATGAAAAATACTAACTAGCTGTATTAATTTCCTACAATTGTCTTGCTTCCTAGAAGCAAATCTCCAGTAGGATGTATTTGGATGGAAACCCCCAAGTTAGCAATTTGTGTTCAGTAAGTTTTCCTGTATCTGAGGAAGGAAAAAAATAATAAATAAAATAATACAAAAATAATAAAGAAAAAGACAAGAAGAAACCCCGCGTGGGAAAACACTAGAGTGAGTATATTCTCACTCTTTTGGGAGGACTTTTGCAAGTTCAGGGACCCCGAGCGACCAGTGCCTGCATTTGTTCCTTACTAGGTCCAAGGGAGACCACCAGCCGCTGGCCCGGCTCGGTCCCGGACAGGGTCAGAGCGGGCTCCAGGACCGTGATTTTCAACACGGCACTGTGTAACAGCTGCTCACCGGCTCACGGTGCAACGGTCCGGCACCGGGACCGGCACCGACCCCACAGCGCTGCCGGCGCTGCTGGCGCCGCCGGGGCGTCACCCGGGGCTCCTGCAGCAAAACCGGCCCCGCGGCGGGATGGGGCGGGCCGGCTCCCACCCCCTCGTCGCTTCACCCCCGCCGGGCAGGGACGGCCGGGCCGGGCCCGGGGCAGGGAGGACATCGAGCCCTCAGGGCGGGCGAGCCCACGCTGCCCGGCCGAGGCCGCCGCCGGCGAGGCTGCGCCTTTAAGGGGCCGGGGGAGGCGACGGCGGGCGGGTTCCTGTGCACCGGGGCCGCTCCCTCCCGCCGTCCCTCCTCCCTCCCCCGCCGGCCGGGCGGTGGGCAGTGCCCGCGGGCCGTCGCCGCGGGTGTGGGACGGGGAGCCGCGGCAGCCCGCCCGCCGCCATGGCTCTGTCCCTGCGCCGCCGGCTGCCGCTGCTCGCCCTTCTGCTGGCAGCCGGCGGGCTGCGGGCGGCGGAGCGGAGCAGCGGCAGCAGCAGCGCCATGGAGGAGCTCGCCACCGAGAAGGAGGCGGAGGAGAGCCACCGGCAGGACAGCGTGAGCCTGCTAACCTTCATCCTGCTCCTCACCCTCACCATCCTCACCATCTGGCTTTTCAAGCATCGTCGCGTCCGCTTCCTCCACGAGACCGGCCTGGCCATGATCTACGGTGAGTCCCGCCGGGGCCCCGGCACCGCGCCTCGGCCAGCGCCGCCCGCCCGCGCCTCAGCCCCGCTACACCCCTCCTCCCCGGGCGGGCGGCCCTTTCTGAGGGCCGCTGAAGAGGCCGCTGTCACCGCGGCAGGTGCCCGGAGGAGCCGGGGGCGGCGGCCCGGAGGCGGCGGCGGGCCCGGGTGCTCGGCCGCGCCCCGCCGTGTCGCCGCGCCCCCGCTGCCTGAGGCGAGGCGAGGTGCGGTGGCGCTGCGGCCTCGCGGCCCCCTCACGGCTGGCGGGTGGCAGCGCAGGGGTAGGCCGCGCCCCGCGGGGAGGGGGAGCCCCGCCGCGCCACAGCCCGCCCGTGCCGGCGCCCCTGCAGCCCCCGCCCTCGCCGGCGCCTTTCCTCGGGCCGGGGGCGTGGAGGGGGGGTGGGTACGGCCCGCTGCCTCCCGTGCGGCGGCGGAGTGGTGTCCTGCGCCAAGGTGCGCCCTGCCGCCGTGCGCCGGGGCTGGAGCGGCCGCGCTGGCAGGGCACGGCGGCTGGGCAGCCCCCCGCCGCGGAAAGCCGCCGTGCTGGGGCGCTGCCAGCGAGCGGCGTACCGGGCCGCGCGGGTGTCGCAGCGGTGCCTTTGGGAAGCGCTATCTGGACGCCCTCGCCGTGCTGTGACACACCGTGTGAAACGTAGCGTGTTTAAACTTTCATGCTCTGGGGCTGGCTGCTGGCGTGCGGCTGTCACCGGTGCCCTGAGCCTGCTGGTTACCGGCTGGCCGCAGTGACACCCGGCGCCCTGGGCAGCGCCTACCGCTCAGCCTATGCTCACCTGGCGGAGCAAGGGCTGTACCGAGCTGGGTTTGTCCTCTGCGGCCCCTCTCCCCCCGGTGGATGCGGGTGAAGGGACAGCGAACCGCGCGGCAGAAGCCGTGCTGTCCCCGCGTTGGCGGGGCGGGTGGCGCGGAGGAGCCGGGCTGTGTCGGTGCCGCTCACGGAGCCGGGGCCGGGCTCCGCTGCCAAGTCGCGCAGTTGCATTTCGTGCGCGCTTTGCCAGGCAGACGATAAGCACTTGCGGTGAGGAGCGGCCATCCATTTTAAAAAACGATTTGTCTGCCGGCGATTGGCTGCTGCTGCGGCGCCGGGGGCGCTTTGTCTCCTCCGTGAGTTGAATCGGTTCCTGCTGAAACACCTACCCCGTGTCGGTCAGCATCAGCACATTGAGGGTAACCACGGATAAGAAACTCGGCCCTGAAGGGGAGGGGGGGAAAAGCGAACAGTTTCCTCCCTGATGAGTACTACAGCGCTTGAGAGCTATGTGATTGCTTGCAGAACACTGGAATTTTCCTCTGCTGATGCTTCTGCTAAACCATCCCGATTTGCTCTTAGTCACCGATCTCTTTGCTGCATTGCTGTGTGTTTCACATATGCTTGTTGCTGAAAACGGACAGATTAACAGTTGGGCATGTATGTTAGTTATGCACTAGTGTGGTGATGCTTAGCAGCTGAATAGTGCTCAGGAGGTCGTAGATTAACTGTATATGTGCTGGTTGGAAGAGACAGGGTAAGGTGGTATTGAAAGTGTTGTTTAGGTATTACCCTGGTGTTGTCACCTTCAGAAAGTTCATTTGTGTCGTGACCATTTCAGTGATTTAGGTGGCTTAGTTTATGGTGGAAATCTTGTGTATGTGGGAGTGCTACTGTATGCAATACAAGTACCAGAGCATCAAGGGCATTTGGGTATGCATTTTGATAAGCTGTGTGGGAAACAAGAATTTGTTCAACGGCACAACTTCTGCCGCCTCTCATTAAACTCAAGTTAGTTGACTCTAATATCCAGTTCCTGATCCATGAAATGGATGCTATGTTCTCAATTTGACATAAAAGTGCTAAAATTGTGTATTAGGAAAAGCACTATACCATATCCCTTTCCACCCCACAGGCAGCACTGCCAAAAGAATGATTGGCTCAAGCCATTGCATGTTCTTGGTGTGCTCTTGCTTAAATAATTTTGTTTTCATAAATCATTCCTCAATACACTCACCTTCTAAATTAACCCCTTTAGTATACCAAAAATGTGCTCTTCTCCCTCCCGAACAAACTGACTCTTGCTGTGTCATGTTGAACATCTGAGGAAACATGTTTAGTGAGTTCAGTTTCTTTCTAGCCTGGTTAGCCTTCATGCTAGTAAAGCTCTGCTGAGACCTGGCTTCACTTAGGCATTTTGCAGACTTTCTTTAGAGCAAAGAAAACAACATAGCAAGTGTCATGGTAACTGTCTGCTATACTTCTGATAGCCAGGCTTTATTCTTCAAATAGGGAGTTTCTCCTCTTCCTTCTTTGTCACTTAAAGGATAACAGTTAAATGGAGAGATGGCTTTCTATTTTGCTGATAACTTGGTATCTAGGAAATGCACTTTTTTCAAACTAGGTATGTGTTTGATCAGTCTGACTTAAACACAAAATCATAGCGCAATATTTCAACCAAAGAGTTTGTGGTCTTAAAAACATAAGTGTCTAGCATGAAACAGTTCTGAGTATCTAGGTGCTGTCTTAAAGATTTAATAACATGCTCTTGGTGTAGGCTCCAAACTCTGCATGCTAGGTAAATTTCACATGGTTTTATGGTCAAGTCTACAGCACTTCCACTATTTACACTCGGTTTTTCTAATGGAAGAATCAAAGTGTTTCTATCACAGCAGTTTTCAATGCTACCTGAGGAGGTGGCTTTTATTTACAGGAGAAATAAGCTAGCACTTCAGTGATGATTATTTTTTATCATGGAGACAGTGACCTGGGAAAAACTGGTTTGTTGCACCTAAAACCCCTCCAAAACCATTGGTTTCAAAGTGATGAATCTTTAGATGATTGCATTGGATCAAATACATATTTGACCTGAGCTGGTTAGAACTGTGGGTCTTGATGTCTGCTTGCTGCTTTTGCTCTTTAAGAAGAGGTAGTGGAGCTGGGTTTCTCTCTGGTTTGGTTTGGTGGTTGTTGTTTTTTTTTTTTTTTAATCTAGCCATGCTAATTTACAGTAATGTATGATGGGACCTCTTTCCTTGGGTTGTGGTAGGCATTGGGTGGCATGACAGTGGCTTGAAATGGTGAGCAGAGAAGCTGCCTCCAGGCAGAGCTTTAACCAGCATCCAGGTTTACTGTGTTTTATATAACCATCATGCTAGCTGCTTTGATTGAAGTTAAAAAGTAATTGAAATCATTGTGGAGTCTTCCTGTGTTTATTATTTCCTGTGTTGTCACTGTCTCTTCAACAGAGTCACTGCTCGTCTGTCTGTATTATTCTGGTGTGTTAAATGTCTTTCTCTGGAAACATCTGTTAACATGTGAAATAATGTGGAGTTTACATGAGTGTTTAATGACTTTCAGTGCTGCTTTTTTTTGTTTTTTGTGGTGTGCAACTTAAAATCATGCTTTTAATGAATCAGTATGAAAGTCACAGACTTCAGCAGTACATACTACTGGCAGCTGCGTACATGAAAGTGGAAGCAACCTAACTTCTTTGAGTGTCTTAAAGTACCTTGTGCCTAAAGCCTCAGGTTCAGGCGCAATGCTGATTTGAATTGATGATTCACTGTGCCATAGCACTGTGATTATCCACCCGCCATTCCACAAAGTGCATTTGGCTTGCCAAGTGCTAAACACAATTGAATTTTGGTCTTGAAACTTAAACAAGGGTGTTGCTCCGTGAAAGATGAATACCTGCAGAGGTTCTGCAGCTCCTCTGAGGGGAAAAGAAAAATCTAAAAACCAAACAACAAAACCGACAACCAAACTTTGGTGGCACACATATTCCAACTTGTGATAGCGATCATGATGCTCTCTTTTCTTTGTGCTGGTCTGAATCCCAAATGTTACATGTTGAGATTTTTTTCCTGAGGAGGTTTAACTGTGTTTGGCAGGTTTCTCCACTCTCTGTTGGGGAGCATCCCCATGCGTTAGGGAGCCACAGGACATGGACCGTTCACCTTGAGAGTTTAAGGATGGCAAATGACAGTGGCTCCCTAGCACTCTGCTTTTTAGGAAGCAGCTATTTGGATGTGTGGATATGTCCCAGCAGCTCCAGTGGTATCACTCCCGTTAGGCAGTTAGTCCCCATGAGTGATAATTTGGGTAACTGGCAACCCACACATCAGCACAGGTGTCTGTCCTACCAGGTACCTTCTTAACTGTAGAGTTGTTCCAGAGCTGTCTGGAGGGCACACATGGTAGCACGGCAGGTAAAAGTAAGAGCAGAACTGGACTTGGGTAGAGAGAAAGAATAACAATGTATGAAAAGGCATATAAAACCTCTTTTACATTTTGTGGATCAGAAATCCAAGGTGAGAGGTAAATGTTCAGGATAAAACAATCAAATTTGTTCTGAAGTACTCTGTATCAGACTAAGTTTCTGAATCCGTGGAGCAGATACAGAAAAGGCTTATTTTTAGCTTATCTGGCTGCAGTACTCTCTTACGGTTCTAGTCTCCACATATGCTAGAGATGATATAAATAATGGCAGTGTTGGTATTTAGTAAGCCACTTTCACATAAGCATTCTAATACTAGATTTAGGAGTATAACTCTAAGTATCCAGTTTTGAGAACATTATTCTTTCTCTGGCAACCTGCTTGTTCTTCCTGGATATTTTTTTTAAGTAGCTTGGTTACAGGCTTTCAAAGTGAATCTTTCTCAGTTTGTTGGCATTCAGGACATTTTAATTATATTGAAAATCTTGTCTGTAAACTTGCTTTGTGGCCTGCAACTGGATGGAACTTATAATTTTATCTTGTGAGAGATTTTGGAAGACATGCTACATCTTTGTAATTAACCTACCCGTATTTCAGATTTGCTCTTCGGGGTGGGGGGGGTGTAGCTGGATGGTTTATAAATTGTTGATGGTTCTGAAGTGTCTTTGGAGTACAATTTGGCTGTAGTTCTCAGAGCAGTGATTTTGTGTAGGGCTTCTTTTGGTGGTTGGGTTTTTGATGTGGTGGTTTTTTGTTTGGTTGTTTTTTTTTTGAGGGAGGGCAGTGGTTTTAGTAGCAATAAATTAGTTCATTTTTATTTAACTTCAGCTTCATGAGATATTCTATCAAATGGGCACCAGAATACCCTTCTGATCACCAGAATGAGCCAAAGAAGAGAGAAATGTCAGTCCCGGACTTCCTCTATGTGAGGAAGCCTTTGGTGACATAACTGGCTGTTAAAGCTGATACTGCTCTACAACACTACGTGGTTGTAGGAACCGGGCAGAGGCTGAAGGGGAAGGTGTTCCTTTGCATGTACTATAATTCTCATCTGAATTAGAAAGTTATCACAAACAGATGCCAGTTCTGTAATAACGAACAGCTTGCACACGCGCTTGCCTTCTGCTCCTGTGTGCGTGCTCAGTGACTGTTTGTGTTGATAGGAGAATGCTGAACTGAGGGTAGGTAACCTATCTGGTGTGCAAGCTGGTGGTCAGACAGTGAGGTGGTCCTGCAGTGTATGACAGATTAGCGTTGCTCTTGTCTGGGCCCTGTAGGAGCTTGAGATTTTCCTTTTCATTTCAGAAGGTTTGTTTTGCAACCATTTCCAATTTTTCTTTGCTACCTTACAATAGAAATATGACTTTAAACAGGTCCTTCAATGAATCTTCCTGAAACAACACAAGGACTGAGCTCCTCTGTAGATGCAGAGTGTCTGCAGCTACTCCAGTAGCTTCTGCTTTTGATGCAGGTAAGAAAACAGAAGGGGATGCTGAGGGAGTGTATAAAAGCTTTCAAGTCCTATAGGATGCCAGAGCTGCTTCCCAGGTACTGATGGTGTTCCCATCTCAGTGCTGCTCTACTTAGTCATTGGAGCTCTGTGTAGTTTTGGGAGGAGGTAGATGGGACAAATCAGGTCTGGGTTTTCAGCTGTCTCCTTTCCGTTTGGTAAGTTAGGCCTTTGTTTTATGGATGATCATGGAAGGGTAATAGGGAGCACTTCCTTGGCTATGGTGACAACTGGCATGTGATCTTATCTCTTGAGTTTCACAATACTGCATTGGCTTATACCTTCTGCAAAACAGAATGAACAATTCAGATAGTGTTCTTTCCAATACTTAATTAAAAAAAGTTATGCTGGACTGAAATGATTCTAGCTGTGCCTTCTATTGCAGTATGTCTTTTATAGACCTTTATCACTTTCTGTGCTATAGAAAGATTAGAGCATCTTAACACTGAAATCACCTTCACCCAAAGCAATTACCCACACAGCAGTAAGTGCCTCTGGTTCATCTAGACAACTGGTCCTGAGCAGCATTTAGGTGCAGGAGTGCAACCTGTGAAATGTATTTCTAAACTACTGCATGTCCTGGGCTCACTAACAGACGTGAAACTCTAAACTTCTGCTGCGTAGGCTCCCAGCACAACTGGAAAAAAGTATAAGCATTACCTCTGATGTGGTGGGGCCCAAACTCTCCCTTGTCAGGGCACTGGCCTTGCCTCCAAACTGGGATGGTGTTCTGTAGCACACACAAATAGCTCTGGAAGCAGGGATGGGAAAGCACGATTCCCTGTGTCAGAAGTGTCACAGTTCAGCTAGTTGTGCTCCTCTTGTGTCCTCTGTCCCCACAAACCTCAATTTGTGGGTGCATAACAGCCCTTTTCCCCCATCCTTCCTTCTGGAAGTCCCTTTACTGACCTATTCTGTAGAGCAGCTCAAGATGACATCTTGAGGAGCTGGTTGAAAACTTTCCCTTGCGTCTGGTAGGGAGATGTTTTCAACACCATGCCCTGCTATCTGAACCACCATTCTCTCCATTAGGTAGAGGTGGCAATATCTACCCCCCACTGATCTAGAAACCAGAAATCTGAAGCAGGGGCCACAGGTCAACCATGAGTAGGGAAAAAAAAAAAAAAAAAAAAAGAAAAAAGATAATCCTCAGAACTATGGTGTGCTATAGGACACTTGCTGCAGTCCAGAACTATGTATCTTGGCCTGTTAGGGGCTAGAAGCAAAAAATAGATTGCAGTTCCTGTCTAGCCCTTTAACAGGTGTTGGGTACCATGGATGCTCTTTCCTTACTCATTTGCTGACTGCTGTGAGTCCAGCATCCGGCACTGCGCTGTTGAACTGTCCCTGTGTGTTCAGGAGACAGCCTCAGTATTTAATTCAAGCCTATTGTTTCTACTCTGACAAGCCAGAAATACCACCTTGTAGGCTTAGTTTTTTCATTATTTTTTTTCAACAGTCCTTATTTGTGACTCAGGATTACTGCTTTATTCCCATTTGATACTGAATATAGCCTTTCTCCCCCTGCTTTAGACTAAATGATGCCTATACTGAAAGAATGCGATACAATTTTTTTTTCAGGATATTTCTCTTGAAGAGGTTTTCATGTTGTAAAAAATACACAGTTGTTCTCAGCAGATCAAATCTTTTCTGTGTCTACAGAGATGGGTAGTTTATCTCAAATCCACTGTAGTACCTGCCATTAAAAAGCACTTCAGCCTGCAATTAACCGAATGGAAAGGGAGAAAAGAGAAATGGTATGAAATGGCCTTCGAAAGCTGTGGTGGAAGAAGCTGGTTTGCGTTGGGTTGGTTTTTTTTTTTTGGTGTTTTTGTTTTTTTTTTTTAATCAAGGAGAAATAGTTGAAGTCTCCCTCTCAATTAGAGTAGAGGAGATGGACTGTTCTTAGCCAATGGAGGTGTGTGGTTTCTGTGCTTGCTTCCTGGCTTCAGTATTTCATGTTCATTTTCAAAGGCTGGCTTTAAGCTCTGCATTTCTCTTGATACAGCTGTGTGTGTGAGCAATGCATGGAAAAAGATTGTACCTGGTAGGTCTATCCTGGCAAAGCTCTTGTAGGTGCAGCACTGCTGCCAGGAGGTGTCTGTGGGCTTGCCTACACCACTACGCAGGATGGTCCAGCAATGGGGTAGCTGTCCTGCCCCTAATGCCATGCTTGCAGTTCTGCTGTAGTCTGGGCTACTTCTCCATAGCTGTCATTTTCTCTGCTTGTAGGTTGTTGTGGCTTTTTTCTAAGAAGAAAATTAATTCTATGCCAGCTGAAATCAGGATGTAAGTGTGGGGTTGGTTTGGTTTTTGTGTTGTTTTTTTTTTTTTTATTTTATTCTAAAATGCCCCTGTCCTGTTGAAATAGGTCTGTAGCAAATGGTTTTAAAGGCAGCTGGATGTCACTGAAATACCTGGTGCAAGCTCTAAGTGCACATAATGAATGTATTATTAGTTCCTCCTCTGTTACCTTGTAAGCCCCTTGGAAGGGGCACTTTGAACAGCAGAGCTGTGAGTCTGATGGACACCTGGGTTTGCTGGCTTTGTGAAAATGTTTAAGTAAATTATGCTTATTCTGAATGCCATGCTTCTCCATAGTTGTTTTCACTTCTCACTTATGCTTAAAAAATATAATTAGTACTGAGGAGGTTTGTGGGTTTTTTTAAAAGTAGCTGCTCTCTGACTTGTTCTGCTTTTTTGTTATGAAGTTGGGGGACTATTCTTAACAAAAAAACCACAAGGGTGGAAACAAAGGAGCATGTATAAATGTATTCTAAAATGCAATTAACATGTCTGTATAAGATGACAGTCTTCAATGTGCTGTGTGTGGATGTGCAGTGTATGCACCTGCAACTCTTACCGTCGGTAGCTAGCTGAAGAGAAAGCTGGCTTGGTGTCCCCTGTGTGTGATATTTGTTCCTGTGTCAGCTCTGCAGCAGGGCAGGCTGCGGCCATGATTAGTGCCAACGCAATGGGAGGGTAGTCATTGCTTCTGAGGCTTGGATGCTATGCCATTAGTTCAAGAATTGGAATAAGTATGAAAACTGATGTTAACCTTTTGCCATTGCTTTGAATATGAGATACTAATAGAAAGATGTTGTAACTGATGATAGTTTAAAAATATCAAGTATCCCACACGGATATGACTAGCTTCTGATTTGTTGTCTTTGAGTCCATTAGAATGGATACTCTGTTTCCACACTAATTTTGAGAAATTATTTTTTCCCCACTTAATGCTTGATATCAAGTCCTTCAGTAGTGAAAGCGGACCTGCATTTAAAGTGTCATATACCTCTCTGCTATTGTTTTTACTGCTGCACAATCCTTCCTATTTGCTCTTTCCTTCATGTCAGATTTCATTGTGCTGACTGATTGTGTAATAAGCTTTCTCCTGGGAATAGTTTCCTTATCCATGAGACAGCTTGACTGTTCTTCCTTAAATTGCTGCCTTAGTGAGTGAATCGTTAGTGTTTAGCTGCAGAATTTGCCCTTTCTTGCACCTGAGGAGCTTGCTTTATAGCCTTTGCTGAACATGCAAGTCACCTGCTATGGAGTTGGACACTTGCCCCATCCAAAAATCTGCTGAGGCTGGAGATCACATTTACATTCCCTGTATATCCAGTACTGTTATTTGCAGTCTTAGGATCTGGCTGTTTTTGTAGTTGAGTTACAAATTGTACTTCTATATACTGTGAAGTACTAAAAAAAAATAAAAAAAATTACATTTGGAGAAGTAGAGGCTTCTTCTGGGCATGTTTGAAAGTGATCGGGTTGGCTTTTTCATATAAAGACAATCATGAAAGACCTAGCTAGATTCTACCTAATTGGTACTGTATTTGCTTGTCTGTGTATAAGCAGTGAAGTTGATAACCTAAAGTATTTGAGAGAGAATACAATTCATGCTTTGTGTTTATTGGGAGATACCATATTTAAACTTGTTATTCTTGGCCTAAAATACCAACTTATTTCAGCTGGCTTTTAGCTTTGCTGTGTAATTGACTCTTTCTAAGCAGCCTTTAGAAGCTGGACTCAATAGAGGAGTTTGAACTGGCAAACAGAGAGCTCCTTGGCTAGTCGGGAGGGATGTACCACCTGCGGTGGAAGAGGGGCATTCATGGGAGATGTGAGGCAGCGCATGGAGTTGGCATCACCTGCTACACTGCAGTTCTGTAGCTGCTGGAAAATACAGGAATAAGCACGGAGGAAGAAAACTAGTGTAAAGGCTTATTCCTGTTGTGCAAGTGCCACCTGATTGATTCCTCCTGGGTTATCTTTTGATATTCTAGTTGAATATTATGTAATGTTATATATTAAGAGCAGAGGAGGGTGACTGTATGTGACCTTCTACAGACATGTCTGACAAGGTTGTCTGTAGCATCCTTTCCTGGCTCACAGAATTGAAGTGGGCACTTCTGCTTGTTTAGCTTGTCTTGAAGCTTTATACTTTAGGAGTTGTGGCTGCTGCGCAGCATAAGAGGTATGGTTTTGTCATACCTATCTGCAATACTGGTGTCTTGCAGGGAGCATATTCCCACCAGACACTGTTTACAGTGTCATTCTTGGGAAGAGGTGAGTATTTTGAAGGTGTGATGATGTGAGTGAAGTAGCCTTAATGCTGGAATAGACTTTCATATGGGCAACTGAGTGTCACTACGGTGTTTCAGCCTAACCGCTATTGCTTTCCATCTCTCTGTGGCAGTATATCTAATTTGGCAAATTTTGTTTATGAAGCTTTTTATCTCTAGAAAATATTAACCTTTTTTCAACCTTGTTCACAATGTGTTTACCTGCTCAGCCCCAGACGCGTTCTTCAGACTTCAGGAGCTTGAATGGAAACGTCGTGTTTCTCTACCAGATTTAATATTTCTCTGAAGTTCTGACTTACCAAGTTCTCAGGGAGTTTGCTACTCCCAAGTCTGTCCTTTTGGGAAGAAGGAGCCTCCTTAGAACACAGACTTCTTTGGCTTCCAAAAAATCAAGTGGGTGATCATCCTCCTAATGAACTCTTACAGAGATTCATGGACATAAAATCTTCTCCTCAGCTCTCCATGGCTGAAGAGTTAGTGAGTGATTTTCTAATGGCGACCTGCTTGTTAAGCTGCAGTGACTAAATATAATTGCAGCATACTCAGTTTTTACGTTTGCCTGTATGAAACAGAAATGTCAACATAGATACCTTGGTGACACCTAGTACTTGATTATGTCCCCCTTCCCCTCAGGGAACCATAAAAAGAGTTTGTTGTTCTTGTTTGGAAGTGCTTGAGTGCATTTATTTCAACATTTTCAGTTTTGGACCCTCATGGTTTTGGGATCTCTTCCAAAATGTAAAACATGGGACAGTTACACTTCTCATTCTTTGTACTTCAGACATAAACACTTAATCTCTTTGCATCAGGTGCTTATGATGTCGGAAGTGTTTTGTCAACAATTATCAGGGATAGGGGAAACTTTGCATTACATTTTGTGTGTACATATGACAGAGCCCCTCTCCCCTCTCCTAGAGACTGGAAGGTAGGGGCAGGAGGTGTGAGCACAATCTACTTTGTTTTTATGAACATTTTTTTTTAGCCTGTGTAAGCTAAGGTCCCGTCTGCCCATCAGGACCTCAATCTTTTAGGTACTGCTTAAACTTATAGTTATGTCCTTAAAAGCAAAACCAGACAAACAAATTAAAAAACTGCCTCTGAAGCATTTGGGTTGCTACCCTCACTGGGCAAAGTCATAAGTTGTCTCTTCTTCTCTGTTACCAGACCACATGCTGTTTTTCTGTTAGATGCTACCTGTTCCACAGCTCCGAGAGAAACTAGACTTCCCCAGAAATTTGGAGGATGGAAAGGAGGTTACCAGAATTCATATAGATACCCTCTTACATGGGGGTGAGGGGTCCCCCTTACTTCATATGTGAGGTGTTGATACAGATAAATCTTGCGCTCCAGTGGTTCCTGTGGCTTTGAGTATTCTTTTCTGGTTTTGTCTTTTAGCTCTCCTGAAAGAAGTACTTTACTTTTTCTGTGAGAATCACCTAAAATTCCTTCCTTGTTTTTTCTCTGCTTCTCTCCAAGGTGCATCCAATAGCTTATCTTAGCACTGACAACCTGGATTCCTTTCTATGTATCAGACCTACCGTTCTTTTTCTTTCCCCAGTCTAAACTAAAAATCTTTGCTTGCTTCTCTACCTCTTGGGAACATGTCGGAATGGGCTTAAGCTCAGAATGGTTGAAATAACTTGTCGTACTTGTCTTCCTGCTACTGCAGTCTTCTCCATTATTTAGGCAGGTTCCCGGAGCACTGTTGAAATTACCTGTACCTTGTCTTCACCTGTGAGCTATTTAAGCTGTGCAGGTTCTTTCTAGGTAACATATATGGAAGATATGAATTCCTATCTCTTTTTACACACCCACAGTCCAGGCTTTCATTGCAACATTGATTCCTTTGACATTCTGCTTCTCAAGGCATGTGAGAAGTATTGCATTCAGATTAAACTTTTGCTGTTTGTTATAAGTAACTCTTCCCTCAACCCTCTCCTGCTTTGTTGCTGTGTTCTCAGCTGTCCTCCTCATTCTGTGGGTATTGGTTTAGATTTTTTTTTTTTAATTAATGCTATATGAATTGGTGGTTTTGTGAAGTGAAAGGTAAAGATGCCACTGTCTCCAGGAATACTTAATTATAAAAAGAATTAAAGTAACATTGTTTAAATTGCTAATAGGCTCTGTCAAAAGCAAGATTTACTTTTCAGTCCCTGGGCTTCCAAAGAAGGCTTAAAGTTTTACTCATGGGCAAAGTACAGATTGCTCGGCTATAAGAAGAAAGTTTGGACCACTGATGACTATTTACTACCAGGACTATGTTACAGCATTTTCTTGAAATGGTAACTGAGGAAATTTGAGTTAATCTGTAACACTGATATAATGAGTTTGTAAAAAATAGTCTTTTAGTGAATCTAATCTTCTGAGATTTTCAGAACCCTTAATTACAGAAAATGGCAATACTTAAGAACAAAAGTTGGCAGCTTTTGTAATGATGGCAAAGTGCCAGAACCCAAATGATGCAATATCTGCATGGTGTTTTCTGAATGCTGGGATCCTTGAACTGGTCACATTTCTGTGCACGTGTGTGCACCCACATACAACATGCACGCCTCAGAGCTGAAATACTGGCTTTCCAGAATAGCCTGTTCTTGTGTAATACTCTGTATCTGAGCATGGGAACAGTTTTCTGATGCTTCACTTGATTTGAAACAGTATTTCCTTGCATTCCATTTAGTATAGAAAATGCACCATTTCACATATGGAAATGGTAATTTTTTTCTAATGACATCACAGAAACTTGTGAACTAAAGACATTTAGGTGCCCTCTTTCTATTGTCCTGAAATATGACCTGACATGAAATATGTTTTATGGAGAACATAAAAGGTCTGTGGATCATATGTCGAAATAAATACATGGTCAATGGCAATCTGATGCATCTTAAGTAATTATTAAGTGTACTTTTAAATTTGACAATTCTCACTATAGGTGTTTACCGTTACATTGTATTTGCCTTACTGGCTGAGAAACTCAAAACAGCTGCTCATTGACAAATACAGATTTGTGAGACGTTTCTTAGCAGGAAGGGGTTTTGCGTGGTTCAGAGGCACTGGGCTAGTGTGAGCAGGGGGTGTTCTGGGGCTGTTAAAAGGGGTTGGGAAGTCCTTACTGATTCCTGTTAATAGCTGTTTGCCAGAGGTCCATTCCATAACGCTGGGCTTCAAAGTTAAGGAGAATTCAATTGAAATCAATATCCTATTTATAAAATATCTTGGAAAAAAGCTCACTATCATGCTGTAATGTGAACTGACCAAGTTCAATGGGCTTGTGGTTACAGCTGGGATGTCACATTTGCAGGACACATTCTGCTACAAGTGGCTGTATTGACCAGGAAAATCTACCTATGACTTGGGGTTTGATGTGCTTGACTATCAAGTGATTTTGTTGTAAGCTTCAGTGAAGAAATCAGCCAGTACTGAAGAAGTTGCAGAACAAATGGCTGGGGTAACAGGTATCCCAAGGAGAAATGCTTGGCTGAATTGTGTCTGTGGAGAGAGATTTAGCCAAGGAGAAAGACAGCGGATTCAGTCAAGCTTATTGAAATGGGCTGAGAGGCTGACTGTGGATGTAATAATGACTAAAATACTATGACAGAAGTATTCTGGAGGGATAATTTTTTTTTTTTTTCGGGGGTGACAACAATATCTGAAAACAGAAGCTTTCCTGCAAGGAATAAAAAGATTCTGATTACTGGTCTGAGCTTTTCATTGCTATTTGGCAGACCTTTCTACATAGTCTGTGGGTCACAGTCCAGTAACCTCAAGTCTCTGAGGTGATAAATAGGAAATCCTGAAAAAGAACACTTTCCCTCAGGAACTTAACTGGGGAGGGTGTTTCTTGCTGCAGCTGGGGTTAGTCTGTTGTTGTGGCATACATTCTCAGAAGTCGATGTCAGCTGCACCATCTCTGAACTGCTAAAACTATATTGCTGAGCCCATAAAAGTGTTTTCAGTTATGCATTTACACTGCTGCTTTTTTCTTTGTACTCCTACTTGTTCAGCACTTGTGAAGGGATGGTATGATAGCAGGGAGCAGGGGAGCGTTTGGGCCAGTGCTCCTTGTCAGACTATCATCAGTTAGGATGCAGTTTCTCTCAATACCTGTGTATATGGATGGATAAAGAAAGTGTATGTATATACAGCTCCATGAAATACCATGTTAGCATCCAAGCATTGTAAAGCCATATTTTTTGCCACTTGAAGATGGAAAATTAGTACTGCATCTGAAGCACCCAACAGAAAAGGCTTGCTCAAGGCTGCTCAGGAAACTCACTGTGGAACTTGGATTGTAAGCTGTGATTCTGTCCTTAGTGATTTCCACCAGTGTCATCTCCTCTCTCTGTGGGGGGAAAGCAGAACCCTCTGCTCTGAAGCAGTTGATGCTGTGCATGCTCTTTGCTCCTGTAATGATTGTATAGGGCCCAAACTAAACATGATCTGACTTTGCATATCTCAGCTGTGCCTGTAACATGTCCGCTATTTTTGCTTATAGTAGCTGTGCAAAGCAGGCAGTCTGCTGTGTGCCTGACCGAGCTGTGAGTGCTAGAGAGCATGTGGGTGCTGGAGTGCCCCTTCCCCATTGTTGAGTTCTAACCTGGTACAAAGGCGTGTGAGTGGCTTCTTGTGCCTTTTTTCTAGGTAACAGTTATAAGGAGACCTGATTTTTTTTCTTTTTTTTTTGGATGGATGTCTGAGTATTGACAAAATGGTTAACTGGGGGTGGGTGTGTCTTGGGCTTTTTGTGGTGTTTTTGATGTTTGTCATGATTGTCTTAGTATTGGGTATTGTGTGCATTACTCATCTCATAGGATCCGCTTAGTCCTTTACTTCAGCTTGATTCAATGCAAGATTTTTAGTTACTGTTGTGATCAGAGAATTGTGGGACTTAGACTTCTGGAAAAGATGATCTTCTGCTTAGAGAGTAACCAAAGCTGAAACCAGTGCTCAAAGCAAATATTTTAGTAGTGCCCAGTCATTATGCTGGTTTCTGAATGTAGAGATTTTATACATTTCATGATGTTACTTGCCAGATTTTTTTTAATTGTTATATTTGTGGTCTAAAACTTGGCTGACTGCAGTCTGAGGAGCGTGTTCTCAATGATCTGGCAGTTCAGTCTGTCTGCATTTAGCATGAGTAATAGGGCACACACCTTTTGCCTGTGTTTTGTTGTTAAAACCATCCAGAAGATGACACTTTCTCCTGCACCTATCTGGATCTCAACTTGAAATGTTATGGTGACAATGATAATGCTGTACTTGTCCTCAAAGTTGTTCTCTTCCAGAAGGAAATGATAGGCTAAATAGTCTGCTTGCTTCCTTATGATGATTAACTCTGATCTTGTATACCTGTGGGCCTAATAGCTAGGTAATGCTTTACTGTAAGAAGCAATTATCCAATTTGCTTTTCCATTTATTGTTGCTTAACTTGCTCATGTTTCATAACAAGTGTTTTTGCTTAAATTGATACAGCTTGTTAAAAGCCTTAAAAAAGGCAATGGATATGTATTTACTGGGTTGTATTATCTATTGTGTAATTTATTTTTAGAATTTGGAAGACAGTTTTTCACTCACACTGGGTTGTAGCAAAAGCACCTTGCAGCTGGTTTGCCTGCTGCTGAGGGAAAGGCTTGCTGAAGAGGTAAGTCTTTCGAGGTCCTTAGCGTGAATAGGCATTGCAGCAGTAATTTTTCTTTTCTCAAGATCTACTTTAATTGCTACAGCTTCAGAACATATCATTGTCAGGAGCTGACATGAACATACTTTCTGTACAGAAGCAGCAGAATGCCTCACAGTGCCTGCCACAGCATTTCAGCCTATCCATAACCTCATTTTATTTTTGTCATTCCTTCTTTCTGTGAGCTTTTGATCCCTAGACACAAAGGAGTGGGGAAAGGTAGTCTTTCTGTGTATTTGGGAGGGAGGGTGCTGTGAAACAACTTTGTACAAAAACACTGCAGGTTGTGAAATAACTGCATTTGAATGATGTAGCACTTCGTAAACCCTTTTTGACTCAGTTTCCACCATTTTCCTGTTTTGTTTTGAAGAGTGTATGTTTTCTAGCTGGCCAATTGTACAGATCAGCAAATCTTCAGTGCATGCTCAGAAAGCTTGGATTTTCTTTGGATGGATTTTCATTATGGCCCTGTTACTGTTATTTACAATCTAAAAGAAAGCTTCCATTCATAAGGATTACTGCATCTGCGAAGGATGAAGAATAAGCGGGGATGATGAACTCCAGCGGTCGTGAATGGATAGATTGTCCCTGGCATTTGTTCAGTTGTCAGTATATTGTGAAGTATTTGGGCTGGAAAAAAATGTTAGCTTTGGGTAACATACTTGTTTTATTAAAAGCACAGTAAAGTACTCGAAGAGAGTGTATTCTGAGACAGCATGTGATGTACTAGCGTATCTTCTGAAGTGTGATTGATTGATTAATTTCTCACTAAAAGCTTGTAACTTTAGACTTTAATTCTATTTTCCATTGCTAACTGCGCTTGTCTTGTCAGACAAGCCTTATCAAAAAGACCTTCTCAATTCTGAGTGGAATGCTGCTTTGTATTGTGCCGGGAGCACTGAAGAAGGAAGACCTTGCTGTACTGGCTGAAGACCAGAGTTGATTTCAGAGTCTGAAATGTTCCCTTGTGTTTGCAAATATAAATAGTACTGTGACCAAGAGTTGTGTGCCTTCAGGTTCCACTTTGTCCCTGTCATGGTATGTGGTAGAAAATGCAGGTTTTTTCCCAGGGTGTTCTGATAAAGCTCATTAGTGGTTCTATCCTCAGTGGTACTAGTCCCTTCTAAATACAGCGTTAATGAGGAGTAAATGGTCCCTGGGCAGTTGCTGTACTCTTTACCTAGCATGCAGCACTTAGCAATGCTCCAATATCACAGCAACTAAATAACATCTCACCTTACCGGTTTGCCCTTGCTAGAACAATCTGATTCAACTATTACTAACACTTTAGATAGATAAAATATTAGAAAGCTAGTACAATGTAATTTGAAATAACAAATTGGAACAGGATTGTTTGGTAAAGCATTTCGCAGGGTATGCATACCTAGTGTGGCAGGCACCGACTGCAAATCAGAACAGACATGTCTCTTGTGACTGACTGGGGCTTCTGATTCCATTGCTACTAGCTGGTCTAGCAACTGCACAAACCAAACATAACTGCTGTTAATATTGTATTAAAAAATATAACACTTGTGTGGGTGTTATTTATTGCACACAGTATTAATATTCTCGTCTGAAGATGGTTTTTGTGCCTTTTGGTTTTCACTATGGAATCTGTTTTGGTTGAGTCAACAAGCAAACCCAGGGACTTCCATACAGCTGCCAAAGCAGCAAATGTTAGTAGTGCTTTTTTGAAGACATCTACAGTTAGAGAGAACCTTTCCTGAGTGGTATTTTGCTAGTGACAGTTTGTTACAAGTGACAGGTCTTGCATAAAGAGCTTTTGAATAGCAAACTGAGCTTGAAAATAGCAGCTATTTGAGATACATTATTTAGAGGGAGGGAAGCAAGGGGGAGAAGATTTTCCCTTGATGAAGACATGGTGCTATATAAGCCATCTAGGTGCAGATTTTGAATACTGTTTTCTTCAGACTTCCAGTGAAATTATTTTGCTTGTAGTTGCCATCTTCAGGATCCTTGGTAGTAGTAGATTTGAGCACACAGTGATGTGCTTTCTTGCAGACCTGTGCTAATGTATGTGTGTTCCCTGGTTTGATGGGAATTGGTGTGACTGTTTCCTGACATGAGAACACCACTCATCAGCAAAAATCATGGATGTCAATTGACTATTTGCACTTCTGTAGGCATCAGTTGTCCAGTTATCTGTCAGGCTGAATTTGCATCGCTATAGTTATGTCACAGATTTTTTTAGTATTTTTTTTTATGTTCCTATTTTATGATTTTGGTAGGTTACATTGAAGGAACTGGCCTGTGTAGAACATTTGTACGAACCTACTTTCATGCTGCCTCTGGCACAGAAAATCGAATAACAATTTCCAATATTATTATATCCCATGGCCATGTGGACTCTTGGGGTATTTAACCAGGTGTCTTGGAAACTGCAAAAGCAATGACTATCACACTCCGAATTTGTACTGGACCAACCTGTGGTCTGCTTGTGTCCACTCTAAGAAAATGCATCATCATTTTCTTGTGTCAGTGTACCTTACCCTGCCTCAGCTTTAGCTGCGCTAGCCCACCTTGTTCTTTACCTTGGGCTTGAGGATACTGTGTTTCTAGCGGCAATTAAGGTCAATTCCTAGATACTGTTGGTAGATGGAGGGTGCCCAAAACAGAAAATGACCTCATGCAGTTGATTTGAAAGGTCTACACTAATCACAGTGTTGTCTCTACTTAGCGTCTGGAAGAGAGCTTGTATGTGTATATGCAGCTGTTACCATGTAACACATCTCTATAAAAGTTTTCTTCCTTCTTTCTATTCTTTGGGAGTATAATTGCTACTCTTGGGGGTTCACACAACTGTTAAATTCTGTGATGTGTTTGCAGGGAAGTGCTGTAACTCCATTTTGCAGGTAAGGAGTTGTGGCAAGGAACAAGATCAAAAGCATTCATTCAGTCTCTTTTAGTTGTCCCTTTTTGATGCCTGTTGTTGGGATTTTCTTCTCTTTATGCTCCCAGATATGCTTTTCCGTATCAGTGAAGCTTGGAAAGCCCACTAAAAAGCAAAAAGTCACTTGTGGTTGTTTGCATCACCCGGAAGCTCTTATAAACTCAAGCCTGGAATCTGACTCTGCAGACAGAATGGCTTTCCTTTAAGGCTTTGTCACTCTTGGAAGAGACCCACCTTGCTAATATCTCTTCCAAATTTTAATAAACTGGACATAGTCCTAGTGCTCAGCAGCTTTCTCTGAGTTGTAGCAGGTCCAATCTTAGAGTAAATCTAAGATATGTGTTGGAATGAGGCTGGATCTCATGTTTGAGCTGTCTAACCCAGTGCAATGTTCTCGTGTTCTGCCTGCTGACTTCTGGGAGCGGTGAACAATTTTCTGAAGCAAACTGAAATAAAGTTTATTGTGCTGCGTGTGCAAAGTGGAACACTTCAGTTTGCCTTAGAAAACTGTGTTCTGTGCAAATACGTATGGTTGGAGTGAAAATAAAGTAATGGTAGCAGTAATGGAGAGAAAAGACAAGTCGGGGGATGCAGCTCAGTGCAGCTTTTGTTACAGCTTCTTTGCACTTTGCTTCTTGGTGAGCATTTTTGTCTTTGCTTCTACCAGCCTGTCATCACTCAGCCTTCTTCCTCTCTTTCTGAGCTTGTCATCACCCAGCCTTCCTCTCACTCTGAGCTATGTCATGGTGCCCTCCTTGCTCCAGCATCTGTGGGCTTTCTGGTGTCCCATGAGTTTGTTTTGTAGTTTTGATCAAGGTAAATATAGAAGCCTAGGTAAATACCGAGAACTTTTTCTAATCTTTCATAACCAATGGCAGAACTGTGGTGGAAGCCTCTTTGGAGAGACTTGTAAGCTAATTCAGCTTTTTCTTTCTAGTGTAGTAAGTGATTGTTTTAACAGCTACAATACAGAGTCTTTTCTCAGTATTGTCACTTGTTTCAGAAGTCTTGACTTTGAGTTCCCTTTTAAAAAAAACTTTTATGGAGGTCTTTAGCTAGTCTTTCACAGCAAATTTATTTTAAAGTACAAGCATTAATAGGGATAGGATTTAAGCCTAGAAAAATAACTTGTCCAAATTTTATTTGACAGAACTTGCCTTGCTTTATGAGACATTTCCTCAGAAACTGGAACTGTGAAATGTGGTAGTTCTGATGGAACTATTTTCTACTCCTTGTCTGCAAAAAATGAAGTTACTTTCATGCAAACATGCTTTCTGCAAAATCTGCAGCAACATTAGATGAGGATACCACAGAGACCACTCAGTCTGTCAGTGTTGGATTGCAAAGTCTTGAGTCTGTTGACAGCTCTGCAATTTGTCTTGCCTTAATATTTAATAAGCCTGATAGTCTGCATTCTCTGGAGCAAGAGCAGTTCTTTTAAAAACCACCTTGTGCTTTGCTGGAGTTCTAGCCAGGCTCTTAAAATTTAGAGATGTGCTTGCAACACCATGTCTGGAGGGTAAAGCAATAATCATCAACTTTACAGCTCCATACTTTTGTTGTATTAAACTTTTAAGCAGTTTGCAGAAATAATATCTTATATAACAGAGCAGGACATTGGTTTTGCTCCTGATCAGTGGGAAATACTGCAAGTCTCGGGCTGCCTTTTCAGGAGGGTGAGTATTAAGAGGTAAGTGGCTTGGCAGAGGCTGCCTGTCCAGGCAGCTCTACGGTCTGTGTAGTCTGGTTGTCTGCTTGATGCAGAGTGGCTCACTGGGATCTAGATTTTTCCAGAGGGAGCTGGTTGTTGAATGCATAGGAGATGCATGAGAGGTGCAGCCCACAACAGCTGAAGCTACAGATAAAGGTCTGATGATGTGCTAGAAAAGAACATCTGGGACTGCTCCATGAAGAGAAACTTTTTTTTTTGGGGGGGGGTCTCCTGACAGAAGCTATGGGGAATCTTGGGGAAATACAGCCTGAGTAAACTGGTTTAGGCAGCATTTGTGAACATAAGGGCTCTTTCATTTCCAAACTTCTGATCTGAGCTCTGGTTTCGTTTTCAGATATGCAGGAGTCAATTTTCAGTATTGCTAACTGTCTGCAGGTTCCCACCAGCTCGACTAACTTGTGGTAGCAGAAAGTGTTCGTTCTCTGCACCTTGCATTCCAAATTTTCTAGCTTGAGTTGGAGGCTGCTGTTGAAACAGCTGCCTTTTTGGTTTTCAGGCAGTCTAAGCAAAGAAGCTGACTTCCTTCTTTCTGCAAATCCTTAGCCAGCAGAAAGTCATGTAGAACTTAATAAAATTATTTGTCACTGCATTGGCATATTTCACTGAGGAAATCCATGCTAAACATGATAAAACTTCAGATTATTTTTATGTAAGAAGCTGTATAGCTGAAATTGGAAAGCATTGCTCTAAGTTACGTGGCTTGGGAGTTTTCTAGAACCCTTCTAAAAAACCCACGGAAGTGGCTTTTTTTAGGTCTTAAAGCAGTTTTAGCATGTAACTTTCAGCTGACATCTAAAGGAAAAAATGTGATTTTTAAATTGTTTTCTCTTTCCCCTGGAGGTTTAAGTCAAATTTTGGTAATTTCTTTTTCTCCTTAGTTACATATGCAAATATCTTTAGCATATATACAAATGCTATGTAAGAACATCTCATTTCTGTCTTAAGATGTCTTTAGATTTGGAACTTGAGCTTGAACTTTAGTATTAGATTTGTTTGTCAGACTTAAGTTGGTGCTTATACTTCAACACTGTAACTTGTTTTGCTCGTGGTTGATTACTGTTCTTTTTTCCTACCCATATTGATGAACAACCTGAAAGATAAATGTGTGGGAGCTCTTGCAAACTATTAGTGGCCTTTTAAAAGGCAAGTCATTAAATCGGAACTCTATTCAAGTGCACCAGGGACTTGTAGTGTCCGTAAAAAATGAACTTAATTTATAGCACTTCTGTGGCTTTTTTAACATGAATTGCACAAAGGAGATCCAGTGTCTACCTATGGGGTGTAAATGAACTCTAATTCTTTGAGACGTACTAAAACAGCTTCTGCGACGTAGGAAGTATCCTGTTGGGCTGGAAGCCTTGAGCCGTGCGATGAAAGGGTAAGTTAGTTATCTTCTGATGTGGAGCATGGAGCAGTAATAGGAGGACAGGTAAGCCTAGGTAGGCTCAGATTTCTCGTCTTAGCTTGTAAGCTTGGTTGCTTGAAAGCCAGTGAGATAACAGCTGTGTTTCCTGCTGGCTCTGGGTAAAAGCCATTCACTTATCCCAGTGGCTTCCCTAAGTGTCAAGGTGTACAGAGTGGTGGTACAAAACCTGAGCTTGGTGGAGGCAAAACAGAAGCTTGCAATGAGTTGCCCTAGATACTTTACCTCCACCGAAGTAAATCTGCAGTCTTGATGTATTAGCTTTTGTGCTGTGAGGTATTAATAAGTGCACGTGCACTGCCATTTAACTTGCAAATTCATATGGTGACAAATCTTGAAATAAGTACTACTTAAAGTTTCAAGAGGTGTTTTTCTGTTTAGATAATCATCCATTTCTATACCACATTGTCCAAAAGCAATAGTACTAGTGTGTAATTTTTAAAAAGAAAGAGCTGCTTGTGAAGACTTGCATGCTCTGAGGGTAGCTCTCCTGATGAGCAATGTTGACAGATGTAGATTGTCTCAGCACTTAAGTGCAGGGTGGTATAACCTGCTACCTGCACAAACCAATGTCTTGGGGTTTTTTTGTGTTACTTTAAACTATTTATCTGATACCAGAGCTATAACAGCCACATTGCTATTAAATGAGGTACTCTTTAGTGGTTTGGGATGGCAGTTGTAAGCTAGACAAAATGCATTATATTGTATTGCATGTTGTTGTCATTGGCACTTGTGTTATCCTGTCAAGCATTTTCTAAGTCTAAGAAAAAAGTATCTTTGGTGAAGTGAAAGTGAAGCCAGAATTAGCTGATGCTGTATTTCACTTGAAAAATCTAAATGGAAAAGTAAAAAGAAAAAGCCATGAAGGCTACATCTGAGCAGTAATATAGCTGATTACTTAAACTCAAAAATGTATGCAAAAATGGTAAAGGATGTGAACGGTAAGCTGCAGTCCTGGGTTTCATGGCCTGATTACTTTCTGTGCTACCTCAGGTGTGTGGGTGTGAGTCCATCCCCTGTCCTCTAATTTTGTGGGAAGTGGGAGTTGTTCATGCTTCTGATGGCAAACGTTTTAAGTTTGCAGGTTTTTATGCATACCACGTGCAGTTAATTCTCTTAAAAGCAAGTTGACTTAAACAATTTTCTAACTGAACTAGTTAGACATAGTTAACTCCTTGCATTCATGAAAATCACATCCTGAGAAACAACCTAAGGAAGTTTTGAGGACATTTTGGTGACGCTTATCGGAAGCAGCCCGGAAAGCATGGGGTGAAATAGAAAGTTCCTCCTTTTGGCTTGGTATCTTCCTGAAAGGGTACGCATCCACCTTCAGATGCAAGAACTGCTTTATAGTGATTATGTACATGTCCAAACCCAAGATTTTTAGTGTGGGGCTGGGTGGTGTTGTGTTCAGACAGCTTGTGTGGGAAAACCTACTGGTTCAATCCGAGAATCTCTTATGTTCTTGAGGTTGTATTTGTTTGAGAGAATATGCAGGGGAAGAGAATGAATGGCCCAAAGACAGCATAAATAGCTTTATGCAGTTAAAATGGCTAGGATAAGAGCAAGATCATGTGCACAGTGGTTCTGCTCATGTGAGATCAGGCTTTGGAAGGATGTTGTACTCTTTACAATTTTCTGTCCTGCCAAGGGGTCTTCCACCAAGACCCTGTGATTTCAGTAGCTGCCCTGGATGTCAGTGGGTCAGATTATTCCATGTAGCATGAATTGGCTGCTCTTTACCTCTAATACATCTGATATTACTAGCGCTCAGCTGGCACCTTTGGACTAGGAAAGGACATGAAATCATAGGTTCCTAACCCTGTCTGTGCCAATAGTGAGACATGCTGGGATTAGAATTGAGGAGGGATGCAGAGGAGAGCCGAAGCAGATATGATTGCTGGGGGCCCATGCTGGCACCGCTGATGCTAAAAAGGCTGGAAGGGATGGCAAAAATGTCAGGCCAGAACAGTGCCTGAGATCTGTCAGGAACAGGCAAGGAGGCATCAGTCTATAGTGGGAGCAGGGCAAGAAGTTAAGAGACTAAGAATTGTAGAGTGAGTTTGACTGGAGTAAGATGAAGTTTGTACCATTTCAGGAGGGAAGAAGGAGAGGGGTAACAGACTGCATAGGAGGCTGGGAATTGTAGCTGCAGGACCTCTGGACAATGTACTGCTTGTGAACAGGCTGAGCTTTTGGCTGTTTTTTTCTTGTTGCAGCTCAAAGTGCAATCTTTCTTCTCTCTAGCTCATGGGAATCAGTCAGGATGACAGAAGTGTCATAAAACTGCTCGTGTATCACAAGCTGTGGCAACAGTCATTCGCCTGGCACCTGCAGTTAGTACTAAACCAACTGCTTAAATTTTACACTGTATGTGAAAGCAAGTAAAGTTGATTTCTTTGATCTTCTGTATAACTGTTCATAAGGTCTTAGAGTATTTCTTGGCTTTCTTGGTTCCTAGTGTGTAAAAGGGGGTGGATGTCAGTAGCTGGGTCAGCAGGTTAAACAGCTGTAGACTGGGACTGGAAGTTGTGGTGGCTTTGTAGGAAGGCTGTGGCCACTGAAGTCCCCATGCTCAGAGCAGTCGCCCAGAAAGGTGAAACACAGGAAACATGTGGCTTCAGCTCTGCTTTGGGAGACACCTGTAAGCAGCAGGTTCTCCCTATGAGATGGGATAGGCCTGCTGTTGAGGCTCTGTGTGTGTGTTTGGCTGTTGCAGTAACAAGACTTACATGGTCAGGCGTAATGATCACAGAAAGCCGGAGTTGTTATCTTGCCACTATTTCTGTCTTTAGGGTTGGTGCATTTCCCTACAAGCCACAAACAGTCTTGTTTACAAGTGCCAGCGGTCTTCTGCCCACAGCTACAGAGCATGGGGCTTGCCTCAGCAAAAGAGATTTCCTTGAAAATTCAGTCAACTCGAAACCTTTGTCTGTTCTACAGGTAGGAGGTTGTGTTGTTAGAAAATAGATGGGGCTTGGCACAAAAAAGACCTTTGGGAAGAGAGAAGTACTAGAAAGTTATCATTGAGACAATTGACAACTTTTCTCATGCAGATTTTAGTTCATTCACCTTGTCTAAAGTTCTTTTCTTCCTAAGACTGCTTGCTCCCCTGCCCTAATCAGAAGCTCCCAGAAACTTGTTGTGTGGTTTGGTGTGTGTTGTTTTTTTTGGGTGGGTGGGTGGGTTGGTTGGTTGGTTGGTTTGTTTGGTTTTGGGGGTGGCTGGGTGGTTTTGTTTTGTTTTTAGGATGGAGGTCTCCACACAAATCCATCACTTTAAATATCCTTCAAAGGAGCAAAGGCCTGAGGCTGGGATGCAGAATGTAGCAAGAAAACAGGCTTATCTGTAGTTAACAGCTCTTCTTGTAGCTGTTGTGGGGTTTTTGAACCCAAAGCCATACCAAGATGGATGTATTTCCTGCCCCTTCCCTCTTCATCTTTTCCTTAAGTCAAACCTTCAAAATGATATGACAGTGTCAGCAAAGAGATTGCTGCTGCTTAACGAGTTTCATTTGGGTTGCAGATTGAAGCCTGACTCCTTGCAATAACAGATTAATAGCTCCTGCTGAAGCTTTACAGCACATTTTAGGGGAGAAATAATTATTGTTTGCACTTTCTCTTTAAAACTGGGAAGCTTCATTTCTTGCTAGTACCTGAGCCAGGGGATATTACTATAGAGCTTCTTGTAACAGGCAGCTTGATGTTATTCTTTTTCAGACTCTGAGGAACTTGTGGCCACATGTTTGAGAGATGCTGAACCTTTCTAGCATGCATATGCAAATGGGGAGAAAAGCAGTAACAAAACACAATGATTAAATAGGAAGTTTTCAGCTATGTAGCCTAGAGTTGCTGCTGCTCCTGCTGCTTGTTCTTCTCAGATGCCTGCCAGTATGGTCACCAGTGTGCCTGGGGGAAAACATCTCAGTGTTTAGGGGGTTTCCTCACCTGCTTTAGAAGTTTTATGTTGAAATAAATGCTTCAGCTCAGTTCCTGCTGCAAGGGACTGGGACCAGTTGCAGCCCTATTAGAGAGTTGATTCTGCATGGGGCAAGGAAAGGAGCCATGCAGGGGTGGAGGCTAGTGTCTTTGTGGTTGCCCATTACTCTTCACGCCTCTAGGAACATGTGTGGTGTCAGTGTGTGTATGGCTTTCACTGCTTTGGGTTTTATAGCTAAGGAGGGATACTTATATTTTTGAAAGTATAAAGAATCTTTTAAAACGTTATGTATAAAATATTTAACAGCGAAAGTTTTGTTAAATCTGTGTTGCATGGAACAATGGTTATGTGGTAAATGAACTTGAAAACACGTGAGTGTAGTTGCAGACTCTGACCTTCTCTGTAATCTCTGGCAAATACCTGCGCCTTTTATAACTGTGGTATCTTATTTCTGTTGAGAGTGTCTCTTTACATTGTCTTCTGTGGCTTGTCTGAGCTTTTCCACTGAGTCACTGCTGAAGTTGGGAATTGGGTCAGAAGCCTTGACTCACAGTCCTGTGCTTGGACCAGATGCCACGTGTTCTTACCACAGGAGAACAATTTCTTCCAGGGCTGAGCCTTCAGTTTAGGCTGTTCAATATATGGTGTGGGGTTGTGGGTGTGTGGTGGTTTTTTGTGTTTGTTTGGGCTTTTTTTAAGTCTGTTTTCCAGATTTTAGATTCTAGGGGAGAATACAGGGAACAATTTTTCTTACTGGTTATTATTTTTCCATTTGTTTATGTTCGTGCTTCTGTGGGTGTCACCTTGCTAATAGTGTCTGTTCATCCCTCTGCATTACTTGGAACAAACTGTATTGATCTGGAGTTATAATAGTCCTGTGTAAATGTGAAGCTATATGTGAAACTTTAATAATTCTTCAGAAACTTAACTTGAAATTCTAAAGTAGTCTTCTGTTGAAGTCTCTTAATAGTTGAATTTTTAAATTACTTTTTTTCTACCTTAAACTCATTCTTTAAGCCCATCATCAGTAAGAATGTGCATTACAGAATAAAGCATATCTGCTTGCTTCTGTAGTTCATGATTTTTTTTTTTGACCATTTCACTGTACATATGAGTATGTGGATCACAATAATGTGATACAATCTGAAAAAGAATTAGTTTCCCTAGGAAAAACCAGAGCAGCAGTTAGAAGGCTTTTTTAACCATCACAGACAGTCTTGTGGGTTTTTTGGAACCCAGTGCTTGTGAGAAGGCAAGGGTGTGCGTGGTGCATGTGTCTGACAGCAGAGAGCCAGCAAGTTAATTTGACATTTTGTTCTGTGCAGTGTCCCAATAACTCCCCTCCCCCCCCCCCCCCCCCCCCCCGAATAATCTGTTTACTTAAGTTCAAAAATATGCTTAGTTTGGCTTAGTTAAAAAGTGAATGAAATGCTTATTACAAAGATGCCCTTTATAGCAGTATGCTGAGTTTGCCTACAAAGAAGAATTCCCAGCTTGTTTACTCTTTTAATTTCCTTATCTAAAGTAGCCCTAAGGCAATGACAAGACGTGACCTTGAATCTGTTGTTCAGCATTTTGGGTTTTGTATATCCCTAGAATTTCCTTCAGACTTCAAGTATCAGCAACACCTGCCTCCATTCCCAGTTGAAAAATGCTCCCCCCACCCCCCGAAATGCAGTGATGACTTGTGTTTACACCGATGAACATTAGCCTAGTCTTTGGCCGTTTATTTCAGACCAGGATTCCCATGTTTCAAGTCTTGCATCTTCTGCAGCAGTGTGACAGGCTGATGAATACCATGCTGGCAGCATTGCACCATTAAGAAAGGAGCTAGCAGATTAATGATGCCAAGTGTGAGACCCTAACGGAGGTCTGGAGCTCTGCAGTCACTTGCTTAACTCTTCTTCAAGGGGTCATATAGCAGAGTTCCTCTGCAATCCTGTACAGGCTGGTACAGTGAATGGCAAGCAAATCGTATAAAGACTGGGTTGCTAGCAGTTTTGGAGGTGGTGCGTAATATTTGGTCTGACTTTTCTTTTTAATGTGCAGCATTACTGGCTCAGTTCTGGATCAGAAAAAGTGCTTGAATTATTTCATAAGAAGTACTGAAATCAGTACTTTGTCATAAATCACTGTCAAATTTGAAGGTGTGGAGTGTGAGGTTCAAGGATTGACCCTGTATTAGGAAAAATACATTGTTGGTGTTTCAGGCTATTTAAAGTAAAACTTTACAACTGTGGTATCTTGATGTACAGAAATATCCCATAGTAAAACAAGTGATAAATACTGTGTATTATAAGTCTTTTGCCCTGAAAATACTTACAGGTCTTTCTTGACAAGTTGTTGTTCATCTTTGTATCTTTGCCTTCAAGCTGGTAAAAAGTTCAGTTTGGGAGCGGGGAGGAAAAATCTAGACTTTCAAATGCAAGAAATCCTTTATACATATTCTTTATGTGATTTTTTTTTTTCAAAAGCAAATGGGTATTTTAGTCACCATTGCCTTGCATCACAAGGAAGCTGGTGTCCAAGTACCGAAAATGTGCTACTGTGCCTATGTGTGGGCTGTGCTAAGGGGAGACAGGCTGTGTGCCAAGATGAGACTGGATGTCAGTTGACCGTGCTGCCCAACTTGACAAACCAGTCCATGGTTTGCTGGAATGTTGCTTTCAAATTTTGTTTTTACATTAAAAAAAAAAGACTACTAACAATGCTTTCTCTGCTGTATCATGATATCTGCTTTTCTGTATTTCTGTGGCATTCGGAGTAGCTGAACATCTCCTGGTCATCACCTCTGCCTGCTTTCCATAGGTTGAGTTGTGGCCCAGGGCAGGGGCAAGTCAGGATGGACTGAGGAAGTAAGACCCTTCCTGGTCTGCTGGATCACTTTGGCTTTATATTACCGTTTCTTCCCCTCTGACTTAATTTTAGAGTCGGCAGTGCAGTCTGTGATTTAAACAACAACAACAAAACCAACTCTGAAGCAACAGAAAACCTCAAGACTGACCCAGGAAGCAACAAAGTGCTTTTAGAGAAATATTTGCAGCATAAAGTACCTGTCTTAGGAGTCCAAATGTTCATGGGAAAGAGTATGAATTGCAGTATAATCTAGGCTGGTAAGGACCTCTGGAGGTAGTCTTGTCCAGCCCTTTGCTCACAGCAGGCCCTCACAGCTTGGGTTGCTCAGGGTCATACATGGGTTTTGGCTATATACAAGGATGGATATCATGCAGCCTCTGTGGACAACCTGTTCTGGTGCTTAGCCACTTCACTGTTTAAAAAGCAAACCTTATATATTATTCTTCCACTACATTGCATAAAGTTTGTTGCCTTTAGTCTTAATCACCATGCACTTTTTGGAAGAATCCATCCCTCTATCTTCCCAGCAGATAGCTGGAAACTGCAATAAGGTCTTTGCTGAGTCTCCTTCAGGCTGAAGTGTGGTTAATACAAACTGCACTGCCTAGGGAAGGACCCTTGGTATTTGGTGCCTGGCTTTTTACCAGGAGCACATCAAAGAAACTGTATCTAAACTGGTTTGAGTTCACAGATTGATCCAGTTCAGTGGTTCACAGTTTGAAATCACTGATTGAACTGCCTGTCATGGAGCACAAATACTTCTAGTTCCTGTAGGCTGCTGCCTGCTGAAGCTCCCTGAAACCTCAGGGCTACATCAGCAGGGAATTGGGCTGGAAACCGTGCAGAGCATGGCTCTGCCCAGGGACAGACACCTGCGGTTGTGCATGCCTATCTGAATTCATATTCTTACTTCGGTGACTTCTGTACTCAAACAAAACCAAAAGTAAATATGCCACTTTAAATGGTGTGTTGTTAGATTGACTATGTCTGAACTCTAATTTTTTTTTTTATCAGTAGTGATTTGTTTTACAAGGGAAACAACATTCCCAGCTCTTTAATACTTAATTTCCAGTAAGATGTTCTTTGTGTACCAGCTGCACAATCAGCGTCGTACAGGCAAGACACATTGAGCAGTTCCAGGTTTCTTTTCTGGTTTTGTTCTGCAGTTGCAACCTGATGTTCTGGAAATGGTTGAAATCAGGTATTCAGAGAGAATTTATAGAAGCTGCCCTAGCCTTCTGTATAACACCTGATGGCAGGCGACTTAGAAGGGCATCCTTTTTGAAGTTGTAAATTAGGCTTTTGGTCTGCCTGAAAAGTGCTTGGGTTTTTTAGTTTTTTGGGACCTTGGGGACTGACTAAATATATAAGCTTTGTTAATGTTGCTTTATCAGGTAAGCTGGGATGTAGAAATCATTTAACAAGTCCAGTAACTTTTTAGTGGGTGAAAGACTTGATATTAATTGAAAAACTGAAAATACTTCCATACAATTTTCTATAAAGATTTTTTTTTTTGAAAAGCATTAATGACTTAAAGATTTCTGCAGCTCACGTCTATGAAATGTGTCCAGCTGACACATTTTACTTTACTATTCAAAACCTGTTATTTTGGGACTATATGATAAATACAGTGGTATGCCTGTACCTTAGTAAGGTCAGGGAACTTTCCCTTCTTCTAATCCATCTTTTGAACTACTAGGTGCCTAGTATTGTTTGCTAATGACACTGGCCATGGAATTTTTGTGGCCTTCTTGGGCCCCTTATGTTTTCATACCTCTTTCCTTTAGCAGCTGAGCCATGGATAGCTTTAGCCACTTGACTGCATCTGCTGGCCTCTCGCCTCAACACTGGCCACCCTGGTCCCAGCTGCATCCTGCTGCAAGACAGCAGCCTGGCAGCACGGATCAGGTATTCCTAAACTGTGTGGTGCTTGGTGCAAAAGTCATCCAGTTTGGTATTTTATCGATAGAAGGTGTATGAAAACAGAAAATTTCCTCCCCATAGCTGTGTTAGCTGGGCTGTGGGACACTAAGGGCTGAAAAATGTTTCACTTCAAATGCTGTGTATCAGTTATGGATGTAATTGGTGTATCTTTAAAACTTGTTTTAAAATAACTGTTATATCTTGTTATGGGGGCAAAATGCATAAGTGGATTATATCCAGTTGTGTAATGCAATCACAATCTGCTCTCCAGTGCCTCTTACTAATGCAATAGCAACGGGAGTTTCCCATCTGCTTTTGGAATTAATTCACTAAAGATAGTCTCTGAGCCTATGAAGCTAGTTACATCAGTGTCTCCTTCTCTATTCTCAGTATAGTATCAATATAGATTTGGCTTTGTGCCGCTGCTGTGCATAAGCTCATCTGTACAGTTTTCATTCTGGCTTCTGATTTACTACAGGATTTCTGGCTGATGGTGATTAGGTGGGTTTTTAACATAGTCAGTCTCCCAGATACACTCTGTGAGCCTAGCCCTTCCTAGGTGGGATGGGGTGAGAGCAGCAGGAAGCTTTGGCTGCTCGCCTGGCTGGGCTGGTGAAGATATCTCTAGCCATAGCTGGTAGTGCAAGTGGCTTGGAGGTGACTGGCTGTAACCTGTCATGTCATGCAGAACTGTGTTTCTGCCGCATCCATCACGTGTAACTGTAAAATTCTCCAGGGTTCTTAAGAGCATGCTTCTATAAACCTCTGTATTTAAATTGTCAGCATCTGAAATTCCAGTAAGTAGATCTATCTTGCTGAGGGGATTTCTTCCCCTGTGTTATCTTTGAGTATGTATTTCTCTCTTTTCTAAATAAAATAAATCTTAATCTTTCAGTTACTTTTTAATGATCTTGTTGCTGCTGTGTTATCTTGATCATAGAGAAAGAGGGCCGGAGGCGAGCCACCACTAGTGTCACAGCTACTACCTGCTGTACCTTGTCTTGCATTAAAACTTTTTCCACTCTGGACTTGGAACAGAATGAGGTGTGTTCTTTTGGTTGGCTTTCTTGGGGTACAGTGTAGTTACTCTTTACACTATGCCATAAAGAGAAATCTGTCTTTTTTTTTTTTTTTGTGGTGTGTGGTAGGATATTTTTTGTTTGTTCTCTGATTTATTCTCTGGTTATTATCTGTCAATTTCATTTACCACCTGGGGAAACAGACTTGTGGATGCAGAGACACAGGGAGCAAAACCAGCATTGACTTGTCAACAAAAGGATCAAACATCCATCTTCATCTGGCAGTTGTCTGGAACAAGGATAAAAAAAAATATTGCAGCTTATCCTAAGATGACAGGGGAGCCTTTAGTTAAGTGTGTATCAGTTTGTTTACTTACCAGACCAAAACCACTTTGACTGTTCTTACACGTTCTCTGTGCAGGACTGGAGTCATCTTGTTCTCTTACTACATTGTAAAAGGAATGGTGCTCAGCTAAAACCTTGTGCTTCGGCCTCCTGGCATGGTCTTTACATTAGGTTACAAATTACTACTTGTCATTGTGTTCAATGTATCCTGTATTGATAGTGTTTTCTGGTTGGATTTTATGTAGGCTGGCTGAGTAATTCTTGTATTTCTGAATCTCGTGCCACTTATGATTGCTCATTTTTACCTTACTCTATCTTTGGTTTTGTGAAATGTGGAAAATGCTTGCAAAAGATATGTGGCTGGCTTCTTTATGTATGTAATCTGAATTTTAGTTGCGATGTTTGCAAAGTATGCAGGGGATCAAGCAGGCAAACAATGCTTGTTGCACAGAATTACTAGACCTGCATCCTTGCTGCAGCTGTAAAATATTATGGCAAACATCACTCTTTCAGCTCAGTTATGGTCACATGTTTTCAGCAGTCATTATTTGCTGAATGGTGTATCTATGATATGTATACTATGCAGTTCTGTCCTTAGGCAGGTGAAAAGTATTTGATGTGTTCTAGTGTTTACCCACTTGTGCAACTCGGGGTTTATGCGTTAGAGGTGAGAGTGAGGGTAAGGAAGACAAAAAGCCAAATGGAGTCTTGTTTGTCACTTCAAACAGATACCAGATCTTATAAATTCATCGGTAGTTCTGAACATGATCAGGGCATCTCTTCCTCTACAGGAAACGGATAGTAACGATTCACTGCAAAATGTTTATGATGCATGTACACTTGTAAGGCTCATGCATTATACCTTGGATGTTATTTGAAACTAGAAAGTTTAGTACAGGAGTAGCAAATCAGCCTCATGGATTTTTAACTCTCTTCCAGGACTCATAGTTGGGGTGATCTTGAGATACGGGACTCCCTCTACCAGTGGCCATGACAAGCCGTTCAGCTGCTCGCAGGAGGACAGGCCGTTTACAACCTTACTGGTCAACGTCAGCGGGAAGTTCTTTGAGTACACACTCAAAGGGGAAATAAGCCCTGGGAAGATCCACAACGTGGAGCAGAATGACATGTTGCGAAAGGTGGGGGTAGACTGTTTCTTGTGCTTGGTTGAGTATTTCTCATTTACCTGTGCTTCCCTCCCTCCTCTCACCTCCATCCCGTTAGAACCTGGGGTAGTATCAAGTGTCTGTATTCCTGATAGTGACAGTACTTCAATGCTTAATTCAAAAGCACCTTCTGTATTATATCACTGCTGGTGAGACTGTGCTCTGTTGCATGTATGTAGTGCTTTCCCAAAGCCCTGAATTGCTGTTTGAGCACTCAGTGCACATTTCTAATGTCTGTGGAATTCACGAAGACCAGCTGAACAAAAAAACTGTGATGCTGCCTTGTATAATAAATATAAGGAAAATGATTGCTTCTTAGTTAAAAGTGATTGTTTCTTAGCATTTTTTTGTCTAGGATTTTTAAAATCTGTTTATTGTCAGGAAATAGTTACTGCTTACATCCTTATAATCCACAAAGTGAGACAGTCTGGTATTGGAAGTGAAATTTGGCTGTCTCCTGTTACTCAGATCTGCTAATTGGCTTCTTACTCTATTCAGTGTCAGGGGTTAACCACCTTTTATGCGTATCAAAGCTAGACTTTGAAGTACAGGATTGAGACATAAAGATTTGTAACCTAAAAAGACTTCTTTCTGTGACTATAAAGATAGCTTAGTTGTCTGTCTATATGTACGTGTCTACTATAGATTTTTAAAGTTTGCTGAAATTAATCCTGTTCTGGAATGCACACCTGGGTTTGTATTCTAACCTGTGCTTAGACAGGAGGTGAGGACAGCCTAGTTATTCACACGTATGCAGGTCTTCTGTTTTGGATTTTAAATGTTGTTTTTCATTCCTTACTGTAGTGTAGTCTTTCATGGGATATCTGGAGCTTCTACTGAAATAGATGGAGGTGATGTATGAACCAAATTCCTGAAAACCAGTTTCACATCTGACTTGCTTGGCTAACAGTAACTGTGCAGTGGCTAGACTCGCAAAAAAACATAAGCTAAAATAGCATTTCATCTTCAGGATACATGACTATCACTTACCACAATAAGAGAGATCTTCTCCAGTGTAATTTCTGTTAGGATTCTTTAATTTAAAAAAGGAAACTGGGACTATTGCAATATTTATCATTGGTGATGGATATAGTGCCTGTTTTTTCCAGATGCTGTTTACCAAGAAGAGCAGCAGCTTTTTGCTGCTGCTTATGTATAAGGCTGGCTAGTATTCTGGAGTATCAACTTAGCTATTTCAACGACCAAAAGTAGTAGTTGTCAGAAAATAAAAAAAGACCTTACAATTTGTGTATATCTATTTCTAATTAAAGTTTCATATTTTTTTTTTTAGGTAACATTTGACCCAGAAGTTTTTTTCAACATTCTGTTGCCTCCCATTATTTTTCATGCTGGTTATAGCCTGAAGAAAGTAAGTGTAATAATTTCTGAGGAGAATGGCTGCTTTTTTTTTTTTTTTAACACGAGACTACTGATTTGTTCAGGAATGCAGTCTCCATTTCAAGCATTTTTATTTTTTTTTAATGGCAGTAAGAAAAATCTCATTTCCTTCATAGATGGTGGATAGGTCATATTGGTTTAACAGAAAATGTACTTTTTACAATGAACACATTAAACTATTTAATCTTGCTGATTTGTTTTTCTTTGAACTTTGCCAGATGTTAATGTCAATTTCATTTAAAATAAAAGATGTCCTGCTAGGAATTGGTTTGGTTCTTCACTTAATCATGCTGAGAAGTGGACCCAAACCTGAATCCCAGTGGGGATGTGCCAGAGTCTGAATGGCAGAAGTACTCAGATTCTGCTCTTGCCTGAAGATACCATGAACTGGTGCTGATCTTCAGTTCTGCAGCTATCTCTTACATCTCTTATGAAAACATCTGTGTGGAAAGCTTCCCATCAATTAGCCACTCGTAGGATGTAATACGTTTCAGATTTGGTGTATTCAATTCATTGAAGCTGGACAGAATTTACATTGCAGTAATTGAAGTGTTTCTCTGAAGTGGAGTAGTGGTTCTGTGTATTAATGCAAGTGTAGTAGTGCACTGTGTGTTTTTGAACAGGTGATATAACTTGTTTTAAATAATTATATAAACCTTTTTCCTCTACAGAGACACTTTTTCAGGAATTTGGGGTCCATTTTGGCTTACGCCTTTTTAGGAACAGCAGTCTCTTGTTTTATTATTGGGTAAGTGAACTCTGTGATACCGGTTCCTTTCTGTACTGAAGTTTATGTTGAGCCTTCCAGACTGAGGCAATTTTGTAATTTGTTTGTTTGAGGATTTTATTTGTGTATCTTCCAGACAAAATTCAAATGCAACTTTTGCTGAGATTTATCCCTTTCCAAACAATACTGCCCCTTGAAATGATGTTGTCAAGTCTGAATCACTTGACAAGTCCACAGTACTGAAGAGCAGCAGTGAGTTTTTTGATGTAGTGGTCCAGTCCAAAACAAAACCTGGTTAGACTCTTGCTGGAATTGACTTTTTAAACTTGAATCATGAACACTGCTTGTAATAGAACTTTAGCTATCAAACTTTTAGAGATGTCCCTTCCAATGCCCACACATGTGCATGTGTGCTCTCTTTCCTCTCTCTGCATGTGTGTGTATATATATGTAATTTCATGTGTATATGTACACACACATTTAGTTTAAGATAGCTCGTCACATTAGTTTACTTGCATACAGTCTCTTATGCTGCTGATTATTACTTTCTGGTGTGTGGATGTTCTGAAACACAGAAATCCTGAATTGCATAGGTGACCTGGGTTTGCCTGGAAGAATTTCACTAGAGAAACACTTTGAAGGCTATTCTTAGCTCAGAGCTTTTGGCCTATGTGTTGTGTTAAGAGAAGCAATACTGAAGGGAATTTTAAGCAGGGAAATATTACCTTTGGTGGAAAAAGAAAACAGCCTGTAGATTCTGTGTACTAGTTGTGTGAACAGATTTCATGCTTTGCTTACTAGTTTTAAATGGTATCTTCTGGATCATTTATCACTTGACTTCGTTCATAGGGAAAAGAGGAAAATTAATTTTGAGTACTTGGTGTTAAACTATGGCAGTGTCCCGCAGAGCTGTAGCATTACCAAGCCTGCCTGAAATCCTGTTCCTTCTGCTTTTCTTTTGCCTGCCTGAAATGCACCAACTTTTTTTGACTTGGATTTTTATCCTCTTTCTCTTCAGGAATCTCATGTATGGGGTTGTGAAACTAATGAAGTTGGTGGGTCAGCTCTCTGATAAGTTCTATTATACAGACTGCCTCCTCTTTGGAGCGATAATATCTGCCACTGATCCAGGTAGCTTGCTGAGTGTTTTTTAATAACCTTCCAAAATAATCCTATTGCTAGGATTTTTTGCTGCATAGCACAAAGATATTAACAGCACTTCATGTTTGGTTACGTTATACTAGTATCTGTGATCCTTTTCTCTAAAATGCATGCTATCTGTCGGTTTCTTGCTGGACTGATATGAATTGATGGTTTGTTTGAGGAAAAATGGAACTTTCCTGCTGATATACTTTAAATATACATATTTCCCCCCACCCCCCACAGTAGGTTCTTTGTTTAGTATGCTTCAAGTTTAAGACTGCAAATGGATGAAAATGTTACATTGTCTGGATAGCAGGGTTTCCTTTTAAATACACTGCTTAGGACATTGGATAATTTAAGAGCAATATTTGAGGCTTTTAGGCTCTTCAGGGGTGGGGAACTTTTTTTTTCTTCTTCAAATGAACTTAATGTTTTACACGTTTGAGCAGAAGAATGCTCTTCTGGCAGTAATTTAAGTCTTTGTCAAAATAATCTAGTCATCCTTCAGAGTCCAGTAGGCTGACATGGGTGTCTTTGCTTGACAGGTCAGTCTGGAGTGCTGGTGTGTCAGGGGCCAGAGCAGGGAGTGGTGAAGTATGAAGCTTGGCGTTTAAAACAGCTTATTTGAGGTGCTCAGCGGTGATCTGTGTGAAAATAGGAAGTAGCTCCTGTGACTGAGCTGAGCTCTGAACAGCTGGTGCTTGCACATGATTTATACAAAAAATTACCATGTGATTTTTGAAGCTTATATATGGGAACATCTTTAAGATCATGGTCTTTCATTTCAGACTGCAGTTTCTCGAAAGGACATTTATAAATATTTAGCAGTCTTGCCCTTTTCAAATTCTGCACAAATACGCACTCCTATGGCATAGTGTATGCTTTGGGGAACACTTAGGATTATCAGCACGGTTTTACAATGCCTGAAATAATAAAGCTATGTCAACAATCCATGCAGCCTTTAAAAGTAGCAAGAGCTGCACAACGTTTTGTTGATTATCTTATATGGAGCATGTTCTAAAAAAAAACCCCAAAAGCCAACACAAAACCAGGGCTTTGGTAGATGTGCTTCGTCTGCCCCATGCCCCTTGATCATGGGGGCTTTCTTGTAAACACTGTGCAGGTGGGAGGACAACAGAGCCACCTCCTAATGGGGCTGCCCTAAAACTGATGGTGGAATTGCTTTCCTACAGATAAATACAACCAGTCTGTTTCCCAGTTTAACGTTGATCCTGTACTTTGGTTCCTGGTTTTTGTTGCTTTAAGCAAACTGGCAAGTCTGCTCCGTCAGCTCATGCAGTCATTCCTGAAGTCAGCCAGCATGGTTTTTCTCTTTTCTTTCTGTAGTTACCGTGCTAGCAATATTTAATGAGCTGCATGCTGATGTCGATCTCTATGCCCTTCTGTTTGGGGAAAGCGTGTTGAATGATGCTGTTGCCATCGTATTATCTTCGTAAGTAACTACCTGAATTTCTACTCTGGAATTACTGAATTGTTTTTGGTATTTGTCTAAAATTAAATGCTTTTTCTGCCAAATGTAATTTTAAAATCAAATGGATTGTCTTGAACTGAATTAATAAACACAGCAAGCATTTGCCAAGATCCCTCATGCTTATATATACCGGAATGGCATACTTGCCTTCAGTATGGGATTGTCTCTTCTGTTGCTCAGGTGTTGCTGTTATGGAATAAAACTTTTCTGATGCCCCTTCTAACTTCTCATTCTGTCACTCTCTTTCTAGATCTATTGTTGCTTACCAGCCAACAGGTGAAAATACCCATGCTTTTGATGCAGCAGCATTTTTCAAGTCTGTTGGTGTTTTCCTGGGAATATTCAGTGGGTCTTTCATGATGGGAGCAGTGACGGGGGTTGTGACAGCTCTGATATCCTTTTTCATGTTTAGCTCTTCCAGACTAGATGCCACATTCAGGTATTAACAAGACTCTCCTACTTCCATTTGTAGCAAAATTGACTCTTAACTTGTTTCAATCTGAGTGTGAAGATGTGATCGTTATTCCTGTGACCTTTGCCTATAGAAAGGCATTATAGATACACACAGAAATATGCTTTTTCCTATATAAATGTGGCGACACTAGAAGTTTTAGTAATGTTGCTGTACACTGGGAGCCAAGGGGAAGCCCTAAATGGGCATGTCCTAATGTCCAGGGTTTTTTTATGAAATGTTTATTATTAGGCTTGAAAGATATCTTGTATGATAACCAGTGTTTGATTCTGTCTTCAGCAAAATCATTAATAGCTATTTCTGACCCCACAGAGTTCTTTGTCCTGTATTTAAACTTTATGCTGGAAATCTGATGCTGTATGTCTTGAATAAGATTGTATCTCTACCAGAGTTAACATCATAACGTGATCATTCTCTTGAAGCTTGCTGCTGCTATTTGACTAGAGTTCTGAGGTACTCAGCAAGCAATCTACGTAAGTTTTGTCTTAGGCTCAGACAGTAGACCTTAACCCTGACCTGCTCCAGAAATCATGATGCTTCTTCAGGAACCATTTAAACTTCTTTGCTTGCAGACTAGCTAGTATAACCATATTTGTACATGTCTCAAGTTGCTTTGATCTGCCTAGACTTCTGAACATTGACCTAAAGGGGTAAAATATGATAAGTTATACAATAATTGTGAACCTGTGAGTCTTCATCTCTAAGCAATAATGTATCAACTGTATCTTGTTTTATATATATACACACACTGTGCAGATTTGTCTGGTATGTCTGCATAATGGAAACCCTTCAGGTATAAGAGGGAAGATGTGCTGTTGATGCTTTAATATTTGGTCTTCTTGTTCCACTGTTCTGCAATAGATGTGACCCAGAACTCTGATTCTCCATCTGGCTTTTAGGCTACTGGCCATCCATAGCTCTAGATACTCAAATGCTGTTGCTGTGATTTTTGGCTTGCTGGCTGGTTACCAATTACAGCTGAAATGCATTCAGATCCATTTTGTAAAATCACGCTTCTGAAGCAACAGTTGGTTCTTGCTGTTTCTAATGTTTGTGCTTAGGAGGGTGATATGAGACTGGGAGGGAGGAGGCTGCCCAAAAGACAGCCTCTGTGGTGGTTTTCGTGTGTGGTGGTGGTGTTTTGGTTTTTGGTGGGGTCGCCAAATTATACAATTTTTAACTATTTTCTTTTGGAAAAATACTTAATGTCATGCAGTACTGTAGAAGGAAACTGTAAATTTGGATTTTACTCTTCATAGCTGATTAGAATCCATAACTTAAGTAATGAGTGAAGTTAATAGACTGTTAATCCGATAGCTTTGAGGAACTTATAACTGTGCCTGTGAGTCAGGGGTTTCATGCAGTCATGCGTTGTCCTTTGAAAACAGACAGAATACTTAGTTTCCAAATCTATGCAGGTAAAACACAAGGATTTGTTCTGGCTTTCAGCAAGCTGTCTTGACCTCAATATCTGTGGTTATTTTTGTAACAGTTAAGGTATTGGACCACTTTGTATTTTCTTTCTGAATTGCAGAATCTGCCTGGTTGAAATGAAGTGAAGCAGAAGACCATGTCTAAGGATTAAAGAAAGAAAGTTAAGAGAACAGAAATAATTTAATTTGAATTACACTTCAATTTGGGTCAGTTATATGAAATAATAAAACCTGTTTTCTTAGCTTTCTCTCACATTCATCTTCCTCCAAAATGATGGGCATTTCATTTCAGATTTAATGAAATGTTTTGCTATGTCTACCTATGACAGCAATGGGAATAAAGGATTTGATTCGTAAAGCTGCTGGAAACAACTGAAAATGAGGAACTGGTTCTGATGAGGGCCTTTGCCTAACTTCAAGGGAACAAGGTTCAACCTCTTTCTTGTGCAGTGATTGTGGCTATCCAGTTTCTTAAGCACCCATGAATGCCTTTTGAGCCAGGCACTGGGATAAGCTCGTGGTGGGGTTATCTGAGTGCCCAGTGGGAAGATGGGTTCTAATTGTTGCTGTGGTGGATGTTGCCACTTTAGAAGCAGGATCTTAGAATATAAGTAGTCTGGGGGTGTGGTGGGATTCGGCTGAGTGTAGCAGTACATCCTTAAAAGTTTTAAGAGAGATGTTTTATGTGGAAAAGTGACTGTGTGGAAAATTAACAGCTGTTCTAAATGCTGTACTGACAACTGTCATGGAGAATAATATTTTTTTTAATGACTGTTTGGGCTTTTGTTTTGAGGGCAGCCTTCTGAAAAAGTAAGGTCACAGCCGAAGGTGTGGCTGGAGTATGTGTTTTGGAGCCCTTGCCTTCCTGCAAGTTAGCAGAGAATGCCAACAAACGTAGGTGTAGGTGTGGAGTGGGTGGCTGACCTCAGGATTGCTTTGTCCTAACCAGGCTTCCACTGGAATGCTGCCAGCTGTTTGCCTCAAGTGTTTAACACTTGTGGGCTACCTGACTGCTGCTTGCTGGAGACCGTCAAGAGTGCTGTGAGGCCCAGACCTCCCAGGACTGTGAACTATCTGTAAAAAGCAGTGCTGCTCATTGCTTTTAGCATCCCTATCCCATATTGAGCTATGATGCCCCAAGCAGCAGTCCTGGCATTAGCTTTAGATTGTGTAGTGCTGCAGAGAGCTCAGGATGCAGCTGTGTTACGCATGGAGAGCAATGGTGGATGATGGCGCAGCCTTCATGCGTCCATTGAAGTACCAATTGCCTTCATGTGACCAGGGGAGTGTGCTATCACCTTACTGTTTCAAGTGTCCTTGCTGTCTTCCCACTTGAATTTCAGAGAAGACTCTGCTAGTTGTTAGCTTTCAGAAAGACCAGGGATCTCTCTTCCACCACTGTTAGCACATGGTTTCTTTTTGTGTCTTCTAGAAGAGCTGCACCTCTGGTACAGTGAGCTGTTCAGTGTTTGCCTGCTGCCAGAGTAGTGATAAGGGGAAAAAAAAACCCCACCAACCCCAAAATTCTATAAGTATGTTAACAACTTTTTTGTAGTATGTGAAGTACTATATTTAATATTACTGAAATCTGTTCTACTTCTTCAGTAGCTGTATGAACTATTAATTTGGTGTGTGTTTGTTCCTCAAGTTTTGCTCCTCTCTGCATGATGAACCTGTTTTTCTTCCCATTGAAAGACTGAGCTGCTTTGAGTTGGCTTTTACTCTTACATCAATACAAGTAGAGGAGATATATTTTGTTGTAGACAGAATTCTTCTTTTGCCTCAAAAGTGGAGAAGCAGACACGCTTGCTGAAAAAGACAGAGCAACAAATCTGAGCAAAAAAAATCTGTCAGCTTAGGGTTGCTGTAATCAAGAACAGTCCTGTGTATTAAATGCTTCTGAATGTATCTGATACTTATTCAAAGATGAGGGGGGTATCTCTATTTGGGAGGGGGCAGGATGGGGGGGGGGGGCAACCCCCCCCCCCCCCACACACACCTGAAAAAACCAAGACACACAATCTAAAATGAACACTAAGTATATATCCCTTCCCTGCTGGCACTTGCAGGAAAACATGGCATAGAGTAAGGTATTACTTCAAAGAGGTGGAGCCACAGTTATGCCATGGATATGCAGCAAAAACAGACAAAATTGACTGTTGAGAGAGGAGACCTTGATTCTTAAGTTTGTCTTGATGTGATGGAATTGATGTTTTTCAGCACTAGAAGTGTTCTGTTTTCCATCTAGCATTGGTTGTTAGCGCATAAAAGTGTTCTTCATAAATACTGGGTATAGAGAAGCCAAAGGGTTTGTTTTTTGATCCCTTAACAAATGACTTAACGTGACGAAGTTTACCAAGTTGCACTGCTTCCCCCTGCTGGAAACGGCTCTCTTCTTCTTGATGTCCTGGAGCACTTTCTTGCTTGCAGAAGCTTGTGGATTTACTGGTGAGTTATTGGGATTCAAGCACACGGAGACAGAAGTCCTGTCCATCTTAGCAGCCATTTTTCCACTTTCTCATAGAAACTTTACTATGAGAAACATGATGTTGGTACTTAAAGCTTTTTTTACATTCCGTACAATGTCACTGAAGGTGCAGCTCACTGTGTAACAAAGGCTTTTAAGACCAGTGGTTTTGATTCAAACACCACCTCCCCAACCTGGAATCTAACGCACTTGAAAATAAGGTTCATAGAATCTCAAAGTTAAGGATAATGTGTAAATATAATAGATCTTGGGAAGGGAAAATATGTTGAGCTCACACAGTAAACGGGCTGATTTTTACATGTGGTTTTGTTCACAGGTGTGGTTGCTGTCCTCTTCTGTGGAATTACCCAGGCGCATTATACCTACAATAACTTGTCAGTTGAATCGAGAAGTCGCACTAAGCAGGCAAGACTCTTTCACCTTTTACACAGTGTACTGCTGTAGTACTTCATATAGTATTGTTTTTGAAAAGCATCTTTTTGCTTGGCCTTTAACATGTGATTGTTTTCTCCCTAGCTCTTTGAGGTATTGCACTTCCTGGCTGAGAACTTCATATTTTCTTATATGGGTTTGGCATTGTTTACTTTCCAGAAACACATATTCAGCCCAGTTTTCATCATTGGAGCTTTCGTATCCTTTTTTGCTTTGTGTGAGGTTTCTTTATTAACTAATGTGCCTGAAAACTTGTGGCTTCTGTTGGCTTTACCAAATAGAGGACGGTGGCTGATCTGAGTTACCCTGATGCCTTGCAGGTGCAATTATTTTGAGAACAATCTTTGCTTTTCCCTTACATCAAAGCCCTAAAGCAGGGGTCCTCAAACTATGGCCTGCGGGCTGGATACGGCCCCCCAGGGTCCTCAATCTGGCCCCCGGTATTTACAGACCCCCCAACCCCCCAGCAGGGGGGCGGGAAACCAAGCAGCTGCAGATGGCTGCCTGCCACTGCATCCGTGCGCTGGCCCCCTGGTTAAAAAGTTTGAGGACCCCTGCCCTAAAGCCTCTGTGCTGCACAGTTGTTCCCTCTGTACCTGAGCAAGTGCTAGAAATCTTATAATTTCAATAGATAAATAAATTAATGTGCTTTACTGTATGTCTTGGCTATTGACAGCCAGCAGCACTTGTGTTGCTCTTCTATTCTTTGGAGGCTTAGAAAAGGATCAGTTTTTCTCTTTGCTTCTAACGATCCCCCTTGAAGTAAGCAAACAAACTTCAAGTAAATAAAGAGGATTGTGGGTGAAGAGATGGTCTTTGAGCAATGCCCCAAAGGTGTAGAGGTCAGGATCACAGGTGATGGGAGAACTGAGCTGTAGTGCTAGACCGTGACATGAAGGGTACACGCTACTGCAAGGTGCTGCTGTTGGAGATGGGCATCCAGTTCCCTTGTTCCTGGCTGACTTGGTACCTGGCTCTCTAATGCCCCAGAACTTGAACACTTTTGTAGTAGTCGCACTCATGTAAGCTAGGAATCACTTGACTCTTCTCTGCACACTGCCTCTGTTGAAATGGCTTATGTAACTATTTATTCACTATATTCCTGGCTGCTTGAAACTTCAGAGCAATTAAGGGTGCATGAAGCAATGGGAACTCATCTTCCAGTCTTGATTTCTCTCTGCCTGCTGCAGGAGAGGAGTAGGGCTATTGGCAGTGGAGATAAAACAACCCAGTGAAAGGACGTACAAAGATGGCCTAATCTGGAATGTACTTCTTTTCTCTCCTTCTTTCTACTGTTTTCTCTCATCTCTGTACTACTTCTAGAGATTTATCACATTTGTCTTGATTTTTCATTTGGTCATTTAGTTTTTTCTGAAATAGTAATGAATTTTGTACTGTGTCTCTATGTCCGTTCTTCTGACCTAAAAAATGCTCTAGAGCCCTGCAGCTACTGGATAAAGACAGGAACAGAATAGTTCATCTTGTATGCTAAGCATAGTAATTTTTCATCTTTACTGTGGCCTTCCATCTTGTCACAGGTTATGCTATTTGTCTTAGGTTTGTTTTTCAGTATTTACTTTGTTCCTTTCTCTTCCTACCCACCTATCTTTTATTACACTTTCCACACCTTTTTCTACCACTGCACTTAACCTCTGTTGCCTCTTGAGTGTCTTTCTGCCTTTGTGAGGTGGGCAGCTAGTACTGGCATCCACGTTTTGCCTCGACAGCTACTGTCCCCATTAACACCTTGTGGTGGTGAAATTTAGAGGCACCATTAGCTGTTGAAAGAGGAAGGTTGGACTGCAATGGCAGAGCTAAAGCCTCAGCATCATTGACAAAATCTTGCATATGTTGGTCGTGTATCATCACACATGATATGGCTTCTGATGTCTGAGTTCTGCAGTCCTCAAAAGGACTGCTATAAAAGTTGTTTGGAGTAATTACACAAAGCTTTTTGTTCATAGTAATAAAAGAAATCTTAATCTCCTAGAGACATAATTTCCTGCAGACAGTATTGCTTTAGTTATGGCAACAACCCAGTGGTGTCTAGAGCTCTTAAGTGGTTTTATTCCTTTTCCATAAGAGAGCTATTTCATTCTTCTGATGATGTTATCCCAGCAGCAAACGTTCAGTGTTTGGTGGGCTTCTGGTTGTGTTGGTGTTCTATAGGATTTCAGCACATCACTCTGGTTTGTCCCCAAGTGTTCCTTAGGTGATGGAGGGTGTATTCAGCTTGCTTGTTCTTCACTGGAACCACGGAATGTTTTACACTACAGTAAGGGAGGGAAGGAGCTCAGCACCTACTGTAATGAGTTTCTGCAGTACTCTTTTACTGCTTTTTTGAACTTCATTCTAGTGTTCACAAGTGTTTTTTGGATTTATCATCTTAGTAACTCTGTACTCTGTAGTGCTTGCCAGCCAGTAGGAGAGTTTGCCTCTGCAGCAGCTATAATGGAGAGGCTACTTGCTGGTCTTATGTTTGTTTTCCTTCTGTACGTAGGACTGCATTTCTGTTGGTTTGAAACACGTAATCAAATGGGGGTGGTGATAGTTGTTTAAAGTGAATTTGTGAAGTAAAGTCATCTTCATTTTTGCAATTGATATGTGCATTATAAAAACTTGGTTACATTAGTTAAAATCTGCATTCTGTGCAATGAACTTTGTAGGCACATAACTGGTGAAAGTCTGTTTTATGTAGACAGGGATAACAAGAACACTTGGTATCATGATGTAAACCTCTCACTAAAACAGAAGCTTGGTGTCAGAGCCAGGTACTCAAGGGTGCATACCTCAGGAATGTGTAATCCTTAACCCTCAGCTGTGAACAGATTGCAATCTTTTTGGGCAGAGCTGCACACATCTATCCTCTCTCATTCTTGTTGAATCTAGGCAGAAGGCATAAGATCAGCTGGAACTTTCAGCACATGATGATGTTTTCAGGTAAAAGCAAAAATGTTTGGAAAAGCAAATATTATTTTTAACTTATAAGCAATTTATAGTACTGCCTTCTGCTTTTATAACCCACGACCATGCATCCTGAATAGAAGACTTAATGGTCATTGCAGCATACCATCACGGATCTTTCAACCTTCATGGAAAGTGTGTCATGTCATGGAAGAGTAATATCTTGAAATGCCAGCTGCTGGCAGCAAGCAGTCACCTCATGTTGGGAATAGAGTATTTTCATTTGATGTGCATCTGAAGGGGATGGGGGAATTGGGATGTATCTCCTCCAGAAGGTTATTTCTGGCTGAGATGGCATACATGTCATGCAGAAAAGATAACTGCTGAGAAAACAGATATGTATTTATGGATGCCCTCTCCCACTTAGTTGAGAAAGTGAGGTATTTGACTTAAACTTCCTTATGATTTCTGTCACACAGATAATTTAAGTTTGTCATTTAAAGCAAATAATAGAGTGTGCATCCTCAAGAAGTGCCAGGGATGCCTCTATACACAAGAGGGTGTAAAGAAGAGGGAGCCAGGCTCTTTCCAGTGGTGCTCAGTGACAGGGGCAGTGGGCACAAACTGAAACACAGGAGGTTCCTTCTGAACATCAGAAAATACTTTTTACTGTGTCAAAGCACTGGCACAGGTTGCCCAGACAGGCTGTGGCATCTCCATCCTTGGAGATACTCAAAAGCCATCTGGACATGGTCCTGGGCAACCTACTCCAGGTGAACCTGCTTGAGCAGGGGAGTTGGACCAGATGACCTCTACAGGTCCCTTCCAACCTTAACCATCCTGTGATTTCCCCTGCTTAAGAAGTCTGCAGATGGCCAAATGTCATGGCTTGTCCTTGCTGGTGGATTTTCATAATCAAGAGCAGGGGAGGGGGGAAATACAGTCTGCATGTGAACATGTTATTAACTAGAATATTTTCCCAGCTGATAAAACTTCAAGAACTTGGAACCAACTGGAAAAGTGTGTGTTTTCATTTGGATTCAGAGAGCTGCTTGATCTCCATATGTTTTGCTGTTGTCTATAACTTGTTTGTTTCTACATTTATTTCCTGTTAGTTTCTGGAAGTACTTATGCTTTTTCTTAGCAGGTGTGGATTCCGTAAGTTACAGAAAACTCCCAGGGCAAATTACATTCTAAATCATCCCAGGGCATAATTTATCAGGGAAAGTGAGGGAACTTAAATTTGCCAGAGCTCAGTGCTTTCTGTCTGTCACTTTCTGTGTGTGTGGCAGGGAGGGAGCAAGGAAAGATGCTGTGTTATTGCGGTTGCACTTCTGAAGCTCTGCTATTTCATTATTTTGCATAGGTCTCAGGGGAGCCATGGCATTTGCTCTGGCTATACGAGATACTGCTACCTACTCACATCAAATGATGTTCTCAACAACCCTTCTCATTGTCTTTTTCACTGTGTGGATTGTTGGTGGAGGTACAACTCCCATGCTGTCATGGCTGAACATCAGGTCAGTATGCAACTGTGTTCTGGGGAAACGTCACTTTTCAAATGGCGACTGTGCTGTTCAGGCATAGTCCTACAGAACTTGTTTGATGCTTGCTAGAGGTGTTCTAGGTATTTAGAACAGTATGTTTTATAGAGAAAGGTGCTAGTGCAGGCTGGTGAAGAAAAGGTACTGATGCTGCTGGGATTCAGCCTAAAGTTCTCTGACATGCTGCAAGGAGGTATCTAGGTCCTTGTCAGCCCAGTAGGATATGGAAGAGTGTGGCCTATTTTGAAAGAAAATAATTCATTTATCTAGTTACATATAAACTTTTCTTCCTATGCTAAGACATTTCTCTGTCTTTTGGCTCTTGGTAATGGCCCTGTTATGTTTAAGTTAAATGAAGTCCTTGGTGGTGCTAAACGGAATGCACTTTAAACATCAGGTTTGGAGAGATGTTGTCTAAACAACCGGGATGAATGGGATCCTGCTAGTCTTCTGGGTGTGTTTTCTCTTGTTTTGAGGAGACCTGTGAAAACAAGTTTGCCTCTAAATTCTGGCCAATACTTGGTTCTTTTGGTCTGCAATGCATTCATTCATATTTGAGGATGCTTATCAACAGAAGTGCTAGAGAATCATGAATCATTGTTAAAGACCACATAGGTTATCATTCCGTGAAAGTTCTGGCAGCTGGGGGAGGAAATGTAAAGAGAATGGAATTAAAACAATACATGCTGTACAAATTTTTCAGTGTGGATTTCATATGTAAATTATTTATGCTTTTTGACATTTGAAAGCTTACTATATCTTGCTTTCTAAATGAGCTAACCAGAATTTGTACCCCGTTGTCTTGTGGTAGGATAGGAGAAAACAATCTTGGGGAAAAACCAGTTTCGGTCTTTGGAAGAACTAATCATTCTTAGGGACTGGGGCTGCTTTTGGAAAACCTGAGTGAATTGCATGTGGCAACTGGTAGCAGGTGCTTTCTAGGTTAGCAAAAAAAAAAAAAACAAACCCCCAAACACAAGACTCCCAGAAGTGCTTGTGAACCTTTCTCATTGAAGGTAGCATGCTTCCAGCTGGAGACAGGTATTTCAGCAGTGATTTACAGTATCTCAGGTCTGACTAACAGCAAATATTGGGAAATCACAGTTTCTTTTTCTGGTGCCAAATGAATCCATTCCTGTCCTTTAAAACTGTCTTTAAATGCAAGTTCCAGGTGTTTGGCTAGCACACCAGAAAGAAGCATCACTTCCATGTAGTCGGGCTTTCTGAGGGTTCATGTTGCTAACAAAAGGTAATGCAATACCTAGTGTAAAGTCAACAACAAAACCAATTCTAGTGCAGTTGTCATTAATGATTGTGGGATGCCACATGCTAATGATATTCCTAAGCTCAGCCTGACCGTTTCTTTTCCCATGTGACAGCTGTGTAGCAATTTTAAAAACATACTTGGAATCAGTGCCATGTGCAGCTTTTCATTTGGCACCTCTGACAAAAGAAGATTTCTGTCTGATGGTGGTATACAAGGAGCAACTGTACTAATACACCTCTGCAAGCAGGGCAGGCACAGTGTCTGCATAACTGGCAGTATGCACAGACTGTCTAAGGTGTGGGGTGCCAGGGAGTGGGAGATGAGTTCAGGCCAGCAGTGAAAATGCTGCTTGCAGACTGCTTGCAATGGCTGAATGAAGTATGCCAAGATCTGCCTGCAGCCTCTCTGATGGCTGATGTGAGGATACCCCTTGTCTGATCTCCCCTTGAGTGGTTTCCAAAGCATCTTCCAAAGCGTGGCTGCAACCAGGTATTCACAACTGACTCCGACAGGTCTCAGCATAGGTGCTGGCATCCTGAGCCTGCTGCCTGCACCTCTGCTGTTGAGGGAGTATAGCTGGGTGTTTCTTTCAAATCTTGTCGTTCAGCCATGGACAGGATGTGCTGCTAAGTGAAGAGGAGCTGTGTTCAGTCTGCCTGTATCAGAAGGCAGCTTCTGAGTGTGATCAACCATTACCTCTGCCACAGGGCTCTTTAAATCGTCAGCAGTAGGACAGGACTGAACTTCAGCATGTGGTCCAGCTCCTGACCAACTGGAAAATAGCTCTGAGGTAACAGCTTTCCCCCCTGCGTTGAGCCTAGGAAGCAGTTTATGGAAGCATCCAAGAATATGCACTTACTCCTTTAGCAGGACTATATGTGGTTCAGTAATGAGATTCCAGGAGCCTGGCTCAGTTTCTCCTGAACAGCTAACACCATATCCATTCCAGGCCTGCCCTTCGGGTGCGCTATACTTGCAAAAATCATTAGTAACCAACAAGACCCAACAGCTGGAAAGCCTATGATACCATTCTTAGAGCAGTAGCTGCCAAAAGGCAGTTGGCCAAACCATAGTTTTGAGTGTTCAGCTGTAGTTTTTGGGGAGACTTACCCACCCTTGCTGGTAAGCAGTAATTCTAACTGTCATTTGTTTGGGATGGTTGGCAGAAAATAAATGGTTAACTTCCCTATTAAGTGAACAAGGGAACTCTACACAGGAAGCATTTTAGAGAACTGCATGGGTCTGCCTGCAGCTGCCTAGATAAGCACTGCTCTGTTAATGATGGAGACGGCGCTTTTGAGACCACATGGAATCAGATTTGTGCCAGGAGGTGGCAGCTGTGTGCAGCTGATGGAGAACTAGAAACGGCGCTGGAAGGACCCTCGGTGATTGAGCCCTTTCAGCTGGAAAGCGAGAAGTCCTGTCTGACCTTGCAGATTTAAGAAAGGAACAAATTAGTTTCCAGCTGAATTTTAGAAATATGCTGCTTTATCTTTTCCATCGCTTGATACCTCGTGGAAGAGGTAGGCAGGAGGAGATGAGGATGAGATGCTGCCTCAGTGCCTTGTTCAGCAGCACTGTGTAGTGCTAATGCAGTACTGAGGCTGTGCAGTAGGTAGCTTGTGCCTGGGGTGGCCTGGCATGCTTTCTGAGCCTTGGCACCTGCCCATTAAGTTAAATTGCAAGAGGCTGGAAATAAGTAATGGTCCTATACAGGATTGTTTAGCAGAAAAGATTAAAAGATAAAAGGTGTTTGCTTCCTGTGTAAAGTGAAGGGACATAGGAAACTAATGCCATTTAGGTGTGGGCTTAAATGTCAGGATTTGTGTGGGCTCCTAAAAGTCCAGTTCTGGTGTGAAGTTAACACCAGTTGTATCCTGGTTGACTTTGGCCTTTGTGGAAGGAAAGATGGAAAGCCTGTCAGCCATTGCAAAGCCCTCATGAAGTAGGTGGCCTTGCTGCAGTGTGAAGGTGAGGAGAAAACAAGGGCCTATTTTAACAAGGAGTTGACCAGGCTGACTGACCCTTTAGGGTGGTTTAGCTTGCCTGGTCATTGTGTGGCGGTGTAGGGTTACTGTAATCCTGTGGGTGCTGGTCTGCCCATCAGTGGGGTTCTGGGTGGCCCCTTCAATAGTTCCTGTGGGCTGTGGTGGGCTGAGCTTCTTCCCCAGGAACTGCAGGTGCATGTCTGTTGTACTGGGCAAGTCAGAGGAGCTAAGACAGATGTCAACACCAAGGTGTTTTATTTAAGGTAGTGCCTGCACAACTGAAATAGAACAGTACCAGAGAGCTGACTTTCAAACTTTCAGCTGGCTTGATACCGCTACGTTGATGGGGAGGCAGTTGTGTGCATGCAGGGGGCAATGCCTACGGAAACCCAGAGTTGCTTTGCATGTGCCTTTGCCTCTGGCTGCACCATTAATTACATAGCAATGGGATGCGTGCTTTGTTCTTTACTTCTGGGAAGTAAAGAACTTCTCTCATGATGTGAAATGTGTTGTAAGTAGGTGAGGAATGGAGAGGCTAACATGAAAATTAAGCTCTGGTAAAGTAGAAAGCAATATAAGGAGGAAAATAGGCAAAAATGCAAGCTGCCCCTCCTTGCTCTATTTTGAACATCTTTGGTAATCAGAAGAGCAGATATCTTTCCAGATAAGGTATGTTACCAGTGTACCAGGGTCCACTGATCAGGCTTAAATGTACAGCTAAGCAGAGGATCTATGGTTTGTAGCAGAATCTTAACTTCAGTTTACTGCTCAACTGGTTGGGAAAGTAAAGTCATGACAGCAAAATCCAACGAAAAAATAATGAGGTCTTTAGATGCTTTTTGGTTTCTGCCACTTGATGTTGAGCAAATTAAAAATCAACACCAGAAACTGGAGCTAAAACCACAACATCATGTGTTTGAATTTCTTTGCTGTCTATCAGTGAGACATACCCAAGCATGTGAGTGGTAAACAGTTACACTTTTCTAGCAATAGGGTTTTGTTTTTTTCCTTAAAAACTAGGGCATGACTTGGATATTAAAAATATAGTCTCATCCTTTGAGACTAAAATAAAGAAACAATTTCCTGTCTCAAGTTTTAACAATTTCAGCAAACTCGGGAGCCCTGTAAATCAAAACCGCTGGCAAAGTTCCTCTTTTCAGAAAAGTAACTGACTTACTATTTCATTTATCTTTCTCAGGAAAAAAGGGAACTCCTGGCATTTGTATTGCAAAATAATGTTTTTTTCCTTTTTTCATTAGAGGTTATTGACCTGGTTCTTTTCACATTGAGTGAAGCAACACGTAGATTAATGGCTTCCTTTCCTTCATAGTCTGTTTCAAATGAGGAAGTTCATGTTTATTTTAATGAAGTAATTTCAGTTATACCTAGCAACCTTTTTCTAAATCTTAAAGCATTAGATCTTTCAATTTAAAATATTTTAGGTATTTTTCTACCATTTGCACAGGCAATGTCAACTTAAATATTTACTGCCTTATGTCTGACTCTGCAAATACAATCTTTTTAATAGTTTTCTATTTAGTGATTGGGTTTTTTCTTTAAACGAGCAAACTGAAAAATCTGCAAACACTAACTTTCACATAGCTCCTATGTGACCTACTGAAGTATCTGGGATGGTTGTAAAACTGACGGCTTGGTGGCAGTCTCATGTTATACTCTACTATCTTACCCAGGGTGGTCCAACAATAAAATGTGTATTTTATAAATACCATGCCTCAGTGTGCTGTGGCGGCAGGAGGCAAGCGTTGATGCTGGGATCCAGCCTTGTGTGATGTTATGGACTGGAGTGGGGGATGTCTGATAGGAGGTTACATCCTTCTGTTTTGCAGCCAGTTTCCATTATTCCACAGGTTGGATCCTTCACTGCATTCTAGCTGCTCCCTGCTGCCCTTGAAAGCCAAGGCACTGTCCCTTACCCTCTATTGTGGGGTTTTTCCTTTCACCAGATCTTTTTCTGCGCTGTTTTCTCAAGTTGTCTTCCCCAATCTAGTTTCTCCTGTCTTCTTCCTTCTTTCTCAGTCTCTAGTTTCTAATCATCAATCTTTAATCTCCCAATGGAGGTGCAGTGCAGCCTCCAAACTTCCAGTCTCACCCCTCTGGGCCTTTCCCTTGGTAGGAAAGTGATTGCTTCTTCTTGTGGATGTCTGGAAGTAAGCATGGGAGACGTTTCCTTGTCTCTGTTCTTGTGCTCTGAAACACAGCAATTCACACCAGAGGGAAAGTGTGGGCAAGGCCCAGACCCCATAGGAATTGTGTTGAAATGTATCTAGAGCACACGGGTGATAGGGGTTTAACTGCCATGCTCTGGCAAGCCTCAGCAGGCAGTTTCAAGATTCATTATCTAGTTAGGTCAAGTAAAGAAATACCCAAAGACATCCTAAACCCAACCTGAAACAACTTTTCCTAATTCCAGGGGTTTGGTTGTTTTTTTTTTTTAGTGATTTGGGTTTGTATGCTTTTTTTTAAACATGGTGATGGTAATGCTTTTCTTCTTTAGCCATCTTCTAAGAAACAGTTGAACTTTTCCAAAATAGCTAAAATTTTCCAAAAATGCTGCACTTATTAGACATCTGGGAAAACTTCAGTATACTGACTTGGCAAAGATACAACAAAGAGAAAGAAATCATAGAAAGGAAGTTATTGGGCGGTTTTTAATTTTAGTTTTTGCTGCATATGCAGTGTTGGAGCAAAGCGCTCTGACCTGGAGTGTATGTTGGTACGGGAGAAGAGCTGTTGAACCAGGAATCCAAAACAAATCTATCCAAAGTCTGGTATTTACCTCTGCCTTCAAGGATTAGATGAGTGCATACTCCTCATAGCGCAACCTTAAATATTTGGTATGTCAAGATGTCAGCCTGCAATCAGGGTGTGTACACCTGCTCTTTGTGAAGTGAGACCTCTATGAATTTCTGAGCATCTGGGCTTTTATTTCACTTAAGGAATATATAGTTCATGTAGCATGCCTTTGTGGAAAAACAGCAGGGGGAAAAAACCCACAAGCTGCAAAGGGATTTACATGGAAAATATTAGAAACCAAACATGCTTTCACTTGTGTTTTGTTGTTGGTTTTTTTTAAGTACAACTGAAAAAGACAAAGTAAGGAGTAAAAATGCTTTGCTATGACTCAAGATCAATTATGTTAAAGATAGCTAATAAACAGTTAGTTAAACCAATGGAGTGATTTAGTATGTATTACCAGTTGTTTTGGACTGCTCTGAAACTAGCCATTTATTGATGGTCTTTTTCATCTATGCATAGCTTCTTGTGATTACTTTCTCTAATGACTTTGTCTCTTTTGGGTGATGTACAGGTCCAAAGTGGTAGGAATTGTCTTAAATCATCTCTGTCTGTGTGTAGCAGCTCTCTTGAGAGCTCTTGAATCTAATTTTCTGGGGGAGGTAGCCTGTCATGAATGCAGGTGTTTTGCCAGCCTGAATCTGAACAGATGAAGACTATCACTGGATCTCTTGATCATAAAGTTCTGCTGTTAATTTTTGTGAATTTTGTCACTTTATTGTTGTTTTGCAATTCTTATTCTTGTATGCTTTGTCTTTTTTGATTGGGTAGGGTGTTTTTTGTTGGTTTGTTTTGCTAGGGAGCTCTGTAAAGCTACCATCTCATGAGCATTTTGTTACTCACATTGCATTCTTGTACTGTACCAGAGTTGGTGACCATGTTCCATCGGTGGAAGAGATGAGTGAAAGCCGCTGGCTGTATTTCAGGTGACACTGTGCTTTCCTTGATAGCAAATTAACCTGGTGCTTGGCTTTCTTCATCTTTGTAACACTGTGTGCTCTTTTTCTAAAATATGGCATGCTGCTGCTGCTTCTCCTTTTCTACAGAGTGCCGTTGATGTTCATTCCTCAATTCTGAGTCTGTTCTCTTCTTCTGAACTGGGAGAGCGTGGATCACACATCATGTCTTTAGCTTAAAAAAACCCCACAAAACACCACATCCTTTAACTCTGTGTAGGGGTAATTAATGAAGCAAAACTAGCATCTCTGGCCTGGGAAGACTTGAAAGCTGAGAAATCATGGATATGATCTTATGATCCTTAATCACACAGGTATTCTTAAGCATTCCTTGAGGTTATTTCATACAACTGTTCAGGTTGGAAGGGACTTCATAAATTATTTAGCCCAGCTTCTTCGGGGATGTATTTTAAAGACTAAGGGTTATCACGTTGCATTGTCGGAGGATGCTAATAAGAGCACGGATAAACCAGAATCCTAATCTTCTCTGGTTGGTGGTCTCTAGGACTGATACATGGATAAAGAAAGAAGAAAATATGAGAGAAATCTCTTAACTGGCATCTATAGAGGAATGTAAGTGTGTATACATATATATGTACCTATAAAGTGTACAGAACATTTATGTAAAGAAAACTCTTTGGGGTGGGGCAATGATAAGTTTTTCATGTATCCTGTCACACTAGAAGGTTCCCAGCAAACTACTAAATTTGCCAGAGATGCAGTGTATTAGCTTGTATGGAGAATCTGAGATCTATTATCTGTTACAGTCATTCTTGGCTGTTGCCACAGTAATTACATATGCTGGAATGTATTAAAGCCTGGTATTCTGGTAACTTGTCATTTATGTGCTGCAGGGCCTTGGAAGGGGTTTTGAAATATTGGAAGAAATGGTTCCACCCATTTTTAAAATAACATAGTGGAAAACTTGAAGTAGTTCTATCTGGTGTTTTTTTACCATTCCTTTCTGTACGTTTAGTTTCCACTTTGCATTCCACATTTTGTCAACAGTTTTCTACAACATTGTTTATATTAATGATTTATACATAGGCTTAGCATTTGAGGGATCAAAACTGAGTAACTGGTCTCCTATGTGTGGTGCTGGAGTTGTAGCTGTAGAATAAGGACCGAGAGGGTCAGGAATCAGTTAAGAGCAGAAACATAGTGCTTTGATATTGGGTGTTAGTAGCTCAGTGGTAGTCCCTTTGCTATTACAAAGCTCTTAGAGCATGAAAAGCCTTTTATGCCTTAAAAAGAGGAAAAAAAATAATTAGGAAGGAGTGAAGAAATATACTTAAATTGGATTAATTTTTGCTGTAGCATATTCTAGTCTACAGATTCCAGTAACCTTCCTAAAGCTGAAATAGATGGCTGAACTTAATGTATTACTGAAGTCTGAGTATTGTACTGTAGTGAAGTATTAAAATATCTATCAAATACCGAATTGATGCCAATGGAGTAAATAGATGGGTTTTTCACAAGTTTTGGGATATGTATGTATTGTTACAGCTGAAAGACTGCTCATTCCTCATCTGACATCTGCTTTTTGAGAGTTACTTATTTGAATTGCTACTGTACCCCCTCAGGAAATCCACATGCAGCTGCTGCAATGGACTTTCAGAAAGGATGGAGCGGAAAACAAAGATGCTTGCTGGCATCTGGACTGCCCTGGCCTTGGCTGTTCCGCAGCTGATGTACCCCTCAGTCCCCATCCCATAGGCTGTGCCTCCTCAACAAAACACTCTTTTCAACCAGAGCTCACTCACCTGCCTTGCTGCTGGGGGGTTTGAGCAAAACACCAGAGTCGTTAGCAAGGCTGCCCTCTCTGTGCCTCTGATCTCTGAGAGGGGATCTGTGTCAATCAATCCAGTAATAATTTTTCTTAATTTAAAAACTGGTTAAGTAAATGACAACTGATACTGGCATTCACAGCACGTATAAATTACGGGAAGCTTTTTAAATGTACTTAAGGTGTGAGATTTTTTTTTTCTCTTAACTACCAGAAAAAAATTATGCTTAAAACTTACATGCATCAATTTACTTGTACTTTTAATTATGGAAGCAAGTAAGGGTGAAGTAACTAAATGTTTTCTGTGCTTCACTATAAAGGAGGTTGGAAGAGACTTGACTGGGTTTTGGTATTGTTTTGTTTCAAGTGACGAAAGATGAAACTTTCTTATAAATTTGGGGGTGGGGCCTGCAAAAACATGGCACTTGTCATGAGACCAGGGTGTACATACCTTGAAACTTAAACAGGCAGAGTTGCTATGAAAAAATAAAGCTTCTTATACAGTTAATGCTGGAGTGAGGATAAGATACACAGTATGCTGGTTGAAAGACACAGAAAGTACTTGTGGGAATTCAAAAAGCAGTATATTTTGTGTTAATCTGTGAACTGGGGAACACACTTTGAAACATGAACTTAATAAAAAGATTTATAGAAAAGAATTAACTAGAAATACTCATAAATTTATTTGAATAATAACTTTAAAAAAATGGTAAGTCTGTGTCAATGGACTATTTAAATATTGAAAGAAATGTCTGTAGTAAGAATTTTTTTCCAAATGTTGAATCATGTTAATATAGAAAAGCTCCCTTTTTCTCTTCAGCACAACAATGAACCCAAATACCTGGCCTATGATATACTATGACTTTTCACTGAACTGTATAGTCATCCTGCTTTGGTCCTCCACTAAGCCCCCTTCCCCTGCTTAAGGGCAGTTAAAACTCCCAAAGCAAATGCACAACCTTGGAAGTCAAGTAAAAGCTGAGACATTCTGAATTGTGTGGTTTTCTTACGTACTGTAAAGTGAATGGGTAGCCCAGTGAGTTGAAACTATTTGAGGAATGTAAGCTATGTTCATCTTCTGGAATGAGCTGCTTGAACTCCCTGTTCATACTGCCAGCTGCACAGCTAACGTGAGTGTATTTGCTCTGCACAGTGCATTGAACCTCCCCAACATGCAGCTGGAGTTTGGAAAGCCACAAATCTTTCTCTTTTATTTTTGTGTATTTATAAAGGAATGCACAATCTAATTTATATTGCCATACTGAGTGGGTTTCCTGAGTGGGTTTCTTGTCAGCTTTCTGTATGAGGCTTCATTAGATAACTAGTTTGTCTGCAGAAAACCCTTCTTACCATGTCTTCACTGTTTAGTGATAGCCTAACCAGGAACATCTAAGCCCGTGTAACCTTTCAGAACTTGTTTGTGGCATTTATTTTAGCATGTGTTACAATCCAGTACCCAGCCTGTCTCTCCAGTGTCCCTTAAACTGGTGAAGCCTTTTAGACTCGAGGCTGGTCAGTGCCAATGAATTCCCAGGCCAAATGTGCCTAAGGGTTGGGGTGACTATGTGGAAAGAAGAAGTGATGAGGAAAGAAGAGAGACTCAGGAAAAAATCCAAGCTGATTTTTTTTTTTTTTTTGCGTCAGCACTAGCTCTTTATAAGGCTACTATGGGCTGTCTTGGAATGGCCTTCTGGATTTTCCCTGAACTACATTCAGTCACGTGAGGCCTTGGATTGGCTGTGAGTCCACAAGGATGACTGAAAACTTCAGTTCAATGCCAACTTTTCTTCTTCTGTTATTCAATTAAAAATAGAAAATGCTGCCCTGGAAGTCATTTGAAGGTGTTCCCTTTTAGTTTAATCATGTCTAGATCACCGCTTGCCTTATACAAGCATGTGTTCCTGGGGTACACAAATGGTGTGGTCTTACCAGCAAGGTTCTGTTGGTTTCTTGTAATCCTCAGGGATGTTGCATAAGCACTGTGGCTAGAAATAGCTGACACGAAGTCTAAGTGACAAAGAAATTGCATTTAACCAGCTTGGTCCCCTCCAAGACAGGGGAAATTAAGAAGTTAGCTACTTCAGACAGTATGTTTTTGTTAGTGCTTGCGTTTTCCTACACTCATTATGCAACATGGTAGGATGGAAACATAACATGTTTGAGACTCACAATCTTACCTAACATTTGAGGCTGGAGGCCTGAGTTCTACGAGGGAGCACAGATTAAGGCATGAGTAAGATTAAAACTAGACAGGTGCAACCTTAACAAATAGACCAGAAAAACCTGAACATAATTACAAAGATTAAATACCCATCTTGGACAGGAGCACTATGTGAAAGGCTGATTCAGTAATAAGATGCTTGCTAATTATGCAAAAGCCAGTAGACAGTTTCTCATTAACATATTATTCTGTACACATCAACAGTCTCATTATACAGACCCTCCCTCAGGTGGGAGGCTGGACTAGACAGACCTTGAGTTAATCCACTGTGGCTGTGTTGTCTTAGGTGAATGAAACTTGCAGCAAACTAATATTATGAGTCTTTATAAAGTATTTTTGTTGCTTCACACAGTGCATTAAAACTTGGGGGTGTGTGTGTGGCTTTCTAAAATCATGTATTTGAGCTATTCTCAGGCCTGTCTGGCAGCTAAGTTATTTGCTGTGTCAAATATTTAGGCTGGGCTTATCCTTAGTATGTGGTTTCTTGCTGCTGGACATGAGGGATGTTCTCCATTGAAGAGGATGTCACCCACAGTTCACCTTCTAAGCCAAAAATAGTATTTGCCAGTGTCCTAAAAGAATTGGCAATAAAGGTAAGCAGTTAAAGTTGATGCTGAGATGGAGTTAAAGCTGTTATCTACAGGTAGTTGCTGCTTGAGTGAAAAAGTATCTGGTTTATAACTATGTAACTGCAGGGGAATAATGGACAGCTCTTCCTCAAACTATTCTTATAATCTTTCTGAATGCAGCTTTGCTGGGTGCTTAAAGTGCTTTCAAAATGCATTCTGCTGAACTTACAGTATTTGCCACCCTCAGTAACACCACTTGCTTTGTTTTCCTAATGTTTCTGTAGGGTTGGAGTTGACCCAGATCAGGATCCTCCACCTACTAATGACAGCTTTCAAGTCTTACAAGGAGTAAGTAATGACGTAACTTCTCTATTAGGCTGATCTTATAACCGAGACAGTAAAGAACCACAGAAGCTACATGCACGGGTAAAACCTTTCTCTCCTAGCTGGCAAGTCAGTAATACATTTTACTTTGTTTTTCGGTAGGCGCTACTTGAATATTCTGTGGTGTTGGGTGTAATGCTGCAGCATTCAAATTTTTCTATGTATGTATATAAGGCATCAAAAACCTTCCCAAATTTACTAATACACTCTGTTTAACAATGTGCTTTCCTCTTCCCTCACCCACCCAATATGCTTGCTTTTAACATACTACAGCATAAACAGTCTTCCCCAAGACTGACCTATAGATAATCTTCTTAGCTTCTGTTCAATAATTAATACCAAATTTTGGCCCTTGGACTTGCTTAGAATCAAATATTAAGTTTGCTAATCTGATTTCAGCTGCTGTGTACCATACCACAACCCAGCTGGGTCTTGCCTGTACTTCCTACTACCTGTATGAGGCAAAGGAGCACTGGAAATTTGTCATTTATTTTCAGCAAACTGTGCTGTGAATCTTTAGTGCAGCATTCTATGCATCAGTAACAACCCAAGAGTTGACTTTTTCCTCTGCAATATGCTATTGGCAAACAATGCTATTGAAAGAATCTGGTTGCTAGCAGAAGTTTCAGGTTTCCTCATCTATAAATTTGAGTGAATTTACAGGAGGAGCGAAAGGTCTGGGGAGAAAAACCAACATGCCCTGGGGTTTAACTGGGAGCTTCTTCTGCCCAGGCCTTCGTTTTCAGTCTCCCAGGGTACCGCTTGGCACTAATTGTTCAGTAGCACAACTGGTTGCTTATGTAGGAACCTGCTAGAGAAAGTTGAATGACAGGAAAGATGGATGACTTTGGACCCAGAGGATGCTTACGGGTGCAGAAGTGTGTGAACTCTGCTTTGTACACCTCAGGTTGTATGATGCTGGTGTTCAGTCTGGTCACAGATATGAGCATGCGATGCTTGCTGTATTTGGAATGAGATTTCTTATTAGTGGTTTCTCCTACCTTGTCTTTTGTTTCAGTCACAGGTTGTACAGGTAAGAGTTGCTTGCTCAGGAAGGACCTCTTTCATTGCAGAAACTTCATTAGGCTTCTCTGTGTTCTTTGTAGAAGCCTGTGTCTAGCATGCAAAACAGATTCTGAAATGGTGGGTCTGGGTACCAAAAAAGGTGAACCTGGTTTAGTAGCTATCTGGAAGCAAGAAGCCAGGCCTCAAAACACGTTTTACAATGAAGGCCACAGTTACTGCATAAAACCAAGGTTAAGAAGCGGTATCGCAGTAATATGGCTTTGGCCAGTTCAGGCTGAACTTGTCAGGATTTGAGGAATTGCTCTAATGAGAAACAGAGCATGGGTATTCTGTTCTCATTCAGTGTCTGGGTGGAAATATCTTGTTTGGTTTTTTCCCATGTAAACATAAAGCACTTACCCATTTGTTTCTCTCTTTAGCTGTGCGTTGCATTCCTTATGGAGTCCATTACTCTGTTCCCTTTGGATTCCTCTTTCTTTCAGCAAGCCAAGATTAGCAGCAAGTCACAGTTAAAGAAAATATATCATTTGGGATGGGGAGGGAGCTGAAAATGTACTAGGCTTTAACTCTTGGTGGATCCTGGATTTCGTGCAAATCAGAAGTACACAGGGCAATCCTGTCTTGTTCTTTTCCAGTAGTTTGGAAGATGATTCATATGAGGCATTCTCACTTCATCTGTTTTCCTGTGTTTAGCTGTTGGTCTGTGGCCAAAAAAAAAAAAAAAAAAATCAAACCCAAAACAGTAACAAAAGTAAAAACAAATGCAGCTGCAGACCAGCTGGTGCCATGGCTTGCAGCACAGCTAGTAAAGGGATTATATTTAATGCTGTTAGCACTTCTGAGGTTGATCTAGCACTTATGAAGTTTGCATGACCTTCATCAGTTGTGATTTTTATATGGATTTGCTGTTAAGCATGTTTCTTTTAAATGTGATAGATTTCATCAGATTTGTGCAAGTTGATCAGGCATGGTAAATTCCCTTGTTCGTCCAAGGAAGTGATAGGCTTAAGGAAAGAACATCAAATAGACCTAGAGTTAAAGGAGCCAACCAAGCAATGACTAGGAATCAAATCTGGACTATTCCAGCTCATTTATTTGGGGAGGGGGATGGGGATGAGACATCAATGAGGCTTATTTGTCAGTTTTGGACTTACTTATATATCTGTTACTGCATTAACCGTGCAATAAGCTTTCAGACTCAAGGCAACGTAGTGGTAGAGGGCTTGTTAAGGTAACTTGAGGACAATGAAGAGAGCCTAAAATTCTCTGCAGTCATTTCTGGTCTTTCTAGGGAAAGTAACTTTCTCAGTATAAGCATGTCTCTAAATAGCTTTCTTCTGCAGTCTAAGTGCAGTATTGAAGTAATTTGGCTTGTTTGGACAGGAGATTATAACATGAATGGTTGGAATGTATGATCTAGGGTTTTTTTTCTGCATGAAACAATTTAATATGTTTTTATTTTATTTTTAGGATGGCCCGGATTCTGAAAGAAGGAACAGAACAAAGCAGGAAAGTGCTTGGCTCTTCAGGCTATGGTATAGCTTTGACCATAAGTATCCTTTTGAAAACACAGCCTAGCTTCAAGGAATGAAATGTTCACTTTTTTTCCTTTCCATGTACCCATATGCCTTAAGCATTTGAGAGAGTCAGACAGGAGACAGATCAAGTATTTAACATGTTCAAGGCACAGAACTGAAGCTTCAACTTGCTGACTCACAAGACAGACATTTCTTTTCTCTAATGCACGGTATGTCACACTTGCTGGAGGAAAGAAGGCAGTCAGTTCTAGGAGCTGAAGTTCCTTCCTAAACAGTAAGACAGCCAATTAATTATTTCAGATCCTTTGATTTGTTGCATTAATCTGTTCTCATCTTCGCTGATGCTTATAGCACAAACTGGTTTTCCAGTTCATTGTACATGTCTAAGCCCCAGCTCGTTGCCCTGAAGAGCCATCTGCTTTTGTGATGAAGTCCTGTTTGGAAATCCATTGCTGACACAGGAAGTTCTGGAACTAAAAATCTACATGTCGTCCAGCTTATTCCCTTCAGTACACCCAGAACTTCCTATGGGCGTTAAAGCAGAGAGTGTCCTTGTGTGTGTGTATATGTATATATAGTCCTGTACAACCTTGCTGAAGCTGCTATTATACTATGTATATAGCTTTGCTTGAGATTCTAGGCAATTTTTATGTAGCTGTCCTGTCTTTCATGCTTGTTTTTTAAATCTAATTAGCATATTCTTAATCAGTATATCATACAGTTGCCCCTCCTTAACAGTTTACACTCACTTAGTGGAAAAAGCCATAGGTGATCCTGTGGCTATGGCAAGCTACTTATACCCCCAAATTCAAAGAAGTTTCAGTTCTCGTTTCCGAGTAGTTTCTGAGGCAGTTAAACATACTTCAATACCTGCGACAGGGCCTTAATCTTTTGCAGCTTGTATCTGAGCAGTGAGCCTTTTCACTGGGGTCTTGGCTGTTGGTTGGTGAGAGATCTCTGGCCTGACTGGAGCACAGTAGTTTCCTTCCATGCCTCGTGCATCGAGATTTCCCACCCAGGGAAGCCCAGGTATAGTGTTGAAAGCATCGGGATCCTACTAGCACTTGCCCGTTCAGGACAAGATCTTTAGTGACTGATTCTTTCAGAAGCAGTAGTGTTGGGCCAAAGCCCAGAAGGGAGTGTATGTGCTAGTTTAAATATTCATAAATGGTAGTAATTTCAGGTTAACCCTTTGAGTTGTAGTAGCTGGTGTCAAAGTGTATTGAGGCCAACTTTTTTTTATTTAAAAAACCCCCCATACTTCTGTGGTAAGAGCACGGAAGGATCTGGCCGTCGCTGATGGCTTCTTCTCTGTCTTTTTCAAGAAAGAAGCAGAGCTATCCTCTTCCCCTGCCTTTAAAAAAGGGATGTGCCGATTAGAAAAGGAGCAGTTGGCAATGCTGACTTCCCCTTGGCTGACGCTAGCATGACTGCAGTCCCCAGCAGCTGCAGCCAGGGCAGGGGGAGTGCTAGCTGAAAATTGCAGCTTAATTGGCTGTTTCACGGAAACGTAAAAGGGTGCGACAGTGCATTTGCTTTCTCAATGGTAACTAGCAATCTTTGGGGAAGGTTTCTGTGAAGTTTGTGCTAAGGAAACTGACATCCAGAGGCAGAGCTGTCTTACTCTATCTTAGAAGTAAAAGTCTGCTCCTGTTGCAAGAAGGTATTCAGATAAGCATCTGCTGGGTGGCCTTAAATTGCATGGAAGGGATCATCTTTACAATTGCCACCTCTATACCCATGGCTAAAAGTCACAATAGTTTTTGCTGATGCATTCACTTGGTTTGTGGGTAGAAAGGCAGATTGTCTCAAAATTCACTCTTTGCAAGGGAACTTGAAAAAGATGCAAGTATGATGCACTCGGCAGTGTGCTCCAACGCTGGCTATTGCCTGCAGAGCTCTGTGTGGTTGGATAACTGGGAACTTCATTCCTGTGGAACGCAGAGTTCATTTAATGTCATGGGCTGTTCCCTGGGTTCCCCCACAATTGTTAAACACAAAGAAAACTGCAACTTTGATGAAGCACCAGATGCCTTTTACTGGGTTTGTTTTATTATGACCGAGTTACTGCATGCCTGTCTGCCACAGGGCAATGTGGAGGCTGGTAGGTTAACATGAGGACGAAGTTTATTTCTCTCCAGAACTGGGTGTAGCTGCACTGTTACTGGAGGAGGGAAGGAGGAAACATAACTCTGCAGTGGCATAATCATACCATTATATATTCAAGTAAACACTCTGCTCCAGGCCCTGCTAAAGGGGAGGGATACATCTCTGCTAAAACAGCCCCTTTTTTAACCCCCTCTTCACCCTAAGCACCTTGACCTGTTGAGATGATCAGGGAAACTGATACATGCACAAATGGACTTGATTCTCTCTATGCTTAGAGGACTAAAAAAGTAACTAGAATACCTGCAATATGTATTTACATTTAAAATAATTAGACTGACTTTAAAAAAAAAATAATAAAACAAATAGAACCCAACCAAAAGCCTGTGGTGGTGATTTCAGACAATATTTGGAAGTCTTAGCACTCTCCTCCTGAGCTCTGTTCTTGTGCCAGTCAAGATCAGCACCTTGCTCTATAGCGGGGACACCTTTTTTGACTCCTGAGTATTTATTTCCTCAGGCATACCATCGGTCTAGAGTACTAGTACGAACAAATACGGATTTAACTGGGGGCAGACCTATGAAAAGAAGTGTAAAGGTACCTTCCTTTCCCACCCTGTGCCGCCCCAGTGCAATGTAGGCAGTATTGCTTTCCTTCCACACTGTGTTATGTGGTTCTTGCCATGCAGTTTTCCCTTTGCCTTTCTGAGGCTCTGCATGGTATGTGTGTGTGCACTGCGCAGAGGTGTCCGAGCCTTACCAGAGTAAGATCTGTGGTCGCATCTCTGGCTCAGTGACCAGCTAGGAGTTCAAGTGGCTGCATTGCTTTGAAGACGTTGGATGGACGGTGTTTCTTTATTTCCTTGTGTTGAGCCACGTAGGTATTTCACCCAGTTATCTCTACTTTGCAACCTTGACACCGTGCTCCCATCTGCAGAGCAGAAATCCCCTTGGACCTATTAACACTAAAGCACTTGTTACCTCTGCTTGCTCCTTTCCACTCCAGAGAGCCCAAAAGCTGGAAACATTGCAACTGGTTGAAACTGTTAAGAAGAGAGTTAGCTAGTTGCCCTTGCAGAAAATGTGTGAGTAAAGAAACTGCCCTTGAAAGGATGAAGGGGGAAAAAGTTTGGGGAGGATTTTTTCATTTATATGTTTATAAATGCACATTTTTTCTAATGGATGTTTTATACACAATTATTGAGTAGCACACAGATCAAAGGCAGAACCACGTTTATGTACAATTGTCTTTATTTTCAGTAGTGGTTTTCAAGCACTGACATGTTTTCCTTAACAACTAAAGTTATTTAAAGCCAATTCTCACTCACAGTGGCCCCCCGTTAACCACGACTCTACCCAGCTGGTGTGGTCTGATAGCCCGCTGTCTGACAAGTCCCCAGGTTTATGACGTAAGTAGAATGACTTAATACTGCCGTGTTTTGATTTTTATTTATTCAACTTCAGCAAAGCAAGGGTTTTTCTTTTTAGGCAGAAGTTGGTACGTTATACACACAAGAAAGGGCTAGTTTGTCCTAGGCAGAAAAGATCAAAGATATTCTCCCTTGGTGCAACAGCTTCTATTGGTAGAAATTGGAGATGATCTTATTGTTCAATTACTACATTAACATTTAAGGACATTGGAAAATTACAGACCTAGTCAACAAACCAGTTCAGTGAATCACTTCAAAATATTCAGTCCCTTCTCAACACTTTTAGACAAGATTCTTTCCCTGTTACTTCTAAGGTTGCACTTCTTCAGAAAGCACAGGCACATTTACCCATGTCAGAAAGAAATCTGGTAGAGCTTCCTTTCATTGTTTCCACTGTGAAATTTGAGATTGTATTTCAGAAACCGTTAATGAGTTACTTATCTCAGTCTGGCAGGTTACTATACTGTCCTTACAGCCATGTCTTGCAATAATTGATGCTTCATTCTCTTATTACTCTTGCAGGATCCTGATACATGTCATTCCTATCTGTACAATGCTTCTGAAGTCTACCAACTTTTTGCGTCGATAGTAAACAAAATCATAGTACTGTGTGGGATCACTCAAACTTGCAGGTTCTCTGGAATGGTCACATCTCTGCTATGTTCAAGTAGTCTTGGACTAGATGGCTCTTAATCTTTCCCTAGAGAGTTATGAATTACACTTACAACTTGGAAATACTTCTCTGCTTATCTTTCTGGAATCATTAGCATCTTTCTTTTACCTGATAGTAAAATGTCAAAGAAATTTGAAATGCCTGCTGCCTGTTTAGAGCTATTAGCAATGCAAGAAGTTGGCCTTGTTCCCGTCTTCGCAATGCCACTGGAGATCTTAACAGATCTAGGCTGGAAGGCAGCATCCATCAGACCAGTTAGCCTACTTGCGTGTTTCCCATGTGTCTGTCTATATATGATCTTATAAGATTAGTTATTCAGTAACTGAGGATCTAACCAGAATGAAGAGGCAAGCTTTGCCTTTCATTTTCTCTTAACGGTTGGTGTCTTTTTTTCCCCCTCTTTATTTCTCATTCTTAGCTACTACTACAAGTGGAAACTTTAATTGGATTGGTTCTGTGGTGCACACACCCACCCACCCCACACTTGGGGTGTTAATTTCATAGTTAAAAATGCTTATAAGGCTGTGTACTTTGTTAAGGTGTATAACATGTAACTTTCACATTGTATTCTCTTTTACTGTTCCTATTTTGGTGCATTGATGCATTAGTCTTAGGAAATAATATAATTTTGAGACATTATTTTTGTTTCTTTTCAAGATTTCTGAACTCTGCAATTGCGTTAATACTTGTTCATTCTTTGCATGGCTGGCTTTGCTACAGCACTTTGCTATACCATCTTGTAACTGGCTAAAAAGCTGTGGAATCTTTTTACCTTCTTTTAAAGTGCAGGTGAAGCAAGTGAGTGTGCCATGTCTTTGTGGGGACAGAAACTGCTGGGAATAGTTGTGCTTTTGTTAGGTATTTCCAGGAAAATTGAATGGTGCAACTGAGAGAATTAAAGACTGAAGGCTTTGAATTAAGCAACCAAAAAAAGCCTGTAAATACTCAACAGAATGTAACATAGCTGGAAAACGTGTTTCAAAAAAGTAGTAAATCCTAGATCTCATGCAGGTGCATGTCTGAGCAATTACAATATCTACACAGAAAAGAAAGAAAAAAAAGCATACAAGTATGTGGCTATACTGACTGTCTATTTGTGTATTGGTTTCAGCTTTTGTTGTTTTTTTTGGGGTGTCTTGGGTTTTTTTGTTGTTTTTTCCCCCCTCTGGCTTTATTACAACCTTATTGAGAATTCATTTTCACTTCTCTGAGTGGCAGCACATATTTTTCATCAGATGCCACGGGGTGGGTTTTAAAGTCGGAAACTCAAACAACCTAATTCGTAGTCTACCTACCCCCTATTCCTAAGTATGAGCTCATGTCCTCTAAGCTTGAATTTGCATGGCGTACATGTGAGGTTCTGAGTCACCATGCAGGAGCGAGGCACAGTTGATTTTTTTTTTTCCCAGAGCTGTCGTCATTATTCCTTGCTGATGTTCTCCCGCTGCTTTAAGATTGTGCCACTAGGCTCACCATTAAGTGTTTCCCACCCAAACGGAATCCAGCTTGGAGCTTAAAAGCATGAAATGTTGCTGTAGTTAGCGTTTAAAATGCTGTTTTAACGTCTCCAGCATGCATCCTTAGGAGCATGAGCAGATTTTATCACAAATGAGACAGAATGCTGTGAGGTCCCTCAGGGTTATGGTCAGCATGTCAAAGCAAAGTTCAGTCTCTTGTAGGATTTTGGATTTAGGTACTTAGCCATTCTAATTTGTCACTTTAAGTAGTGAAGTTCAGACCTATGGTTTTTGAGTGAATTGAAGCTATTCCTACAGAACTGTAGGGGATTGCAGAGGCCAGTTTAGGGTTATTCTTGGAAGAATTTCAAGTCTCTAGGGATCTACTTGGATACATTTCCTGTCTTGTCTTAAAAGAATTGTTCATGCTGCATGAAGCACAGTAGGTTTATTCACCCATCCTCTTTCCTTGCAAACACAGCAAATCTGTATACTACATGGGATTGTTCATGGATGTTCTCTGGGGAAATGTATGAAATTGCCTGCTGCTTGCGGTGCTGTTCAGAAGTGAAATAAATGAGTGGAACTTGGCTTGTACAAAGCAATGTTTGTTCACTACGTTGAGAGAAAGCTCAGTGTTTTCTCTGGAACTGATCATGTTTACATACATGTAAGTATAGCCTGGGACAAACCAGCAAAGACTGAGTTAGGATTTGCCATATAGTATGAAGTCTGTGGCCCTCTCCTTTCAGTATCGTGCTTCCAAGAGCTTTTCAGCCTTCTAGGGAAGCTCAAGTGTAGTGTGTGTTCTCACCAGTTTCTTATCTGATAGGTGGCTGCAAGGATTTGCTGTTGAATAGTATTGTGGAGACAGGAGACGCTTTGGGAGCTTTGGCCTTGGTATCGCAGTACCCTCCTGGTGTGTTGTTAAGCCCTGCCTTCCTCCCCCTTGGTGCTTCTTCAAGGGCAAACACCCTGAAAGGAACCTGTGCTAGCGCTTCTCAGCTTCTCTGACTTCTTAAAACATAACCAGTCAGCAGTCACAAACTGCCGCCTCCTTGCTAATTTTTCTGGTTTTCATCTTTATTCAGATGTCTCTTCTTCAAAACCAATATATAGAGATATCAGATTGTCTTAAGCATCCCATTATTTTGTGTACCTTTTCTAATCATCTTGGTCTTGTCCCTCAGACTTTTACTTTTTTTGCAATGGAAACCTTGTAAAGGCTGTTTCTGCCTACTATAGATGAACCCTTTAATCTCTGCCTTTTTTTCTAAGATGGTGACAGTACTTCAGTGTTTTCTCTGCAATCAAAGAAAGCAAGTGTCCTAAACGGTATTTGCTCTTTGAGAACAGTGCTCCTATCACAGTAACCCTGTCTCTAATAAGCAGTGCCAAATTTGGATGTCATGGAGGTTCTGAGATTAGCATTCATTCTAAGTAGGGCTTGTCTTGCACCCAACACTGAACTGCACCATTTCTTCCATTGGTTTTGGTAAACTCCTGACACCTTTTCCAGTCCTCGTTAGTTACATATTCTGTATCCTGTAGAGGCTTTTGCTGCTTTATTTTGGCCAGTTATCATTCTGAAATAATGACAGGAAGCTTTCCCAAGAAGTTTTATTTAGCCAGGCACTGCATTTTTCATCATGGACAGGTTAATTGGCATGTTCGATCTGAAGTGCCCTGAATTCCTGTTCTGCAACACAAGTAGGGCTTTCTAGTCGGGCTGGTCACAGGCATCCTCTCTCACATAGCCTGCACCCTCCTTCCTTTTGCTGAATTTTTTGAAAAAAAAATTGCTGAAGAAAATTATGTATTTTGAGAATGTAACCTGATTGGTGTCCAGCCTACTGCGGAGGACAGCAATACGCAAGCTTACATTTCAGCTCTTGCCGAGCAGAATGGAGCTATTTACATGGGGAGATAATTGCTTTCAGTTGCAAGAAATCAAGCTTGTAGTACTGATAGGATTTTCCTCAGATATGAGGAGGCCGCATTTTCTGACCAATTCAGCTGTTTTGTTTTTTACCAAGATCATGTTAAACAGGAATGAAACCTGGTACAGTTGCTTGCTGTTGTACTGTGCTGTTCGGGGAAATTGTTTTGTTACACTTCAGTAATTTCTAGTCTCTGACCATATATTTCATCCCATCTCTGCCAAAATAAATTCACAGGATTTCATAGGCCATTTTCTTAAAAGACTTTGAAAAGAAAACATACCAGAATTAGTTACAAAACTATGAAGCAAGTGCTTTCTTGTGTCAGTCTTTTGTACTTTTATGGCTCAGGAGTTTTCCGAAGAGTGAGGTCAAGTAATTCTCCATTTAATACCACGTAAGAGTAAGCAGATAGTTTAAAAAAATGTGATTAGTTTTTGATCTGTAACCAAAATTTGTTGAGAAAACCTTTATAAAGAACCTGGGCCTAATGAGTTCTTACCAGTTTGCATGTCTTTTACTAATGAACTTGACTAATTAGTGACAGATGCAAGTCTGACTTTGTATCTGGAGTGACTTCACTGTGCTTGGTCTCCAGTCTCTTGCCGGTACTGCCTTCTAAATTGTTACATAAAAACCAGTGTATACTGCTCATCTCTCCTATATTTCTGGTAAACTTCCAGTGCTATTAAATCCCTAGTTACTGGTTTCATAATCTAGTTCTTGGATTCAGCTCCCCCTCATCTCTCCACAGTAGCAGTAGTTATACAGGGAGCGCTAAGCTGATTTGCAAACACCAGCTTCGAGGTTATTTTTAACATTCCTTAAGGTGGAATTCTACCGCTTACTGCTGCTGTATTGACATCTAGGTAAACTCTTCTGTTCGGTTACCTTCTTGGCAAAGACCAGATGTTGTGCACTGTACAAAGATTTTTATTCTTTTTTCTTTCCAGAATCAAGAACAGCTTAGAGAAGAGGATTCTGATTTTATTCTGAATGATGGTGACCTTACTGTGACATACGGTGATACAACAATAACTGCAAATGGTTCTTCTGGCCCCCATACAGCTACCACTAGCCTTGACGGCAGGAGAACAAAAAGTAATTCAGAGGAAGCACTGGAACGTGATTTGGGAGCAGCAGATCATGAAGTTACAAGCAGGGGTACCCGGCTAGTATTTCCTCTGGAAGACAACGCGTGATTACTGACTCAGTAAAAATAACTCTTCCTCTGTGGATGGATCAAGGAAGACTGCAGGCCACTGTGTCACTTGAGGTGGGGATGTTTATTTAAACAAGTTAACATGCGTAAGTGGTTTACTAGGGTCTGAAGATGTCACCTGTTTTTCTTACTCAAGATGCTGACGGTGGGGTTTTCTAAATGTCTGAAAGCAGACAAATGAGAAAACTGGTCGTTCTCCTCTTCTCAACCGCATATTGAATCCAAGTATAACTAGCACGCTGCAATTGTCTTGTTCAGCTGCAGCAGCTCTCTCTGAAGAGAGGTACATGAAAACATTGTCCATAGAACTGAGCTTGTCTTGGCTTAGCTTGGGAATGCGGAAGAAGAAATATAAACGTGATTAATAATTATGAGATAAAAAAGGATGCGTGTGTATCTGAATGTGGAGAGATCCATTGTTAACTTCTCTCTGAGGCTGAGAAACTAAAGTAAAACGGGACAGTATACATTAGGACTACAGATTCATGAATGCAAGACTATGGGGAATCTGTTACTGCAAGCTGTACTTAATGTATTTCAGGGGGAAAGGGAAAAGATTTCTTCGCTGGCCTTGTGTTTAAATAGGAAGGCAATGAGAGCTACTTGTCCCTTTAGCTTTGGGCAACTTGACTATTACTTTTAGCCTAACTTCTGGTGCCTCAAAAGGAAAACATCCAGCTTCCTGTGGTCTAAGGTGTACCTGACCCAACACAAGTCTGGAGCCAGGCTCCCTTGGGTAGAAATCACGAGGTAAATCTTTCTGGCCCTTAAGGTTCTTGAAATTGGATGAAGATAGTTGGAAACTTACCTTGGGCTGGGGAAAACGGCAGACAGGAGTGGTGGGGGCAGAGAGAGAGACAGTATTGAACTTGCGTGGAACCATGAGGTTTCATATTGCTCAGAAGAATCCATGGACTCTGCTTACAGTTCTTGTGTGTGATAAACAGCAAACATCTAATTAAACAGACAAACGAATACTACTGGCTTTACCATTTGTGACTATCCTAAAAGAAAAGTGTCCACTCTTGTTCTCTTTCACAGAGTAGATATGAAACTTCAGTGGGGCATTGCACAACAACATATAAGCTACAGAAATGATGAACTGTAGTATTATCTTAAATGTGAAGAGGGAAAAATCTTTGCCTAGTATTTAGCCCACTTAACGTAGGCTAGCTTTAACTTATTGCTAAATGCTTTTTAATTTCCAAATGAGGAGATAATCAGTGTCTTTGCCAATAGCTGAAAAACTATGCTTTGAAGAGCACTTCAGCTATTTAAAGCATGCTAAAATGTGACTTCATTCTCATGTCTCAAAAAGTTTATTTTTTTAAAGAGTTCTGTGGCCCACTAATGTGATGTAATATCAGTTTGTCTAAAAAGTGTGGTTTTCTTGCTGCCATTTCAGTTGTTCCTCTCATAAAATTGTGCGTGAGTAAATACCCACTTTGTTTTTCCTTGATATTAAATTCACCAGGCTAACTTTGGTACAAGAAGTCACTGCTGCAGAGAAACATTGCAGTCATGTTGTCGAGTGTGTTTTCTTTCAAATGTGTTTTTTCATGAGTTATCTACCTCCTTGTCTGGCCCTCCAAGGTAAATTTGTAAAGGGCGTTGATCTGTAATGAGTGTCTGCCGTTATTAAGAAAAGAGACACGAGGAAACCAGAAGCCTTTTTGTGGAAAAACTGGAAGACCAATACAGTCTGAGCTCTGTTGTTAAATGGTGAAGAGTAACAAACCCTGATGAAGATACTTGAGCAGAACTCCTTTTCAGTTCTCTTCTGCTTTCAAGGAAGACCAAGCAGATAGCAGTGATTCATGCTATATTTTTTTAGATGCTCTGGCAGTAGAAGAAGTAGTTTCCTCCTAAATTACCAAAACAATTGCATTCATTTTGGAGAAGTCTTTGGGACCTATACTGTCAATGCTGAGCGAGACTTGAGACTTCTACAACGCTTAGAGTTATTATCTCAGTCATATGAACCAAATTTGGGCTTGAGCCAGTGAAATGTACCCCAAATAAATGGACTTAATACAGTGAGGCAAGTCTCTACAGGCAGCTTGAAGCTGAAGCTTACCAAATAGCTTTGGCTGAAAAAGAGAGCCTGATGCAGGGAGAGATTTGTTGGAAGAAAGATCAGGTACAGATTCTGGAAGTGGAAATTCTGTTTAATTAGCTTCCTCAGGAAGACTGAAGTTCTTGAAAGCATCAATAAACCGTCCCAGTGCGCGTGCTTCTCTGTCTGTGTTTTTAATTCCCATGGCAAAAATATACAATTGAATAAAGTTCACCAGTAAGCCTAAAATGTGATTCTGAAAGAGCAGCCAAAATAGGCGGATCATTGGTGCAAGGTGAGGAATATAATAGCCTAACTTCACATTCAAAAATTACTTAAAATGCTTATCCAATATGGTGAGGATAAGCCCATATACACAAGCTTATTTTTTATCCATGTATTACAACAACAAATCTTATTCCATGATTTTTATCCATTTTCCATTTTAAGTCTCCTTCCAAAATTGGACTTCACTGCCAACAAAAGGTAAGCTAAAACATCTAGAAAACTGGCATTTTTGTGCTTTCCTTGCTAGTTAATTCAGTGTATGTGAGAAATGGTCATATTTTGAGTCACCTGTACAACACTGCACATTTTGTGCGAAAGAACAAATTCTGTTAACTTGCATAGGACTACAGGCACTTTATCAGTTAAAGATGAGTACCTATAAGTAGAACCTGTGACTAAGAGCAGTACCATAGCAGCCTCACTACAAACACAGGCATAACACCAGATTTTTCAGGATGCTTTTTGTGAGAGGTATTCAAAGTGCTGCTTACACTGACCTCAGCAATAGCTCTGATACTCTGATCTCAAGTGATCAGAAAGGTGGAATGCTATGACAAGTGTTTATGCTGTACGTTACATGTCTGCTATGCAGAGGAAGGGTACAGTGTTAAGCTACTTTTTCTGATAAAGACTGAACAAGGGTAAAGTCAAGGATGCAAGGTTTTGGCGCCTTTTTTTTTTTTTTTTAATTACACTGAAGGATGAAGGAATTGCCTTTGGAAGGGACTGCAGAAATTTTAACGGGGGGTGGGGTGGGGAATCTATACTTTTTTTGGCTGAACTTCCAAAGAACCTGATCTAAATCAAGTGCATAGCAAAGGTTAAAATAATGTCTACTACTAAATGATAGCTATTATGCTTTACTCCTGGGGGAAGGAAAGACCTCGTAGTAAGAAGTCTAGCAGCCTAGCAACCTTAATAACATGAGGAGCTTACAATAACTAGGAGGCCAGGTCTTGTGATTTTAATCTTTATAATCAGACAATTTGTAGATTCGTATGGAAAGCATGGTCCTTCTTGTATAATTTCGGTTTAACTTGAATCGCAGTCTCTATTCAGAGAGCATTGGTCAGAGGAGCTGCTTTGAGTCCATTTCTGAGCAGTAAACCCCTAGAAACTAATACACTTCACATGCCTTTCAAAGAAAGGTTCAGTGTTTCTTTTAACTCTGTTTGAAGTAGCTCACAGGAATAACATGCTTGACCTCAGCCTTGGCAGACATGGTCTCTGCTTCTGCACGAGTGTGGGAATGGAATTTGAGTACTCGGAAGCCTCAGCTTCATGTGCTTTTCTTTAAGATGCAGGGGGAGGACCTTTTTTCGGGGAGAAACCAGAGAACTTACAGATGTATCAGCAGGGAGTATTCCCCTCCAAAATACTGAACTCACAACCTGCTGAAACTTAGAGGCAAGGGGAGATAAACTGCGACCGGGAGGCACAGAGCATCCAGCAGGAAAGCAGGCGGGAAATACCCCAGACTGGCCACGTATCATCTCAGTCGTAATCAGAGCCACAGAAAGTAGGACAGGGCTGCTGAGTAGCTTGAACACATTTCTAAGAGAAAAAACAAGTAGAATAACAATTTCTAATGTCCCTATATTGAAAAAAGCTCTTCGTAAGAAGCCGCTCATGCAAATGTTATTTGCAGTGCAGGAGGAGGGCCTCGCTTCCCAAGTTTGGGGAGGAGAGTAATACTGCCCAGTGAGAAACCACAGATACTTCTTGGACTGGGATTTTTGGGAGTGCCCTTATGAAAAATAAATTCCAGTAGAAATAAGCATGCAAAGTGAAAGAGAAGGAAAGTGTGGAGGAAATAGTGAATTACAAAGCCAGGAAATGGCTTAAACAGGCAGCTTCACTGTGGGAACAGCGTTGTAAACAATTGCTACCCCCTTAATCTTGCAGTCTTAAATGCTGAGAAGTTTTGTAGGCATCTGCATATCTGAACCTAAAATAAGGGCAATGGGATAATGCAAAAGTGAGTAAACTACCCCATCCTAAGTCATCACAAAATCAAAGGCTTTCACAGGGAAGCACTGACTTACTTCTACTCCAGGGCAAGGAAAGTAACTTTGAAGGCTTTTTAAAAGTTACCTTGTATCACTACTATGTTTTCTTGAACCTAAAAAGCCTTTAGTAATTTTGAAAGCAGTTCTAGGGTAACATTAGTCTGATAAATGTGGAGGTGCCTTACAATGTGTGCACACCTACAAACGTGTAATGTGTAATTACGGGGTGTAAATGCTTGGCCAGGCATATTTGAATCTGTGTTGCAGACTCAAATGAAATTTCATATTTTCATTTGATACTTGCAATGTATACAAGATCTTGCAATAGAAATCAAATAGTTCTCACAAAGCCATTAAATACTCAAATCAGGCAATAAAATAATCTGTCTGGTTTGGATGGTTTGTCCTCTATACCTTTATCCTATGCTACTTTCTTGATCATAATCTATTTTGCACCACCCTGCATGAACTTGCAGACCTCCAAAATGCCGTTGGGTTTGAAGCTGCATCTAGGGACTTGAAACCACTGGGAGAGACAGCTCGTAATAATTTATGCTGGAGTGAAGGGCTTCATTGGTTGCCTGCACTGTCTACATCAGGGAACTTGGTGTAGAAAGATGCAGGGAGGGAGAGAAGCCCTGGCTTTTTGAATACCTGGTTGTGCCGGTGTGGATAAAGCCAGTGCCCCTCCCAGGTTCACGTACAGTAGTACAGAGCAAGAAAGGATTTATACTGGTGCATGCAAAGGAGCAGCAGCAATCTTTTTCCAAGGGAAATTAAAGACGTATGGCTAGGTCTAACTTTTGGTAACATAATGCTTTTTCACTTAGTTTTCTGATGCTCCTAATTTCCTGCATTTTTTTAATCTTTTGGAGCCTTAAAGCATCACATACAAACACATTGGTTACACATTTAAAAAAAAGGGGGGAAGGAACAGTCAGACTTCACTTTTGTGCCTGAGCACAACGTCAAAGCTATGCTAAATTGCTAGCTTATACAAATTCGGTTAATTAGATGGCAATAATTTGAAATACTGCAATTAAAAGTAACTTTCCCACTTTCATTCGGAAAAACACCAGATTTGCATTCCCTCAGAGAAAGTGAATGCTCAACTTAAAAGGGTTTTGCTACAATGTTAAAATACTTAACTTCGGGCTATGAGAAATAGATTGCATTTATTTCTTTAACTAGTAAAGTCTCTGGAGTTGTTATTACAGAGGCAGAGAGAAGTAGGTCATGCAGTTCCATATTATAACATATTTATGGATTTTGTTTCCAGATTTTTGTTTAATCAAGGAGGTTATCATCCACTGTCTGATTCTGAATTTCACTTCTAAATTGCCTAGCAGAATGTCTTGATGCTGACACAGATTAATACCAGAAAGCAGAATACCAGAAGATATTCTTCTGGATCATATCAGCTGGTTAGTAATAGTCATTGTGAAATAACAGCTTCCAGCCCGTGGGGTCACTTGAGGTAAGTTTGTCTGATTTTTAGTTTGGGATGGTTTCGTTGGTGCAGGGAAATCATAAGCCAGGATGTCCCAGATTTGTTCCCTTCCTTTAAGGGGACAGGCTGCCGTGCTTTTCCTGTGCAGTTAAAGGATGCGTGCTACAGGTTTTCTGTTTGTTTTTCCGATCTGTTCACAAAGCACAAACAAAGCATAAACAAAGCAGTGTTTAAACTGACTTCCATCAGTCTACCACTCTCATAACTCTTACCCTCTGGTCACTTAAGATACTTAAGATATGAGCACATCAATAATGTTGCAGGAGGTGTCTTAAGGTTGCTTCAAAAATAAAAACGCACCAGGTATCCAAAGCGTATCATGCTGTCTGGCTTAAGACTGCTATGGTAGATGGTCTTTTTGAAATTCTGGTAATTTCTGTCTGTCTGTTACTGAAGCACCTAAAACGTGCGTGGTATGATAGGTTTGAGCTGGGGGTGGGCCAAGCACTGTGTTGGGGCAGGCCATAAGGTATATTGAATCCTGTCCCTCCTAGGGACGGTTTTTGTCTCTTGTCTGCAAGAAATTGGGTGCTACTGCACCAAATGTCTTTCACAATGCTGAAGTAATTACTGTAAGCAGAGGTTTGTAGAACTGGAGGAATATTATCCCGTATCCCCTGATACATCCTCTTCATAGTGTTAGCTGCAGCAGCAGCTGTCTTTCCAATATTTGCAGTTTAAGCTGTGATGAGGATTTAAGGAGGACAGCAGCTCATTGTGGTGTCGGGATTTGGCTTTTTTGGTCTTCAGCACTGTGGGCAACAATGGTGTGCAGGTGCTGTGAGCCCTCCCTTGGGAGCTCAGTACCCTAATGAGGTTAAATGGCAAGAGATGATTGTTTAACTGCAACAGTGGGTGGGGAAGAGAGAAAAGGCAAAATATTTTGTGAGCTGTCCGTGTTGTGGGGATGGTAGTAGCGGAGGAGGGGGAATAAACACCTGCTGGGCTTTCTGCCACTGGCTGGCTTGTGTACATACTTAACTAAGCACTAAATCATGTGGACAAGATACTGCAGTAATTTTATCTTTGAGCGTGCTGATTTAAGGCTTCATCCATCCATACCCTTCTCAAGAGAAGAAATGCTAGTGCTGCTTGGAGCTCCTGCTCTGTCAACAAGTTTCAGGTTAGGTATGAAGATGGTGTTACCATTCTAGGTCAGCAAAGTACTTTGTCTTTCCATTTCTTCTTGGTATTCCCTTACTTCACATAGACATTGGAGTCACGGGGAAGTAGCAGGTGCAAGGTATTGTTAGCTTTTGTGGAGTTGGTTGCTTTACATTGACTTATATAGTTAGCTGCACTAGAACAAATAATCATATTTGTCATCTGTGGTCGTCAGAAATGTCTCATCTCTTCTTATTTGATAATTAGTCGTGCAATATTTGCTGTGGCTTGATATACATATAAACTCTGTAATTCAGCTCAGAAGTGAAAAGGGCTGATACTGGCAGGTCTTCCCTCAAGGCAAAACTAGGAACTCAGCAGCCGCCTTCTTACAGTACAGAACTGATCTGGAGTTCCCTTCCTTAAAATGTAATTAATGATTCCCACGGGGGAGCATCCAACAGTTGCTGTGATATACTTTTATTTTAGGAAGGGCTGCAAGCAGCAACTAAAAGTATACATTATTACATAGAGAAATAAAATACAGATTTACATCAATATGGCTCTGATTAGAGAGGAGTTACAACTTCTAAATCTGTTCTTAGAGTGATTTTAGAATGATCACGCAGACAAAGGAGGTCTGGGTTATATACTTAATTTTACAAGATGATACGTGGAAAGTCCTTTTGCAAGAGGTCTTAGCTAATGCTGTCTTAGTCACTGTAGGAAGAGGAATATATTAGGATTAATAACTGACCATTGATTCTTAGTTCTGTTTCTTATCTTTTCACCAGTTCTCATCATGGAGAGAAGTTGCTAGCAGTGTCATGCAGAGGTTTGTGCTGCTGGATTTAGAGGAGGGAGTGAGTAGGAAAGTGAAAAATATGTGGAATATTCAGTTACTCAGGATTATGGAACTCAAGGTTGACTGTAGAATGTGAGGTAGTGTTTAGTGAGAAGCACCTCCAGCTGTGCAAGTGCAACAGCCCATAAAATAGCTGTTTTCTTGTAAGAAAGTGCTTGGAATCATTCTCATTAGTGTTCACAAGATGGCAGGAATGATTAAAAAGATTGTGTTGGGAACTGAGGAACTGAAGTCAAAATCACAAAGCTTCTGTTGCTGTAGACACCCCTGTGTCCCTGCCATCAGCATCCCATGTGGCTTTGGTCATCTTTGAAAGGACATAAAAAACCTGAAAAGGCACAGAGCAGGGCAAAAAGGTAACCAGAATTATGGTACAATTTTCATGTGATGAGTAAACACCTGGGTTGTTTCAGTTGGGTAAAAGAGACGACAAAAGAAGATCTGATAATTCTGTAAAATTAAAAATGGTATGGCAAAGGAGAACAGGGAATGGTGATTCACTCATTACTAAAAAAAAAAAAAAAAAAAAAAAGAGGGTACCAGCTGATGTGAAGCAGCAAAACAAAACCAAAGGCAACGTTGTTACTCTAAACAAATAGTGAAACTTGCTGTTCAAAAGTGTATCAACAGGTTCAAAAGTCAGCGTTTCTGACGAGACCAGTTGCACCGACAGCTGTTCAACACAGTCCGAACCTGGCCTCTGCCTTAGGCACTCCCTGAAACAGCTGAGGATTTGGGGGAGGACCAAGGACTTTTTCTGTTGCATGGCTTCCCCTCAGCGTGCCCTGCTAGCCTGTGTCAGGTACCATTGCTGTGAGGCTTTTCCCCTCGTACACACACAGCGAGCTAGTCTGGGTTTTGCAATAAAAGAGATGAATGCTGGAAGGAGGTGCCTTGTGTTAACCCTCTGCCATACCTGCACAGAGCCCAGGCTGGGGAGCTGGGGGTCTGGTCCAGAAGCTGCTCACTGGTACTGGCCAAAGCAGCAGCGTGCAGGTGGCTTTGCCTGTCCTCTGAGGGGGCGTGAGGCGGAGCTTGGGCAGAATGCTAATGCCAGGGTGAGATACCAGTGGGCAGTCTTATTTATCTTACATTATCTTATCATGCGTTTTACACCAAAACCACACTAGCTGCATACAAATTGAGAAATCTATTACTGTAGTGACCAGTTAGCACTGGGATTATTTTTCAGTTTAATGAAAACAGGAATTTACACCTCAGGATAAATATTTCCCTCACACCTTGTACTTCTTCCATAAGAACACTGAAGAAATGGGCACTTTTTGGTGGCTTATGAAATGGCTGGCAAGGCTTCCGCTCACAGCGTGACCATCTTTGAGCAGGGACAGTCTTTCTCTTCCCAGTGATGCAATCTGAGGGCTTTGCTGGGCTTTGCATGCGGTGAGTCACTTCTTTATTTTCTGATGGCAGTATGATCCAGAGAATCAGCAAATCTCAGCACAAAATATTAAGGTTCCGGTCAAAGGAGGTGAAACCCATCTTACACTATTTTTGTTGTTTCATTTCCTTACTAATAGCTGGAAGCAGAGCCTCTGGTTAAGAGTTGCTGCATTTTGACTGTACTTTTCCATTCTGGTCAATGATGAGGTTTTTAAAGAGATTGGAACTTGTTTTAGGAAGAAGTTCTTGATCCCTTCCAGATGGAAAATTTGAAGTGCACAGGTGCTCCCCATTTGGGAGTGTGACTTTACCAGTTCACTATCAGACCATGTATGCAAAGTGTGTGCTTGCTGACAAGGCAGTGCAAGTACTCAGCTGGCACTCAGCAAGAGCAGCCTGCCCCTGCACCGGTTTGTCCTGCAGTCAGGAAGGGAAGCTCTGCAGTGAGCCTGCAAGTGAGAAGCGTGTTGGGTTTTACGGTCATAAGTAGGTTATAGCATCTGTGGGAGGACATGAAAGCTTGTAATCAGGTAAGTTATGAAGGTCACAATTGTTATTTAATGAGAAAGGGACTCTTCTTCAACATTACCAGCTGTTATCGTGGAGAACTGAGATCTAAGAAAATTACAGTTATTTCCTGCCTACAATGACAGAGCCCCTTTGTTTGGGAGGCCCAAGAATCGGTGCTTTTAATGCTCCTTGTTTTCCACTTTTTTTTGTTTGTTTTTGTTCAGTCCAAATAAACCATTCTTCTTTTGCTTTTGTAGTCTGTTTTCCTCAAATAGGTGGGAGCTTCCTTCTGAAAATAAGCTTTTTAAGGGTATTCGGTAAACCATCAGTACGCTAACTGCTGAATATTTGAACTGTGTCAAACAAGGGAGGAGTCAAAATACGGATAGGAGATGGTGATCAGAATTAAACTGTGCTTGAAGAGCTACAGACACTCTGCATATTTTCTTTCCCCCAGCCATTCTATGTATTCTTAAATATAACCAATAAAGGATATTGAGGTGTTTATCAATCTGACATAGCTTCTCTTCTAGCGTTAACACAGCAATGATAGGACCGAGCTCAATATTCTCAAAGCAACTGAACTTTGTTAATCCATTTACCTTCTGTTTTCCCTAACCAAGAATGGGTTCACGAAGTAAAAGCTATTCCTGCTAAACTAATCCATGCTCCAAGACAAAGTGGTTTCTGTAAGCACTTAAGCAACATAAGTCATGTATGGTTTTGAAGTTAGGACCCATTTTCTATTTCCTTTTTTTTTTTAAGAAAAAAAAAGTGACAGCTTACATTCAGTGTTGTGTAGCATAATGCTTAAAGAATGTGACTTTTTCTAAATACACTATGTGTTCTGAGCCATCTGATTAATGAAATAAAACTATCGAATCCATCTCTATTAAAAATCTTAAACAAAACCAAGTCTGTTCTCTTGTTATAGGACAAGAAATAGTATTTAAATATTAAATAATTACATACATTCTGAAACAAGTAATCATAACCTAAGGTAAGACTACAGCTATCTTGAAAACAGGCTTTATTCTAGAAATTATGAGTAATTAAACACATGCCCCACCTACAGCCAGAAACTTGGTTTATGGTGTGAAATTTCAGTACCAACCCCAGTACTGAAATGTACTTGTCTTTCTCTAGAAACTCCAACCTCATTTTTCCAGCAGTGCTTTTAGTTGTTTTGTTACAATGAGGAGAGAGCTCTTCTCCATGCTTAACCATGCCCCACCCCTCACTGTCTGCTAGCCATCCTGTACAGGAAATTGTTTCTGTCCTATTATACTGGCGTGTTTGTCTTGTGTGGCGAGTGGGTTTTAAAAGAGCAAACAAGAGTTGTGCTTGGCAGGAGGCTGAGCTTGCCTGGTGTGCTCTGCTGTGCCAGAGGCAGCCTCCTCCTGGAGGCTCCACAGCCACCGCGGGGCTGGATGTGGCTGTGGAGCTCCAGCTGCCTGCTCCCACCCGTGTCCTCATTTACCTTGACCGTCAGAAACCAAGTGCTGGCTGGGTTATCCAAAGAGTGGGATTTCAACTGTATGGACCTGTGGGGCGGTGTTGTGGTTTAACCCCAGCCGGCAACTAAGCACCACCCAGCCACTCACTCGCTTCCCCCCACAGTGGCACTGGGAAGAGAATCAGAAGGGGAAAAGTGAGAAAACTCACTTTTGGGTTGAAACAAAGTTTAATAGATAAAGCAAAAGCTGCGCGCACAAGCCAAGCAAACCACGGAATTCATTCACCACCTCCCATCGGCAGGCTGGTGTTCAGCCATCCCCAGGAAGGCTGAGCTCCATCACACGTAACAGTGACTTGGGAAGACAAACGCCATTGCTCTGAGCGTTCCCCCTTGTTCTTTTTCTTCCCCCAGCTTCATATGCTGAGCGGGATGTCTTAAGGTATGGGATATCCCTTGGTTCAGCTGGGGTCACCTGTCCCAGCTGTGCCCCCTCCCACCTCCTTGTGCACCCCCAGCCTCCTCGCTGGTGTGGCGAGGAGCAGAAAAGGCACTGACCCTGTGTGAGCACTGCTTGGCCATAGCTGAAACATCCCTGTGTTATCAACAGTGTTTCTGGCACAGATCCAAAACGTAGCCCCATACCAGCTACTATGAACAAAATGAAGCAGCCAAACCCAGCACAGCTGGGCTTTTCAGGCAGCAGCAGGAGTTTGGGGTTAGACCCCAGAGAAGCAGCAGTGCTGAGCAGTTTAAGGCAGCAAAAGGGAGGGGAGCCAGGGGTGCGTAAGTGCAGTTTAGTCTAATGAACCATGGAAGGAAGTCTCCTCAGGTGCAAGACGTGTTGGTAAAACCCCACTGGAAAAATAAACAGGACAAGACATGATTTACCCTGGTTATTGGTATTTAGAAAGGGAGGAGAAGGGAATACCATCAAACTTCTGTAGTTCTCTCCTCACTGGGAAGGAATTAACTGTTGCAATGTTATGGGCAAATGTAAAGAAAACTACCCTCAGGTTACTAAAAGCTATCAATAGTTGCATACTTCAATAAAGATGGTATATCTGCATGGGGCAGAAGCAGCAATAAGGAAAAAAAAAAAAGCTGAAAGACCACCAGGAAGGTGGTCTGTCCTGGGCCTTTATCCAAGAAAATTCACAAAGGTGGATGTGCATTCTTTTCTTGTAGAAGTTCACACTTTATTTGGAGAACAATACTGTGCACATATAAAAACACTTGATCACAATGATCAGCCTTATTTTACGTTTTGGCAGTTATTCCAAAACCTGACTGTCCAAAGGATGTAAACTTTGCTCTGTATTAGTTGCACTTAGGGTATTACAGGTATTCAGATTACTGCTCACAGTTAGATGCTTCTAGTACTACAGCTGGTTTAGTTTACGGAGTAACCACCACCTTCTCTAGATAGTTCTTACCTTTACTGGTTTAAAACCACTCAATATTGAAATAAATGTTTCATGAGTAGAGCAGTGATGAAACCCTGCAGACATTCAGAAATAAGTCTCAGGAATTATTTTGTAGGGTCCTATACTGCTTCTGCATTCTTCAGATCAAAGCATCGTTAGAAGATGAAGAAGTTTTATTAATTAAACATCTAGCTCAAAATTATTCCAGCTGTTCTGTAACAGATCACGAGAGACTTCTCTCCCACTTATCCCTGGACCTTTTTCTCCCTTGCAACAGTAAAGATTTTTGAAATAGACTTCATTGAAGGCACAGCCTAACTCTTCAGAACGGTGGGATCTGCGCCATGAGGCATGGGGCATCACCCACCTGCTCTGCAGCCAGTAAAGGGGTTTCACTCTGCTTCCACCCACTGAGGGGTGCTCCAGGGGCAGCCCTGGGGACCTCAGTGTCTCAGAACTGGAATTAGTCCTGGAAGAATCTGTGGAGCTGTAGGTACAGGCATGACCGGACATGCTTCGACAGCTCCAAGCAACTTGAAACTCAGTTTAGAAATAAGCCAAGTTTATTCAGCCTTAAAACTGCTGACTAGCTGTTTCCTTCAAGGTTAGCGTTACCAGTTCACAAGCAACACACTAACCTACAGCAGAGAGCTAAAAGCAGCAGGATGGCCACTTCCCAGTGCAGAAGTATCAAGGCAGCTACATATAACCTGTATTGCTCCTTTCCCATTTCTAAGAAATATCGGCTAGTTACCTCCAGTCTGAATGTAGCTGCTTTAATTGGAAGTTCTTAGAAGAGCCAACTAACAGAACTATTTTACTAAGAATTTATGGAGAATCAATAGGAAGATATGGTTTCCAATTTACAGTTTAAGATGCAAGATGAAATTTATGCTAAAGTGACTCCTCATTTGCTGCAGAGTATAACCAGCTGTCACTCACTTGATCAGAAAGAAGCAACTTGAGGCTGGGTCCTGCTGTCTATTGGTTTCCACATCTTAGACATAAACCCCTTTGTGAACTGCCAAGACCAATTTTCAGGTAAGCAAAATCACCTCTTTTCATGCAAGAAACTGAGGTTATATAAATGACTTACGACTAAATGGTTATCTGCTCTAGTGGCGTTAAGGCAGAACTGGGGCTTGAGTCAGGTGGAGTATGAAAGGATGAACGAACCAAAGCACTTTATCAAAACAAGAATTGTAAAACCAAGACCTGAATTAGAAACTAACAGGCTTGAAAGCTGAGTAGTTGGGGTTTGTTGTTGTTGTTACGTAAAAAAGAATCCTATAGTCACATGCTTGTGATAAGGCCGAGGTAGCACAGAGAAATGGTAGCAGGCTGTTTGCTGCATCAAGCAAGAGAAGCAACAGGCTTAAACTGGATCAAGAATGATTCAACTGGATGATTGAGAGCACTTTTTAACAGTGAATGTATTGACTTAATGGAGTAAATGACCACTGGAGGATATAAAGTCTCCGTCCTTAATGATCTTAAGAACAGCTTGGGACAGGGGACCAATGTCCCATCCTCTCATCTTTAACTCCATTTGAGATAAAGCTAAGTATCACTAACTGTACTTAAACTGGTTTTAAGGGGAAAAAAAGAGAAAAAAAGAAGGGGATGGGGATGGGGAACACAATTCACCCAAGTGATCCCTGCTCAAGCAACAGCTGAAATGATCGTGAAAAGCCAAGGAAAGATTTCCACAACTTCCATCAGAAAGGCTTTTGCTGTACTTAGGCTGGTCTCCTACAGCCCTTTCCTATTATTTTAACAAGTGCACTTGCATCTTCGCTGCACTTTAAATGCTATCCAGGGCACACCTGAAACTAGTACTCTTTAGTGTATGTGCATAAATAAACAAGAAGTTAGTAATTTCACAGATCTATGGCAATACATTAAAGACTGCTTTACCGCAGCTAGGGTAGTGCTAGGGCTGTGTGGCCCCACGCCCTACACTTGCTTACACAGCCGGGATTTCTATCCATCGCAAGTGAACAACCACACAGCTTCTGCTTACACAAACACACACCGCCTTGCCTTTCCCCTCAGCTCCCGTCTTCTCAAACAAACACGGGGCAGAAATTACAGAATTAATGGTGTGGGGGTTGTTTTCCTCTTGATTTATTGTACAGCTCTAATACATTTTATTCAAATACTGGCAAAGACAAAATTACCAGATTTCCCCCTAGGAAAGAGTACTCCATAACAAACTATTTTACAACATTTCCGTGAAGGTCAGCATTGCCTCCTTTTCACAGAGCAGAACCAAAATGTACAAAGCATCTTTAAACTGGAGCTCCGGTCTTTTTGTACATCAAAGCTGATTTTTCAGGAGACTTCAGCACTCTGTACAGAACTTTCCATGGATCACGGGGCTCCTGGACTACATAGCTTTGTACCATGCTGTAACAGGGTTGTCTACCCTATCAGTTCCTTTCTATTTCTGAATTAGTGGAGTCGTCTTTTAAAATGAGTGTCTTTTTTCCCTCCCTTCCTGCCATGCTGTTCTCATGGTTAAAAAAAACACCGCCACCTTCCAGGCTGAAGTGATTCATTGCTCATATACAAAAATCTGTTCTTATGCCAGTATTGTTCGTAGCTTGATTACCTCTCTCCCACAGTGCTGCTCACGCCACCGTGCACCGCTGTCCTCTTTCAGCCTTGACTTTGAGGCTAAATAAGCCACACGGCTTGCTCTTCTCCAAGACAGAGGGCTGTTACTTCACTCGACATTTCTCTTTATCTGTTAAAAATCTGAATTCATCCTCGTGGGACTTGGGTGGCTAGGACAGAGAACATGTCATTTTCCCAGAGAACTGTACATTTGCCCTTTTCACAACTAGCTCGCTCAAGGGTTCGGTCACCCCCTGAGCCACCGGTGCTTCCTGACCAGGCACACCTGCTCGCTGCCTGCTGCTCTACGGCGGTCCTGCAAAGCCAGCTCCGGCAGACCAAATGCATCACTCAGCTCCAGTGAGCCTGATACGGCCTTGGCCTGTTCAGAAAAGCTAGCTTATTTGCCTAACATCTCACAGATAGTCTGGCGCCAGGGGCTGAGTCCAGTTCCTCTGAGAGCTTTTGAATACCTCAGCCATGAGACGCTGCCCCCATACTTTCTCCTCCTTCAGTCTCCTACTGGATTGCTATGTTTTCCAACTCCTGACACAGACCAGGCAATGCTCCTGGTGCCAGACACGTTGCACAACCCATTCCTGCCCCAGCTGGGTCTAACCTTGTGTGCTGACCAAGTGCTGCAGAGGAGAAAAACTAACCACCTGGGAGATGAGATAGATATAGATATATATATATATATATGACTGTCAAGGAGCACGGAAGGGGAAGCAGCAGATTTCCTTCAGTGCTTGACTTTGCAGCACACACATCGAATGTCTCTGTAACAGTGTGCACATACAAGAGGTTTCCCGGAATTTTTAATAACGCTCATACTGAAAACAATAGATGTCAGTGATACACACAAGTCACTGCTAGAACCAGGACTTTTAAACCCAATGTGCAAACATCTGTCACTTGAACCAAGGACATGGACAAAGGCCTCCTCCAGACCCCTTTTTCTGGCAGCTGGTGGCAATGCCCGCTGCAGAAGGGACCACAAAGGCACCTCAGGCAAAGGCAGCTGGATGAGACAGCTCTCACACCATCTTTTGTACTCACAAGCTGGGCCTGACAGTATTGGGAGGCAGGGGATGACCATTTTTACAAGCTTAAGCTTTACGAGCACTTCCTCCCACGCCTCCCACCTCGATGCTGCTAGGAGAGCTGTGGGGCCGTTAATAAAGTCCTTATGCAGAGGGAAGGGAGGAGCCTGGTTTGCAGAAGTGTGTTTGTACGGGCTGGGAAAGGGACAGCAGAAGGCAAGTCACTGTTGCCCCGTGGACCAGCACAGTGGTCTGCACAGCCACTGGAGCAGGGAAGAAGCAAGACCTGACTTGGAGAGCTACCAGTTTTTCCACTACAATTCAGATTCGGCCTCACCCTGCTCTCCATTCCCCTGAACTCTCCTCCGCTATCTCCTGGGAATGACGCTCTTGGGGCAATTCCCAGTGCCCCACTGCAGCCCCGCTCTTAGTCCCTACATCTCCCAGCTTGCTCTTCCAATGTCCCTTCCTTCCCTCCCACGTGCTCCTGGATGCCTTTTCCAATTAAAGCAGTTAAAGCTTCCAGCTGCCCTCCTCATGAAAGCCCAGTCCCTCAGCCTTCTCACACTCAAGCCCTTTGCCCATCTACTTCTCATGACTCAAAGGCATTCCTTTCTCCTGTCCCCTCGTGTTTACCTCATCCATCATCAGTGTCCTCTCCCTCTCACCTACAGTCCTTTCCATTATTAAGCACTGGAAAGCTGAACACTGGATTCAGGAGTCTTCCTTAGGCCTAGCAGCAAAGGGCAAGAGGGACTAGAGAAGGCATTGGTGGGAGCGCAGGGACAGCAGACTCCTCTCTGCTCAGCACCAGCGCTGCAGCCCCAGCCGTAGTTACATGGCTTTGATTCCCACTGCCGTTATGTCTTGTACCACAGTGAGCTTTCCTATGGGAAAGAAAGAGGTGTGAGCATGCTCACTGCAGATAAAACCAATGCAGATTTTATTTGCTATAAAGATAAACACACATACCAAAACCACTTGAGCACATGCTATATTTTTTTTTACAAACATAAACTTATTTGGCCAAATCAGAATAGAAGGCAAAGGTAAAAACAAAACACGGGGGCATCCTCTACACAGAGGCCGTTTCCCCTACCCAAATCTGAGTTCCTGTCCCAAGGTACTGAAGCAACAAATGATTTCAAAGAAACATCTCTGAGAGTATTTGAACATAGGCAAAAAAGCACCGCGTCCTACGCCTGGGTTCCAAAGAACATGCATTGTTTTGACTGCAGTTCCCCAAAGAGACTCAAACCTTAAGCCCAAGAAGTTTCTGTGTACGTATGGCTGAAGTTTGGCAAAGCTGGACAACTAGAAACAGGGCAACAAATTTGGAAATGCTGGGGAAAGACCCGATTCCCATTTACCAACAGCAAGCAATAGCGCTGCAGGCGCTGCAGGTCAGCAGCAGAGCTTAACGCCTCAGTGCTGGAAGCAAGAATTCCCCAGTACTCAATACCCAGACAGACTGTAAGTACTAAAACGTTAATCAGCTTCCAGCCTGTTGTCCAGAGCCAAGACTGCCAAAGGTACGTCTCAGCGACAAGTGACAGGTCCCTTAGTCATTGAAACCCACCACCTCAACAAGTTTGGATTTAATATTAATTTCTTTAAACCACAGTCAAGAGAAGGACAACCTGGACCCCAGCCCCTCACTCACACACAGATTGCCCATGAGGTGTTGAAAACTTCTACTAGTGCAAGATTTGCTTTGACAATCGTATTTTTCTCATCTCCTCCTCCGCAGTGCCAGGTGTCGTGTCAAGTTAGATAGGAATGGCAAAATAACAGCTAAGGTAGTCCCAGTGCTGCATGGATTGCAAGGTGATTCTGAGAAATAACATGCACCATTCTTACTGTCCCCATACTTCAGCTACCATCAGAGTCTCAGCAGCAACTCTTCGTGTTCAAGAAAGGAACAGAATGCGCTGTCAGGCTTGTTTTAAGTGTTTCACGAACTCGTTCTTCACCAAAGTGTTGCTTAATTGTATTACCATAATAAATCCAGACATTTTGCACTGGTTTTTTATCATCGGGCTTACAGAAAGTGGCGATACTGAGAACTTAATGGAGAAACTCAGAACTTCTCTTGATGTGCGGTCTGATGGAGGTGGGGGGTGGGGGGAGGGCTAAAATGACCCATGCAATAGTGAAACTGTTAAGTAACTCCACGACCATTCTAACACTTCTGTTAGATACTGCAGCTGAGGGAGCTAGTAAACCATTTATGTTGTATCTGAAATATGTATGTATGTACCACAGGTATCTACAAGAACTCCACCAGTAATATTCTAGGGAGAAAAGGAAGGCGGTGCTAAGTATTTCTTTGCTCTGGACTTCTGGACTTCCAGTGTTTCTCCCAAGTACGTCACTACAAGTGTCAAAAAGTTGTTTCCCCAAAAGCAACAATTTAAATACAGACAATCTTGTAAGAGAGCAATCCCAGCGTGGAAATATTACAGCGTTTTACGTACAATTCCAATACTCAAGTTTCTACCTTCCTTAAGGCAGATACATGATGACCAAAAGTAAAAACAGACAATGGAAATAAGTCCTGTGAGCATTTGTCGGGTTTGTTCCCATTTCCTACTATGTCTTCTTAATACATGAAAGTTGTTAATTCATTATATGTAATGTAGCACAACTAGGCATTTTTCCCAAATCTCAGCCTGAACTACTAAAACTCCGTGGCTTGGTCCTGCTCTCCGATTCTAAGCCTGCCAAGTCCAGCTTGGCTGTAAGATGTGTTTATTGTTCCCTTGCTTATCATGCCATCCTCTGTTCTAAAGGATGCATTATGGTTCGGTTTTCTACATCGTTTAGCAGAACTGGGACTTCACTTCAAAGTCTCACTTGAGCCCAATTAAAGTAAAAAAGCTGGTGACCGAGCCATAAACATCCAGCTGCTCTCAAAATGCAGTTTAACCACAGACATCCCGCTTTCAGCAAATTCTGCTTACTTCCAGAGACCTCTGCCAGTGAAACTCCACGCTGGGTGTCCTAATCAGACTTGTTCTGTCTTTTCAGGGAAGTACCACACTGACATTTGACAGTACATTTTTTTTTCTTCAGGGTATGAGTTTCAAGGCCAACAAGTATATGCTGTAAACGACGCTCTCCAACACCACCAAAACACCTTGGAGAGAAAAATGGGATGCATTTATTGGTGAGCCTTAGTTGTCCTCCTGAGGCAGGGGAATTCTAGAAAGCCTTCTAGTGACTGTCACATGTCACAATTTCAATCATTAAGCAACTGTCATCCAGTCTTAGATGCTCTTGCACATCCTGCTCTAAGATCCCACTCTGGGCTACTTACTCCTTTTTCAGCTTTGGAAATTCCCTCTGAATTGTTTTTGCAGAGTCTTCTACTGAACTCAGGTGCCCTGAATGCAGCCCACGAATTGCACTTGCTGTATTTTGTACACATTGCCCAACAGAGCCCTTTTCACAGTATATAAAAAAAACCCTACAAGAGCAGCTTGGGATGAGAAAAAAAATTGAATCACTAATAAAGAGCAATTGTGTTAGTGAGCAACTTCTGTTGAGAGAAGCCTTGATACAGAAAACGCATCTACATCAAACACAGAAACTGCTTCAGAGAATACTAAATAATTTGCAATTAGTGGATTTCCTCCCAGCTGTTAAGCATCAAGTTACACTAGATGGTAACACTTCTTTCTTCATCATGATGAACCAGCGTAAGTGAAACTAAGCGTGGATTTCTAAAAATTTCTTATGAGGCATTTACCACCTGAAACAGCAAGATGAGACGCCCTGTCAAGGTGAAGTGAATGCTTAACAGTTGCACTGTACAAATCCGTGACTGCAACTTGCTAAAAAGATCATCAGGGTACACTGGATTTCAATCTCCATCTGACACAAGAATGTAAGTACCGTATCATCTTTTGGCATGCAAGAAAGTCTTATTTTCTTCCCAAACCTGTCAGTGCAAGCCAGGCTGGGTGTATTCCCAGAAAAGCTTTCCAAAATAGGTTAGCCAATGCAGGTCATCAAGGCATAAAGACAGGTATTGTCCATCTATACAAATACAATTATTAAATACCACTAGAACACCCAGCGACAAATTTTGGTCTCACAGCGCCTGTGAAAGAATACAGAAACGTCCCTTAGATAATAAGAAAGGTTGCTCCAGCACAGAACAAGCCCCTGTAATTTTTACTTCAAGCACAAGCCAAAGGACGCAGAATTGTATGAAGCATGCTGCCGTTAAATGGACAGATTTACTCAAAAACATTTTTATGACTACATTTTCCTGTCAGATAACAAAAGAAACGTGTGCCAACGCATTGTCCTGTGGGAGGGTCAAGGAAGAAAAAGAGCTTAAATAAATGAAGGTTCATCCTAACTCACTGACATGTTTTACAGCACAATATGCAGAGCACAAAAACCTACAACGCAGTTCAAACATTTCCTCCACGAGAACAGAATGTCTTTGACCTGCCTTTATTTCCAGCACTTTTATACCTAAATATTGCTTTCTTCCTGATCCTGGAATATCCTCCATTTGAAGTTCATGTTCTCAGTTTGCATTTGAGGACTGCACATAAACATCCCTATAACCCTATATACTCTTGCAGGGACGTTTAAACACAGCCAGACTGTAATGGACTCAAAAGCAGTCTCTAAGTACAGTTACAGTACCGCATCCCTAAATTACAATTGAACCTTCTATCCCCAAATTAAGAAATAAAGAAAAGGTATTTGTACATGCACCCACACATGCACACCCTTCTCATACAAGTTGCAGGGTATCCACAGGAAAACGGCATTTAAAATCTAAAATAAAACTTAAGGTTTTCTTTTCTTTTTTTTTTTTTTTTTTAAATACAAGTTTTTATTTTGGAACGTCACCATTAATTTGTCTTAGCCTCTTAGGAAACGCTTGCTTTTGTCCAGGAGTTACCAGCTGAGAGGATGTTATTGTTCGGAAGGGATGTGACCAGGAGGACCCTGTGCACAGCACAATGTGTCAGCCCGGAAGCAAGGGAAGAAAAGTGATTCTCTCATCTGGCTGAGAAAACAAAATGGAAATACTGAGCGTTCGCCTTCCAGTTACAGTCACTGCTACGCGTGTCCCCAAGAAAGATGTTAGTCACTTGTATCTCACAGGAGCATCACTGCCTAACGCTATCAATATATTAAAAAAAAATAAATCCTACTTTAAAAAGAATTACAGATTTCTTCTGAACAGCATTTCTGCTGCAAACACCTTTGACAGATGTAAGCCGGCCAACGCTTACTGCCTCTGCGTAACCACTCACCCTGCGGCTCTGGACGATGGATGCAGCCAGTCGGACACGGTTCCCCCTCCTGCAGCTGGCACCCCCTTCCCCAGGGCGCCAGCGGCCCGGAGGGCACCTCCTGCCCACCCAGGCCTCCACTGACCTCTGCAGCCACCTTCACAGAAGCCCCCCGCAGGTGTTCCAGCAGGGACAGGGCAGAGCCCAGCCTGTCACAGCGCTCGGCGGCAGCGATGCTCTCACAGCAACACCTTTCCAGCGCCCGGTGCCTTGCTGGGAGCCTGCCTCGGTGGGATTTTTAAGCTTCGGCGCAGTTTTCACGAAGAACCCCCCAGGCGCTGCACGTGCTGTCCCGCTAGAAGGGCTCCGAGCTCGACGCCGTGCCCACAGGCACCCCCGAGCGACCCTCGCCCCGCCGCGGGGTGCCCGCGGCCCCCAGGGAGGCCTCGGGGGGACACGGGGGGCCGCGCCCCGCAGCGCTGCCCGTGCCTGAGGCGAGGTGGGTCCGCTCCCGCCAGGGCCGCCCTCCGCGGCAGCGCCCGGCCCGTGAGGCCGACGCCACGCCGGCTGCGAACCGCCGCGCTCGGCTCTGCCCCACAGCGCCCGTCCTCCCGCCGGGGCAGGGCCGAGCCCCGGCGCCCACCCGCCCGCCCGCGGCGCAGCTCCGCGCCCGGCCCGCGCCCTCACCCTCACCCGGCGGCGGGCTCTCCCCGCCGGCCGCGGGTCGGCGGCGCTACCGGGCGTCGCCGCCGCTGAGGGGGTAGGCGAGGAGGCTCATGGCCTCGCCGCAGGCGGCCTCCACCTGCCGCACCTGCTGGCGGCTGAGGCGCTCCCGCCAGGCGTGGATGGCCTCCCGCGCGTCGCGGGCGGAGATGAGGAAGGGCCGGTCGGAGGAGTAGGCGGCGCCGCGGGTCATGTTGAGCACGAAGGCCTCCAGGGCGGGCGGCACCGGCAGCCCGGCGAAGCGTAGCAGGCGGCGCAGCTGGGCGCGGGGCTCCCGCACCAGGTCCTCGTAGCGCAGCTGCGTGTAGCGGCGGCGGAGCCAGGCCGGGGCGCGGCGGGCCAGCAGCAGGTCGCGCAGCCAGGCCTGGCAGATCACCTCCAGCGCGCCGCCGAGGAAGAACTCGGCACGGTGCTGCGGCTGCGGCGCCCGCCCGCCCAGCAGCCCGGGCGGCAGCAGTAGCTGCTGCTGCTGCTGGCGGGGCGGCCCCCGCGGCTCGGCGCGGTGGCGGCTGCGCAGCACCTGGATGCTCTCCCGCAGCAGCGCCTGCCTGGCCTTCAGGCGGGAGTTGTGGACGGCGCGGGGGTCGCGGAAGAGCTGCACCACCCGCAGGTTGAGGCCGGGCTCCCGCAGCAGCGGCAGCAGGGCGCCCAGCTCCAGCAGCCGCACGTCCTTGATGACCACCACCGGGTACTTGCGGCACTCGGCCTCCAGCTCCCGCAGCGCCCGCGGCGGGCACGTCTCCTCGCAGGCGGCGCCGTCGACGAGGCCGACCTCCCGACGGGGCCGCGGGGCGGCGGGGCAGAGCGGCGGCGAGCAGATCACCTTGTTGGTCCGCCAGCCGAAGATGCCGGCCGTGGTGAGGTTGGCGGCGGCGGGCGGGGCAGGGGCCAGCGGGTCGCGGGGGCCGGGCGGGGCGGCGTAGAGGCGCAGGACGGAGAAGTCGCATCGGAAGAGGGCGCGCAGCATGTCGCGCAGGGCGCCCTGCAGGCTCAGCGCGTCCCCCGGGTAGAGGGCCTGCCACAGGTGCCACATGGGCTCGTAGAGGTAGAAGACGTCGGGGTGCTGGTTGAAGAGCTCCCCCAGGAAGGAGGAGCCCGTGCGCCAGGTGGCGTGCAGGTAGATGTGCCGCTTCCCCGCCGCCGCCGCCGCGCTGCCGTTACCCGCCGTGCCGCCGCCGCCCTCCTCGTCCTCCTCCTCTTCGTCCAGCGGCGGCTGCCGTTGCTCCCAGCCCCACTCGCTCAGCGCCTCCTCCAGGCTGGGGCAGCGCCGCAGCAGCGGCTCCTCGTCCGCCCGCCCCCGCCTGGCCCCGTAGTCCAGCGCGTAGGGCACCAGCAGGAGCAGCAGCAGCGTGTACAGCACCAGCACGGCGGCGAAGCCCCGCCACCGCCACCGCCGGCGGCCCTTCATCGCGGGGCTCGGCTCCGGACCGCCGGGGCTCCGCCGACCCTCTGGCTGCCGGATGGCGGCTCTTCGCGAAGAGGCAAAGTTAGCGGCGGCGGCGGGGGGTGTGGGCTGCGGGCGGCCCTCCCCGCCGGGAGCACGCCCACGGGCACGCCGGCCAGGCTCGGGGCCGCCAGCCCCGCCGCCCGCCCAGCCCTCGCCGTCGTCGCTGTCGTCTCCTCCTCCGCCTCCTCCTCCGCCGCCGCCGCCTCCTCCTCCTCGCGGCGCGGCAGCCCCCGCACCTGCCCCCGCCGCCGCCCCCAGAGCCGCCGCCGGCGGGGCCCGGGCTGCCGCCGCTCTGCTGCGCGGGGCTCCGGGCCGCCCCTCGCCCGCCCCCTCCTCCTGCCCGCCCGGCCCCCTCCTCCCCTCGGGCAGGGCCGGGGGGCGCTCGGCACCGCGGGACTCACCCCGCCCGGCAAAGGGCGCACCGCAAGGGAGGTGCGTTAGCCGGGGCAGGTACCGGCAGGCTGAGCGTGTGCCGAGGAGGAGCGTTCGGCCCGGTTGCCTGCCGGGTCCCCAGAGAAAGAACAGGCTGGGGTAGCGGAGCGAGTCGCGAATGCGATTTTGGGACGGATGGCAGCTGTTAAAATCTGCAGGGAGTTTCAGGGATACTGCAGGTTGGCGCTGTAGAGAGCGGCGGGATTGCTCAGCCGCGCTTTTGTCTGTGTGTGTGTGTGCTGATGGGATACGGACATCTCGATCGCGACTCGTTGCTCCAGTTTATTAACCTGAAAGTTTTGTGTCCGTCTGAGCTGGTCACCCTTTGCAGTTGGTAGGAAGAAATGGGCGCCCACGGAGAAACATTCAACCTGTCTTGGATGTCCGATAGCCTTCTGATAACCCTTCTCGTTATTAATTGCAGCGGCAGCATAACATTACCGGCTCAGACTTAAGACTTCTAGTTTTTTTAGATGTCTGAGATTTGCCTGAATAAATCTCTCGTGGGATGAAGAGCCAACAAGAGGTTGGCTTCAGGTGTTTAAATTAGAATATATAGTCTCAAAATGCCCAGCCCCTGGCTGACCTTGGAAGTTCCTCACAGAAAGTGATGGACCACGATCCCAGGCATCTGTTTGGCAGGAAAGCAATGTCCCCAACCTGCTGACTGTGTAGTGAGGGCTGCTGACTGTCCTAACCTCTAGGAAGTGGATGGAATCCTCTGTAAAACGCTACTAATATTTGAGTATGGTGTAGAGTGAAATACAGCGAGGGTAACAGAGTTTTCACCACCAGTGTGTGATGCTTTGACTCTCAGAACAGACCGTGCGGTATGCATGCACCTGTGGTAAGGCACGTGACACAACCTTGGTCAACGATACCACATACAACAGGATGCAGAAATGACCCGCTAGTTACACAGGTTCTAAAACTGCTCCTTCTATAGTATAGATATATAGATACGAAGTCTGCAGCTGCTGCACACAGTCTGAATGTCTAGCTAAAGAATAATCTCATTTCAAATTTATTGGGCAGAATACAGGGAGTACAAAGTAATGTGAAAGAAAAAGCATGCTTCTCTTCTGTCCAGGTGGCGAGCCAGCAGTCTGCCTGCTAACACTTTACTTGACCTCTGTTAAATAAGTGTTAAAGACTGGGCTTCCTGCCGTTTATGGTGTGCTGAGTGAGTAGATGGTGCCAAACAAGACTTGAAGGCTCCTGAGCAGAAGAATTTAGAAATGATGGCATTGGAAGGGAAATTCTGCCCCAACATACATGTCACTGCTTATATTTGTTATGGCTTTGGGCTTTTTAAGTAGCAAGATACACCAGTGTGGGTTTCAGCTCTGGCTCTGTAAAGGCCAGCATTTCATCCAGACCCTCAAGCAACTAAAGGCGGACAACAGAATAAAACCACGCTTGCCTAAACCAGGCCACAGACTTGACAACAAATCTTCCCCTATCCAAAGAACATGCATAGCTAGTATTTTGAGAGGTATCTCTCCAGCGTCTGTGGCGTCATGCAAAATAGTAATTTTGGAAAAATTACCCAGATAGGATCCTGAGAAGTGCGGATTAGAATGGATAACTGAGCTGCTGGGCTTTCCCCTTTGTAAGATAAAATATTGGGTTGGCAGTAGCATCAGCACCATCACTGACGAAGGAGCCACAGTGCAAAATACATGACCTTAAACTAGTTTTGTATTCGTTTCTGTGACACGTTTGTCTAAAAATGAAAATTAAGGTCTTAAAACTGCCTAACTAAAGCAAAGCTCTCTTGAAAAGAATGAAACATCTCACAGAGTAAGACAGCCGGTCAGACAAATGAGAAACCATAGAAATAAAACTACATTTACTACTTTTTATGCCGATTTTTTTGTCAGACAATGAAGCTACAAATTTCTGTGGCAACTGTTCTGGAACAAGTGAAAGACACAAATCACTTTACCACAGGCTACATCTTTACTAAGACAAAAAACATAGTCAGTTGTTAGAAGATTATCAAACCAAAAAAGAATCACAGTAAATGTTTTGTTATGCACCCTCACATCAGTTCCTCTACTGAAAGAGGATTAGGCTCTAAGTGTTTACTTCAGTTGTTTTGGGTTAGGGCTTTTTTGGCATAGGGACATTCCAGTAAAGCTGGTATTCATTCTGCCACCCAGCAGGCGCCTGAGCTAAGCTAGGCTTGAAATCGCCAAGCTTCAGCCTTCCTGAGGGGTCATGAGAACTACCCCGTATGAGCGTTGGGGAGTAGATTGCTGGTCCAAATGGAGCTGGGAAGAGATCAGCTTTCACTTCTCTTGCTTTTCAGTTCTGTGTTGATTTGTTCTCTCCAGCACAAGCGAAGGGGATGATTTTCCCCCATTTAGGCTTTTTCCATGAACCATAAAGCACCATTTATATATACAGATGATCTTCTGGATCGCCTTCCAAGAACAGGACAGCTCAGGACCCAAGAGAGGCAGGCAGGTTCTTCGCTGGTCTGCAAAGCAGCCTGGCCGTTTTGGCATCTAGCTCCTGCCATTTCCTGGTGATAATTCTGTGTTTTATGTTGTTTTATAAAGGGAGTGGGGGTGGGGAAGAATATAGGCATAACGTGTTCTGCATAGTTTAGTATAGCAGTATTTCCTTTCTAGTTTCCAAGCTTGTCACTGAAAGTACTGGCTGCTTTTAATCTAACATAACATTGGCTTCCTGTGTCTCTAACTCTCTAACTTACGTTTTGCTCTTCTGTCTCCCATGGTACTTCTACTGACAAGAGAGACAGTAAAAGCTGGAACACCGCATTTCAGCCTCAGAATCATTTTTATCTTCTCAGCAGAGGTTTCAAAATAGAAATAGTTGCCTCTATATCTAGCCATCTTTCAGCTCTCGCATGCTCTTGTCGTTTTCAAAGAGCTCTTTGTGATTAAAAATAGCTTGATTAGCTGATAAATATTAGCAGAGGGGAGCACTGCCCTCAAACATCCTGGCTGTTAATGAGCTCTCTGTTTGCAGATATTGTCACTCACAGACTTCAGCCAAAAGGAAGTCCGTGGTTAATGGCAGCTAAAAAAGCTTCAAGATGCCAACAAACTAGGACAGTATTTTTATTTTGAAGTTGTGTTGTCATCCGATGTTTGAACATGTGCAATACCACGTTTCCCATATGAGACCAGTCTTGGTAGCTCACATCTCAGAAGGAACATTTTGAGAATAGCAGGATGGAGAAGCTGTTGACTCCAGCTGAGGTGGCCAGCACAGAAGGGGTTTTTCACAGTGGAGTTTCCCCCAAAGCAGAACAGAGATTGAGGGCCTGCAAAACATCAAAAATATCACAGAAGTTTTGAACGACTCGGCAGAAATTTAGAGGATCTGAAGAAAGTGGAAAGTCAGACAAAAAGGGAGGAGACTTCTGACCCAGGGGCTGGCAAGCTGCCGGGTGGAAGGGGCTTCAGATGCAAAGCCACATGAAGAAGGTGGTAATTTAGCTCTCTGCACGTACATTCAGTGTCACTCCTCAGTACCTGCAAGAAAGACGAAATGAGGCAGGAGAACTGTGACATTCACAGCTGTCTTGGTCTGTGTAGTCCTTCTGCTAGTCAAACTGGCACAAGTCCAGACCTCTGAGTTTCTCTGTGGGTTGATTTGAGAGAAGCCAGGTGTACAGATTCAGGTTGTGGTTAATATAATCAAGTAGACACCATGCAAATCATACCATCCAACAGCCCCCTCCAAAAAAGCCGGGGCAGTAGGAAGGCGCGAGCCCCCTCAGTGCCCCTGCAGGCTGAGGGGAGCTGGCAGTTGAGTTTGGGGACAAGTAGCATGTGTGGAGTTGGAAGGGAGGGGGTGTGTTGCTCCCTTCTCTCTGCTGAATTTCTCCAGTCATTCTTAACTAAGAACTGGTAAAGTTGTAGTTAGGCACGCTGCTGCTCTCCGCTGCCTGACGTGAGAGCTGGGCACAGAGCGTGGGCTGGGGAAGTGGTTGGATGAAGCCAGATCCAGCACTGGCAGCCTGCTTTTGGGCTGAGGGATTCTTGATGGCACAGTCTGGCATGGCTGAACCGACTGCAGCAGCCTGATGGGGTACCCATCCAGGAAAGTTCTTCTGTACCCAAGGGAAACATACACATTTCATTTCCACTTCTGATTTTTTTTTAAATGAATCTATTACTAATATATGACATAGTGTCAGAGTAGGGATTGTCTGTGGTTTTCCAAGATGTGGCTTTTCCAAGAATGTGAGATCTGGGTATTGAAATGGGAAAAAAAATAAAAATTGAAAGCAGGTGTTTGTTTTGTTTGGGTTTTTTTATTTTTTAAATTTAAAACATGGTCTTTTTTATGACATCAGTGATCTTGTGAGCTCCTCTAACTTCCTCTACGAAAGGAAGATAATGCCGTTACTGAAGGTGATAGAAAACGCTACTAGGAAATGCAGCAAGAAAACGCAGGAGGTGAAAGGCAGAGCAAAGCGAGTTTATGTATTTGTTGAGGTACAAGAGAAAGTGTAACAGTGGAAATTCAGGTGAATCGGTAGCAATGAAAGAAGAAAACATCTATTCCACGATCCAACTCAATGCTAATGTAACTTGAGTCTTTCTAAGTTATCCCAAGGATGACTCTAACCTGAAGTCTTTTAGCCTTTCCCCTGCGTAGTGTGCTCTGTTATCCCATTAGCAGTGAGACAGCCATCTCACAACCCAGAAACGGGCTTACGCGACACTAACAGCCAGCACCTCCATCGAGCCTCCTGCTGCCCGGCAATTTACAGTAGCTGCCAAAGAAAAATTACTCCAATGGTAATGTGTTTGGGGTCTCACAGCTTCGAGTACAAGTGCCTCAACACTAAAATGCCTGGGAAATAATTGTTTTTAATGGCAGAAACTATGAATCTTTTTCTGTTTTCTCTCATTGTCACAGATTTACTCTTGCTGCGCTAGAGATGCTGATTAAGAACAACAGCAAGCGTTTGCAACTCAACAAGTTAAGCCATTGTGTCAGTATAATTAGGGAACTAAATCTTTCATAGCTCAGTCAGGCGAAGAAATGAACTAGAAAATTTGAGACCTATTTTTAACTGGGGATTATTTTTTTCCCCAGAAATACCCTCTGACAGCAATTGTAGCAAAATACTTACAGCTCTGCTGTGCCTTCATAAGGCGGCAACACTTTCATGCACAGAATATAGTTTTGGGACTGAGAATCTGTATGCCTTTTTATTCATTTCAGTCTTATGTGCAAATCTGTACTGGCATGTGCAAATGAAAATGCTGAGGGCTCAAGCACTGCACCTACTTTATAAATTCGTCCCATCACTTTTTCTAAAGATAATTTTGTAAATTGGGAGTTTCTGATGCAAATGATTTCCAGGACACATTACTGTGCCTGTATGGGAGAAAGACAAATGCCAGAACGTATAACTCATTTGAAATTTATTCTTGTGTATGGTTGTGCCTGATGATCTGACTTTGAAGAGGAAATTGTTAGCCGGCAAGAAGGTAGCAATTCTGGGAAACTTCTGGGTTCCTGGAACCTCTGGGAACCAGTTTAGCTCCCTGGCTGTCATTACTGGTTATTAACGAGAATGTCTTCCCTCAGTATGCTACACTGTTAATTGGGGTTTCCCAACTTGACTGGTAGTCAGCAGTCTGTAAATGCCTTTTTCAGTTGTCTAATTAGAGTCCAACAGATTTAAAAATTGGTGGTAGCCTCTTGCTTTGGGCCTTCACTACAAGCTTTACAAAAACGGGCCAAAGGGATCATAGTTTGTAGGGAAATCCGAGTTACTCTTTTTCACAGTAGTTTGGCTTTACTGACTTCAGGGGTTTGGATGATGCCTAGGGATTGCTCGGTGCTGTCCCTCTTCCCCTGGGGAACCCTGACGGTTATTCTGCAAGGAAGTCAAACAGATCAGTTTGCTTAAATATTTTGTCCAGGATCTAGGATGCCCTGTGTCTGTTTATTTGGTTAATTTATCTTTATCCTGTTGGGAGTCCTAAAAAAAAATAATTTCTCTTTAAAGGCTCCTGTGAAAGCAGTTAAAGTAATTCAAATTACTTGTATTTGTGTTAGGTGACCTGTTTTCCTTCTCCATATGGCCCAAATAAGAGCTCCCTGTGATCCGAGTTCCAGCCCTACATGTTCCAGGATGGAGTTTTACTGCTTCAACCACAATTTCTTCTGCCCCATAGCATGTTCAAATAGAAAGCATTTAACGTCTTTTTTGATTTAATTAGCGATGCCTCCAGCTGACCTGTGATGAAGGTAAAACTGGCATCAACACCAAGCTGTGTGGCTTTGCTGAGTGCTGTCTGTCTCAATTTATGCTGCCACTGAATGAGAACATAGGGAAGAAAATTAAAAGAGTTTGATATGTTTAATAGATGATAGTGACATATCTCAAGTTTTCAAATTATGGATGTTCTTAAGTCATCAGTACTCTCATCAGCAATCAGTCGCTAAGTTTTCAGCTTCTCAGCTGAAAAAATACACAGGTTTCCACTGTAATCCAGAACATCTGAAACAGTATTTACAGGAAATTAAAAGTGTGAAAAGATTTTAAAATTCAGTATAGGTTTATTTATTTCAGTTTGGGAAAAACCCAGACCAAATAAAACAGCACACGGCTAATATTTCAGTTCCAATTAATTTGCCTATCGAACTAGACTGCTGCTTTCTATTACCATTTTAAAACGCATGATTTTGCAGTTCAGGAATGAAAAAGAATTAATTTTCTCAGTCTCCCTTTGAATAACATAGCTTTTATAACAGACTAAAGGGTATTTTCTGTCTGTGCCTTGTAGTTTTCCTACTCATACTAACTCTGCTCTTCACAATATCGCTTTCTGCGTCAGCCTGCATCAGTACAGAAGCAACATCCTTGGAAAGAGACTCTGGATGTGGCTGCAAGAATCATAAGCTTGTCAACACAAAACATTTATAGTTTCAGTTTGGTAGAGTGGTGTACTCATGTTACCTGTGTTACCTATTGATAGAAATGTGATTTATTATGGTTTTCGACGTAGAAATCTGTATGTAGAGGTTGAAATGCAATAAAATTAAGTCAAGAAAGGATGACGCCAAAACTACACTACATAATATAATACTAAGTTGCAATAAACCCAGGTAAAGCATAAATGAAATTAAAGTCAGGTCTTGATTTTATTTTATTTTTTTTAACTATGCTATTCTCAGTACAGTGAGTTCAATATCAGAATGATTCTGTTAATACCAAGATTACCTTTTCTTATATAAACTCTTAAAAAATGACTTTGTGTTTGATCCAGAAGTCTAAACTAGGACTGGAGAATTTTACTGAATAAATATAAAATGTAGCTGAACAGAAAAACAGAACTATTCTTTTTTGAATCACAAACTCAAGCAGTTACAGAGCTCCCTTTAATTTTTGTTATGATGATGGGATTATTCCTATTATTCTCACATTACTCTCACAGAACCTTTATAATACAAACATTAGCAAAATAGTTTCAGTAGGACTCCTAACAACCCTTAATTAATCAAGAGCACACAACAGTCTCAAATCTCTATGTTATTTTAGGTGCACAGAATAGTTCAGAGACTATTGAAATACTTAGGATCGTGTTAAATCTGGGGAAAATTTTCTCACATACACTCACCTATCATTGGCCTTACTGACAGCTTTTTTTCTCTCCCCCGAGCCCTACAGCCTTCAGCTCTAAAAATCACTCTGTGCAGTTCAGGACCTCCCTGCAGCTCTGACTGGAGCGCTGCTGGTGGCCTCTTGCGCTTCTGTACTCTGAACCTCTGGTGGCCCACACCATTGCCTGTCCAGGCATCCTGGACAAACTTACAATGGTTAGTTGGACTAATGCTTGCTGGATTTACGCAGGGTGACTGTGGGAGCCCAGCGGATCTGCATATTTGCAGCAAATTTGACATGTCTAAAAGACGCTGAGACACGGTGGCCTTACTGCTAGTCTCTTTGGCTGTGTCTTTGTGGCTGCTAAGGTTGACTGGGCTGCGTATAGCTGTGTGCCTCTTACACGTGGCACGCACAAAGCTGTCACTTCCCTTGTCACAACATTAAAAAAAAAAGAGAAAGAACATAGGGATGGATGTCCCTTTGGCAATAATAGTAAGAGAGTGAAAATAAAAGGTGGGAAACGCCAGGGGCTCACCTACTCTGGTTCCCCAGAGCTCAGGACTCTGGAAGGGCAGAGCCTGGCACTGCAGGCAAGGAGCTCATCACATAAAATGATGTTTTCTCACTGCTTCAACGGGAACTGAGGAACATCTGGGAGACAGCTGTTGATATTGGGCTGTTTTCTTTTCACATGCTTTTGTGTTTTGGAGAGTCTGGAAAGTCAGTCTTTCCTCAAATATCAGACATCTCCGATTCACTTGATTCTTTTTTTAGGCATTTGGCACACTCCAACCAAGATTTACAAATCAGTTAGGTATGGGACTCATGGCCACTTGAATTTGAAGTAGGTCACTAAAAATGCAGGTATTTCTAAACAAGCTACTGAAAAAGTGCTCACCATTTTCCACATTGCAGACCCTGCTGTTCTGATGTTTTTCTCCAGAAAAAGAGTATGACATGTACAAAGCCAGGTTTTTATATTCTCCAATATAATGGTCTTAAAAACATGATGCCACTGTTTTAGTGGAAGACACTACAAAAATTGCTATTAGGAAAAAAACCTCTAACACAACAAAGCCAGCTGCTCAAACATCAATTAAGTGGAAAATTACAATAAAGAACTAATGATTAATTTAACCATCTCTGCTATTCCTTAGTATTACCTAAAACCATTTGACTATCCTTGCTCTTGCTAACATAGCAGGTGGGATAACTTTCCTGTTTAGAACTGGCTCAACAATCACCTGACTCATTTCTGAAATCTCGGTAGAGGAAAATTGCATGAAATCTTACCAAACGGAAACCATTTGACATATAAACATATTTCTAGGCCAGCTTTTCTCTTCTCATGTAAGCCTGTGCCTCAGCAGCTGCAGGTGATGTAACATCACCCTGCTGTGGGACTCAGTAGCTCACACTGCTTTTGTAGCTGGTGCAGGCTGTCACTGGGATTTTGTACCTGACGTGGTACAAGTCTGACTTGGCTGCGTAGCTTGTAAGCCCACAGAGGGGTTTGAGGGAGTTACGCTGGTCATTTAAAAGAATTACTAAATTAAAATCCCACTGCTCAGGTTGAAAACTCCCCTGTGCCAGTAGCTTTCTAATTTGTTCAGGCACTTTGGCAGAAAACACCTGGTGGAAGTAGCTGGCATAAATGAGGGAAGGTATCACAGCAGACTGCAAAACATCACCTGGTACAGCAGGGTGATATTTTTTGCATGTTTCAAAATACATGAATATGCCAGTGTGTCTCATTGTTATTCTGATATGCCCCTATGTGTAAGTCAGTTTCAGTTATTAAATGCAAATGATGCTACTGATGTTCTGGTTATTTAGGTGCTGAAGACTGTGTGGTGACATTCCAGGCACCTGAGCATGGTCTCAGTTTGTGCCTAATATTCTTTGTCTCCAGTGCTATACACAGTGTATGTAACGTTGCAAGTATATAGTAGCTTCATCCTGCAAAATGCTGAACGCTGTCATTTCTCTGTTTCTGCTGAAAGTGAAACGTGTTCCTGCTGCACTGGAAAAACTCAGTTTATATCCTGTTGGATTGAGCCTTATATTAATCTGCTACAGTTACTTTTAAGTGCAGTAGTGTAGTCATACAGCTATGCAGCCTGACAAAAAAATAAAAACACGTTCCATTTAAGAAAATAAAGGTTGGGAACACCAGCTTTGTTAATTAATTTAAGTACATTGTGAGGAACATTTAGGATTTAAATGTCCTAATATAAAGTGCTAATTCAAAGGATGACAGCCACATAGAAGACAGTGTGTTGTTACAGATAAGGCATTGTAGCAGGATTCAGGCTATCTGGATGCCGTTGCTTTTTCTTTTATACTGAATTACTGCACGGCCTCGGACCAGCCATTTCCCATGTCTGAGCCTCTCAGCATTTGCTTGTCTGTGTTGATCTTGACTGGGAATACTACTGTAATAAATAAAATAAGGACAAATATGTAGCTCTTTGCAAGAATCGAAAACAGTATTATCATTAAAAGGACACAACGTATATATCCATGTTTCAGGATAAATTGAAAATTCAGTGCTTCTCTAGCCACACCATCTGTTGAGACCTACAGGCAGAGCTTGACTGGTGTATCTAGAGATAAAACAATCCGCAGCACAAGGGAATAAAAGTATCTCTGCAGCAGACAGATTAAGCTGCTTTTTTTCGCATTCTAATCTGTTAATCATGCACAGGGCTTAAGTATAGCTCAAGGCAGACCAGACAACGAATGATTTAATTTTGCGCTATTTATTGAACTGGATTTAATTTGAAGATACACTGTTATCCGCTGCTCAGCAGTTCTTCAAAAAATTAATGTTCATAATGAGATTTCTGCCATGAATCAGTGATTGTGTGTTCAAAATGGGTCACAGCCCACAAAGGTGGGCTTTTCCAGGCTCCTGCGATGGCAGCTGCGTTTACGACAGTCACGCAGGCTAACCTTTGCAGAATTCACTTGAGGGTCAAATTTGGGGGCACTCCATTTAAAGTACTCACCATCAGGGTTTTTGTTTGTTTAAAAAATAAGTGATGGGGGTCAGTAGCTTAAAGCAACTTCAGCCAGCACAGAAAGAGGAGAATACAAATTAAAAGAGGGAGTCATGTTTGGAGGTGAGGGGATGGAGCAGTAAATTTGAGCTCAGCCAAGAGGATGGAAGCTGGTGGCCCTGCTGGCCCAGGAGAGAGTCCACAGCAGTTCCTGGGGAGCAGGGGGCAGGCCCCACCTTCAGGAGCTGGGATGCTGAGAATGCATAAATGTGGTCTGGCACCCACGATGCACGTAATTGCTGGCAGCATCATAGCAAGTCCCAACAGGAGAGAAACAACCAAACATGGAAATATGCTTTGGGACAAGATGGAAAACCAGCTAAATAATGGTCACTACAAAAGCATGCTGGAAAGAGGTTTCTTTTGACTTCATTTTTTTTGCTTTTATAGTTTCTGGAAGGCTGTGGGCTCCTTCTGCAATGCTTTTACCGACAAAGCCTTTCTTGATTCCCCCCGCCGTGTGTGTGTGTATGAGTGATTTTAGACTGCACCAAACACCGCAAGATTCCCTGCCCTGGCCTGGAGATGCTGTGGTTTTTCAGGGTACAGTCAGATATTCCAGAGGCATTGCAAGGTATGGGACGGTGTATTTTGAAGTGATTGGTGTCTGCACCACGTCCTTGCTGATGCTGTGTACAGGAATGCATGCTTCTGAGACTTACTGCTGGTTCCCATCGGCCATGCTGTGACATCTGCTGCTGTTCCTTAACTCACCTCATGCATGGGACCTGGAAGTGCTGACCGGCAGCAAAGCCTGTGTGCTCCTTGCGGGCAGTAGTTGTTGGCTGCTGTGAACATTTATGTTGGCTAGGAGCATGAGGAAATACTTTTGTAAGGAACTAAGAAATTAAATGAGACTAACTGAGAATATTCAAGTAAATAGGTCTGTTAGAACACCTACTCCCTTGCCACATAAGCTGACTTGTTTAATTTAGCACAAAGATACAGATATTACCTTCCATGATTACCTTCTTTAAAACTGCTTAGTGGAGAATCAGATGCCTCACAAACTCAATATATCAGGAAAGCAATAAAAAGATTGAATATAAAATTGCCAATGCCAACCTAATGCATCCATATTTCTCTCTCTGCCTGTTTTGGAGTGAGACATAGTACTTTCAATAGTCACCAAGGATTTTGACATTTTGTTTTTCCTTCTTCTTTCCTCAGTTGTCTCTTAGCCACATTCCTGGCTTGGTTAACAAAATGTATTTGCATAAGAAATGTACATTTTTGGGATGTGAATTGGAAAGGAATGTCAACCACCAGAGGGAAAACTGTTGTGGAGATGAATGCATACCTCACCTTGCAGCCCAGAGAGGGCTGCAGCTCTTGAGTACAGTAGGTGGGTTTGGTGGGGTGGGGGAACAAGGCAAAAATTTCTTTATTCATTGTCACTGTATCCTAAATATTTTCCTTGCATTTACTGATAAAATTCTCAGGGATGAAGGTGCTGGAAAGGGAAAGCAGTGTAGATTAGTTCCTTCTTCTGAGCAGCTGCTAGTCCAAGACAGCTGCCATGGATGTCCGTCTGTCCAAGCTGTTTGCTGGTACTTAGCAGTGTTTTGGACACATAAGAAAGGTTACTTCTGATTTTTTTTCAAGTTCATTAGAAGTATGGAGGGTATTTTAAGGTGGTTTATTTGGTGGGAACTATGGCCATCGTAGGTCAAGGTGCTCCTGGACAGCCTGGCCAACTGCACTGAAACACAAACTTAAAGATTACTGAGAAACAAATCCTACGATGATTACAAAGGGTATGACATTCCCTCTGTAAAGCAATTAACCTATGGGCAGTTAGATGCTGTATCTGACAGCAGTCACAGAGGAGCACTTTCTTTTCCTCACACCTCCATACTTCTTCACACCCTATCAGCCCACTTTAATCTCTGACTCATAAACAGCTCAGAGATGACTACACTGATGACAACAACAACAGAGATGACAACTCTGAGTTGATGTATTTCCAGAAATTAGTGGCAGAATGAGACTTTCAGGCAAATAAGGTGACCTTTTCCAAGTTAGTTGCTTCTTTGGCCATCACTGTCTCTTCAGAAACATGCCATTTTGGTGGCAGTCCTCCAACTTTCCCTTTTCCTATGGCAGCTGCACATCTATTCCCTCCAGCCCAAGGCACTTTATATTTCTCAGCAGCTTGGACATCAGTTCAGCCTCTGTTGGTCTGGTCACAAAGGGATAAAATATTGACTATTTAGTAATTGGCTAACTCTCATCATGTAAAAAATCATTTATTCAGTTCCCAAGAGCCACAGTTTCAGTCTCTCTCTTCTTGAAAATGACCAATGGCACACAGATCAATTTTAACAAAATTAAGGTTGTCTCTAATAGCACCGACCCTTCAGTAAGTCTCTTTGCTTTCTTGACAACCTCTTGATAAGCTTATGCATGTACTATCTTGTCAAAGCTTCCATTTCTTTACCCAGATGAGTAAATGGAGTGACAGTATCACTGACCCCTCATGGCTCTTGCTCATGACATGGCTGTGGAAGACTGGACTTGCAGCTAGTTTGGGTACATGCCTTGGGGGGCAGCTGCCTTTGGCTGCTCCAGTTTTACATGTCAGCACTTTGCCTAGGCTTTATATAATCCCAGGATGGTTGAAGCTGGAAGGGACCTCTGGAGGTCCTCTGGTCCAACATCCACTTCATCTTCTAACTTGGTTTTATACATCTGTGTTGTGTATCTATATATCTATGTTTATACATCTACATTTACAGCTGAGCCGATCACCCTGTCCACTCTCTACAGTCAATGGAGAGAAGCTGGCAATTTCAAGGTGCAGTTTGTTTCATCTAGTACGAACACCAGGTTTCAAGTGGGATGAGTCACGCCCAGAAACATCTGTTGCTCTCCACTGACTACCAAGAAAGCCCAATGCCAAAGCAGATGTCTGCACTGGGACTGTTGAATCTGAGCAGACTTAGCCTCCTCTCTCATCATTGTATTCAGCTTTTAAAGCCTTCTGACACAGCTTTGTGGTCTTCCAGCCGCTGTTGAACTTGAAAATTTCACCCATGAGGGCTGGGTTGAATCTGCATTGTCCTGTCTGAATTAGTTCACATTTTATAAGTGTTTTGAAATTCCAACTAAGTGATGAAGGCAGACTTTTCCAATGCATCTTCACATCCAGTGTTCGCTTACTAAGAGTCCTTGAAGAAATCAGAAGGGCCTCTGCATGTTGTCCATACAGGTCAAGCAGGACAAATACAGCACAGCCTGAGAAATCTCTTGGTGGGCAAAGTGGAAATGGGATACTACCACACTTCAGGCATGTCCGTTCCTACTCAGGCATACCTTCAGTAATTCACTTGCCTCTTCCAGCCAAGTCACTTTTTCCTGACTGATGAAGAACAGAGTGCAGTGCTTCTTCCTTTTTCACCACCCTTCAAATAAGAGCGATCTGTTTCTACTTGTATTTCCTTGAAAGAACTTAATTTGCTAAATATGCTGAGCAGTATCCCCATCCCAGACATAGATTGTACACTTAACTGAGCAAATTCTTTCTGGCAGCCTAAGATTCTAAGATTCTGCTCTTTCTTTCCCAAATGTCTTTCTGTATATTTCCCCTGCATGTGAGGATGTTTCCAGTATTTTTTATTTTAACTGTCCCACTGGGTTGACACCCTTAGACTGGAAGATGCAAGATCCTCTTCCTGCCCCCCAGGCAGGCTCTCCCTGACTCCCGCCTACACAGACAGCAGATTCGATATGAGACAAGACATTTCAGTCTGTGCAGCACCCGGCTGGGCTACTGCTGGTTTACCCTGGAGACCCACTTTCAGTAAAGCAAAGCACTCCTCAGCCTCTCCCTGCCTTTCATTTTTAATTATATTATTGTAGTATTAACTTCATTCTGTTTTGGACACAAGAATACAATTTGAGCATTTGGTTAAAATCTAAGGTGATCAAGTTGAGTTTTTTTCATAAGAACTTATTCAAGTTTCTAGTAACCTGAAAAAAGTTATATCTGCCCTCAGATATCAGATCACCTTATTTCTCAGTTTGAGCTTTGTTATCTTAGTTCCATGATCCTTGGAAGCTGCCCCAATTTATTGGCGTCTGCTTCTTGGTCAACAACTTCATTGCATTGCTGACTGATGTTCTTGCTTTTTGTTACAATTTTTCAATTTCCACCTCTTTTCCTCTGTTTTTTTGGGGGGGCTTTGGTTGTTGGTTTTTTGTTGTTTGTTTTTTTGGTTTTTTTTTTGTTTTTTTTTTTAAGGTTTCATGTTTTATTTAGCCAGTATTAGGCTGGCTTCTCTCCTACTTTGACTTGCTTACAAGGCAACTCTTCCTCTTCTTTCACAGCTTCTCCTTGCGCTACTTTCTTCAAGAAGGTAGCAGGACAGACTCTAATTTAAGCATATGTGGCTTAATACCATATGTGCAATTTAGTGGAAGTTTGTTGTATTGCTCTCCCCTTAAGTCAGGCCACCTGAGCTATTGCCAGCTCATGCTGAAAATGTTTTCCAAACTGGGTGACATTTGCCAAACGAAAAATAAAATAAATTAAGAAACTAGCAAGTAGATTCAGAAAACAAACAAAAAGAAGCAGAGCAACCACAAATTTTATTAGCTATCTGTGTTTGGAGCAATTCCCAAAGTCCTCTCCGTGTTTTGTTCAGCTAGGAGCTGCCAGGACATGTCTGCAGCTGGTTTGAGCTGGGAGCTGATTCCCTTGACAAGCTGTATGCCTTGGCACCATCCTCTGAGCTACAACCTGCTGTTTACAGCAAAGCTCTTCCGACGAACTTCTGGGCACACTGGCAATTCAGCTGAATATAAATGCACTTCTGGAGACATCCTGTATCCCATGGTCTCTACGCTTCAGTTTTAAACATGGTATTAATTTCTGACTCCCTGGTTTGTGAAACATTGTCTCAGATAGATCAATTAGTGATCTGCCACTGTGCTTTGGAGAGTCCAGGCTGGCCACCTCGCCTGCCCTCTATTAGTATCAATTTATGAATAAACCGTTCACTTACTTCATGCAAACATCTCCCTTTCAACAAAAAGGTTAATTAAGAGCTGAATTTTTGAGAATCCAAGCCTAAAATTTTCTGTATTGCAGGCCTCAACAGCTACTTATTTTATGACTGTTTCAGTGCTAACAAGAAATGCAGCTTATTACTAGCTTTAGACAAAGAGTAATTACGGTAACTTGGGGATTGCCCCGATTACAGCTTGCAGGATCCCATTTCTGCTGACAGAAAGATGACAAGTTTGAAGGGACTTGTAAGAATTTGGAGGTGATTAAATGAGGTGCTCTTCCTTAAAAGGATTCAAGTCTCATCTCAGTCTTACAAAGCAAAACTAAGTCCAATGAAAATAGGCAGGCATTCCAGCCTTAGAAGGAAGTTCATTCATATGCGACCAGGCAGGGCAGGAATTACTTGTCTTCAGACAAGTTAGGTACTTGAATGGCTTGTGGGACCTACAGGAGTACAAGCTGCTAATGTATGCTTCATCATAACAACCTGCAATAGACACTGGAACCCACAACCCTTCTACAGCTTTCTGCTGTTCATGGCAGAGAAAAAGGCATTGCGGTATTATTAGGATCCATCATGACAAATGATGGCAAAGCCAGCCAGCTTAAATCCTTTCATGAAACCTCACAGAACTAAACATTTGCTCCCCTGAAGCACTTAATTCTCAAAACTTCTCCACCCATAAGTATGCTTAGACTTTCTATGAGCAGAGGATTTTTATTATATAAAAATAATCACAGTCGGGAACTTGCACAAAAAATACCAGGAAAAAATAGAGACCAACTTTGACAGAAGCTCATCCACATCCAACTCCTTTTCTGTGATTTCCAGATGGCATCCATATTATCACTTGCTATGGAAGTCATGTTGATGGTGCCCTAAATGTCTCTGCCAATCGTCTCGCTGTGCTTGATGCTGATGTGGGCTTCTCCTAGTTAGAATTCTGGATGTTATAAGAAGAGATTTCCTAGGAGCATTTACTTCAGAATAATTCAACCTTTTTATTAGTCACCCTAGTGGTTTTCCATGTCCTCTCACTAAAAAATATGAGGTCTGCACTGAAAGCATGTATTTCTGGGACATTCTTAATTTATGAAGTTTGTTTGTTGCTTAGACATCATTGCTTATTGCCTATGCGGATAAGTCAAACTGTTTTCTTCCTTCTTATATTTCTGTAATACTTCTCTATGCAGTCAGGTGTTTTGGAATGCACACAGCGATACATTTTGATTTCTTTTCTTGAAGAACAAATTCCTTTTGCACTAAGTAATATTTTTAACAGACTGGGGCATTCAGAGCAATTAAGTCAAAGAAATCCAGCTACTTGCTATAGTTATCCTCTTCATGGCTAGGAGTGCAGAAATAATACTGCAGTAAGGGTGATGTGCATCACACTTCTAATTCTGGAAATTTTATCAGTGGCAGCTGCCACAGTCTGCGAGTATGACTTGCATCCAAACTAGTAAGTCCTACCAGCACCTAAGCTGCCATGTAGAGCCCATATGGAGACAGTCCATAAGTGGAAGGCCATCACTGAACCATGCATGTCAGCTCTATGAAGAAGCACTACAGTGTTGTATTGCTGGGCTGCTTATAGCGCTGTGCTCTTTATTGCAGTTGGAGTGTGGCCTGGGCACATCTGTGTAAGGTAGGTGTAGAAATCCATTTGAATCTGACAGGTTCAGGTTATTCATTTGGGTTCAGAGTCATGAGAAGTGTTTACATTGTCTCTGGACTTTGATCCCAAAAGCAATGTAGCTACATTCATACTGTGTGGCACCCAAGCCAGTAAGATGTGCATGAAACCAGCCTGTGTGTCTCTGCAGCTGCAGCACTCTTCTGTGTAAGACCAGTAGAAAGTGGAAAGCAGACTCTATACCTTCCAGCCACTCCTGGTAGCCTGCTTAGCGGCTCTGTACAGAGCTCAGGATGTTCTTTGGGGACTGCTTGTCTCTTTACCTGTTTTGCATTCATGAAGCTTGCTTTGGTCTTCTTTCTGCTGCTGCTTCCTGTTAAGCTGTTTTGCTATTGCTGTTATTCTCTCTGCTAAGTAGTTCCCTCATGTTTTCACATGTCTTGCTTTTTGCTGCTGCTGTTATGAAACCGAAGCTTCTCTGCAGTTGTAGCTGAAACATTGTTTCTGTATTTTACTGGTGGACTACTGGAAAGGTGTCTGTTGGCCCTCCCTGTTTAAATGCACTTCCAGTTACATGCTAGTAGCATCATGACCAAGTTCAGCAGCCAATAGGGCATGTACATTTGCCTGTAACTGTTAAGATTTTCCAGAAATGTCTTCTTGCAGCATTTGTTGGAGATTTTCATGGCATTTTATGTATCTGTAATAGAGCTCCATGAAGCAAATTCACACAGCAAAATCTGACTTAATCATTCACCATTTTGATTAGACTCAGAACCGGTCCAAACATGCCCAAGATTTTAAAGAAACCATCATTGCTATTTTGCTTTAAAATTGCTACCTAGGTGCTAGATGTCATCCCTAAAGGCCACAAGGAACACATGCTGTGGGAAGTTATAACAAGAACCTTCACTCACCTTTTCCAGTTTTAAAATAGTTTTTTAATACTGTATGTTTGCCATTTTTTTCTGATCTGGAAATAAACTCTAGTCATTCTTTCACTGAGGGGTTCTACCTGAGTCAATGTTTGCTCTGCTTCCAACAGCACTGAGACAGTGCTGACAGATTTCTGTCACAGGAGTTCTGGAAGTGGACGACGGTGATTTTTGTTCTGATGTATAATTTGCTTGAACTGAGCCATCTGCTAATAGTAATTTTAAGGATATTAAAAGCTCTCTATTTTACCAGACATTTTACTAGTTTCACTCATTAATCTCACATTGTTCCATTCAGTTTTTATTACTGATGTCATCTACAGGACTTTTCAGGACCTGGCTTTCTTCTGTGTTTTGGCAAAAAGCCATTGCATTCTTCAGATTAAGCTGATCTCTTGTTGAGGCTTTTGTTGAGATTGGCTCCCAGTATTTCTGTCATCAGTGTGACTTGCTTTATGCAATGGGAAATCCTCTGAGCATAGAGAAGTTGGATGCAGATGAAAATATTATGTCCGCCCTAGCAACAGAGCTACCTGGGGTTTATCACTTGGGATTGATCTGCTAAACATTATTATCCATTCCCAAATACTCCCTCCTTGCCTGTGTCTTTTTGGGAATGCTGTGAGAGGTTGTGGTGGGTAAATTCTGGTTAGTCTCATAAGTTTCAGGGAAAATCATATAAGTAACTTGGATAAACATCCTCCCCCCCACTGGCTGCTCCCCACATTTAAACACTTGTGGTATTTCAGTCATAAATCACCTGGATTGTGCTGGTTTGGGCTGGGATACAGTTAATTTTGTTCATAGTAGCTGGTATGGGGCTATGTTTTGGATCTGTGCCAGAAACACTGTTGATAACACAGGGATGTTTCAGCTATGGCCAAGCAGTGCTCACACAGGGTCAGTGCCTTTTCTGCTCCTCGCCACACCAGCGAGGAGGCTGGGGGTGCACAAGGAGGTGGGAGGGGGCACAGCTGGGACAGGTGACCCCAGCTGAACCAAGGGATATCCCATACCTTAAGACATCCCGCTCAGCATATGAAGCTGGGGGAAGAAAAAGAACAAGGGGGAACGCTCAGAGCAATGGCGTTTGTCTTCCCAAGTCACTGTTACGTGTGATGGAGCTCAGCCTTCCTGGGGATGGCTGAACACCAGCCTGCCGATGGGAGGTGGTGAATGAATTCCGTGGTTTGCTTGGCTTGTGCGCGCAGCTTTTGCTTTATCTATTAAACTTTGTTTCAACCCAAAAGTGAGTTTTCTCACTTTTCCCCTTCTGATTCTCTTCCCAGTGCCACTGTGGGGGGAAGCGAGTGAGTGGCTGGGTGGTGCTTAGTTGCCGGCTGGTCACTGGATGAAGATTCCTAGTTCCTGCATCACCTGAATAAAAGGGCTAGTAAAACCTTCACAATTTCTATAATTTATGCATCTACAATTTATACGTCTCCAAAAGGATGCATTTGGTAGGCTCAGCAAAATGTGTAAGCCAGCTATACTGTAAAGCATAAAGCAAATACTAATTTGTCTGTATAACTGCAGTCATGATATAATGGAAATACTCCTTTTTCTATAGTCATGTGCTACATGCACAAGTTGTGGGACTATATTGCATGCAGGCATCATCCCAGCTAATGGAAAATGTTTGTGCAGTATGGAAGTGTGGGATTTGGTGCGGCTTAGTTGGTTTTAAAAGGAAAAATCATGAAGGATCTTCATCTCCAGCACAGTCCTCCGTACTAAAAAGAATGTACAGAATTCTGCTTTTTTGAACACACAGAGAATCAGACAAATTGACACAGTTTTCATCACCAAGGCCCTTATCACCAAGCACCCTACAAATACCTGTTCTCAGGATCACGCTGCTATTTTTGTTTAGACTGCTCTGAGGTCTGCCTACCTCTTTCACCATCTGGACTATCTCTCATCCTTCCAGATGCCACTGGATCAAAACAGTTCTTAGAAAGCCCATGGTAGTTCCTGAGAAACTTCTGAGCAGCTGTCATTTTTCTCTCTTTTAGGCAAGGATATTACCAGTGTTTTGGGTAGGAAGGTTGCCTTAATCTCTGCTGCCAGCTCAGACAAAGGAACTCGTAGATTTCTTGCAATTCTCTGAAACAAAAAATGAAGGTTGCTTTCAATTATTTCAACTTGTAATCATATTAAATCACCAATTTTCCCACAATTTAGCCTATTATATAGCAATTATGTCATTTGCTATATGTTCATTAGAAATTTTCAGCTCAAGGAAAAGCCCAGATTAATTTATTGTACTTCATTAATTCTTGAATGTCATCCTTACACAGTGTTTTCTGTTCTATGCCTGGAAATCAGATTCAAATCCTGCCACCACCATTGCAGCCCCAACTACACATTGCAATTCTATTACTCAGCTGAATAAAAAGAAATGCCCTTAACGATACTAACACTGTCACAGCTTAGAATGGGAAACCTCCCCAGCCCAATAGACAAGACATTCTCATTCCAGCAAAGCACCTGAAATTATTTCAGATTTGCTGATTAGCTGTACATCCAGGAGCTACTAACAGATTCACCCAAACATGTCTGGAAATAATTGAAAACTATGTAGGCTCTTCTGCAGAGGTTCCAAACAGCATCCCCTGGAAACTTCGGAGGGCAATTCAAGTCAGTGAGACCTGGTGGAATTTTGTTACCCTTTGCACAGCTGCAGATGACTGCGGAGGTAGAAGGCAGTAGAGGATTGGGACCGGGTGACTGAGGCGTGTTTGGGTACTAGGACCACTGCTGCTCACTTGTTTCAAATAGGACAGGGAGTGCTCAGGGAGCTGTAGAAGAATGGCTGCAGAAGCATGGCCTTAGAATCTCTGAAGATCTGCACAATCCAGGCCTGGTATTAGAATAGGCCTGTAATCAGAATTGTACTGAAGTTGCTGCGCTGAAGTTAACAAGAAAGGTAGCCTTGAGCTATTCTTGAATCCTGAGACCAAGTAATTATGTTGTGCCAACAGGCCGTGGCTGTAACAAGCTACAGCTGCTGGGAAAGCAGGTGCAGGGCCATGCAAGATAGGGACCGGTATGGGAAAATAGGGAGTAACAAACTACAAGGCTGAAGCACAGCAACACAATTAGCTACATGGATAGAATGCTTATTTTAGTCATGATAATTAGGGGTGTGAGAACCGCGCGCGTTTAGAGACTACTAACCAATTATATTTCTGCTTTACAAATATGCATGTGTATCGGTTCTATATAACTAGTGTTAGAAACTAATAAAGTTGAGCAAGATGCATAACTCATATTGAGCATCTTCTTGACTCCGGCGAACCCTTCTTCCAACAGGGAGTATCATAATATCAAATCCTAGCCCTCTTATTAATTGCCTTCACTTGTATTAGATTCTTCTTAAACACAGACAGGCACAAGAACAAACACAGGCTTTTCATTTCTGACTGGTCGGTCTGCCATATGTGAGAAACAGTGGTCAAGGACTTGGTATCAGTGTGTCAGCTAACGCAAACCATTACAATCATGAAGCTATACAATTTACACTAGTTGAGGATCTCTCTGGAGCTCTTTCCTTCCCAGGTGAATGACGGGGCATTTCCTGTTGTGATACATGCCCTGGCATGCTGTGCTGCGTTTCTAGCAGTGAAAGTAACACTTTTGGTGATATGGAAAAAGCCTAGTGTGCACAGAGTAATGCTAGAAGATGCAAAGGGGTCCACGGCCAGTGGTGGATAGAGGTTGCAATGGGTACAGAATCACAGAATGGCTCAGGTTGGAAGCTACCACTGGAGGTCACCTGGTCCAAGCCCCCTCCTCAAGCAGCACCACCTAGAGATGCTTGCCTAGGACCATGTCTGAATGGCTTTTGAGTATCTACAAGGATGGAGACTCCACTACCTCCCTGGGCAGCCTGTGCCAGTGCTCCGTCACCCTCACAGTAAAAAAAGTGTTTCCTGATATTCAGAAGCCTCCTGTATTTCAGTTTGTACCTGTTGCCACTGGTCCTGGGCACCACTGAGCAGAGCCTAGCTCCATCTTCTTTACTGCTTCCATCAGGTATTTACACACATTGGTAAGATCCCCCCCAAGTCTTCACCAGGCTGAACAATCCCAGCTCCCTCAGCCTTTCCTCATAGGAGAGATGCTCCAGTCCCTTAACCATCTTTGTGGCCCTTCATTGGACTCTATCCAGTATGTCCATGTCTTGCTCATACTGGGGAGCCCAGCACTGGACCCAGTACTCCAGATGTGGCCTCATCAGTGCTGAGTAGAGGGGAAGGATCACCTCCCTCAACCTGCTGGTAAGACTTCTAATGCAGCCCAGGACATCTATTAGCCTTCTCTGCAGCAAGGGCACATTGGTGGTTCATGTTCAACTTGGTGTCCATCAGGACTCCCAGGGCCTTTTCTACAAAGCTGCCTTCCAGCTGGGCAGCCAGCAGCATACATTAGTGCATGGGGTTGTTCATCCCCTGGTGCAGGACTCTGCACTTGTTGAATTTCATGAGGTTCCTGTTAGCCATTTCTCCAGCCTGTCAAGGTCTCCCTGGATGGCAGCATGACCCTCTGGTGTATCAGCCACTCCTCCCAGTTTCGTGGTATCAGCAAACTTGCTGAGTGTACGCCTCCCTGTCTTCCAGATCATTAATGAAGATGCTGAACAGGACTGGACCCAGTGTTGATCCCTGAGGTACACCGCTAGTTACTGGCCTCCAACTAGGCTTTGTGCCATGCTCACCATGCTCTGGGCCTGTCTAGCGAGTTTTCAGTCCACCTCACTGTCTGCTTATCCACCCCATACTCCAAAAGCTTTTTCTATGAGTATCTTATGGGAAGCAGTCTTGAAAATCCTACTAAAGTCCTGGTAGACAATATCTACTGCTTTCCTTTTGTCTACCATGACTAGTACATGCATTAAGAAACTCTTGATTAAGACATTTTGAAAGTTAGATGCTCCACTATTTCATAGATTGAAAAGTTTTACAAAGAAAGCTTATATGGCCAGATCCATTTCTGAACAAGATAAATTTGCATTTAAATCCGAGAAGATTTAGATGGTCCTAAAAGCCCAGATATAAGGGTTTTTTTTCTGTATGAGGGAAGAAGCTGTTACCACATTCTTGTTTCTCTATAAAGTGAGGGCACATCAGTGCAGCTGACAAAACCAAGCAACCGTACCACTACACAGGTTGTAACAGTTTTACACATAGGAATAGAATAACAACATGCTCCCAGAAGGATCTGTCATGGGTAGAAACTTAAGCCAGTACATTTACAATTAACAGAATAATCAAGACAGTTCTAGAAGAGCAAAATATGGAAAGGGTACAATAAAAGAAGTTTAGTAAAAAAAAGCAGCATATGGTAAAACTGTCTAAGAAAGTTAAAGGCTATAATGGGTAGGAAAAGTGAGGAAAGCAGAACTAGAATATAAATGCCTGTGACAGGCTCCACAAACTGGAACACTTGCTAGCATTTGTGAAGGTCAAGCCCAGTTCCCACAGAGGATTAAAAGAACGGTTCCTCAGCCTAATCCACAAACAGATAAGAAAACCTGGGGCCCAGGGTGACCCCACTCACCTTTTTCAATAATATTCCTGAATTATAATATGCATTATATCCAAGTAAAAATTCAGAGTAAAGCATCATTATTTCAGCAAAGAGGCTTTCCATGGATTCAGTTTCACTAAGCTACAGTCTACTGTTGAAGTGTAACTATTACACTAGAGATAGCTCAATATTCTAACAATTTGCTGTTGACAGTGAGATAGTGACACTGGATACAACATGATTTCTATGTTCTGTGACTGAGTCTTCCATTCAACCAAACAGCACTAGGTATTACAGCGCTACCACTCTGCCCTGATGGGATGCATCACATAAGCCTAAGATGAACCTCACAGTCTGTTACCCTCTATGTTATTTAATTTGTACCAAACTATGTAAATATCACACATCTCTTGCTTGTTCTTTGTTTTTTAAAAAAGGTCATCTTCTTTTCACATTTCTCTATGTGCTGGCTGCATTCTTTAAGGTCTCCAGTAAGCCCAGTATCTGCTTTCTATCTCTTTCTTTACCAACCATGTTATATATGTTTGTGGGGTTTGTTTTCTGATTTATAAAGAAAACTTTACAAGTCTGTAAGGTTTCAGCAATACGCATACCTGAAGGGTGACTGCTGGCACACCCCATCCTCCAAGGTCTGCAAGAAAAAGTTACACAGACAAGAGTTTTATCTAATAGTCTGCTGTGTAGTCAAAATAATGCTTTAGGGGCATGAAAACTGTACGATGATCTTTTGCTGAAGCTGCTGATAATGGTGTAATTAGAAGACTGGCAGTATGCATTCTGTTTCAATAGACAACACCCTTGAGTAGAAATTTAACTGCATATTAAATCTTTGATTCAATAGCAAATTCCTCAAATTACCCCTACTGTCCTACTATCTTCTTTTGAGTTAGTCAGCTTGGTACCCTTACAATTTCTTTATCTGCACTCCTCTATCCTCTTTTTCCTTTAGGACTGCATCAAATCTTTACTGGTCTCGCACAAAAATCTGTTGGATCTGCAATTGACGACACTCTTAACTAAGGCTCTGAAATGTCTATTTAAACATATATCTAACTATCAGGAAATGCAAACCATTATAAACTGCATACTTAAAGTGAGTTTCTCCACCAAATGAAGAATTGAGAGTAAGACGTTACAGCATACTTTAAAAACTGTTGTAGCAGAAAGTTATCAGATGACCTCCTTCCTGTTAAGGATAAAGATCAGGTACATCATCTTCCTGTTGCTTGTCAGAGGTACTTGAGTGTAACTTTTGGTGTAAATCATGAGCTTGTAGCCCTCTCTGGTATTTAGTCACCAAGATTGATTTTTGCATGACCATAAAGGCAGGTCTTACTCTTTACTGATAGCTCAGCACTCACATTATTATCTCTATCCTAAAGTTAAAGAGAAGTATAGCCACAACATATTTATGATAAATAAGTTTCCTGTAACTCCCTCCAGCTAATTATCAAATAATTATTTGTATAGATACACTGAATATGAAAAAACTTAAGTTCTTCAGTACTTCTTTAAACAGTATTTTTAATATACTGTCCGTCCCTCCTGTGGAATTTATCCTATGCTTTGCTGCTAACAGATGTGACTGATGAAAGCTATGGGAGACCAGACTAGTCTTGTGTATGAAGCGTGACCCTCACATGGCTAGCTTGCCTGGTGGTCCATGCAGCCTGCCATGTTTCACCTCATGCATTCCTTCTCCTGCCTTAGAATCCTGCTTAACATTGGCTCATCAGCTGGGGCTGAGAAGCAAGGGAGAGATTGCCTGCTCAGAGAATTTTCTCTAAAGGACACACAGTTCGACAAAAGGCTTGCATTATAATTCCTCCTCCAATATGTGACTGGACACAGGTGTCTATATGACATTACAGAGAGGGACACATCTCCCAGATATGACCTAATCCTATAAGCAAGGGAGATCTTAGTTGAAATACATCTAGTTCATAGCAGTGTGACCTGGAAGGACAGCTGGGTGGGAAGTGAGAGTTACCACATGAAAATCAAGGCATATAAAGTAAACTACTAAGCTTCCTAGCATTAAATCTTATTTTAAGAAATAATTTACATTTACTTTTTGAGAGAGTCTTTGTGCCTTCTCCCTGCTCAGGTGAAATCAAATACCAAGCTTTGCTACTGTAAATTAGACAAAAAACAGAAATGAGGCTTATGAGAAAAAATAATAAAAAAAAGAAAGTAGCATTAAAGACTTTTATGACTGAGGCAGCACAGATGTTATACATTTGTCCCAGCCCTTGTATCCTGTTTTGAAAACCAGCCACAGATTTCTGATTCACCAGCCATGGAGGGTGTACTTTCATTGCCTGGGGGCTTTAGGGTATGTGGTTCTTCCCTCAGTTCTTGACACCTCTAAAGGAATGGATCAATGAACTGATCCAAGTTAAAACTCTGGCAAAACAGAAACAAGACTGTTTTTAACCTGGATCAATTCCCTGATTTGGGTCACCATGCTGATCCACAGACAGCACAGTTGAGGGTGTCGTGTGAGGGAAATGTGAGCAACTGGGAAGCAGGAAACCTTTCAGAAAGCGCTGTCACTAAAGCCCACGTTTCATGGCACTCAGCTTGTCACAAGGCAGCTGTTAAGTCCCTTCCCTGGGGACCCCCAACATAAGAAAAATATGGACCTGTGGAAGTGAGCCCAGAGGAGGGCCATGAAGATCCGAGGCCTGGAGCATGTCTCCTATGAGACAGGCTGAGGGAATTGGGGCTGTTTAGCCTGCAGAAAGCTTTGGGGAGACCTTACAGCAGCCTTCCAGTACCTAAAGGGGGACTGCAAGAAAGCTGGAGAGGGACTTTTTACATGGGCATATAGTGAGGGACAAGGGAGAATGGTCTTAAACTGAAAGAGGGTAGATATACATTAGGTATTAGGAAGAAATGCTTCACTGTGAGGGTGGTGAAACACTGGAACAGGTTGCCCAGAGAGGTTGTGGATGTCCCATCCCTGGAAGTGTTCAAGGCCAGGTTGGATGGGGCTTTGAGCAACCTGGTCTAGTGGAAAGTGTTCCTGCAAACAGCAATGGGGCTGGAACCAGATGATCTTTAAGGTCCTTTCCAACTCAAACCATTTTATGATTCTATTATTCTTGCTGTGAAAATACTTTTGAAAATCTTAGTTGGTTTTTTTTTCCTTCTGGTGGAGTGCTGAAATGGGTGGCTGCCACACTCACTCCTCATACCACAAAGGGCACAGGTGACACAACATGCTCCAGTCATGCTGCAAAGCCACAAACTTCCCCTCTGAACAGTAATCGAAGTGGTAGCATGAGTATGCTTATTAAATATATAGGACTTAAGTGACAACCACAGTAACATTATATACAGAATACTTGAAGCTTTTAATATCTAATTAATTTGTTTAAATGTCATTCACAGTATTCCAACTATTAATTACTACTGTACATACCATTGCAGTGGCTACTGACTGTGTAGACCTTTAGTTAACATCTAAGACAACAAAACATTGTTTGGCTATGTCAACTAAAGAGTAAAAAGACTCCTGCTAATCTAAAGTAGGAAACACATACAATGTCAGAGGAGATGTAGGAGCACCAGTAAAGTTTTATACACTTTTCCTTTGAATGTTTAGTAAGTTAAGGCTTTATAAGAAAGAGCCCCTCTAAGCTGACGTTCATGATGAGCATCCTGCCTGCAGGTGCATTGAGGCCATCATGTCCTTGCAGTTCTGCATCTGAACCCCAAGGTAAGATTTAGCCTACCTGGGTAAAAACATACCAGTGTTTCTTAAGATGCTATAACTTTTAATAATTTCAAGGTTATTTTATTATTGTTAGGACTGTAAAATTATACTAATGACTGTATTTTTACATAATTCTTCACATTAAGTTGGTACATTAAATATATTTTAACTTTAACAGGACATTTCTGAGACCTTCTTTCTACCGCTGCTCCTGATCCGTTGGCTCCTCCTTTCATTGTGCCAATATAAATGTTTTAACAGAAAAGAGGAACTTTTGGTGGGGCAGATTACAGTTCAGTATTTGTTGATGAGATCAAGCAAGACAAAGCCCAACAACAAAGGCCAGGACGACTGCAGCGAAGCAGGGGCTGTTACAGGAATTGGTCAATAAATATTTCCCACCAATTTGGTTAGTTTCTCTCTAGAAGGAATCTCACAGCCAGCCTGTTGTTCTTGAAGCCCTATAGAACCATACGGAAGAACAAAACCAAGCAGTTTAAGCTGCTCAGTGAACGCTTGACATGGAACTAGGACAAAACTGGTTTCTTACTCCACCCCCGATGTGCACACTTGTGTCCTGCACACCCACTAACAGCGGTTCACCCAGCTGTGCAGGTTCAGGCAGGCAGGCACACAGCCGGCTGCCTCACCCTGGTGCTACAGGGTGGTCTCAACAGGACGCTGAAATGCCGTCTCTTAAATAACGTCCCAAGTAAGCAGGGCTGAAAATGGCCACAGAGTAGCTGGTGTGACGTGGAGCGCAGAGCCCTCAGGAAAAAAACCAGAGTCCTGGTCTGTCCCACCCTCACTAACCGACTTCTGATCCTCCTGTCAAGACCAGCATTGCATTTATATTTGCTGAAACGAACCCTGGGACGCAGAGCCAGCCCCAGGCCCTTATTTGGCTGGTTACTAATGGCTAATTACTCGTCCTGGGTGATCACGGCTTTACGGGGGCGTTTCGGAAGACAAGTGACACTTCCGTAACAGGAAGATGCTACAGAAGTGAGGCTGGAGGGCCCAGCGCCACTCCAAGCGACGCTGGCTCCCAGCCTGGCCCCCAAAACCCCTTCCCGCCACCGACCAGTGACCGACCCACCGCGCCCCGCTTCCCGCCCCGCGCATGCGCCTCCTGCCCCCCGACATCCCTGGGGAATGCGGGAGGCTCTCGCGAGAAGACAGAGGGAAATCTCGCGAGAAGTGCTGGGAGCCCGCGCGGCGGCGGCGGAGGGAGGCTCCGTGGCGCCTCCCGGAGGTGTTGCCCCCTTCCCCTTGGCCGGGCGCTGCGGCCATGGCGACGCCGCTGCTGGCCTCGCCGGGCCGCCGCAGCCGGTTCGAGCAGGAGCAGGACCGGGCCGTCCGCGCGCTGGTGCGCTGCGTGACCGGCCTGCCTGAGGAGGAGCTGGGCGGCTCCCGGTTCCAGACAGCGCTGAATTTCGCTTGGTCCAACTTCAGGTCAGCGCCCGCCGCCCGCGCCCCGGGCCGGGGGGGGGGGAGCTCCGCGGCTGCCGTGGCTGGGGCCGAGCGAGCCGGACTCGGCGGCGCTGCCGGGGGAAGGAGCCCCGGGCGGGGCGAGGGGCTGGCGCCGGGCCGGGCCCCCTGCGCTGCGCTGAGGGACCGCGGTGCGGCGGGGGCCCCTGGCAGCCGCTGGTGCCTGCTCGGCTGGAGGGGCGGGGGGTGCCCCGCGGGTGCGGGGTGAGCGCGGCCCCGCGTCGCCCTCCGTGCGCCCCGTGCGGGGCAGCGCTGCCGGCCGGGTGCGGGCAGCGGGCCGGGCGCTGTTACTCCATCGCGTTATCACCTCGGTCTTTATGGGCTTTTCTCCTGATCCCTAAAAAGGTACTCTTCGACGTGCTTATTGGAGGGAGTCGTTATATGTAAAGAGCAAATAAAGAGAACTCCACCAAATCTAGATAAAGCTTCTGGCCAAGAATACTGTGCTGCTTATATGAAGGGCTATCAATATGCAGAAGATAATGTGTTTGATGTTATTTGAGCTTGTCATAAGCACGGTCTTTGTTAACCTGTAATACACATTATCTGCATCCCTTTAATTCTATTACACTGCCATCTAACATGGCCTTACTAAAGTTTTACACGCAGCTTTTTCAGTTACCACAGTTACCGTTTGTGTCAGCTGCCAATTTTTACAAGATCCATTTCCATTCCCATACTATCACTAACTGCTGTCTTTTCGTAGTTTTATGTACTTGCTTAACTTCATGCACCAAGTACCTAATCCGTATAAAATTGGAGGTTCTTACATTTTTTTAATGCTGTTTAAATCCATTTTTTGGGGTGAGCAGTAGCTTAACTCCATTACACCAAGTCAGGCTGTGAATTCTAACTACTAATAGGCTCAAATAAGACTATTTAATAACCAAACAGCCACTGGTCAACAGCAAAGAGGAGTCTGAGGTGTAGGAGAGCTGGGTATGACCTGTAGCCAGTGTTTTGACAAGTTCAGCTCTAAACTGAACTTTGAGGCGGCTAGTTGTATTCATTGGGAATGTAGGAATGTTATTTATAATGCTGTTTCCCCGTGTTCTTTGTATTTACCAGAAATATTTTGTGTAATGCATCATAGGATTGTGTTTATTGGTTTTGAAGCGCCACCAAAATAGGTGTTTGTAGCAGTGTCTGCAGATTGGTAATGGTAGCAGGGTTTCTTGAGCCAGGTAAATGTGCCCTGCCTTCCATATCCTTTTGTGACATCTTTCACTGTTTCAGTGACCTGTTTGCTTGTGTAGCTGTATGGTCTTTTAAGCTGGGGAATTGTTGGGTTGGTTGTTTGGGTTTTTTTTGTTTTTTGTTTTTTTTTTTTTTAAAAACCAACATGGCAGGAAAACAGGGAGAGTGATGCAGAGTTGACAACAAACTGTTTAGACAGGGAGGTTTGGGAAGAGGAAGGGGTTTGTGTCAGAATTGTTGTCTAAGAAATGTGTGTGTAATGTCAGCCTGAGATTTACTGATACCATTTTTCCAGACTGTGAGACCTTAGGTTGTGACAGAAACTCTTTAGTTCCAAATTTGTGAAACTTGTGGTTTGTATTGATAGATGTGATGATGTTTCTATGCTGAATCTGATGATTCAGATTCATGTTTCTATCTATGCAGCATGCTAGTCCTCCTCTATTCATGATGTTCCAAACTTGCCTAAAAAAATAGGTACTTTTGAGGTTAGGGTTATTAATTAAAGTTTTAAGTGATAGACTAAAGGTATTTCACTAATAACTTCCCTTAAGCTCATTTTTTTTTCTTTTCAGGCAGATTCTTGGTTTCGTTTTTTTAATTGTTGTCTTACCAGTCTGTTTTTCTAAATCTTCAAGTTCTTCTGCTTACCACCATTTTCCATTTGAACTAGTGATTTCCTATGTAAGCTAATGTGCTGTAATAAATGAGATAAGCTACATTTTCTTAACCTAAATGTCAGCTATGTAATTAATGTTACATTTTATTGTGCTTTTATTCTAAAGCCTTACACAGAGCTGAAATCAGACTAATGGGTCTATAGTTAACAAAGTAATTTTTTCTTTTCTTTAGTATGGGCATATCTTCATCCTCCAGTGATACTTAGTAAAAATGCTTTTTTACTTGCCTTAAAAAGCTTGCCTTATAGTTTCATTATCCAGTTCATTACTTGGACGTGGAGGTAATTTTAGATTGTCTTTCCAAATTCAGTCCATTTAGCTTAACTTTTGCTCCTGACTCAGATCCAGTACTTCTAATTTCTGTCTGTGGTCATGAGAGTTTTACCCCTGTGTTCTGTGCAGTTGCTGCAGCAAAATACTAGTTTGGCTTTGAGGAACTACATATAGAATATCTTGACCTTGTGCTCACTGCTGTCACATCATATTCCCTGGTTTTCTGTCCGTTTAACTGAAGAACTTTATTCATAAACTAACTTCTTCTGCAAAGTCCATCTTACCTTTCACAGGTTCTTACTTTGTCCCTATACATACCTTTGGTGGTATATCTTTATTTTGATTAAGCTCTTTTTTTTTTTTTTTTTTTTTTTTTTTTTTAGGCACTCTACTATTTATAAAGGAACTTATTTTGGGTTTAGAGGCCTTCCCCTGTGGGTGTTTGTTTTGCCTGTGTTTGTGATGCAAGTCCCAGATAATTTTTGTGTGTTTGACACAGATGCCTTTGACACTTCTTGATCTCCTTGCTCAGCTTGACTTAACTGACGGCATACTTTAATTGCTCAGTTTGCTGATACAGTAGTAATTTTCCACTCAGGTTTAAGCACTGGTTAAATGTAATCTGCATTCCATTTTTCCACCTTTAAGGTCAATCGTAGCTAATCCTTCTTGAGTTAGGAGACACTGAGATTAAATTCTTTTGATGCTTATTGCTGTTGTATTGCTGAATGAAGTATGCTTTATTAAACTACTAATGTCCTCATACATGTAAATCAGCTTTATTTTCTTACTTAAGCTTCCTTTTTAAACGTAGTCTAATACAGATTTCTTACACAGATTTCACCGTTTTCTTGATGTGAACAGTCACAAAGTGGAGAGGACGATAGAAGGGTAAGTTTTGTGCTTATGGATTAATAATGCATTGGTTCACTTTTTTGGAAACATTTTTGATACTATTTTTGTTATTAGAATTCATGAAAAATTGATAGTTCATTCTGACCTTGGAAAAGCTGCAAGCTGGAAGAGACTAACAGAAAAATTTCTGAACTTGCCACTCCCAAGTGTTGAAGAAACAAAGGTAAGTATGTTGCAATTTCCTTGTTCTTTTTTTTCAGAACTCTTGTGCTTATACTGACGAAGAGGACTTAGTTGTAATGTTGTGTTGGAAAATTCAGATGACTTAGCAGTGGAGTTTGCAGTTGCTGTTCATTTCATGGGTTTTCAGTGTTGTATTTTTTAATTTCCCCATTTATTTTAGAAACGTGTTTATTGTCTTTTCAGGGTTTCAGCACTTACATGACATCTCATTGCAGAGCACGTTTTATGGTCAACGTTGTTCTAATGTTGTAGCTAGAATCTAGATAGATCTGGATTCCCATCTGTTCTAAAACAATGGAGAACTGAGCAGTTCTTTGCCCATTTTTTTACCTCAAGTAACGCATCTGAATGTGTTGATTTTAGTATTTCCAAGTGGAGTGCTCCTGCTCTGTAGCTTCCTTATTGACAGTATGTATATATTTCACCTTTGATACACTTTGTATCACATCAATTTAGGATATGGACTGGATGAATATGGTAGAAGTTTTCTCACTTGGTCGCTTTCCAGTTTGGTAGTTCAATAGTGAATTTGATCTTTGAAAACTGAAAGTCCCTGATACTGGGAAATTTAAGCTTGTGATTTGAGAGGTGCTACTCCATGTAATGATACTCTTGAACAAGGCTGTGTGTTCTGAATTGTCATCTGATTTTACTTCTCATTGAACTGACATTTACCTCTTTGCACTGTTTTAGGTTTCTTCTAATTTGTGGGGAAAACCTTGGAACCCTCAATAGCTTACACATATCATCAGTAGTTATACTGTACTCTGCAGATTTTTGAAAAAGTACCTTTAGTTGTGCTTGTTTTGAGTCAAAATGAAAACCAACCAAACCAAACCAAAAGCCCAAGCAAGCACTTAATACTCGAATGTTGCAAGTTGCTAAGATTTGAAAGAGCCCTTTTTTTGTCCTCTTTTTTTTTTTCTTTCTTTTCTTTTGAAAATGGAACTGAGGGTAGATAATATCTCCTATTTGAGAAGTTAACCTGCATTTAGTTTTTAGCAGTGGCACATAACTGGGAAGACTGAGTATTTATCAGCTTTATGACTGGTAAGTGAAACACCAGCCTGCACATGTGATTCTGTCAATGACCTATTGGTGTTCTTTGATGAAGTCTTACAGAGTCAGTAATGTTCAGTGGGAACATACTATATTCCATATATACTAGATGAGTGTGATGCTGCTCTATCAAAATTTGAATTTATTTTTTTTAAATACAAGCAGCTGTCTTTCCAAAATAGCTTTGTAAGTGGGTGTATGTATGTGTCTAAGTGTATATAATGTAGATAACAGAATCTCCATGTGTCTGGATATGAAATGGTCTGCTGAAGAACTTTGGAAAGTTAGACTCAGGCTAAAGAAAAATCTTTCCTTAATAAGGAATGGTTATGCTGTAAGCAGTTATTAGGGAGTAAACCATAACACAAATCTCTGCAACATACCAGTGTTGGCACAGTATTCTAACCAGACTGAAAGCCAACCGCATTAGTGCAATACTGGATTTAAAGATGGATCCTTCATGCTTTGTGTAGATTTTCTGAGGGAAAATAGTGTGAACACGATACTAAAATGTAGCAATTTTAGCAAAGTGTTTTAGCCTCTGAAATAATCAGCTATACAACTAAGGGAACCTAAGACTTAGTTTCCTGCAGGCCAATTACCTGTGTCATCCTGCCCCATCCATGTTAATGTAGCTGTCCATTATTCCTTGTTCCCTGGTGACTTCTTAACTTTTATAGTACTTCAGGGTTCCTCTTAATTCTTTTCCTTATTCTCTGATTATCAGCTCACTAAGAGGTGGCTTATGCTGTGGCTACTTTTGGAGTATTTGTATATTGATTGGCAATTAGTAGGCAAAAGAGAATGGATAACATTCAATATCATGTTGCAGATGTTATTTTTGTAATTCAGGACTGCGGAATGGGAACTAATGGGGAGCATTCCTTCAGATAACAGGCTGAGTTTGTTCCTAACCAAAATATTGTAGACCACTTACTGACTTGCTTTTTCTTTTTTAATGTGTTTTGAAGACAGATACACACTATTCCATACTGTCTCTTCTGTTGTGTTTGTCTGATTCTCCATCCAACACCACCTATGTGGAAAAACCAAGAGTCAAAGAAGTGGGTAAGTTTACAAGATGTTTGCTAATATCTGTCATATTGCTAATGACAGATACAATCCATTAACACAATCTGATGAGAAGGACATTTTTCCTCTCCATTTTATTATCTCCTTCACTTCAAGGTGCTTTATTGATTGTCTTTTTGTGATTTATACATTTAAAGTAGCCTGCAAAGCTTTCCTGCCCCCATTTTATGTTACATCACCTAATGAAGTTTTCCAGCCACTAAAGTACATTGGGAGCTCTTTTTGGCTTGTAGTGCTATCACTTACCTACATTCTCCACCTGTTCAGCAGTGCTTACATGCTCAAAGCCACATAACAAGTTTCTATCCTGTCTCTTGTCTTGCACCTCAATAGGAGGTCTGTTGAAACAGCTTTGGTGATGTAAATTCCTATGTTCCCTATGTAGGCAAGGAAAGGGAAATACCTTTGAAGGTTTCCAGAGGGAGATCCCAGCTGCTTGCTTTCTAAAATAGGACTATTTCACTCACTGCCTAAAAATGAGGCTTGTGCTTAAGTTTGAGTGGATACCATCCCCCATTTGTTTACAGTGTTGTATCATAGACTGAAAGAAGAATATTTCAGACTAACCTAAAGAAAATCTTGCATCTTAAGATTCCTTTTTGAATGATCTCTGCACATTCCCTCGGCGGTGTTTTGAATGCACTTTCAGCCCATTCCAGGAATGTGAATATGAAGAGGTTATCTCAAACAACACTAATTACAGTTGAGTAAGCTTCATGTTTAAGATATAATATATTGTAAGTGTGATTGTTATTTTTAAAGTATTACATATCACATCACACGTATGTGGTGTCTTTTTCGAAGAGTAAGACAGTTCTTGCTTTATGTTGTTTACAGTCCAGGATCCTTGTGCATATGTAAATTATACATTTAGAATGTTTCCACCAAGCTGAATGGGACTAGTTGCAATAACTGATGTGTTGCATTCTTGCATGTTTTTCCAGGATTAAAGCATAGGGTAGTGTAACATAATGCAGATAAATGTGCTGATGGCACGCTATGTTGCATATTTTGAGTCTGTAAGCAACAAATCTGAGAACTAATAAATAAGGAATGTACGTGGTTGATATGTCACAATTTACACGTCATGTTGAAAGTATGTAATTTTGTTAAAGGAACAGTGGTGTAACTTTAAGTGGAAGGGAATGCCTTTTGATTTAGATTTAGAGTAACAAGGTAATTTTTACTTTGGAAATGTTTTTAGAGGAAAAGAGTTAATTGATACTTACTATTTATACATTTATTTTTTCTTAGAAAAGGAAGAAGAATTTGATTGGGGAAAGTATCTGATGGAAGGAGAAGAAATCTACTTTGGCCCAGGTGTAGATACACCAGTAAGTAATTTCTTAAGGTAAAAAACCCAAACTGTATAAACTGGTTTGAAGTATGTTAGAGATCTGGTTAAGTTGTATTTGTATGCTCTGCACATTCATTCTGGTAGGATTCCCCGGTATGTTGCTACTTACTTAATACCATGAAATATGCACAGACCCAAGCAGAATAACAGTAATACAAATGTTTTTGGTTTTCACCATGTTTTGACTTAGTCCTGCACCTAAACTGGCTCCTTCTGCTGACCCCTGCCTGCTCCTAATCAGAACTTGCTGTAGTTCTGTGATCTTTTCCAGTTCTCTCATTTGTCCATTTATTAATGTTATGTATAACTTAAATCAGTCTCTGGTAGACAGTTATGTTAGTCTTAGTGTCCTGGATTTACTTTATAGTGGAAGAAAGGAGAATAGTTTATGTTTGGCTTGAATAGGAGGTGAGTCTGTCTCCTGTGTTGTACTGAAGCGTATGGGGTTTTGTTGCACTTCAGGATTGGTCTGGAGAAAGTGAAGAGGAGGAAGACACTCAGCCTTTGAGCAGAGAGGACTCTGGTATTCAAGTAGACAGGACACCTTTAGAAGACCAAGATCCAAATAAGAAAACAGTACCTAACGTTTCCTGGAAAGGTTAGAATAAGCAGTAATTCTGATATAGTCACACATACTCAAACTTAGCAAGCTAATGCAGCTTTATTGTTCTTTATTGAGGTATTGTGTTTTAGACAAGTATTTGTAGTTTTAAGGTGTACCTTGTTGTTCACTACATTTTTTTTTGTTTTGTTATTTCTAACAGTAAAGAAGCAATATGGAAGGTTTGATCTGATTTCTGTTGTTGCTAATGGAGAAGAATTCTGTTTTATTTCTGTGGAAATGTACATGGATATTCCAATATAGAAAGGAAAATTTATACAGTAAATGTAGCACATAGTTGTATGGATATAACTTAAATGTTTATTATTAAGTATCGGAATGCTGAAATAAAACTTGGTTGACAGTGGAAACAGTTGACTCAGTTTTGGGTATGAAGCATTTTTTTTAAAAAAGTAATTTTATGTGATTAAAACACTAGTGGCTTACTCTTGAATGGCTTCAGGGGAGTATTAACTGTAGCTATATACTTTGCATAGAATGTTGTAGGATACAGGATACTTTGTGTAAGAAGATTTCATTTATATATGTTGTATAAGCAGTAGCTGTCTAACTGGGATTAGGTTAAGTTTTCTTGATAATCACATTTAAGAAAAAAATCCCGCTTTTAGGAAATGTTCTAGATACGTAATAAAAAGGAACATAGTAACAAAATTGATATTTGGCAGTTTATTTTTAAAGTCAGCTTGGTTTTGTAGATATTTGGGGATTGCTTGAGACAGAAGCATATTTTCTGAAGAAGAATTGGAAACTACATGTATCTCCAAATTTATTTTGTAGGACTTTTGCACCTTCTAGGAGAGGAGGCATTTCTATGTAGATTTACTTGTCTGTGATGGTATCGTATATATGAGTGCAGTAAAGTGTAAATAGTTGTGAATTATACTCCTTTGCAAAGATCTGTGATTCCCGCAGCTGAGTGGATAGGCATATCAATAACTTTTTTCCTGTGTTTTATAAGCATTTCCTGAAAAAATAAGAGTATCTCACAGTTTGTCACCTGTTTTCACAGTTGGTGAACCCGATGCTCGCAGCTGGCTGGAGCAGCATGTAGTTCCTCAGTACTGGACGGGAAGAGCTCCTCGCTTTTCACATAGTTTGCACTTGCATTCCAACCTGGCTGCAGTCTGGTAAGAAAACAGTATCGCTTATTCCTCACGGGTGTACAATGCTATGTAATGACTTTATTAAGCTTCCTTACTGTGGAAGCATGAAGTTAGTATAGTTATTACTGATTTAGTTGAAAACAGAATTAAAAGGGTACAAATTAATAAGATGAACAAATTAGCTGTTTTTTCTATTAATAGATTCTTCTCCTGTTAATAAGTTTTTATTACATTTGTCATATCAGAAAGAGGGCTTTCTTTTTTCAAAGAAGCAAATCTTATTGTTGAAATTTTTTTGGTTTGACCCTTACAAAGGTTTCCGCGGAACTAATATAGGTGGATTGTAAGTGATCCTGAAAGTGAGGAGTTCCCTACAGTTTTAACTTTTTGTTTGTTTCTGGTGCCTGCCTTACAAAGTTAGGCTTAAACACAGATTGTGTGTGTGGAAGGAACATAAAGCAGTATATCATTGGGGTTTTGGAAAGAAAATGAGAAGGATGTTCAGTTTAAAAAAAATAAAAATATCCCGATTCTTCCCTCTGTCCCAAATTCTGATGTATCAGTACTGCAGTAATACAGATCATTAGATTTGTCTTTGGTTCCTTAATTTAATGAATTTCCTAATCAAGGAGTTAAATTTATTTTAGGTTTTGTTGGTTATCTAGCCATTTATGAACCAATAAGAAATCGGGAACATAAGTAAAGCAATGCTGTTTCTGTTGTAGTGTTGTTAGCAGATGTGTGTTACATATATTATGTACGATATATAACCACTGTTACTTATTTTGAATTTTTGAATTTTTAACATGATTACATGAATTTTACCACTGATGATACCAACAAGTCAAAATACTGCAAATGCAAATAATTTTTCTATGTTTTGCTAAAATATGAAAAATACTGTGAAAGGCTTACAAAGAATGGCATAACATGGGATCATAAGAGAAAGTTTTTAGGTGGCTGTCAGAGTTTCCATTTCTTAATTAAACTTTTGGGCTAAAGTGTGAATTTTCTTGTATGGGTTAGGGGAATTGGCATTTTACTTTTTAGCTTAATGTTTTTAACAGAAAGTAACTACAAATTTTCCCAGTATTGAATAAGAAATAATAAAAAATTATCAAGGATCAAGAATTTAAAAAAATAATAAAAAACCCAATAAAAACCAAACCCACAAACAACAAAACAACACAGATTCAGTACTTCAGGTGTTTCTTACTTAATTGCTTGCCTTGCTACGTACAACTAGGTGATATTTGAATATTTTCCATAGTATTTTTTTTAAGAATATGAAAGCAATCTCTGCTTTTGTTTATACACTTTAAACGCCCCCATGAGCACTGAATCTACTCAGGTATGATAAGAGCAAAACTGAGCCTTAAGATTATTGTTTCATTCTTATTTTCCAGTGAATCAGCTGTTATTTCAGCCATTAAATTGTTTTCATTTCCTTTTTTCTAAGGGACCACCACTTGTACACCAGTGATCCTTTATATGTGCCAGAGGAGAGAACACTAGTCACTGAAACTCAGGTTATACGGGAAACTCTCTGGTAAGAGCAACATCAGAAAGCTGGCATTTTAAGTTCTAGTATTTCTTTCAAGAAAATGAGAGATTTGAAGTTGTGTGAAGAAAGAATTATTACTGAGCTTGCACCATAGCTGGCATAAAGATGATGCTTGTGTGTGTTAACCATTCACTTTCACAAAGAAGAAAGTAACTTACTACTTCATGTATGCATTAGTTCTTCAAGTCTAATTGTTAAGAGGAACCAACCTGTTCTTATCCTGCCCCTATGGATTCTTGGTACAGTGTCCAATTTTAGAAGGCAGGTTGGAGTCATCCTATAGCTGGAAATTACAAATGTCAGGGAGCTTTAGGAGATGTTTACTGGATGCTAGTGTTTTGTTGTTCTTGTTCTAACACAGCTTACAGTGTTAATTGATCTGTAGTCCCCTTTTATTTGAAGAAAAGAAACCTTTAGGCAGGGAGAGCTAATTGTTTTATTAATGATACAATTATGAGTCCATGAAGGGAAAACAATTACTCCTCTTTTTGTTTCTTTTCAAGGCTACTTTCAGGAGTGAAAAAGCTTTTTATATTTCAGCTGAATGACGGAAAAGTGGCTGTGCGGAATGATATTATTGTAACTCATTTAACACATGTAAGTTGTTTCTGAATCTCAGCTGAATACGTCTGTCATTAGGCAGATGTATTTTTGAGGAATAGCAAATTAAACTGCTTGTGGAAAAATTACATTTCCACAGTTGTGTTTTGAGTAAACCAAGAACATGCGATTTAATAAAACTGAATGGACTGTTCCCATGTCTGAGAACGTGATGAAGTGATAGAAATGGCAGAATTTTGTTACATTTTAATACATCGAAAAATCTTACAATTTCATTTTTAGGCTTTATAAAATGTAGATTTTAATTAGATGAGTCTAAAAAGTTTGGGGTTTTTTTTCCCCTAGAATTGCCTGAGATCTGTATTGGAACAGATAGCGGCATATGGTCAAGTTGTGTTTAGGCTACAGAAGTTTATTGATGAAGTGATGGGACACAGCCCGGAAAGCATAATGCATGGAACAGCTTCTACTCCAAAGAAAACTACTGAAGCCCCATTCAGAACCTACCAAGCTTTTATGTGGGCCTTGTATAAATATTTCATTAGCTTTAAAGAAGAACTTACTGAAATTGAAAAATGCATAATCAACAAAGGTACAGTGCACGGGAAATTTTACAAGAGGGGGGCACACAAGGAAATTTTTACAAGAGGGAAACATGAAAAACATTATGTGGATACATTTTGAAACTGAAAGATGCCATGCAGCATTTCAAAATCTCATTAATAGCATTGAAAAAATCTGATTTTCTCTTGAATGTTACTTCTATACATCTTTGGGTTGGTTTTTTTTTTTCAGATAAAACAGTCACACTTTCAATAGTAATAGATAAGTTGTCTCCCCGGCTGGCACAGCTGAAGGTGCTTCACAAAGTTTTCAGCACAGGAGTAGCGGAAGTGCCACCTGACACCAGAAATGTTGTACGAGCATCTCATCTGCTTAATACTCTCTACAAAGCTATTCTTGAATATGACAGTGTTGGAGAAGCGTCTGAGCAAACGGTAGGGGAAATCATTCCTTCCTTAATAGAACAACACATTAGAAAATGCCCTAACTTAGAATTCTTTCTGGTGATGGAGCACACTAGCCTTCAGCTACACAGGATTGAGGACAGATTTGATATCCATAATACATTATTACTGTTTTCTGACATGAGTCCAGTCAACCTGGACAAAATCAGATTTATGAGGAGATCAGCAGCAGTGTTTTTTGGAGAGGGGATGAACTGCGGGGAATCACAGGTCAGGAAGCTGTTACGAAAGAGGGAGCTTTGGAATAGCTGTCCCTCCTATGTCTGCAGATGATTAATCCAGTTAATGCTGAAATGTTGGGTTTTGGGGTTTTGCAGTAATTTGTTGATTATGCTGCTGAAAATATAGTCAATGTTATCATGTCCTTTTATTTTCCTGTTTTCTATATTATAAAACCACAGAATGTTTTATGACTATCCCTTACTGTTTAAGAGATGTTAGAGTGGAAAAAAAATGAAAACTGCTGTTTGGGTCCAACTGTGATGACAAAAGTAACAAGGGGAAGCATGCACAATGCAGGCGTCCGTTAAAACTACAAAAGCTGTAATTTTAGTTTAACATTTTCTCTTTTAAAACACTTAAGTGTAGTGTATATTTTATAAACTATGATTGCACAGTTGAGATGTTAGGCTTTGACATATTGATTCTAATGTTTAGTATAAAAAGTCACCCGCTTTTTCTTTCTCTCTTCCTCCCTCCCTCTAAATTCAGGTATCTCTTCTGTTCTCTCTCTGGGTTGAAACTGTGAGGCCATACTTACAGATAGTGGATGAGTGGATAGTCCATGGTAATCTGTTTGATCCTGCAAAGGAATTTATCATTCAGAGGTAGGGATGCTGATACTGGACACAGGTGACACTGGGCAAGTATGAATACAAACCCTGTTGTAGAACCTAGGAAATAGAAGGTGACAATAAAAGTAGTTTTTCATGTTTGTTATTTTGCTTAAGAAGAATTACTGTCTTGATGATACTTTTATAACTTGTCTTAAACTTCCCATTAGGGAAATTGCATTAGATACGGAGCTGTACCAGGTATTATTCCGACATAGAAATCAAATGTTTTGGTTTTCCATCTGGAATAAAGAATTAGCAGTCTGACTCTGAGTGTGTTGACTTCTAAAAAAACCAGTAAACTTTTTTTTTCAAAACCAAGACATTTGCAAAAATTACAAAATTTATTTTTTAATTCTTCTACTAATCTGTAGTTGTTATAAATCAAATGCTATTTAGACTTAAAATACTCGTTGCTTCCAACTTGTACTACAATATGGTGTCTTGAATTACATGCACATATCCTAAACATTATTTGAGCTGTTAATATTTCTTCTGCTTATATGCTACATTTTGCTGGTCCCTTTTTTGACAGCTTGAAGTAGAAAGTGAATATAGAAATTGGTTTTGGCTCATAATTACAAATCCGTTTTCCCCTGTCTGCCAAACTTAATTGAACCTCTGTCTGTTAAGGCAGGTCAAGGTGAGCATGAAGTAAGTGAACAACTTAAGTACTATTGTAATAGATCGTCAGTAGCTGAGATCATTAATGTCCTTGTTACATCCTACTTGACTTTTCTTTCTGTGGTTCTGTAGTTGTTTTCAGTGCTACCAGCAGGGGTGATTTCAACTTCTATTTATATTTGTGCTTCATTTTAGTTCATTTAGGCAATTTTTCATCTGACTTCAAAGACCAAACTGAGTGTCTGATGTAAACAATACAAAAAAGCAAAGTGAACTATGAATTGAGTTTCACCTACTCTACAGTTTTTCAGTTTTCCCAGTTGTAGTTGCTTCATTGTGGGTTTTAAATAAATCTGCAAGTCAGTCACTAATCATTTTGTTATTAAGGATGCATGTCACTATGAATAGTTAACTTCCGGAACAAATCTAATTATAATTACTCTCTTTGCCATGTTTGGGGGGTTTATTTGGCTACACAACTGTTTTATCTCTTTCGAGCTGATTCTTTATCCTGCTAAAGCTGTCATCCTTTCTAGAGGTGTCTAGATAGTTTGTGATATGAATGAACTTACCTTACATGGTTTTGACAGTGCTTCTTGACTATTTTAAGAGAAAAGCAAAGTACAGAGCAAAGATAATGCACATGTGCTAGTAATGAAGTTTTGTCTTTTGGAAAGGGAAATACTCACCAGCTTTTTATTTCTTTCCAGAAACAAAAACGTTCCAGTTAATCACAGAGATTTTTGGTATGCTACCTACACGTTATATAGTGTGTCAGAGAAGACTGAGAATGAAGAGAAGATGAGCGATAATGCCAGCGCTAGTTCTGGCAGTGATCAGGCCCCTTCAAGCAGGCAACACACTATGGTCTCTTTTCTGAAACCTGTGCTGAAGCAAATCATCATGGCTGGAAAATCCATGCAGCTGTTGAAGAATCTTCAGTGCAAAGATGGCTCTCCACAGCAGGCTGCGTCAAGAGGTGAGATGTCAGTTTGTGGGCTGTCATGCCATAGGGTATGTAAACAGTATAGGTGTATTTTTTTTGTAGTAGTGTTTCCATCATTTTAGAATAATATAGCACTCCATGTTGAGTGTCAGTATCGTGGCTGGAAACTTCCACTCTGATTGAAAACACCTACTTTTCCAATACAAACAAGTGAAAAGAGCAAAGTAATAAAGATTTGAGTATTCCCTTTGCTTTATTTTTTAAATTGCTTCAGATTTTTCTGAAACTTGTTTTCATGTGCTTGTAGAACTGTTTCTTTTTGTTATGAGACAAAAGAAAACAGCTGTATGTTCTAATAGTAAAGCTGTTGTTTTCCATTATTAATGGTTGATAGCATATGGAACTTTTTATTTTTTTTAGTGCTTACTAATTACTATTAGATTAAATAATTGAATATTTAGGATATTTATCTTGAATCATTGTAAAACCTTGTACAACAGTGTAACAAATGTTGATTTTTTTAAAAATAATTTTTTTTTGTTTTGCTGTTTCTTGATGTTAGTGGTAGAACTATTTATTTTGGAGACTCTCTAGGTTTATTTCCCACATTGGTGTGAGAATATAGTGTATTCTGGTGGATACTGAAGGGTTGTTTCAGGTGCTAAGCATTAACTGCCTTTGCACCTGAAGAAGGAAGTTCTCTAACAGTTTCAGAAATTTTTCATATTACAGACACCTGTTCAGCAATCTGTTTGAACATATACCTGTATTGGACTAGACCTACTGTTTTAGCAATACTTACTTCAGTATGTATTTGAGCTTTTTCCTCAAGTAAATGTTGGACTATGGAGTTCTTTTAGTTTGGATGTTTCCTCTTAAAATCTTACCATGGAATGTGTTGTCCAATTTAGATGCTGAACGAAAGAGTTTGTATACGCTGTTCTTGGAATCGGTGCAGTCTCGCCTGCGGCATGGAGAAGAGTCTGTTCCAGATATTATTACAGAACAGCAGGCCACAAAGCAGAGCCTGATAAAGATGCAGTCTATAGCAGAAAGACACTTGGAACTGGATGATGTCCATGACCCACTGCTGGCTATTAATTTTGCCAGGTAAATGAATAATCTTCCTACTGTGTTGTTGAGAGCAATATTCTGCCATGACATTACCAGGTGACATTTAGTAAACCAAATTTTTATTGCTGCTGCTGAAAAGAAGCAAGCGCAGAATAAAGAGGAGCACCAACATCAGTGACAGAAGCTAACTAAAGACTACCCTTGTGCTTAGTTAAGGAAAAACAAAATCTGCGAAGAATCTGCTACTCCTGTCTGTTATCGTAGAAAATGGGAGTAACCTAACATAACGGGCTTTTAGCAAATAAGTGTTTTAATAGTGAATGCTGTTGTGAATTCTAAACTTTTAAATGTGTTTGCTTGGAATTTGTACAAAAGTCTTTGATTTGTACCAAGTCTGTTCTTTGAAGAATGCAGCTTCAGTTGTGCTGGGCTTAAGTAATTTAACTTTAAAAGCCTTCCAAAATTCCTGTTAATTGCATAAAAATTCTTTGTTCTTCAAGATACTTATAAGCTCTATATGACTTCCTTCATTATGGAAATTAGCAGGAAAGATGAAGTCTGAAAATCTTTCTTTCTTTGTGATTACAAATAAGAAAATAGCTGTTTATGTGTTTCCTAAATACTAGTTGGTGATTTACATGTTTTCATTTCAGCCCTAGGAGGAGTTTGTTGTAAAGAAATCATAATTAATAGTAGATGAGACTATTACTTCCCTTGTTCATTGGGACTGCTCTGTTTTTCAAAATTGATAGATTAATTCAGTATCTGACTCATCCAGTCATTCAAGGCAGTAACTGCTATGAGCTGGACTTCTTTTATGATGGATTCAGGTAGCGAGTATCTTCTCACAAATTATTATAATAATTTTATCATTTCTGTTACAAACTTACCAAGTGCAGACTGCAGATACTCTCTTTTCATAACATAATATTACAGATAATATGTAGGGACTGCATATTTAAGGTGCCTCAAACACACTCATCCATGTGCGTGGTGGGCTTTTTTGTTTGTTTTGTTGTTGGGTTTTGCTTTTTTTGTTGGTGGTGTTCAAATATTTACTTTGTTTCTTTAATTGTATTTTTCTTTCCTGGGAAGTTTATCTGACTGCTGTATATGCATCATACAGTTTTAAAAGTTCCTAAGATAATGGGTTTGTTTATTAAGTTGTGGAGTGTTTGAACTTGATGTTATTTTTCAGAATTATTCCTCGAACAATTATGTGATTATAGTATGCCATCCTTTTTGACATTCTCATGCCTGGTCATACAAAAACAGTGTGGAGGACCACTGAACAGGCTTAATGTGTACTGTAGTTAAGAAACAGGTTTTATTACTGCTGCACCATATATTTTAGAGCAGAGGATCCAATTTTGATTAAAACTCTTGGTAGTGTAACATTTTGCATACCATATGAACTACAAACCTTCTTCCCTAAGTAGTTTGTTTTATTTTGAAGATTGTATTTGGAACAGAGTGACTTCCACGAGAAGTTTACTGGTGGAGATGTTTGCGTGGATAGATCTTCAGAATCCGTGACCTGCCAGACTTTTGAACTGACATTGAGGTCTTGCCTTTATCCCCATATAGACAAGGAATACTTGGAATGCTGTGGTAATTTAATGCAAACTTTAAAGAAGGATTATAGGTAAGAAAATAGATTTGGTTTTCCCAGACTTTTTTTTTAAATTACCAGTGGTATGCCATACACTAAAAGGATCAATTTTATGTTCTGTTTCTTCTCCAATTTGATAACCAACAATAAAATCATTAAGGAGGAAAGGGGTATCTAACATGATAAAATCCTGGGTGAAAACTTGGTCTAGCTTAAATCAGCAGCAAAACTGTCATTTGTCTTCAGTGGATATTCAATGGGGAAAATGTTTCGAACAAATGTTGTCATTTGAAACTGGAAGACAAATTTTAGGAAGCTGGAATATATCTAATAAGAGATTCAGTTATGCTACTAAAACATGTATAGTAAGCATAAGAGTATTATGTGGTACCCTTTATATAACAGAGTAAAATGTCCTTTTGCCTTTTACCTTTCATATGGTCATAAGTCATCATACTTTTAATCTCTCTAAAATACTTGATGTATTTATAGTCATAGTTCTTGTGAGAGTTGTAGCAGTACTGTTCTTCCTACTTTATCAAAAAAGGAAAATCCATATCATAACATTCTGGGGCTCTATATTAAAGTATCTTCTTAGACAGCTCTCCCTGAAAATTGCATCTCTTTCCATAAGTTATGTATATATAGAGAGGGACAGATTTTCCAAACTTCAAGCTATTTCTGAGAATTGCCTGGCCTTGTAAGATAGCTGAATACCATGAGCACTTCGTTAAAGTTAGCAGGGCTGTTCAAGCTTACAGGAAAAAATTGTTTGGTTATATTGTTTTCTGTGAATGTAAGTGAAGAAATGTCTGTTGGTTAAGCAAAGCATTTATTGTGGACTTAAGTTTGTGTTCAACAGTGAGTTCTTGTAGTGAGGAAGCTTTAAGTTTTTTTGTTCCTGTAACAGTTGAGCTTGATTTCAGTTGCATGATTAAGACTGAGGGAATGTTATATATTTGTTCCTGTTTAGGCTTGTAGAATATTTGCAGGCAATGAGAAACTTCTTCTTACTTGAAGCTGGAGATACCATGTATGACTTCTATACGTCTATTTTTGACAAAATTAGAGAAAAGGAGACTTGGCAGAATGTTGCTTTCTTAAATGTTCAACTTCAGGAAGCGGTTGGGCAACGCTATCCAGAGGACAGTGCAAGGTAAAATGCAAAATCCTGCAAAATATAGTTTAGTGATGTTTCTTTCACACCTACCTGTACTAATGTGCTTAACTTCCATAATGCAATACTAATTATTGCATACTCATTAAAAAAATCTGTTCTAATGAAGTTTTGAGTTGTTGTCATCTTTTCTACCCAAGTCTTTCAGATTAAATCAGACAGTTGGTATTTAGCAATAGGAAATTAAAAAAAAATAATGAAACTAACCACTAATTAAAAACAGATTATCACCAATTAAATCACTTGTTTCCTTGAATAGGTTGTCTATATCATTTGAAAGTGTTGATACGGCAAAGAAGAAACTCCCTGTCCACACCTTAGATGGTTTGACATTAAGTTACAAGGTAGTAAGTTAAAATTGCTGTAGTTCTTATTCTAGAACATAATGTGAAATGTTGTATTAAAGAGACTTACATTTTCTGTCTTGATTGTTCTCTCCTTTTCTTAGGTTCCTTGGCCTGTGGATATAGTTATAAGCTTAGAGTGCCAAAAAATTTACAATCAAGTTTTTCTGCTCTTACTGCAAATAAAGTGGGCCAAGTATAGTCTAGATGTTTTACGATTTGATGGTAAGAAACATCTTCAGTGAAAGATACTCTAAAAACTTGTTCTGTTGTCTGAGAATAGAAATAGTCTTCTGGTTTCTGCAGTAAGTAGTATAAACCAGTTAGAATATGATTAATTCTAGAAAATATTAATCTCTATTAGCTTTGCAAATTAGATGTATTAAGCAGGGCATATTTTTCACTTCAGCTTCAGGGACAACAGTATTCATGCATTCCCTTTGTCTCTGATTCAGGTCTAGTTAGTTGTATTGGAAACTTGTTTCTTCATTCCTCAGTCTTTGCTGTTGAAAGAAGGTCTGTCTACCACACCCAAATGTTTTGCTTTATGTATAGTCCAAGTTTTTATGACTAATGCCTTGCAAACAATTTAAGAAAACAAGATGAAAAATACTCTATTAGAGATTGAAATGGTAAGCTCGACAGCTGGGAATACATACTCTAAGCTGCAATTTAAGTACCTGGGGACTGTGGAAAGAGATCTTTTGGTGTCTCCTTCACCAGGTTAATTTTTATACTCTTACTGTCCTGTATAAAGTAGATGCACGCTTCATGTTGTAGAAGAATAAATTAGAAAGTTGATGGGTTCAACTGCGTTTTGTACACCAGTTAAGTCATTCTCTTCCTAAATACACTTTTTTGTGTATACTTACTTAGTTTTTTTATTGTTTATATTTTATGGGTATGGCTTTGTGCTTAAATTTTTTTCCCTTTGTATATACACATTTGATAGTATACACATTTTTAATGTAGATTTTTTTTTTACCCTTTCATATAATCTTTAGTTCCTAAATAGCATTTCCTATTCTAGTATTTATCAAATTACATTGTACATACACTGTCAAACTATTCATGGTATTGTTGCTATATGTTAATAACACACCTGAATTGCAAGAAAAATTTTACATCGGTATTGTGTGTAGAATAATAAATAACACATTTCACTTTTAAGTGATATTTTAGCTACAGTTTGTCTTCATAAGCACTTCAGTATACTAATCTTGCCTTTTCTTTTTAGAACTAGTCTGTGCTGCAGAAAACCCAGAGGCAAAGGAAGGAACTGTAGTAGAACAAAGAATGCTTCCTCTATTTGGAGTGCAAACAGAAAGTATAAAACAACAAATACATCGCATGTTCCTCTTAAGAGTGAAACTTATGCATTTTGTTAACAGCCTGCACAACTACATCATGACTAGGGTTTGTCTTAAATCACAATTTCGTTTATATTAAGAATGTGTAACTGGAGATGCAATATTAATTTTCCTTTAAAAAAGCAAAATCTTAGTCTAATGTCCTTTCTGCAAAATGATTTTGAGCTAACATGTTTCAGTTTTAACTTGGCAGTTTTAAAAGCAGTAATTCTAAAAATGCTTTAGAAGTTCTACATGCATATGATTGATCTTTGGATGTTACTAGTTCTTTTTGTTTGTTTCTCCCAATGCTAGAAGACTGAAGCACAGTCACGTAAAAAACAGGTTTCTGTAAGCTGTTACTCTCTTAAGAGCTATTATGCTTACAGAAGTGTTACTACACATTTTAGTTAAATGGATCCTTCTCAAAAACCTCTAGTATGGAGATCCAAAAGTGTATACATGACTTCTCAAATATGAAGATAATGCACGTAGACTCATACCTGCTCTGCTATTACTATTGCATTTTTTTTGCCTTCAGTAAAATTAATAGACTCCAAATCAGCTGCTCTGGGGATAGTCTGTCTGCCCTTGTGCAATGGCAGTATTCCCATTTGTATAAGGAATGTCATTGTGCAGTTATGAGAAGGCCTCAAGTTGTTTGCTATTGGTGGTAATTTGGAGGGTGAGCCTAAAATTTCAGATGGAAGAATGAATGAATTGGGCAATTTTAGGCTCTTAAAACAAACATACAAAAGTATTGGAAGAGAGTCACAAGCAATTGTGTGCAACATAGAATTTAGTAATTGTGGTTGTCTTTTTAAGATTCTTCACAGTACAGGCTTGGAGTTTCAGCATCAGGTAGAAGAAGCCAAAGATTTAGATCAGTTGATAAAGATTCATTATAGATACCTGTCTACAATCCATGATCGCTGCCTACTGAGAGAAAAGGTGGGTGAAAAATAATGGCGATATTTGATATATTGAGTTTAGCAGGACAAGAAAATAGTTTAGTACTATTTGTCCGCCTATTTTGCAGGTCATACATACTAAGCAATATATAGGTACTCTTGAGGAGATGGTGGTAGCTTTTCCAAACTTAATATTGAGATCCAGTTTCCCTTGCGAGTCTTGGCTTAATTCTGTCAAGGAGAGAAGATATATATAAATTATTTATATTGGATTTTACACGACTCATTTGTTTCTAAGAGATGGGTGGATTTAAACTGAAATAGTTAATGTCATGAGGATTATACATACTGGTATGGCAGGAAAGGGAGGTACATGAATAGCATGGTAGCTTTTTATTCCACATACTATCTGTGCATAGTCCTTACTGAAATAGTCAGCCATGAAATGAATTAGAGAGCAATTGCCAAACACAAATTAAATTTGGAAAAATCACATTGTACTTAAGAGATTGTTTCTGCAGACCACATTAAATGGCATGGGATACCTTTATATTGCAGCTTAATAATGAAAATTTTTGTGCTTAACAGTGGATTTCTGACAGTTGTTCCTTTTGGTTTAATTGTTATCTTAGGTGAGCTTTGTGAAAGAAGCTATAATGAAAGTATTAAATTTAGTACTGATGTTTGCAGACCGCTGGCAGGCTGGTTTGGGGGCTTGGAAGTAAGTATATATACCTAAAATTCTACATGGTCATGATTTCACAGCTCAGAATGTGATTTTGAGGTATTTTTTATGTGAAATAACAGGACTTTGTTCGGTGTTTAACAGCAGAGCCTGCTGCCGACCAGCACCCCCAGATGCCTTTCTGCAGGGCTGCTCTCCAACCATTCTTCTCCCAGTTTATACGTTATACTTTAGCTAGTGTAACCTGCTGGTTGAAGGATGAGTCATAGTGGGCAAGTCTCCAAGGCTATGTCTAACACTCAAGGGTTGATCTGTGGCCCTGAGGCCCGCTGGTGTGGACAGGCTTAACGTCCATGTGTTTCAGGACTAATTCCATTTGGCACAGATGCTACCTAGAACTTAGATCCCGTTGTCCTGTGGCATCAGGAAGTTGCTGTTTTTGGAGTGCTTTTCTGATAGGAAGTGTCAGAAATAATTTGTGAAGGCTGATAGATTGAAACTCAGGATATGTGCTTGTGTGCTTTTGGATGTGGCAGGAAAAAGTCATAGCTGAAGTAGTGTCATCCCTGTGCTCTTAGGAGAGGGGAAAAAGGAGAGACTATTGTGAACTACATCATCTCCCTCCTCTGGTGAGCACTAGCTGGCACAGTCCAAAGTGGAATTTGGTAATTGGCTGATAGTGAAACAGTGTGGGTGTCCTTTTATTTGGCAGTGTTGGTTTATCCCAGGGAGCTCTGAAGCAATAGGCACCAGTAAAGGATGTCTTGAAATACAAAGCTATGTAGGAATAATAGTTGTCAGTTGGAACCACATGTTTCCTCCTAGTCGCTTCAGGGATTTCTAGGATGATGAGTAAATTACTGATGGCATTGTGATAATGTGCAGATGCTCCTGACAAAATTGCCTTTGTTTTCTAGAAGTAATATACACAGGCATGACTGAAAAATTGTAAGTTCAAGCCAGGATACTATGCAAAGAGTACTTTTGTCATTTACTGTAAAGTTTTGGTCGTATTTAGAAGCTAATGTAGTGGCTACTCTGTTAAGCATTCCTCTTTAAAACTGTTTTGTAGGATGGAATCCATAGAGAAGATGGAATCTGATTTTAAAAACTGTCACATGTTTCTTGTAACTGTTCTCAACAAAGCTGTCTGTCGAGGCTCTTTTCCACACTGTAAGTACATGAGACTTTTCACATACCTGCACTTACTGGGACACAAGCTTTATTAGGAGCATATTTACATTTTAATCTGGTTTTGTTTGTCAGTACATATTAAAGACTCTCATTTTGTGAGGTATTCAGAGGGACATGAAGCCTTACTTCTTAATAAATTAACTTCATTATTTTTTAGAGTAGTCGTGTCCTGCTTTTTTTATGACGTCTATCTTCAGTTTACCTGTTTCCTCGATGAGGGAATGTTCATGTAGCCAAGCAAGTGACAAGCAGTTTACTGAACAAATGAATGAAACTAAGTTCTGGAGAGCATAGAAGAGAATTCTTTTTATGTTGGGTGACAGCTGTGATGTATCTTGAACAGATAAAATTTTAATATTATGGTGCCTCAGCTGCAGCTGCACCGACCTCCTTGCTCTGCCCACTTGTTGGAAGCTACTTCCTTGGTAGCAGAAACAGCAGAAGATTACATATCTCTGCTTCTATTTGCAGACTGATATTAGCTTAATTGCTAATCAGTGCTAGTTTGAATTGGGGGGCAACTGCTAAATGGAGTTAGCTGGGATGTAGGTGCATGTTCTAAGAGATTTATATACCACGTGTAGGTGAGGTGCTTAGGCATGTGGTTTAGTGCTGGACTTGGCAGTGCTAGGTTAATGGTTAGACTGAATGATCTTAAAGGTCTTTTCCAGCCTACATGATTCTATGATTCTAAAAGAGTGCTGCTCAGTTGTTTATGTACAGCAGTTAGTATTTCAAACGAAGGAGCTGATTTCTTACCAGTTCTTACCACCTGAGATAACAAATTGATAACTGATGATGAAACTGGTGAAATATTGTCTAAACTGTCAGAGATGCGTAAAATGTCTGTCTGAAAAAAATCCTGAACTGTTAAAATTTGAAAAATAAATGTGTATCTTCCTTTTAAACTACAGAATTGAATATTGCAATAAATATTTACAGACTGCTGCAAATGCAAATATTAACTACTTTTTTATGGTTTGGTTTGCAGTGGAATCTTTAGCTTTGTCACTGATGGCTGGCATGGAACAAAGTTAACACCTGAGTATTGAATTGATAAAGAACTGAAAGCAGCATTTATGCTGAAATCCTCTTGTTAAAAAACTGTAAGCATTACACTCCAGTTTGAAATGTGTTTAACTAAATGATGCTGATGGTTTGGAGCTGTGTAAAATATTTTAAAATGTAAATAATGTACAGGTATTTAAGTGTATTCGTTGTGGCAGTATTTTTTTCTGTATGTATATGCTTCAACATCAAAATACATGTATAGTGTAAAATTCATCCTGTATAAACAATCTTACTTGAAAATACGTAAAATGTATTTTGTGCGGTAAAAATTATTTATTTTTTGTTTAATTATGAATAATTGCTGATTTTCTTTTTCCATTAATTTTGCAGCTTTCAATAGGCCACAGGGCAGTGTGGAGTGGTGTGACTCAATTCTTATTATTCAGAAGGTCGATTGAGTTAATTTTTGGCTGTTGAAAAAAAGGCTAAGAAGCGTTCATCTTATTTGCTTAGTGGTCCTTAAGAACTCTTTGGGAATAGTTGACTGTTACAATAAGCAGATGTAAAAAATACAAGATGAACTTATCAAAATGAATTATTGCAGGCTATAAAATACCAATATTTTTTATGTTAAGTGACCAAATGCTTACTAATTTTAGTGGTAGCTCTTGTCAGTTTAAGTAAGGTCAAGATCACAGTGTGTAATGTATTAATTTTAAGTATGGGGATTGTTGAGATGTTTCAGAGTTGGTCATATATGACTTGACAGTTCTCCTCCTAAGCCTTTTGCAAACAAACCTGACATCTAATAGCTAATCTCATGTAAAGCAGCAGATTGTAATACAGAAGGGTGCATTTCTAGAGAAGTAAACGTGGAATGTGTGTTCTGCAGAAGATGACTTGCCTGTCTCCTCTCTGTGAAAGTTTCTCTGTAATTCTGGCATCGCTACACTTGCATTTTAAAAGTGAAAGTCATAGGCATTTAGTTATTTATTTGAATAAATAAAAGATTTAATAATTGGAATTTCACCCTTGTTTGTGTTTCTGCTGAAATCCAGTTGTTAGCTTAAAGTTTGAGGGCTCTTTCTGTGAGGTAAATTAAGTATATTACTACCAACTGTAAGACTCTGTGGCTCACATTATAGAAATATTTTTTTTCAGCTGTGAACTAATAATTACTTTACATGAAAATAATATTGGGGTTCTTGTTTGAACAGCAGATCTCAAAAGGTTCTTCCAAGGTATAGTCATAAAATGTTTTCAGGAAAAAGAATATTATTTTTTTAAGTATAACAATGGGAAACTGTATGCTGCCCATAGCATGTTCTTTGAGCAGAAGTTTTGGTTTAGAGAACATTATGTTTGTAATATCCTCTGCTACCACATGACACGCTTTTCCAAGTGGATGTTTTTTGTGGTAGATGGACACCTATTAACATAAGTAATTCGTACTTCCAGTTTACCATGACTGGTTCTCATTTGAGATTCCATGTTACTTACTGCATGCAGAGACAGTGTAAGTTCTTTATTAACTGTTTCTTGCTCACTCGCAGTAAAACTGAATGGCATACTAATGATTTTAAAAGGCAAACTTATACTACAAAGTTCAGCACTTGTATGCACGGGTTCATTACTTTCTGAGTGTATGTACATCTTGTATTCAGTGCTTTTAAAAATTCTAACAAGTGATTGCTTTATTTCTTCTTTCTATGCAGTGGTTACCTTCAGTGAAATTACTGTTTTTCATAGACTTGCCTTGGGTAACGTTAGCTAGATGTGGGAGAAAAAAATCCTTCAGTCCTTCATGTTGTTGAAACAATAATTCCTAGTAAATCCCTTTGCAGATTTTACTTATTTTATTTGAAAGACCCCATACAAGTGAAGGATTTTGCTGTTTCACCTGATTTTCTGCTTAGGGATTAACCTTGCATTCTGCAGACTTTTGTGCACTTTGGAGGTGAGCGATGCCTGCATGCCATTTTTTCAGCCAACTTCCAATATTTGTTTGCTCTTTTGTTGTCACAAAACCACAGTAAAAATCTTAGCTTTGGCCATGTTGGCCAGTTCTAGCCACAGACATCCTCCATGCTTAGCTTTTTGTGTGTCAGTAATATTCAGCCAACAAATCCCCTTGAATGAGTCTGTCTTTTGACATTCCTTTCTCTTTCTTTAGAACCACAGAAAAATAAGTCCTTTCTTTTAATGTGCATGCCTGGTGATGCCACCAGGACCTTTTCATCAGTCCCCTGGCAGTAGTTAAAATGGCTGTTTAGCTGTTTGAGAAAAAAAAAAAGAGCTTTCAGTGAGATTTGGGGTATTTTAGCTATTTATCTGCTCGTATTTCCTTGTAACCTTTTTTTACAGAACAGTGTTGTTACTTGGATTCTATCCTGGTCCATTCCTTCTGGACATTTTTTGACTCTTTCCAAATTCCTGTTTTTATCTGTTATATCTGATTTGAATTTTAACTGTTGGATACAATTCCTCTTTGATGGAAGAGACCTTGCATTTCAGTATGCTTTGCTTGCACTTCTGGAATTTCAAGTAAGCAATTGCAGAAATGTTAGAAAAACAAGGCCTAATTTACTGCATGTGTGTATAGATTTAAGGGGGTTCTGTCATAGTCAACTGTTTTGTAAATTGTCAAGTCTAGCTAAAGGAAAGCACAAAAAGTATACCCAGCAAAGCATGTAGAAACTGAACTAAGCTTATAAGGGGGTCTAAAATTCTTTGGAAAAGAACACACTGCATTATTGGATGCTGTCACAGTTTCATTTATATTTTTTTCCATCTGTAATTGTTCTTGTTAACTTCTGGGTGCACTCATAAAAGTTACGGCATAGAAGCCCTTACCTGTCTGTCTCAGTACTTCCCCTGGGTTTTTTTTCATGTGGGCTTCCACAATCTCTAGGTCACATCTCAGCAGAGATTCAGTAAATTCTGTAGTGCTTGCTTTGCTGTTTAGTTTTAATAATCCCTATTTAACCACTTGCTTGTGTCAAGCTACTGATACCCAAAAAGTTAGCAATCAGTTGTTGATTGCATGGTTTCCATGGTAGCATGGATTAAAGATAGCATCTCTAAATTGCAGGCTGATTATAAGTACAACAAAAAAAATTCCTCTGACGTGCTTTTTAATCTTACTAACTGTAGAGATTACAAATTTTCCAGCTTTCCTTCTATACTCTTGTACAGAAAAACATTTCCTCACTGATACAATTAATATTTATTGGAGTGCTCAGTGACTTGTTGCTGCACTGTGCATTTATTGCTGGGAAGGCTGTAGGAGATCACAGGTCGTGGGGTCTAGCTAGCTAGTGAAGTTACCTGCATTAGAGGGGCAGGGCTGGGGTGAAGAGGAGGCGGGATGAATTGGCTAACACACACGCCCTAGTTTCTGTACTGATGTCCTGCATGGGCAAAATAAATCTAACTCATAATAGAACCAAGAAGGGATTTAGTGCTTGTTCATGTCTGTTAGGGAGTTGGTAGGTGGACTCTGGCGTGGTTGGCAGCACAGCATGCAGCGTTGTTGGGAGGCAGAGTTGGGGGGACATGGGCCTATTATACTGATAAAGAGTTAAATCCCTTTGAGTCAGCAACAGAACTTCTGTCTAGCATTTCAGGGAGCTGGAAAGCAGAACTAGGAAACCCTGCTTGCTCAGATCCATTTGAGATAGTGGCATTCAGTACTAGGAAGGAAATCGGAACCAGAGCGCTGCAGGTGTCATCACGTGCTAATGAGTATTTATGGATATGCAGCATGCTTGCTGTTGTCTGCTGTGCTCTTGGCAGCACGTATGCTCTCAGGGGTTTTCCTGGACAGGAGAAAAAAGTCAAGGCTTTTCCTGGAGTCAGAGGTAGGTGTGGGTGACCAGATCACTCTGCATTTGCGTAAGGCCTTGTGAAGTGGAGAGCCCCTGGTAGGAGTGGTGGTAGGAGTTACGTCTTTACGTAGCTGGCCGGGCTTCCTCCTGTGGGCAGATTCTCACTTTCTGAGCTGGCTGCTGCTTTCTGCTTGTCTCTTCTGCTTAAACTTTCCCAAGTGCTGTGCCCTTTATGTAGGTTTCTATCTTATTCTGAGAGCTGAAAATGACAAGTGTGGAAGCATATAATCTTTTTGTAGTCTTGCTATGCTTTGAACTGTTTGCCACGTCTGGCACAGAATGAAGTCTGCTGACTTCTTGTGTGAAAAATCTTGTACTTTAGAGTATGGAGAAGGTGGCTGATAAGTTGTCGGAGGTTGGATATAATTTTTTTAACTGATTTACAGACAATGACCCATTTTATTTCTTTCTAGTTTTGTGTGATGCCCTGTTCTTGGGGTCACTGCGGCCGTTGCCCGTTGTGGCTTCATAAATGCCTTTCTGTGTCGGGTCATGGCAGTTTCCTGTGTTGCTTTGCCTCCTTTCTGAGGATGAAAAGATCTCTGTGGACTTAGCAGGTTAAAAAATAGCTAGGTATGCTATTAAGCTTTTAAAATATCTGAGTGAAAAGGTGCAAAACCAGAGAGTGTATCAACATTTTAGACACAGCAGACACCTCATGGCAGGACCAGAAGATTCCTGTTGAAGCTCTCAGACTGCTGTAGAATGGAACTCTTCCATGGATTCCTGTGGCTCCTGTGGAAGATTTTCATTGACTTTGGGTAAATACTATAAAGCCTCCAAAAAGAAATTATAAAATAGCTGGAATTCAGGCAGTAGAGTTGTGGGTGTCTGTGGCTAGCATAGGACCTTGAGCAAAGGCTTTATTTAGTCTTCACATGATCACATTTGGCTTGTTCCTACCATATTATCGATGTTCATCTGGTTTAGTTGTAGGGTACACAAATTGCCAGGAGTGTGATACATTAAGTGTTAGAGAATTCACTAAAGGTCATTGACAGGCATGGGTTAAATATCAGGTTTAAATGCCACCCAGGAAAGGGCTGTTTGAGTTCCAAAGTCTAGCCATTCGTCTTATAAAAACCACACCTAACTTCCAGTGGATAGGAGATGAGTTAACGGCTTGGTGAGGAATATGTAGATACATACGTCTTTAGCTATGCTCAGAAGTCCCATGCTCAGTGTGGCAAGAATAATTAAGAATGATGGATACGGTAGAGGAAGATGCAGGTCATGGAGACGCACGGGACACCTTTAATCAAGTGCTGTCATTGCAGTTCTTAAATTTCACCGAAGTGGAAAGAACAGGGGAGTCACAGGGGCATTACAGAATTAAATCAGGCAGATGGAATGGTGTGATGTAGACTCTTTTAAAATGGTTCTGATAGGCATGCCTCATGTTACATGAGAACATAGACATCCAGATGGTGAAATGTTGATTGTCCTCCATATTCCGATGTCAAGTAATAGAAAAGCAACACAAATCTTGACTAGTTGCGTATAATCATCAGTATTATTTTATCTGACCTTATGGGTAGCTGTGAACTTGAGTATGAGAATGCTGATAAAGAGCACGTTGCTTCAGCAGTGGGGAAGTAGCTCCTTCACTCGCTCAGATTCTTTAGAAGGAGGATGGCAAGACCAAGGGCATCAGCCAATCCTTAGGACAAGCTGTTATTGCCAGGACAGTATGGTGCTGGTTGGCAGCATCTTGCTATCGTGCAAAGCAGCTGTTCCTGGCATCGGGAAGCTTTCGGCAAGCATGGGAGCTGCAGTAGCAGTCTTGCACAGGAGCACCGTGAAGTGTCACCCATCTAGGGGCAAGCTTGTCTTGATCAGATCTCGCAGGGAGCTTTTGGCTTTGCTTGGAGCAAGTTCCCTTGTCCTTGCTGCTGCATGGTGGCTTGATAAGAGGTCTCACTGCTGATGTAGGCCAAGTGGCTGTATTAAGACAAGGCTGTTCTGAATTTTCACTCACTCAGGACAAGGAAACAAAGCCAGTCCTGCGTTATGAAAGTGAGTTATTCTTTAATTCCGCGAGCTCATTGCCCCAAGCAGGGTTTATGGAAAAGGGCATGGGATAGATTGCACCAGACAGTATCAGCTGTCATTTTAGAAACTGAAGCATCCAGCTCTGGTTGTGTTCTACAGTTTTGACCGAGCTGGGTTTAGAAGCTAGGCTGATAAGGAGCTGTGATGGGTGAAATTCATTCATTTGCTGTATGTATTCAAAATGCTTATGAATTTATACAAACAAAGTAAGCAGCCACATCCTAGAAAAGAAATTGTTTCATAGAAAAGACTATTGCAGCACTGAAAAAAATAGGACTGAAGATGTGTCAGTGTTACGATGAAATGGTAGCAATAGTATTTTGCAGCTATGCGTAAGTTCTCCACAGGCTGTGGGAATTCTCGATGATATGGAATGGGTGGAATAATCGGATTTAGAGTACTTGAAATAATGAGAACTAAGGGGTTTAGCAACTTACCCCTCTTCCAAAGGCTTTCTTGTAGATGCTATTACAGAAAGGCTATTTGAGGAAAGTTAATACATTAGAAACTTCTTTGAAAAAAAATTACACAAAATAAAGGACTATTTATTCAGTTCTCAGCACAAAAATCATTAATAGTGCCCCACTAACAGATATTGAAAACGGAGACCTAAAATTGCTTGCTACAGCAGTAGTTTTGTGGTTTGCTGATGATTAGAGGGGATTTTCAAGAGTAGATAAAATGTTGGCTGCAACTTGGAGCAGTCAAATGCAAGCAGATAGGCTTTAAAAAAAATTTTAGGAAGTTTCCATGCTCTCAATGTAGCGTAACCCCTGCGTAAGAAGGTTTTTGAATTCTGCCATAAAATAATGGATGGAAAGAACAATCTTGACAAACTTCAGTGAAAAAGAGTGGGCAGTTTGCTGTTGTGGTGCAGCATCAAGTTCATTAGATGAAGAAATAAAAACAGAACTTGAAATGGGAGAACATTAGATGGAAAAAGGTAAGCAAGGTTTAAAATGAGCGGTTAGATACGTGTTTCTTGGGCTTTACGGAAAAAATAAAGGCGGGAGGTTGTCGAAGGCAGTGGAAAACAGCTCTTGTTTGCTCTGTTTAGTTCCCGTTGAACAGCGGCGTATGGGGTGGGGAAAAAGCAGGCAGGGGCGCCCTCTAGAGGGCACGGGGCAGTGTTTCCCAGGGGCTGCCCCTCGGTGCCCCGGTAAGGCTGGGTGCTGCGTCCCTGCGGCCGGGCTCCTTCCCTCGCCACCCCGCCGAAGCGGGGGAGTGGGAATAAGCGAGTGACCTGTTACGGCCGGTGTTCCCTACGGGGGGCTCTCACGGTGATGCTGGGGGCACCCGGGCGCCGAGTGGGACTTTCTCTGCTTTGTATACATGTACGAGGGGGGTGCCGTCCTCTTCCATGTAGTTGTCATCGTATATAGGGAGAGATTTCCCTGTGCGTATGGCCCAGCAAAGGGCTTTCGTTCAGGAGGCGGCTGAGGCCGCGGAGCCGGGCACGCCGCTCTGCCGCCTGCGGTAGCCCCGGGACGGCTGCCGGCGCCCCGGGAGGAGGAGGAGCCGGAGCCGCCGGCGGCGGGGGGGAAGGGGCGGCAGGTTTGGGATGAGGCGGGAGGAGGAGGAGCTGGAGCGGCAGGAAGGGTGTTTCCCTGCGCAGCTCCCGGTTGAAGTGACTCAGACAGGAAACTCCCCGCCAGGCGCGGCCCAGGAGCGGAGCCGCCGGGCCGACGCGACCCTTGGCGGCGGCGGACGGGCCGGGCCCGGCCCTGCGGAGCCTCCGGGCGGGCGGACAGACGGGCCGGGCAGCGCCGTTCCCGGGAGCCGGCGGCGAGCGGGTGAGCAGCGCTTCCTCGGGCCCGGAGCGGCCTGCCCGCGGGGTGCGGCCGTTCCGGCGGCGGATCCGCCGCGTCGGGGGCGGCTTCGCCCCCCTCCCCCGCGTACCGGCGCTTTATCTGAGGCGCCGGGCAGCTCCGCGCCCCGCTGGCGGGCGGCCGTGAGCCCCGGGCGCTTATTTCCGATCGATGTATGTACCCCCCGGTCTGTTTCTGGCGCTCCCGAGGGCTGACCCCTGGCAGCGGGCTGGGCCCGCCCCGCCGCGGGGCCTCCCCGGGGCTGCCGGCTTGGCGGGGCCGGTGGCGCCGCGGGGTTCCCGGTGCTCGGGCGGAGCCGGGCCCCGGGGTGCCGGGCGTCGCCTCAGAGCCGCGGCGGGCCGGGGGGCGGGGGGGCAGGTGGCCATGCCCCGCCAGCGGGTGAGGCCCCAGGGGCAGTCACCTACAAGCCGGTGTTGGCCGCGCCTGGGCGTGGGGGCGACGCGTTCTCTTGTGCGTAGCCCCTGTGTCTGTCACACGGGGGTGGTCGGAGCTCCGCTTCCTAGGCTCGCCGGGAGCGGGTTAGGTGGGTAAAAAATAAAAATAAAAAGCCCTGTGCAAGCTTGTCCTGCCCTTCCGATGAAGGCGGTGGTCTGGCGTCCGTGTAAGGACATGAAGCGGCTTCCTCTTCAGGAAGCTGAATTGTATCCAGTGAAAATAACTCTGCTGTAGCGAGAGCAGCAACATAAGCGCCGAACTCCCCGGATGGATGGTCTGGTGCCCCATCCCTCCACTGCCTGTCCTTCCGAGCAAGGAGATGAAAACACGCACGCACTTCATCTGATGTGTGTGATGTGTGTGTGTAGTTCATCGCACTCCGTGCGTGCAGTTCATCAGCAACTCTTGCTAATCGGCTCTGCCTTGCAGTAGGCTCTCATTGCCTTGATTTTTATTCCTGTGCCTTTTGATGACAGGTTTGAGTAGCACTTACACATGTAAATAGTTGGTTGCGCCAGGGAGGCTGTTAGGAAGAAGTTGTTTTTGTGGGATGTAGCCAGTCTGCCTGGAGTGGTGGCTGGAGAGCATGTACTGGAGGGGGAGGAAAGCTGTCTGGAGGAATTTCTCCTTAATTAGAAGGTCATACCACGCTTTGCTGTAAACTGTGGGAAATGGAAAGCCTAGGCTAATGAGCAACTCCAGTCCTTATTGCGTTCCAGTTACTTATTTGCCATAACTTTATTATAATAAACTCACTGAACACGTACACCTGCAGTGGTGCTGGTTAGCGTGTTTTTCAAAGTGGAACTTCTAATAATGCTGTAATGCAGTTCTGTGATCTTTGGATTACATTTGTATTAATTGCACTTAAACGAACTGTTTTATGCTCAGACTGAGTGTCTCTGAGCTATATGCTAGAAATTGCATCCCTAGTCCTTATTTAAGTGTTCTGGTTCTTGGCTTTAAGTCCTGGGGTTTTTTACCTTCTAAAAACTCTTTTTTGCATTTGCAAACATGTTTTTTCCTGGTCTAATGTAAAAGGCTCTTTAAGCATTCCCTGACAACTGGTCTGTGAAGTCGAGCTGGTGTAGGCAGCCAGTTGTCTCTGTAGCTGCCAGAAGGGAGGAGGAGGGATTCAGAAACAGCCTGTATAGCACTGGGGTACAGCAGGAAGGCTGAGTCCCAGTGTCGTTAAAGCTTGCTGGCTTTGCCCTCTAAGAAACGTGCAGTAGTATTCCTCTGCAGTAGCTTAGATTTCTTTTTTATTTGTTTAGTTATTTAAAAGGGTTATGTGTTTGGTGAAATATCTCTGTTGTACTCTGTGGGTTTTAGATTGCTACGTCTCGTTTATTTATTTTTTTAGAGAAGAAGGATCTTGGAATCTTGAGAAGTAACCCCCCCCCCCCCCCCAACTGCCCTGCTGAAGATGACTAAGACTTTGTGTGTTTTGTTTACAGACCTTGGGTTTGGTCAGTTCCCATTGAGGGTCATGATAAAGGAGAGCAGAGTGGTGTTTGAAATGTGTTTTGGCGTGTTAACTTAAAACTTATAACTTAGACTAAAATATTGTGATATTTATTAAGTGGAGCTGAATTACTGTTTATATGAATATATGAATAGGTGTTTAAAAAAAATGATCTCTGTTATAAGAAAGGGGATGTTCCACCGACAATCCAGACTTCTCAGTTTTTAACTTCTGAATGTGTGACTTTCAAAAGCTGTGGTCCTTTAGTGATATACCTGTATTATCCAAAGTGTTCATTAAAAAGGTCCTTGTTTCTTCAGTTTGCCTTAGGTGGAAATGAGCCCCTGGGCTTGAACCCGTGAATTCTCTTGACCCATTACACGACTTCAAAGTGTAGTTAAGTAGCTAACAGATATCTGTTCCAGCTATGTGTTTGATGTTTTATGTTAGAGGTTTGTTTGATACTTTCCTTAAGTTTTGCTTAGTGCTTTGTTTATTCATGCTGCAAGAGAGATGTCTTGGAAGGTGGCTCGTTCCCGAGGGTAGGTTTCACAATCTTGTCATAACTCTCTTCCCAGAATCATATGATTTTTATTTTTTGTTTCATTTCTCAAAGATATCCAAGATATTCAGGCTGAGGTAGAAGCTTCAGGGCGGTTGGATTTGAGCTGCAAAGTTGGAACAAAAAATCTCCACAAAACTTCTTTTCTTGGATTGAGTTTTATTCATCCTTTGGCCCAAAAGCTGCTAAATTGCTCGCAATGCTATACAAGAGCAAATTGATTTTACCATGATTTCCACACGTATTTATGCACACAACAAGACAGTTTCATCCTACAGGCGTTCCTTTGCATTCTCAGGGCAAGTTCTTCGTGTGATTCCTTTGCTGTACCAACAAGTAAAGTAAACTTTAATGTCGGGCAGTGTGTTATACCATAGTGAATTGGAACTCAGCCATATGATTGACTTTGCTTCTCTTGAAACAGTGACAGTGTGCATTTCTGAATTTTTGTTTTTTATATATATTTTAAATAGCTGTAGTTACTATGGCAAGCCCCAACTTCATGAGCAATTATTCTTGAACCAACTTAAGTGCTTGTTTACCTAGGGATGCTGCAGGAGCTTGACACAACCCAGGCGTGAATGGCCAGTGAAGTGGTTCAGATGGTAGGAAAGTGATTCGTTTCAACAATCCTGAGCTTCCATTTGGACACGCTTTCAGATCACACAGAGAGGGAACAGTAAATTTAAGAGATCTGGAAAATATTGATATTTAGAACATATACCTTGTTACAAGTGGCTTCTGACAGACCTTATTCTTGCAAGGCATTTTGTTAGTATGGCTACATTATTATTTGAGTATATAACATGTGAAAGCCACCTGTGCTTGTCCTTTTTTTTGTGCGCATGTGTGTGAAACTGACACAGTAAAGTGAAAGGAGGATGTTTCAACCTTGTGAAATAGGGTTATATACCTACAAAACCTGAGAACTTAGTGGTATTTTAAGCTATTGACATTGGTTTAGGATGCTTCTTTACTATACGTATGCCCTTAGAAGCTGATGTTTGTGGGGGTCAAGCATATGCTTTGCTGTGTAATACTCATAACTGAGAGTGTGTACTGATTTGCATGGTGTAAGTATAGTGCCTTTAATCCACATCACCTCCCTTTCCAGTGGTAAAATATAGGTATGATGCATTGATGAGACTTGCTACAGGAAGGCAGAGGGTGCAAAATAACAGATAATATTTCTGTATCTTGGCACTAGAAATGCTGTAACTCATATTTTGGGTAGCTCCTTATCTCTTGTAAACATGCTGGCAAAAACCTCTGAAGCTCATTTTCTTCATAGAACTTAAGAGATTTTCTCTGTGTCAGCATGTACTGTTTGCTCTCTGTTATGTCTGTAAGTATATGTGCATTCATAAACGTGTGCGTTGTAGAGAAAATCCCATCTTCAAACAGTTCAGTGTTTTTTGTGAAAAGTGGCCGTCTCAGACTTCTAACTGGAAAAAGCAGGGTCGCGGTGAAGGTGGCTGTGACACATGATTGTCAGGCATTTGCCACCTCAGTAGAAATCCTGTTCCCCTCAGGCTGACGGTCAGCAGGACAGCAAATGGATTTATAGCTGTGTAGCCTTTCTACAGAAAGACCGTTGTGGGAGAGATGATTTCAGATTGTGGGCAGCAGAGTTGCGAGCAGATCTGGCTGGGGGTACTGGGCAAGGAGCCCAGCTCTCCAAGCTTTCCTGGCTGGGAGGTGGTGGTTCCTGCTTCTGGGGATAGCTAGGAGCAGTGCTTGTGCCCTGCTGCTGTATCCCTTCCCCACATTTTCTGTGGTTGTTCCATTGTGCCAGACCTCTGCTTCTGCTGGCAGGGACCCCAGTGGGGCATTGGTCTCACGGCCTGGTGAGGCACTGAGCTCAGGGAGGGCTCCCATGGTACCTGAATGAGCTGCTTGCTGGGCACTCCCTGTGTGGCATTTACCCAGCTGTGGTCTGCCAGGTGTGGATTTGCAACCCTCCAAGTCATGCTGTGAGGTCCCCGTTAAACTCTTCTTGATAACCAGAGAGAAGTAAAGGTGGACATGGTGGTCCTTCAGTTGTGTGGTTGCTCTGTGGTTCTGTGTGTGCATTGCCAGGACTGTGCCCTAGCATAGGCACAGCTTAAAGCGAATGTCCTCCGCAAGAGGGGAGGGAGGCTCTACCTGTGGACTTTAATAAAGCTTTTCTTATTTCCAGTTATCGGGTAACACGCGAGGAACTGATGCTTCTGTTCTTGCTTTCATTAGAGGTAAACGCCAGGGCAGCAGGCTGTGGTGCCCTCCTTTCCACCTGGTTTGTGAGCGCGAAATTGCATGTTTTCTCCATGCTTGGACCAGATGTGGGAGATTTTCTCAGTTTAATGGGATGTGTCCCAGCAAGCCTCTCACAGGGCTGGTTTCTGCTGGTCTGCTTTTCAGCAATATTGGCCAGGAGGTAATAGAATGATCAAGCAACTTTTTAAAGCCAAGAATTACTCATTTGGAGCAAAAAATGCCATTCCCATTCCTCTCCCTCCACTGAAAGGCATCTTAAGACTTCAGGCAGGATCTAGACTTATGCTTATCTAGTAAGACATTCTCTACAAATGATTAGCAGGTTGAGCATCAGTAATGTTCTTATGAATGAATAAAATATGAAGTCAAAGAAAAAAATAAATGGTCATTTTGGTTTTAGAAACAAATACTCAGATTTCAAAATCAGTACTGTGGTATTATGTTTGGACATGAGTTTCAAGAGTTGATGTGCTGAGTAGTGTGATTCCAGCTGTGTAAATGGTACAAGGAACTTTTGGAGGCGCTTAATTTATGCACTACAGGTATATTTGTTTCCAGGGTTTAGGTAAAAATATTGTAGTGCTGTATGTCACTTTAAAATACTTTAATTCTCATAGGGACATGGACACTTTGTTGGCAGGAAATAAAAATGTTGTAGACCTGAACTTGATTTATAGTCTTTCAGTATAGCTCTAATTATTTTAAGTGGGCTCACTGACATATATTAAATCGATAAGGAGAGTACACTGAATTATACATTCTGAGTTTAAAGTTCAGGTAAACTTTAAGGTAAAACAGATGTGGATGCTTATTAGGTGGTATCAGAAGTAAAGCTTTTGATGAATTTTCACTGAAACTGCATATTTTCATGCATTGTATAAAAGTGAAAGTATAAAATGTTACAGATGATGAGCTTTTTTAGAGGAAGAAGAAAGCTTAAGAAATTAAAAGCTATTTGCTTATTTCTGTTTTCTCCTCCACCCTGTCCTGCAGTATTTCCTTAATTTTTAAAGAGAACTATTAAATTATAACTTGCTTCTTGTTTAATTCTCCCCCTCTTTCCCATAGTGATCACAGTGGTACATTTTTTTTTTCTTAACAGTTTTTGAAGCCTGTTCTAGTTAAATACCATAATTTTTGCAAAATTGCACATTATTCTTATGTTGGATATTAAATGAAAAGCTACTTTTAAGCACAAATAGTACAAATTTGCCTAACATATCTTCCAACCTATTTTTCAGATAAAGTGGTGTAATTATTTTTTTTTGTTAAATGAAAGTTGAGAGAGTTATATTGTTGATTCACTAAGTATTTACAGGTAGAGGGAAGGAGTGGGAATGATAGCACACAGCCTTTGTTTTAAAGAGTAAGTTTTATTGAAGCCTTCCTTGGCTTTTTAAACTTCCCACTGGGTATAATTAATGCCTGTCGTGATTGGGGGGCATATGCTGTAAGACGGAGCCGGATGCATAACACAAACGCTATGGAAGGGAGATTTGGGGGGCTGCCCCTAGGTGGGCAGTTGCCCCCAGTGGTGCTGTGGCAGGTGGCCTCCATGGAGGAAGGGGCTACTGCCCAGCAGGCTCCGCTGGGAAGTGGTAAGGCTGGTCCTGGAGCAACCATGTCTGGAACTCGGCTCAGGAAGAGAGTGCTGTCCTCCCCTCCCTTGAGAAAACCATGTTTTGTTCTTTATTTCTCCCCAGTTTTGTGAAATCAAAGTACAGTTCCAGAACTCACGTGCTTAAATGAACAGTTTGCGTAAGGCTGAGGGGTTGTGTTGTTGCTTAGATGGAAATCTGAAGATTCCAGACTCCTGTCTTTCCATCTTTGTGGCTCATCCCCCTCGCCTGTATGTGACAGACTGTTGTTCAGCCCACTGTCCACTGCTCCTTTCAGTGTGTGCACACAGGTGTGCCCTTTTTTGATTAAAGTAACAGCAGTTCCTCCACACCAAATATAAAGGACAACCAACCAAACCCATGTTGAATAGGTATGAGCATGAGCAATTTGTGATGGTGCTCTTTCTGCAGGATGAAGGGTGCTGTGTCTGAGCAATGCCAGGCTAACTCCGTGTGCACGTGCTTTCTCCTGTGCTTTCTGGGGTGGTTATTGCTCTTGCTGCTTTCTTCCTTGTTCTTTGCAGAATCCTTACGCTGGCAGTATTATCTTTGCTAAGAAACGAGAGAGCTTTTCACAGCTGCTGAACGTGCCATAAGCTCTGTGCTTCAGTGCTTAGCTTCTGTGCTAAACTTTAGTCTTGCCCAAAGCAATGCTGTGCAGCATTGCTTCCTTACACACCCTTGCAGCACCAGTAAGAATCAGAAACAGAAGTATGGAAGAAATGTGCGCTGAGGACAGCTGCAGGAGTTAACAGCAGTGTCACAGTAAAATGGCCAAAGCAGAAAAACAAGATTAAACGAAAGGGGAGGGGAGGAGTGAACTCAGTGAGAGGAAAAGAATATGAAAAAGAGAAGGAGAGGAAGTTAGTCAAGAAGCAATAAGAGAACTGGAAGTTGAAGGACAAGCAAAATGTAAGTTGCAGTTGGTGCAACTCAAAGATGTAATGTCAGGGAGTGTTAAAGTTAAAAGTAAGTTAAAGTAAGTGTGGCAAAATGGATCTCGGCACACCTAACCTAGAATGAGACAACAGTTAAATCTTCCAGTCTAGCCTGAAGAGAGACCAAGTATTGCAGAAGGGTTTTTAATCTGTACGTAAGTTTAGGATTAATGATTTTTTTTTCCATGTTCACTCAGAACTAACTCAGCTCTCTAAGGATTAATCAGTAAATCAGCACAAACCCCATCAGCCATCTAGCCCCACCAACAGCGATTTTTTTAGTTTATATTGGCTTATGTACACAGATAAACCAAACCAAAGCCCTCTGTGAATTCCTGTAGTGCAAGTGCCATTGCAGAGGGAGTTGCGTGCTGCAGACCAAGCTGCAGCGACAGGCCCTCTCTCCTTGTTCGCATGTGTGGGATGACTTTGGAGCAAACTTTACAGGGTTAAGCTTCTCCCATATCATTGCACTGGATTCTCAAATAAAATGAGTGGGGATGAGGAGAACCAGTTTCCCATTTCTGAAGTGTGTGCATCACACTGCACTTGAGATTCCTGCATGGGGATAGCATTTGACCCTGTATTTTATCATTAGCAAGTTGCATCCCTCCTCCAGAGCTTCAAGATACGGAAGGATGCTGCAGATGCGTAGTACTAGCCAGGCTTTCTGTTGGAATACCTGGTGATGACTTGCTGTCTGCTGCAGGTGCTGCTGCTGTAGAATTTGTATGTACTCATCTATGTGCTACTGCTGGCTGCTAACAGAGCAGGAAAAAATAAATCTGCTCTTGTGCTGACTTGCTAGCAAGAACATGGTGACTCCAGCCTTGTGCTGTGATATGGGAGTGCTAGGGTTGCATGATGTCCTCTAATTGTGCGAGTTTTTTTACTGATGCTTTAAAAGGGAGTAGCTAGTAGACCTGCAGCTGGTGGCAGGCACCAAGAAAGGCAATTCTGTCCTACCGTGGCTCACCAGGCTTGGTGTAGGCTTTGTCCAAAGAGCCTGAGAATTCCCATTTATAACCTGGTGATACTGAGTGTCAGGCCTTCCTGTCATTGGAAATGTGCTTGAATTCATCCAGGACATTGGAAGAGAAAGCCTATAGTTACTTGACAAGCATGACTGATCATCATCTGAGTGCTGGTGGTCAGTGTGTCAGCAAGCCATTTCAGCTAAATGACAGCATCCTTAGCAGCGGTGTCCTCCTGACCTTAATTATCTTGTGGGAGGGAGGGAGGAACAGTACTGACTCATGGAAGTGTGGCTTTCAGGTTGCACTGATGGTGCTGCCGTTGCTTGCCGAAGTGCTCAGTATCACACAGAATTTGGTTTTCGAGGCGGTAAGAGTGGTGTATCACTGAGCGCTTGAACCTTGTTTGCACAGTCATAGTTTAAGTATTGTGTAAAGAGACCGGGACTGCTTGTCATGATGTTTCCCTGCAGGGAACAGAAGCTGGACAGATAGCAATGTAGGCTACCTTAATGAAGAAGGTTGCATGAAAGAAACATACACGACTGAACACAAGGAGCTTTTAGTTTGGACAGTTGAGGTTTTCAAAAAACCCCACCAAACATAAAACCTCTGTGCTTTAGCCTTACATTTTCCCTCAAACCTGTGGCTGTGCCTGGAAGCCTGCTTCCCCCTCTGCGCCCCTACAGTGGCAGGGCAAAGCAGTTAATGTGAGCCACACTGCCCTGTAGATGTCTAATACTAAATTAATTGTTTACATTATGTGGGTGTTCTGGGAATTGCTATGGTGCTGGGATGGGATAATTCAATGCCAGAATTTTTGTTTTCTCTTTTGCACCTATTGAGCCTTTTTTTTATTCCAATCACAGATGTATTTTTGAAAGCTTAACAGTATGTCAAATCTGTGACACACAGAACTGTCAGCTGCTGTTTGCTATCTTCTGTCTTTTACTTTAATCAGGCAGGCCACTAAATGATGTGAAAAGCATTTTTCTTTGCTCCTTCAGCTTATGCAAATCTGTTGCTTAGGAACGAAGAGGAGCTCCAGTCCCAAAAGGAACATCTTAGGCTGGTTCCCTTGGCAAAAAGACAGATTGTGCTGTCCAGAGCACAGGGAAAAAGAGCAATCAGCCAGTGAAGATCCAGCACATTGCTGTTCTCTGAAGCACTTTAGTTATCAGTCTGTTAAAATGTTTTCTGCTTGGTCTGGATTAATAGGTATGCTGTTGAACAGCTGACGCTTTTGAAGTTTAATTAAAATGGAACTAAAAGGGAATTTTTGAGACCAATCTTGGAGGTTTGAAAGAAAAGTAATATTACAGTAATCACTGTGCTGTTCTTGGAAGAGAAAATCTGTTCCTTTTGTTAGCTCTTCCCTTCACAGGGCCTTTTGTGATCAGAGTCTCACAGTTTAACTTGAGTAGGAACATTACATAGAATATTGGATCAAATTTTCTCCATAGAAAAAGGATTTAATTGATTTTCTGCAAGCCAGTAACTTAGAAGAATGGCGTAATGCGACAGAAGAAATCTGAAAATGTGTAGCTATAGGGATAAAACTTGACTTCTGCTGCTGTGCAGACCAAGCCTATTCCTGTGGGAATGTTGTCGTTCGCTCCCATGGAGTTCACTGAGATTGGTCCCACAGACCCTGGTTCAGCAGGCCATTCAGTCATCTTGTAAAATTAATCTCTGTTTTAGTTTCTGTCCTACACATGGACTGTGGAATGCCTTTGTTCTTCCTTTTTGAAGGATATGCTCCTCTTTTCCCTCTTTAACTGTTCTGAATAGAATTTTCCTGATTTTCATAAAGGTATTCTGTCCTGTAAAGTAGGGTAAGCGTTGCTTGCTTTATTTATGTGTTTATGCCTATTTTAAAGAAACAAAACAACTCATTTGGATAATTGTTTCAATTAATGGATTGCACAGCAATTGTAATCTTCAGTGTATGTGCCAGCCTTGAGATTCTGTTTTAATTTGATTCAAAGGTGCTTTTGCAGGCTTAGGAAAGAAGAGAGGCAGTGTCAAAGGAAGTACTATTTAAAGTGCAGACATACTTCCTCTTTGTCTTATTTTGGGCTTGGGAACATGTACAAGCACTTGGAGATCAAATGCATCTATTTAAAAGCAAAATTAAGAAATGTGTCCAGTGCTGCAAAAAGATACAGAGCATCCTTTCTGACACCTGTTTTCAGTCAAATGAAATGGCATTCTCATCTGCAAAGTCATAAAATATTCTGAAATGTCTGTAACCCAGCAGGTTTTTGTTAGTCATTTAAACTCCACCTTAATTATCTCACTCTTTGGCATTATCCTTCTCCGTTTTTTTGGATATGAAGTAATTTTTTCAACTTACAAATTTCACATTTGAGATCTTTTGGGGTTACTTAGAGCACAGTCTTACCAAACACAGTCCCTGAACGTCCCAAAACACCTCTGCTTTCTTGGGCTGTATTCTCACACTAATATTTGCATATGTTTTGTTGGTGTTGGGTGTATGCTGGTTTCAAGCGTTTGTTTTACTGAGTGCGCCTGTGGCCCGTTCTGTGCACTGGGAGGCAGGGTGTGCTGCAGCATCTCTTCTTGCCCCACTTGGGCAATTGCACTAGCGTGTTGCTGAACATACCGTGGTGACTTCTGCTGCAGAGGAGAAAGAGAAACTGTGCTTGAGTGGGTCAGGCTTTGCTGATCCCAGCTCAAAGCGAGGTGTGCAGCCCCTGGCTGCCAGCTGCAGCCCAGAACTGCTGATCCAGCCTTTTGTGACTGGGCCCCCCGACTTCTCCTCTCGAACAATGGGAACTTGTCCTGCATTTATGGTGGCCACGGGATATGTTTTTTCTTAACTGTTTCAGGCTGTTTGAAGTGTATGTAACTACCTGCATTTTGAATGGATTCATGCTTATTTTAAACTTCCAAGTTTTATTGGAGCTTGTTGGTTAAATGACTGAAAATACAGGCTTGGAATTCTTAATTTTGTTTTTTGAGATGTGTATTTAAGATACTGGTGTCCAACAATGTGAAGTGAATGACTTCCTGTGGTCTGGCTTGTACAGTTTGTAAAAATAAAGTTTGTGACAATTTCAGTGCTCAGCCCTCTCTTTTCCATCTGAATGGTGACTTTGTTTTATGTTTTGTTCCTGGAAGAGCACTTGCACTCTTCTATTTCCCTGTGCACCCTGTTCCTTTTCGTTAATTTCAGCAGGAGCTTAGCCAGTGCTGCTCCTTCTCTGACTCTTCCCACCCTGGCTCCAGTCTTTGCCCAGGTAGCTCTTCCTGCCTGCCTGGCCAAGCGTGGCCAGAGGTGGGGGTATCTGTGTTTGGGGCAGGGAGGGAGAGGGTCTGTCAGAAGAGAAAGCAGCAGTAGATGGGCTGCTCTGAAGAGGATAGGACCTCAGGAGAATATTGTGCTGCTGGCTCTGCTGTGGGGACAGCCTAGGAAGAAGAAAGTGCTTTGTTTTACATCATTGTCTCTTTCATACTTTTTTTTAATTGCAGATTAATGATAAAAGGAAATCACTGTCCATGAACAGCTGAGCTGTTGCGTAAGTGAGATGCTCTGTTGCTCATCTTACCAGCTGGAGTGCCCTGGGTGGTGAGGTTGGCTGCTGTGGCTCCATGTGTGATATCGGAGGTTCCCGCTCTGTGGCATTGCCTGCTTAATCCACATCTTTCCCTTGCCGTGGTATCCAGGGCATGAGACGAGCATGTGGTAGCAATAGACCCAGTTGTGTCCATTGCCTGGTCTTTCCAGTATGCAGCAGTATGGCAAAAGATGTGCTGTAAGAAGCTGACAGCAAAAAACACCTGGAAATTGTCACTGTGTCCAGACTGTTACCTGCTGCAATCCCCCACATTTCAAGTGGAAAGACTGCTGGCTTACTGCTTTGATGATTGTGTGAGGTTAAATCCTTAAAAGATTTCAAGGTGAGGGTGCTTAGGTGTTCTCAGGGTATCAAATCTTTGAGTGGGTGGTGCAAAGGATGCCTGTCAGCTATGGGATTTAGTAATTAATTATTTTTATTTGAGGGAAGTTTAACCTTGTTACTACTTTTTCCAAAAAGGAGAGCCAGGTTTGCCATAAAATGATAAAATGAATGCCTCTGCTTGCTGTATAATAGTCTAAATCTGTAAAATGCTGTAAAATAGTCTAAAGTGCCTTCTGAGGAAGAGTTGCTTTCTCTGTAGCTTGATACTCTCTACTTCTTTTGGTTGTTTTTTTGGTTTTTTTTTTTGGTTACCAAATGACTGAATTATACTGTTTATCTGTTTTCTGTAGGAACTTGACAACCTTAGTCCAGGTGCAAATGCCAGTTTCCAAGTAATTTAAACAGCATAGGTATTTGTACCTCTCCAAGGATTTACTTTCCATTCTTTCCTAATATATTTTCAGGATACTCAATATACTTTTTGATATTTTTAAATGTTTTGCAATTACATGTTACCATTGTTGTCATCTCCTGATCTTGTCTGACATAGCTATAGAATTTCATCTGATAATTTTTGTGGTGAAGGGCTTTATTTTTCATCTGTAATTAGGTATCATCAAACCCAGTTGAGGCTGAACTTTTAATGTTGGGAATCAGTGTCTTTTTAAAGCTCAGCTGGATAGATTCTTAAGGCCATTAGAGGCTGTTTCTGGAGAAGTAGTGGCCACATGATTGTGGCAGAGGTTAAAGGGGAGCTGTGTGGTATTTCTACATTTATAACAAGGTCTCGAGAAGCCTACAGTTACGTAAGTTCATTTGCTTTACCCATATATATTTTTTTTTTAAACTTGGTTGCTAGCTACAGGTCACATCTGTTGGATTGTGTGTGCTGTTGCTGAAAACGTGTAAGAACTATCTCCTACCATCAAGTATCATTTTCCTGTACTAGCTATTTATAGATTGAGTGCCTGAGTCTTTTGAACTTCCCTTTGGTAAATAATCTGACCTGCTTAACGCTGTCACGGGAAGAAATCTTACAAACTCAACATTTTTTCATAACTGCTTAACTCTGCAGAATTTGGGGGAATTTTTTTTTTACATTTGAACTTGAGAGCTGAATAGTGTTACAGCAGTAATTCAACAGCACTCTCACAGTGATTCTGAAGTTAATGCTCTTTTCTCTACTTTCTGCTTTCTCTGTCCTTACCTTCTGGGTTTCTATTCTTTCTTCTGGTCACTTTTCATGTTCGGTTTGGGTTTGTTTTTTTTTTTGTTTGTTTGGTTGGTTGGTTTTTGGTTTATGTTTGTTTTTGGGTTTTTTTGGTTTTGGTTGGTTGGTTGGGGTTTTTTCCCCCAAAGACTTTTTCCCCTAATTTGCTCCTATTCATATTTATTTTTTTTTCCAAAGAGTCTGAAGCCTCAGGAGGCCTAAAAGAGCAAGGCTGAGAGATGCATGCTGGGTGTTTTCTGATATGCTTGGAATTAAGTATGTACATCTTTTGCAAAGACTTGGATGTTATTCTGTAAGGATGGAGTTGTGGAAGCAGTGTCCCTACTAGGATTAACATTCATCTCCTCTAAATACCAAAGGGATGTTGTGAGCAGGACACTCCTTGCCACACAGTTGCACAGCTGAGAACAACAGTACAGAATTATGACTTTTTAAAATACTGGCAAATCTTTTGTCTGAATATGTTTCAATAATAATCCAGCTCAGAAGTTAAATCAAAGTATAAACAACACTAAAGGAGCATCAAGTTCTGGCGCCTTTCTTTTGGGTTGTTTTTTCTTGTGGTCAAAATGTGACAGAGGCAGCTCAGCAAGCTTCTCCACAGCACAAGGCTCACCCAGTGCTCATCTGCTTCAGAACTGGAGGAAAAGAAGAATATCTTAATTTAAGCTAGTCAGTGGCCTTGCACTAACATACCCAGAGTTTCCCTAAAAAACCCTCTGACTGATAGCTCTTGATCCATGGACACGGTGGAACTTGGCATTGTAAGGCTGAACCTTGTCTGTGCAGGAGACAGGGATTTTCTTACTTTGAAATCCAGAAAAGGGAGCTGAGAATTGGCGCAGACGGTGCTGTCTCCTGCTTCGAAGGATGGGCGTGCTCATCAAACACCAGAACTGAGGAAAACAGCTTGCTGGTGCATGTGATTCTTTCTCCTGGAAGGAGGATGTCAGATAATCAATGTTTTTTAATTAAACTTTGTATGTCCAGGAAAACATGTTCATTGAGTGCATCTTGACTTTAGTGCTGTAATGATGGGTCATGATACAAAGATAACAAAAAGAGGATTATTTCAGAAGTAATTCTTACACGTTTTCAACCTGAGAGAATCCATCCTGGAAAATCTCAGGTAGGTACAAAGCTGAAAACACAATGTTGTAGGAGTTTAGTAAGAAAGTTGTGCTCCCAGCTTGGGTAAATTTACTGGTATAGCTATAATTATCAGTATGACTATGGCATTTTAATCTGTTCTCATTTAGGTAAACTCCTAAGCACACTTTTTTTAAGTAGGTCTTTGAAGTTTGTGTTCTCTGCCAAAAAGGAATATGTTAAAGTATTAGCTCTCCTGTCCAGCAGTTTCAGCTGTAAGTACTCATAGTGAATGACTGTAAAGGTGGCAAGACTATCCGATTTTGTGTCTTTTAGTTTTCTTGATTTAATTTTTCTGAGACTTAGGGATGGGACACATGGACGACACACATGGAATTTCTGGTTTTGCCAACCCTCCATCATTGTACATAAGAAACAGCCGTTGTCTTTTGGAGCTTGTTTTATCAACAACAGTAGAAAAGATAGGCGAAACCGCCTCAAACTTAAAGGAAATCTTTTGTCCTTGTCACAGGGCTGCCGCATCAGGCAAGGGGGTGGCATGTACCATATGGTGGTGTCACCTGGCTGTGGGACGTTGTCTCCAGGCTAACACAGCGTGAGTGTAGCAGAGCTCCAGCCGTCCCTCTGCTGCCACTGCTGTTATCAAACCTCCGCTGCTTGCTTCTCAGTGGGCAGAGGGGAAGCATGAATCATGGCTTTCCGACATTTGGAAGTGTGTCAGAGCTGGGCACGAAGGAGCTGCTTCCTCTTTCCCATCTTGCTAGGTACCGGAGTAAAAAGCTGGAGAACAGGAGCGCTGAATTTGGCCAATGGAACACCAGGAGTGTAGATACCTTTGGCAAAATTACAAAGTGGAGCAGTCGGTGAGAGACCTTAAAACAAGAAGCCTTTTGTAACAGTCTGTGCCCAATTGCTTGTTTTCCCGGTTCGAAAAATGCTGATCTGTCTTTGGGAAGTCATGCCGAAGGGCTTGGAATAATGCATCTTCCTGTATTTCTTTTCATAACCCAGAGGGCAGCAGGAAGCTTTTGTTTCTTAGATTGTGCCTCTGGCCTGGTGATGGGGCTTTCCCACACTTGTGCTATTAAATAAATGACAGAGTAAGTGAGATGGGATTCTGGTTTTGCTTACGCTTTCATTTCTATTTTTAAATTACTTTCCAAGTATTAAAAAAAAAATCCACGGATGGTCTAATGTCTAATAGTCTGAAGATAGAAGGCTGATGCTGGAGGATTACTCCTGTGCTGTTATAAATATTGAGGCCAAAAGCTTGCAGGTGTGCTTTCTGAAATGGCATGTACAGGGACTAAGGGCCGTGCCTTCAGAAGGTGTGTTTGTAGTGCTGAGGAGCCTGGCTTTTGTGAACACCTGGGGCTCTCCTGAAGCAGGGACCCAAGTCATTGATGGACTGTGTTTTAGGAGAAAGAAGGAAGATGTGTGGATTGGGGAGAGGGTGTTGATACTTTCCTTGTACTCAATGTCAGCTCCCCTTTACCTGGATAGGTGCAGTAATTTTTGGTGTAGAACAGGCAGCCGTTTTTCACTATGGTTTTTGGAGCATGGGTGGAGAAGTGTTTTGTAGTATGCCCCTGCTGTGCTTCCTTGGAGCCAGTGCTTTGTGGCCATTCACCTGTCGTGTGGTGCAGTGGGAGAGAGGGCTATGGGCCATGGGTCCCACTCCCGGCATGTCCCACAGCAGCCACACAGCCAGGTGTGTCTGCTTTGATAGGGGGGGATCAGGAGAGGAAACATTTCATGTTGGCAGGAGTCTCTCAGTTAAACAAACCTATGTGAAGCATTGTTTCCTTTTTTAGCTAAAGCTTGATCTATAGATACTCAGACCAAAAATTAGAATATTGCTTATCTGATTTATTGGCAACTCTCTTCCATTTCCTCTAGGGTAAAACTGTTGAGTCTGACCTCTTGGGAGGACTTTCACCCAAATGTGAAATTTTTTTTTTTGGCATTTGTTTATTTATCAAAGGGAGGACGCTGTGGTTTTTGCCAGTCTCTAATTTGAGAATAACTGTGGTTCTTGTGATGGAGCTTGAGCTGGGTGTAGGCAGGTGTTAGGCAAGTGTCCCAGTGCAGGTCTGCCAGCCAGCACTCCTGTCAGTCCAGTCCTTCCTTGTTTTATGGCAGGGATCACAAGTTGCGCAGTCTGGGCGTTTGTTTATTTATTCTAACAGAAACTCGTATGCTCAGGCTTGAAGCAAGGTTTGTGCTGGGGTTTCAAGAAGCAAAACGCCTCTGGAGCTTTCTGATGGGTTGTTTAAAGTTGTTGGTGAGCTCTCTCTGTATTTGGTGTGTTAGCTTCATGGCAATGGCTTGGGATGCAGGGCTGGTCTCTGAAGGTGGATAGGTAATCGCTTCTGGCTGCTTCCTTCTCTTTGCTTTGGGTTTTGGAGTTGGTCTGTTGTTTTGTTGGGATTTTTTTGTCAGCTGAGCCATTCCTTGGAGATAAAGCTGCTGTTTCTGTGGGGCTTTCCCCAGGAGAACATAACTAGGTTAGAGGAAGTGAGGAGGTTTTTCTGCCAGGCCACTGAAGGTGCAGCGAGTTGGTGGAACAACCAGCCCGTCCTGGCTCTCGTGGTGAGCTGCGGCAAGATCTGCTTGTTCCCCCCTTGCCTGGCAGGGACCTGCTCCTCTGGGCTGCGGGTGCTCGGTGTTCTTGCCCTCCTGCTTAGAGCTGAGGGCTGTCAGTGCTCAGCCACTCCTTTCACAGTAGGTGCGTGGTTGCGCTCTGGCAAGTGGAGGAAAATAGCTTGCAAAGCCTTACAGACAAAAAGAGACAGCTTGATTAGAGGTGTTACCTCCAAAATGAGGAATCTTTCACTCCACCAAGGAGGATGAATAGATCATTATGCAAAAGTGGATGATGAGTTGTTCCACCCCACGCTTTCTTCGCAAAATTGCTTTTCATTGCTGTTCTTGGTTCAAAACCCCATGCAGTGGCAGCAGTTGGAGGTATATGGAGATCGTCATGATCCTGAGGGGGTTTAGGCCTCTTTAACTACACAAAGCAGATCTGGGTGTCCTAGGACATGAAACACCGGAGACTGCTGGCACCTTTTGACAGACGGTTCTCCTGAAGATGAGCTGGTAGTAGGATCTGTGCATAAGGGTTTGAGGACACATCGATTCAAAACCGAGCATTAGATGTCATCCTTTCCTCTATTTTTAGTGTACTTCTGGTGTGTAGCAGTGGGGGAGAAGAAGCATTTCTCAACTCGTAAAAGTAAGGAGGATGTTAGTCCTAAAAGCCTTTTTTAAACTTGTATACTAAAACCAGATGGGTTTCAGTTTGACTGTTTCCCTTCCGTTATGGTTGAAAGGAAGCTTCACATTTCCCACAACATAAGGAGTTGCCTGCTTTTCATGTTACTCATTTGTTTTCTGTGTATATAGTAACACATAGAAAGTTACATGTATGTGTGCATACGTATCTAGATGTATGTATGTATGTATTTTTTAACCAGGTGCAAAATGACTGCTCAAGTAACACTGGAAGATGCCTTGTCCAATGTGGATCTCTTGGAAGAATTACCACTGCCAGATCAGCAACCGTGTATTGAACCCCCACCATCATCCCTGCTTTACCAGGTATGTTGTCATCGTAGGAAAAAGTTTTTCCATTTCCTGTTGCTGTTAAGAAGAGTATGTGCTTTAAAAAACAAAAGAACAAAACCAAACTATGTTTATATTTTATATATGTGTGTGTGTGTGTGCGTGTATATACATATAAATGCTTTCCCCTACCAAAGATTTAATTCTGTATTTTGCTTTCTCTGCAGCCAAACTTCAACACTAATTTTGAAGACAGAAATGCCTTTGTCACTGGCATTGCAAGATACATTGAGCAAGCTACAGTCCATTCTAGCATGGTAAGTAGATGTTCAGATATATACTTTTGTATTACCTGGAATAAAAGGAGAGGCACGTGTCCTCTTGCAGTTCATTTTAAGAATTGTGGTCACAGAAAACCAGAAACCAAGTTATCTCCAACAATTCTGGGAGGCAGTAAGATAAAAAAGTCCATAGATTTTCTTTTTTCACACATGTACTTATTGATAATTTTAAAATTATCTTTCTTCTTGATCAACCAATGTTGCTCAGAAGTTTCCTGCTTTTGTTGTGCGTGGAATTTCCAGTGTTTTGAAGTGAGTTAGTTGTATTGACAGCTTGCTGCCATAACTTGAGTGAAAAATTACTTTCCATCCTGCCAAATTTCCACTATCTGTCAGTTTAGTGGTGTTGAAGGGTTTTTGTTGGCTTCCTCACTGAGGAGTGTGTGTGTTAGTGGTTTACTACATGCTTTTTGTGTTAGGTATTCTGTGGTTTTTAACAGTTCCACAATAGAAGATAAGTCTTCATGCTAGTAACTCCCATGTCTGCTGATGGTGTAGCTGTTTTGGGATACAAAAGAACTTGCAGGCTGCAAATGCTGGTCTGTACTGAACTTGTCATTTCATGGCACTCTTGTAAATATGTCCTGTTAATTCTAGAGGTCAGTTCACAAACAGTGGAGTGGGCAGATCCAGCACCTGATGACATGCTACTGAAAATTATGTAAATTTACACTAATCTACTTAATCTAGCAACTCCTTAACCTGTTCTGATTGGTTGGATGTTGTTGGACCTCTCCTTTGACAAGTGAAAAAGGATATTGCTTTGTATGTGCTGACTCTTTCATCCTTGACCATTCCACCTGCAGCATCCAGGTTTAAGAAGAAAAACAACCACCACCCCACCACCCTCCCCCCTCAGATTAGCATTTTTATTTATATTTATAGATCACGATGTCTTTAGTTTAGGGAAGAAAGAGCAACACAAAACCCAATCTGATCTGGGGAGTAAGCATAATTGCTGCAGTTGTTGATTAGTGATCTCATAGGTATTCGCTGGCTGAAGTGGTACAAAGATGATCATGTGAATTCTCTCAGAATTGATTGGGTGCTAAACCAGGTGATTGAGAATAAATGGATCTTTTTTTTTTAGCTGTTGGATTAAAGCTAAGATGGACATCAGTCGCTGGTCAGCTCTGATAGATGTAATATGCCAGCTGAGCCTATGAATTATGGTAATATTTTTTTATGCATACAGGATGATGTATCATTCAGCTTGTAATACATGTGTTTTTGTACACACACATTTTGTGGTTTGTTTGGATGAGGGTTTGGAATAATGGAAGACAAGTGGATTTAACCCTTTTGTATTACAATGGCTAATTGTATTGTCTTACAGAATGAAATGCTAGAAGAAGGTCAGGAGTATGCAGTCATGTTGTACACATGGAGAAGCTGCTCAAGAGCCATTCCTCAGGTAAAGGATGAAAATTAACGTGTCATGCAAAATGTAAACTTCTGTCTTGGTCTTGTTTTGGAGTGGAGATGCAGGTAGAACTTTGTCAATAAGTGCCAAAATGTAGTTTACTTTGACTCCTGAATTCTTAAGTTGGGCGTGCCATAGAATAGTGGTTTAGCACTTGGGGACCAGTTGGACTTTTTTTTTTTTTTTTTTTGATAAGGCATCTTAGCAATACCTCATGGGCTTTGTGTCAGCTTGACTGATTGGTTCAAGAGTAGTGTAGGGGTAATATGCTCTAGAAGGAAAACCTTTGACTGTTGGATCTGTTTGAGGTCAAAATTTCTTTCAAGAGAATAGACCCTTCCTACTCCCCAACTCAATACTTAAATGCAGAACAGGTTTTACAAGTAGCATGGCATGTAACAATTAACATTTGGGTTGAACATTTAAGTTTCTTGACATCCTAATTAGTAGTTTTCTGAATGTCAGAGCTATGTACTGTTTTTTTGATCTGTATACAAAAAAAAAAAGCCTGTGAATAGTGACAAGTCAGCCTGAAGTATCTAGGAATGGTTGTACAGCTGTGAGGTGGGAAAAATACTAAGATGCAGCAGAAGAATGAAACAGAATTATAACCATGAGTTGACATCTGCCTGCTTTGTAAGGAGTTTGTAATGTGATTATTTTTGTACTGAAATGCAAAGAAAGCTTATCCTGTGATTTAAAGATTTAGGGTGGAAGTCAGATAATCTATTTTAATTTGTAGTTCTGGCCATATTTTAATGCTTGATTTTGAGCAAGTGGCTTAATGTGGGAAGAGCATTGTCCTAACTGTACAGAGGTGTTTGACAACTAAATTATTTGCTGTGAGGTAATAGAAATATCTTAGATTTTTTTAAATTTATTTTTTTTACACACAGTTAAGTTTAGAAGACTAGCATACAATTACCAAATCCAGAAATTTACGCCTCAAGTTTGTCTGTTTGGGATGATAATGCATTTTCTCAGGATCTTAGTTTCTGAGGCTTTCTCAGGGAAGGTTTCAAGTGTAATGGTGTTTTTAATTATCCTCAGGTCAAGTGCAACGAGCAGCCTAACAGAGTAGAAATTTATGAGAAAACTGTGGAAGTTCTGGAGCCAGAAGTCACAAAACTGATGAATTTTATGTATTTTCAGGTAAAAGGAACGGAAACAAAATTTGTCAGTAGGCTTGTATTTTTATATTCCTATTTTGTATGCTTTATATTGTGTGCTCAGATACTGAACCTAGTCATTATACTTTGGGAAAAAACCCAACCCTTTAGTGTCTCACAGAAGGGCAGAATTTCTAATGACTATCTTAAAAACTTCAGACAATCTCTATTAAGACTTTGAGCATAAAATCAAAGGTAATTGCGTATGGTGCCTACGTAGCACATGGGGACAGAGATCTGGCACTTCAGGAAGAAAGGAAATGGAAATATAACACATTTCACATGTATACTTAAAAGAATCTCGACACAAAAAACATTTGTTGGGGAGTGAGTGATCCACAAGTCTGGACACCAGAGCAGCAGGTGCAACTTTGCTATGGAAATTTTTAACTGAGACGAACTAACCCAGTTGTTGTGACCCTCCAGCCACCCGAGCTACACGGGGTCTGGAGAATAGCAGTCTGTCTTGCTTTCTCTTCCCGTGCTGGCAGCTTGCCATTTGGTTCAATGGACTGAGGATGTTTCCAGGCATTATTTGGAAGGAGCTGGAGCAGCTAGAGCCTGTGAGCCCTGGAGCACACAGGAAGAGGAGACAGAATGAAATGTAGTATTTCCTGTTGTCTTCCCCAACTGGCGGATCTTACTGAGTACAAACAGTCTCCTTTCATTCAAGCAGATCAGCGCTGTAAAGTCAGTACAGATTCCTCTTTACATTCGAAGTTACTGGGGTTTTTGTACTTGTAGGCTCTATCTGAAATGACCTTGACATATGCTTGGAAATGAGCCCTGAAATAAACACGTGCCAGGATGATTTTGGGATTTGGCATGTACAGTGTGCTGTGGGGTTTTTTTGTTTTAAGGGTACATACCTATAGTCTGCCTTTTAATGCATATACACTTCCTCACTGAAGAGCATTAAATCACTTGTTTCAAAGGGGTTTTAAACTTTTATGACTTCAATCTGTAGAGAACAACCTTGGCTCTTGTGCCAGGCAAGCTCTGTGGCAAAAGTCACTGCAAGTACACAGGGGTGGAGCTGAAAAGCCTGTGCTGATGCCTTGTTAGCCTTGCAGGCTTTAAACATTTTTGTGCTTCAGTGGTGCTTTTCACTGGACCAGTTCCAGTTAGGCAATGGAACTTTTTTCCTGGAAACATCATGGCTTTTACCCCCAGTTTCTTCTTTTTTCCCCCATTAGAGAAACGCCATTGAACGATTTTGTGGAGAGGTGAGACGTTTGTGTCATGCGGAGAGGAGGAAGGACTTTGTGTCTGAAGCGTATCTGATCACACTGGGCAAATTCATCAACATGTTCGCGGTATTGGATGAGTTGAAAAATATGAAGTGCAGCGTGAAGAACGACCATTCCGCCTACAAGCGGTGAGTGGCGAGGAGCCGCAGGGCTGGCGGTTCTGCTGCGGGGTACAGGCGTCCCACGAGATGGCAGCAGCTGCTCTTTTGCCAACAGCTCGCTCTTCAAAAACGGGGGAACAGTTACCTGGGAAGTGGGGATGCGCTGACTGCAGTTAGGCAGTTGAGTAAACCTGGGTTATTTTATGCTGTTCTTCCAGCAGCAAAGGGTTGTTCTGCTTTTTACTGCCAAGCTGTCTAACACCTCTGTCTTGGTGTATGCGAAACGCGATGAGTATACTTTGCTCAGTAAAGCTTTTCTTTTTAAGTTTGAGAGGAACATGGCTTGCTGGTCGCTTGTGCTACTTCTGTTCTATTCTATTTCTAGTCTGTTCTATTTTTGGTATCCACTTTCGACATTTGTAACTGAGAGTTGTTACACTTACTCTTAACACATTTCAGCTTTGCCCTTCAAGGTTGTCGTGACCGCAGGTGTAGCAGGGAGGGGAGAAGGATGGGATACCAGTGACCAAGTTTTATGCTTGAGCTGCCAGATGGTATCAGGTATCTTTTGTCAAATACAGTGGTCAGAGCAGTAGAGAAAAGTCTTTCTGCCAGCTGTATCATCTGTGGTCATTCATAAAGAAAACCATTCAGCCAACGACTAGCCAATTTTATTTGTCCTGCTTCCACTTTCATGAGATTTAATTTCTACCTCTGCCAGTAGTTGCCTTTTGTAGTTGTGCCTGAAGACCTCTTAAACTTGTTTTGCCTTTCTTTTTCTTTGGAGGCGTGCTTCTGGAGGACAAACTGTTTTCTGGAAGACTGACTTTTCCTGGCTTGTTGCGTGTCTTGGGTCTATAGAGCCACTGCTGTCCCTGTCAGTTGAGGGATATATCCAATGATTCTTGGCTTGGGTTGGATTTGGCCTTTTAACTAGGGTGCAGGGAGTGATTTGGGATTGTAAAACAGTTCATTTGAGATAAATTAAGTCCATATTTCTCTTATAGTAAAATTTCGCCTTTCTTTTTAACTGTTTTCTTAAAAAGTCTTCCCTTCATCCTTGATGAAACAGGCTCTTGACGGCTTTGTTGAATCCACAGTATATGTTTGGATAACTCACTTTTATTAAGCTGTAGCAAACAAGTACTGACCACATCTGCCAAGTTCTCTTTTTGCTTGATTCAGAAGTTTGGAAATGGGAGATGTACTGAGATTGAGTCTTGTACGAGCAGTGAATGATACGCCGTTGTACTGGCACTTACAGAATGGCACTTACACAGCTTAGAGTTCCCCTGGCAGATTTGGAGGCAGGTGTGTTTCTAACGAGAGGGGATGGATTTGCTACAAGCATCCTGCTGAAGGGATATACTGGTTTTTCTTCTGTTTTCAAAGAGCCGCTCAGTTCCTGCGGAAAATGGCAGATCCTCAGTCTATTCAAGAATCCCAGAACCTCTCCATGTTCCTTGCCAACCACAACAAGATAACACAAGTAAGCTTTAAGTGTCTTTTTGCAGAATTGTCTTTTACCTAATGCTTTACAAAACTAGCAAAATAAAACTCTTCCAGTTTGGTAGTAATTATTGTTTGCCAGGGAGTATAACTAGTTGATTAATATCCTTTTCTTCTTTTTTCCCAGTCTTTACAGCAGCAGTTGGAGGTGATTGTTGGCTATGAAGAGCTTCTTGCAGATATTGTGAATTTGTGCATGGACTACTATGAAAACAAAATGTATCTAACGCCCAGTGAGAAACATATGCTTTTGAAAGTAGGTTTCCTTTAGGTATAAAATTAAAAAAGAATGGTTGAGGCAAGTCACAGATGTTTGAATTCCTGATTGTTTGTAATTTTTTTTAAAAGGGACCAGTTAACCAAATAACACAAATTATTCCTTTTTCTCCCCATCCCCCCACTGTCTTTTTATTACATTGCATGCTAACTGTGTTTAGAAAGTTCGTAATCATTTTTGTTTTTCATAAATTGAAGTTGACCCAATTGAACTGTAGCCTTGCTAGGAAACCAGTTCTATGGAATTGTGTCTATGAAGTTTAATGACAACAGAAAGGAACTACTACATTGTATTTTTAGATATGTGGCAAATTTCTATAGAAAGCTTTTGGAAGTGAAGCTGTATATTACCTATTTTGGGGAACAAGTAACTTAAAATTAGGGTTGGTAAGTAGATAAGTTTAGTTAACTAGAATATGTACATGTAATAAGAGGCTGCTGGGCAATGTGAAGTGTGGCTGATACCAGCTGCATATCTTGCAGTGGAAGAAAAGGTATAGAGTAAGAACAGAAAATTTGCCTCATGACAAATGTTTTGAATCACTTCAGTGTTTAACTTCTGAAGAGCTCTGTTTTCTAGGACCAAATGGAAGCATCCTGAAACCGCATACAAATGCTAGAGAATTTGTGTTCTGTCTGCAGGGATGTCCAATGTGTCTTTCATATTTAGGACTTCTGCTTAGAACACATTAAGTGGCTAATGCTCAGCTCCTGCTATTGTAAATACTGAATTGTAACTTCATGTTAATGAATAATTTGGGCAAAATGTCATTAGATTTTTTTTTTGATGCTTCTGAGCTCTTGTGTGAAAAATGCAGAGATGTGCTGAAAGCCATAAAAGGCAATCACTCAGAGGCGTTAGATCTAAACTTCTGTTACAGATCATTTTACATGCACAGAATTTTAATAAAATGGAAACGAAAAAAACCCTGTGTAAAAATAACGTCACTGAAACTACAGTCTGGCTTCTTTTGTGTGCTAAACCTTTATACAAACAAGCAGCATCTTTTAAGGATAACTGATCAGGCTAATGTTAGTGTAGAAACTACTGATGTACATATAGGAAAAGAATACTAAATGTGTGTATTTGAAAATACTTCTCTTTGAAGGAAGGTGGTGTTTCAGGACTGTTTTTAAAATACTACTTTTTTATTTTAATGATATGAAGAACGGTCTTAGTGTAGCAGGTATTTATTTACCTCTGAGGTCCTTTTACAGAGAGGTTTGATTTTTATTTTTTTTTTCTATTTCAGGTTATGGGCTTTGGATTGTACCTGATGGATGGAAGTGTCAGTAACATCTATAAGCTGGACGCAAAGAAAAGGATAAACTTAGCCAAGATAGACAAGTTCTTTAAGGTTGGTTAAGATGTGATCTTCAAGGTAATTGCCCTTGCATTTTAAATATAATCAAATAGAATAAAGATCACTTTGGACTATAATATGGGTAGATAAAGGTTTTCTTTCACTAAGATTTGTGTTTAATAATTTATCTAATCTGATTTATTCCCTGTGTACAGCAGTTGCAGGTTGTCCCGCTGTTTGGTGACATGCAGATTGAACTTGCAAGATACATTAAGACCAGTGCCCATTACGAAGAAAATAAATCCAGGTAAGAGGGAGAAGGAAACAAAGAGGGGAGCATCTGGGCTGCAGAAAGTCAGATCCTTGGAGTAGATTTTCATAATCACCCATTAGTCTGTGTGTCTGTGATAATGACTTCAATAGGATTTTTATCTTGGTCTACTTTTTGGTGTGGGTATTTCACTATTAATGTAGTTCATGTAATAACTACAACTAAAGAAACAAGTTGTTTAAAGACCTTTCTATGCTGCTGAGCTTATTCTTTTATCTGTGGCATTTCTTATCACCTGGGTTGGGAGAAATGAATTTCATCTTACACTAATTTAATTTTTATTTTTTCCTTTAAATATGAAACTTTCTTTAAAAGAAATGAAGGAATTTGCTAAGCAAGGTGAGCAGTAGTAGTGCATGGGTAAATAGGCATGTGTATATTGTATACGAAGCAGCAACTTAGCTTGTCTCCCCTCTTTTTTTTTGGCTAGGTGTGCAGCACAGCAAAATGACTGGAAAATGCAGCCAGTTTTTACATAAATGGTTCCACAGTTTATGGTTATTGCTTTCTTTTAGTGAACATTTCTGTGCTCCTCCAAGACCTTCCCTCCATGCAGTTACATGAATTTAAAATGCAGTGCTTTGTGTTTTAATTCCTGCAGAAAAAACCTATAACCTGCATGTAATTGCTAAGAGAAAATGAATGACAGTGGGCCTGTCAAACTACTAAAAATATGAGGCTACTTAACATGACATTCTTGGTAGCATGTCTTTTGTGTCCCTCTTGTTAACATGTTAATAGTATTTAATAATGCTTTTTTTATAGTTGGGAGCATATTGTAGGCTCTTCATGGTTAAGCAAGTGTAATGAAAAACAATCTGAAGGCAACTAAATGTATCTTACAGCCTATACCTATACTTCTGCCCTGCTTTTCAATCCTTTGCAGGCCTGTCCCTAAGTGTATGCTCCTGGAGAGAGATGCTGATTTGTATTTAATAGCAACATCCTTTAAAACAAACAGACAAACAAACACAAAAAGAAAAAAGTTGGGCTTTTAAGTCTTTGAAGAAGTGCTATTTGAACTCAGAAGGGTAGTCCATCCCTAATGGATTGTGCAGGGTCAGAAGTAGAGGTGTGAAAAGGGGAAAGGCCTCAAGTAGAGAAGGAAGATTTTTTAAAAAAGGTCACACGTTACGGATCTTTCTTTGCAGTATCAGTTGTATTGTTTATTGCCTAAACTGATTTAGGTGGGGTTTTTTTGTCTTCTGAAACAGATGGACGTGCACGTCTTCCAGCAGCAGTCCCCAATACAATATTTGTGAGCAGATGATCCAAATCAGAGAAGACCATATGCGTTTCATATCAGAACTGGCTCGTTACAGCAACAGTGAGGTTTGTGGGATTAGAGCTATATGTGCAAATTTCATGTCACTGATTAACAGTTATTGTTAAGTATCTGAAGAGCAGGTAAACCTTAGGCTAGACAATTGACAAAGCTTGCTGACTTGGATCAAGAAAAGCTGGCTGCAGGGCCTAGTACCCAATCTCTGCATGATATTTGTGCTATTTAAATTTAAAATAGTAATGATACATCTCACAAACTGCAGTATTATTCTGCCCCACCCCTATCCTAGAAATTTTGGCATGTCTTCTTTGGAATAGATTGTCTAACCCTGACTCCAAATGGGTGCCCATAACAGTTTAAATGAAACTAAAAGTTAAGAGATTAGTTAACCCCCCCCCCCCCAAAAAAAAACCCCAAAAAACCCAAAAAAAACCCCGCACATATATATATATTTATATATGCTCTATTTTTATATATGTATACATGTGTGTGTATACGACTTACGTCTTTAATTCATCTGCAACAATACGTCTTGACTAAAATCTGAAGTTTAGCTGTGTAAGTGTAGAAGAAAAGGCTGATATTAATGCAGGTGTTGGTCCATAATGCTGGTTTAATGCTTAAAAGAAATCTGTGTAGAAATTTGGCTATGGATGGTGGATACAGCACGTTTTGATGTGGGTTTGTGGTTTTCTTGTTTTGTTGTTGTTTAATAATGTGCTAGGTGGTGACTGGGTCTGGTCGACAGGAAGCTCAGAAAACAGATGCAGAGTATCGGAAACTCTTTGATCTCTCTCTCCAAGGCCTGCAGCTTCTCTCCCAGTGGAGTGCACATGTTATGGAAGTGGTATGTTGTCTGGGAAATAAAACCAGATGAAAAAGAGGTGGCTTGGTGAGGTTGGACAGACTTTACTTCAACAGAATGAAAAATGTGTGTTGTGTTTTGATCCCTTAATTCCCCTCTTCCTTCTTCCTTCACTCCTTTTCTTCTCCTGCTCCAAACCACATTCGCAGAGGCAGGCACATGAAGTTCTCAGAGCTTAGGAGTAATGTTGCTGCTTTGAAGATCCAGTAGCTTGTACAATCTCATACAGTACGTTCAAATTGTTATATTTAATGGATAGGGGATCACCAGTAAGCCTTAACCAGATGTTTTCATGTTGCTCTTGATACATACCTTTTGTAGACCAAGACTTCATTATTTTCCTCTAAACATTGTTTAAAATTGTATTCTGATAGAAATATCCATACCAATGTGCAGTCACACAGGATGTGATAGAACAGCTTCAGCTGGCTATATTTAGACGTCATCACTTGGTAAATTGAAGCACGTAAGGTCTTAACCAAGGACACAAAAATGGATGGAAAGGCTCCCATTGGCTTTATATTAGGCTTTTAGTCAAAAGGAAGGTAAATGTGGGGAAGGGAAAATTTGAGAGGAGGTGAGGGAGGGGAAATAACCTGCAGAGTTGTTTCTCTATGTTTTAATAATCTATTTTAAAAACAGATGCTAGTTAGAAAAGTGACTGTGCTTTTTCTGATAAGAAACCGCACAAGACAGAAATTGAAGAGGAGGATGTAGGAGTCCTTTTTATTGCTGCAGAGACTTAGATAAAAGCCACACGTCTCACCTGCACCAAAGCATGTTCTAGGAAATGTTGAAAGAGGTGACATATTGTATGAGAGAAGCCAGACTTGCTTCTCCTCTGCCTCTGAGAGGGAACATCAAGCCATTTGTACTGCTTGAATCCAGTGCAGTCAGAATGGGCATAGCTAAAGACCCAGTTTTCTTTTTTTCTGTTTTTTTAACTGCCTCTTTCAAAAGCCAGTAGATGAGTCATGCTTTTTCCTGTATTATCCTATTCGTAGTTAAATCAACATTGTATTTTATGGTAAAAATTTTGTTCTCCTTTTCTCCCTCTTAAGAGAGGTTGCTATCATCTATTTCTGGCCTCTGCAACTCCCAGCCTTGCTGCCTTTATTTCTGTCATTGCAAACTGCTGCATTTAGGCTTTCTTCTTAGAGCTGGTTTTATCCTCCCGAGTTCCAGGACAAACTCTCTGAGGACCACAGTCCTTTGGTTTTTTTTCCTATCATCACTGCTTTTCTTTGTCTTTCTGATTTGTATGGATTCCCTTAAGTAATTCTCATGTAAATTTGTGTTTACCTTCTCCCTGTACTCCTGTTGAGAGTTTATTCTTACCTTAAGTATCCTACTTATTCACCTGTCTTCTGCAGTCACTCAGTATCCATAAACCTTGTTACATACGTCATGTTCAGATAAAAAAATTTCATCATGCATTTGATGTCCAACTTAACCCCGTTAACTGAATGCCCGCAAGATGCCCCATCTTTGTTTAATGATTTCCCACGTCCTCTTTGTTGCACTTAGGTTGCAGGGTGTGATGCTTCTCTTTGCCATAGGTAAATTGGTGCAAATATTAATCCGTTATAGTAGGCAAATTTGTATTGCTTTGTAATCTGTTCACTATTCACTGAAGTCAAACTGTGAGAAAACTGTATTCAAATGGGACTAGGATTTTTCACTGTATGTACCCTGATGGATATTAGATCAGCCTGACACTAGTCAGGAACATTTTTGTCTCTGCAGTGACTGAAAAGACAGTATTTAAGAGAAATACATGCTGTGCAGATGATGTCACAGATAATATAGCTATTTTCACACCTTTAAGCCTAGTAAACATAACGCCCACCCACCCCCACCCCTAAACTGTATAGTTTTCCAGGTGTATTTTGAATTCTAAATGTGAATATTTGGGCAAGTTGGAGGCTCCTCTTTTTGTGTGCGAGTGTGATGGATTTTTTTTTTTTTTTAAATTAATGCTCTAAGGTCTTTCTGTTTCTTGTGTCTGAAGTGGAGAGGAAACTTTCACCTATGCTACCATTTGCTCAGTAAAAAATACCCTGAAGCACGTTACCTGCTGAGTGTGAATTGCATTTTTTGAGCTAATACAGGATCACTAGCTTTCGAGAAAATTTGTTAGGCAAATTATTGTTTGGCATTTCCACTAGACAGTAGTTTCTGAATTTGTGCAGGTTTTGAGAATAGCGTCAGTAATACTTTTCAGATACTCTTGAAAACACTGGCTTGTTTCTTAAAGCCTGTTGTTTGTGTCCAGCTATATTTTGTGTTTCTCAGGCCTTTGTTGTTTTGTTTTTCCATCTTTTTTTCTCGCTATTCTGCTGTGTGAACTGCAGTATTCATGGAAGCTGGTACACCCAACGGACAAATACTCTAATAAAGATTGTCCTGACAATGCGGAAGAGTATGAAAGAGCAACAAGATACAATTATACTAGTGAGGAGAAGTTTGCTTTGGTTGAGGTAAGATAAATATTTTTTTACATGGATTTTCCAAAGATTTAATTCTATACAAAGGAGAACATTCTCTATAAGCATTTTCTATACTCATTGCAAAAAGACAAGCATGCCCTGTATCGACTCTGAAAGAGCATGTTTTCCTCCATTCAATATGTAGGAGGTGCACAGGTAAAATCTCCTTTATGTTTTGGAACTTGTTAATTCCCCTTTTCTCATTTTCTGTATTTAAAAAGGGGCTTTTGGAACAACTATACGAACAAAATAAGGAATATACACCTTTTGGTTCTTTTTCCCCCTTCCAGGTGATTGCCATGATCAAAGGTCTTCAGGTGCTGATGGGAAGGATGGAAAGTGTTTTCAATCATGCCATTCGCCATACCATTTATGCAGCTCTACAGGATTTTGCCCAGGTCACACTTAGAGAGCCATTAAGACAAGCCATTAAAAAGAAGAAAAATGTCATTCAGAGGTAGCATACTTGCCTTCTTCTCCTGTATTCTTTCCCCCAAATGTTGCTAAATTTGCTGCAGAATTGCACAGCTGTTAAATTCTGCTCTTTAAGTCAGTACTCCCCTACTAGTCTGTATGGTATTCAAAGAGAGCTTTGTTGAATGTGCTTTGGAAGTTGAAGAAGTCTGAAGTCAAAAATGAATGGCTGCCAGCGTGGCTACAGTAAGAGCCCAGGCTGTCTTGAGCCACTTAAGACTACCGTAGGAAGTTCTGTGTTCCCTGTAGTTTATTTTTTTTTAATTTTTATTTTAAGGAAAGGTAAGTACTGCAATAATGAAAGCAGGACTAGTATTTTTATTGTGAAGAAAGGTGTTCTTGTCCACCTTCCTTATGATTCCAGTGTTTCCTCTCCTTTTGTCTCATGTTTACATCTGACCCCATAGTCTTTCCTTTGCCTTCTTAGCATCCTGCCTTCTTTCTCAGCTTCTGCTGCTTTTGGCTTATTAGCCTTACACTTCTTTTCCAAGGGCTTCATCTGCCCACGGATTGGTGACATTTCCTGACCTTATTGTTTAATGCCTAATTATTTGCTTTTAATCTTGACTTGTTTACCATTTGTTTACTCCCACATTTCACTGCAAAGCTCTTAAGAGTTGAAAGTCTTTGGCTAATTTCTTTTTGCCCAGAGATTTTCATGAAACAGTGATACTTGCGTACCTGCTCAGATTTGGGAGGCGGCATTTGCTTCATCATTCAGCATGCCACAGGATAACGACTGACTGTGTTTCTGACGAGTATCTGAGTGGAGTCCAGTTCAGTATTTGGAATTAGAGGATGAAACTGTTTGTATCAATTCCAGCTGAATTCTGGAGTCCTGCTGGAAACAGGAATTCTGCTGCTTCTTTTAATTTCAAGCCAGATTTGTGTCTCTTTAATTTGGTTAATCTGCTTTACTTGAATTGAATAATTTGCTTTTTTGTGGTTTAGAACAAAATGGCTTGATGCACTTGCTAAGGATCCCAGAGGTGAATTCTTGACAAGTGGCTTTTGTCTCTGATGAACCAGTTCCAGAGGTCAGCTTCCTTCTGACGGAGGAGGGCGGCTCTGGACTGTCCGTTATGATAAACAGCATGGAGTATTTCTTTCATAAATGTGGCATTCTTGAAGTTGTTGGCAAAATCATTTGCAGTTGCTCTGAGTTACCCTGAGCTCCTGAATGCTGTTGCAAAGTTTCTGTGCTTGTGGAAGAATGCTTTAAAAAAAAAAAATATGTTCTCATCAATGCACTTGCCTGCGTGCTGGTCTGAAGTGGTGTGAATTGTGTTCAGTGTTTTGCAGGCCATAAGAAAGACAGTCTGTGACTGGGAAGCGGGTCATGAGCCATTCAATGACCCAGCTCTAAGGGGGGAGAAGGACCCCAAAAGTGGTTTTGACATCAAAGTCCCAAGGCGTGCAGTGGGACCCTCCAGCACTCAGGTATTTTCCTGTCTGGTGGTTGTGAAATCTGTCAACAATTACTGCATGAAATGTTTTCTCTCTGGCCTGAATGACTTAAAAATTGCTGGTTTGGGGTTTTTTTTTGTGTGCGTGGTTTTTTTTAATGCTAAAAATCTTCTCTGATTAAATTTATGTTTACAAAATTTCATATATTTAACCAAAATTTCTGTCTGGGTTATTGTCACTTTCTACTCTGCATAATTTTTCCAAGTGTTCAATCTCTTTGACTTCCTGGGAAGAAATATTTTCTCATTGAGCTCATAATGTTTTTTAAATAATATTTTTGAGCTATTTGAATTATTTCTTGACTGACTCCCATCTCTGGTATGGCTGGTGGATTATTATTAATTTTTCTTTTTGTTAAATCCCATCATTCAGTAGATGTCTATGTAGGTTTAAAATATGTTTAAAATATAAATGATTGCCTGTAAAATTAGGAGAGTATTTGACTTCTGACAGGATCCCTCTTACTGTTCAGTAATGCATGATAAAACTACTCCCTAAAATCCATTTGATCTGCTGCTGCCGCTAAAACGAGGTATTTCAAATGGGTTTTCTGTGCTAGTCATTGAAATCCCATACCTAAATGCTCATTCTTGTTACCTCCATATAATTCTCTTTTTTTATTTTCTTTGTGGATTTGTTTGGAGAGTGTATGGTCTGGTATACATAGCTCATCTAAGAAAATGAGGTACTGAGCACTTTGGGTGAAAAATTGAAGGCAACTGCGGTTTGTAAAGACGGTGTTTCAATACCTGAAATCTGTGGGGATTAGAGCATGTATGGATAATGATCTTGGGTAATAAGAAGTTGCTTAAATTGTGGTGAGGTGGGTTTAATGAAGATTTTGTTTTGGGAATTGTAAAAAATGTTTTGGTTTCTGATTTTCTGGGGGGAAAAAAATTGAAATGTCACCACCAGTGTGCTCCTGTGCTTGGTATGTTTAAGGCCTTTGTTTCACTGGCTGCAACAGGCTGTTTAGAGTACATGGTTCTGTCTGCTTTTTCTGCTCTTGGGCTGGCACACTTGTCTGTCTCAGCTGACAGCAGGAAGGGAGGTCAAATATATGGATTTCAGATAAGTTTTTCTCAGTTTCATGCAGCTCCAAAATGGCTATGTATGGATTGGTAATACTTGGAAATCTTTGCAAAAATAATTTGAGAAGCTAATGGCTCTTTGAGCATCCTCTGAAATGAATGGAAACTTCTCCCTTTGCTTGAGGGAGTACCAGATTGTAGTGATTATTCTGAATGAAGAAACCTTTCTGTATGTCCTCCTCTGCATGCTTACTGTGCTGCTTTTCGTTTGTAACAAACTAACACATTTTCTCTGCTTCTGTTTCCCCTTCCTTATTTACCCGTGTGTTTTTATTAACGGATTCTCTCTCCCCTGCCTGCCCCTGTCTGTTGGTTTTTAGCTCTACATGGTTCGCACTATGACAGAGTCCTTAAACTCTGCTGAGCTGTTGAAGCAGCTCAAGTCTCTGGGATTGGAAAAGCTATTGCATGTGACACACAAGTTTCTGAGGCAGTCCTACATCTATCCGCCTCTTTTAAACTTTGGTGGTAAGACATTGCTTATTACTTTTACTTTTTGTGGTGACATGAACTGTTCCACTGCAAATGGTCTGCTGCTAAGTGTCAGTGGAGGTCCCCTTGGCATGGGTAGGCATTTGTGCTGGTGCGTAGGCTAGCGTTGCGTCTGTTCCTCTTGCCTGAAAGGCTTTTTACACACACAGTGCTGGTTTTCAATTTGAAGTGGAGCAGTCGCTTACTGATAGTAATTCTCAGTGTTGCTCGACTAATGTACCATGTGTATTTTCCTTTTTTCCCCCCCCTTCCACCATAATTGTTTCCTTTAATGATACAGCTTTACATGGTGAGAACTATGTTAGAGTCCCTCATTGCTGACAAAAGTGGTTCCAAGAAAACCTTGAGAAGTAGCCTTGAGGGGCCCACCATATTGGACATAGAAAAATTCCATCGCGAGTCTTTCTTCTACACTCATTTGATAAATTTCAGTGGTAAGATACGTAGATGATCAGTGTCCAGCTTAGCATGTCCTAACACCTCTAACACGACCTGGAAAATGTTTCCGATTGCCTAAGTCAACTTATTTTTGGTTTATTTATCAAAAGCCCTTGTCTGTCCAAATTTTTCCTGAGACTTGATATTCAGTATTGAGGTGGGATTTTTATTTTGACCTGTTACACATTTGTTTATAATACATCAAATTTCATAGTTACCTCCCTTTTCTATTTTTTTTTTAATGTATGTATTATTTATATAAACAAGGGACAGATAAGCCTTATACACATTGAAATTATAAAAAGGAAGTAGTTTTTGTGTTTTGGGGTTTTGGGGATCTTTTTTGGTTTTGTTTTAAGTACAGAGGAAACAAATTCTCTGTTGTGGTAAATTTGATGTCATTTCACTACTCTTACTATTCAGTTAATTGTAATCGGAAACATGCTGTCCTAAAGATTTCACCTACTGACATTGAATGTATCTAGTCTTTGTCATCACCATGCTGTGTTGTCTTTCATTTTTGTTTTGCTGCTGGACTCCTTTACCCTCAGAGGAGGAGGAGTCCGTTAATGTCAGTCATAATGCCACTGGGGAACAGCACTTCAAAAGGTCTTCAGAAGATCTTAGTGTAAAAAGTTCACTCCCGTTTTGGTTCTCAAGCCTTCTGCAAAAGAAAGCTTGTGATGAATGTTTTCTGGAGAGGAGGGAAGCACACCTCTGCACCCTTGGCAGCAGCCTCAGAAACTGTTTTAATCCCTCCTTCATGTGTGTGTCTGTCATTTCCTGACCATCTAATCAACAGGAACATACGGAGCGATTCAGTCCTCCAGAGGGAGAGATGGTACTGGTGGATCCGGTACAATTCTGTCTCCTTCACCTACTGCTTCCCAAGTTCAGTGTACAGGTTTCTCAGCCCCCAGCTGAGGAATCCCCCTTTACTCGTGTGCATAGTTTTTCTGTTTAACTGGTAGTCCGCTCCACTTCCATGCTTTTGTCTGTAATAAGGCACCACTTTGGGGGCCAATGTGGAGTTCAAAACTCTTTGAAAAAGTCATGGGCTTTATATTTTGACTTTGGTTTACGTATCTGGCCTATGTATAGCTGTAGTGACTCACGCCTGCTTTTTTTGTTTCACATCGCATCATCAGAATCACAGTTGTATTGTTCCTGATGTATTTCTATAAGAAGCATAATTCTTCCTTATTTATTCTGAAAGAAACCCTGCAGCAATGCTGTGATCTGTCCCAACTGTGGTTCAGGGAATTCTTCTTAGAGCTGACCATGGGCAGAAGAATCCAGTTTCCCATTGAGATGTCCATGCCTTGGATTCTGACGGACCATATTTTGGAGACCAAAGAGGCGTCAATGATGGAGTAAGACCTACTGGTGCTCTTCCACTGAATGATAATTCTTAATGATTGCCATTCCTTATTATAATGTTACTGCTTTAATTGCTTTTAATAAGCAGTCACAGAGAAGGTATTCTAAACCTTTACAAAATTTTCCTCTTACATTTGCCAATTTCCAGATTCTCAAAATTTTCTTTTTGAGGTGAATAATCGAAATAAAAAACCTTTTATAAAAGTATCATTGCACCAGCCAAATACGTTGTTCCCTAAGTTCTCTGTACTTACTCCTCAAAGCTGTCAAATAGCATTCATAGTGGTAAAAGCATTCCTTTTTGATGGAAAGCTACATCTAGAAAACAAGTTTCACACTGAAAACTTACCTATAGAGTTTGTTGAACTAACAAAAGACTTCCACAAAGGAGAAATTGTGATACTTTATATAAAAAATCAAATGAAAAAAAATAATCCTGTTTTCATGAACCCCGTGTAGATTACAATATTGACCGGCTTACAACACTTTGACTGCACCATCCTAAAGGATCATAATTTCTGTAAACATGTAACTTTTTTTTTTTTTTTTTCATTCAGGTATGTTCTGTATTCTTTGGACCTTTATAATGACAGTGCTCATTACGCACTTACTAAATTTAAGAAGCAGTTCCTCTATGATGAGATTGAGGCAGAGGTAAAGTAACCTTACCTACTAGAGAGAAATAGTCTGTACCTGAATGGGAAAATTATGTTAAAGGCGGCTAAGACTTATTACAAGAGATTCGGAACAGTTGGAGATAATAAACAGAGGAGAAAGACCAAAAAGATGGGTAGCTGTTTGGGTGATATGTTGTGAGGAAACCTGTAAACCTGTGCAAAACGTCTCGGATTAATGCTGAAAAGTGAATGTCATCTTCTCTTGTACTGGGAAATTTGGATGCATTAACTTTCTTAGTTATGTTTGATGAACAGTGTGAAGTCTTGGATAAACTCCCCTCTTTTACTTTTAAGTATCTCTAAATGCACAATTTTTTCTCCTCCCTAAGGTGAACCTATGTTTTGACCAATTTGTCTACAAGCTGGCAGACCAGATATTTGCATACTATAAGGCAATGGCTGGCAGGTACCTATTCCAGTAGTGAGAACTTTTATTCATGCATTTCTGCTCTGATTTGCTGCCTAATATACTTGAAGTGTTTTCTTCCTTTCTTAATAGCCTCCTTCTGGATAAACGATTACGTTCAGAATGCAAGAATCAGGGAGCAACCATTCAGCTGCTGCAGTCCAACCGTTATGAGACACTGCTGAAACAGAGACATGTCCAAGTGAGTTAACTCATGCTGTGTTGTGTTGGAGATATTTGGCAATTTTCCAACAGTGTGGCTTTGTGTAGGTATATAAAACTTTATGTTCTGTCATCTTAAGTGGCATAACTGACATTTGAGATCAGCTTTTTTGTCATACAAGGAGTAAATAAAAAAAAAAACTTCATACAAATATCTGTGGCAGTTAAGCCAAACACAAGCCAAATAGGAATGTCAGCTGTGGTAGTGTTGTCTTGCTAGTAATATCTTACCAGTTTTCAGTATGTTGTTGGCTTAATGTCATGGAAGCATAAAATGCTGATATAAATACTCAGATGTGAATGCAACATGTGATTTTACTTATTTTTGTGAGAATTGGGATGCAAATTGTAGTACCTCATTTGTTCATGAAATTATAAATTTTGTCCATCTGCTTTGTTTCTGTGTGTTTGGAACGCAAGTTCACCATGTGACAGTCTTAATCTGTGGAGTCTCATAGTCCTTGTACAGCTTGTCTCGTAATTTGACTTTCAGTTCAAAACTTCATAGCATTTTTTTCTTTAGCTTCTTGGTAGGTCAATAGACCTGAACCGACTGATCACTCAGCGAATTTCGGCAGCCATGTACAGGTCAATGGAACTGGCAATTGGTCGATTTGAAAGTGAGGATTTGACTTCGATTGTGGTGAGTGGTGTGTTGCAGTTTTGCCAGAATGCTAACACTGCAGTTGGGGTCTAGATGCTAGTTTTGTTTTGTTTTACTGTTTTAATGTAATTTAATTTTTGTTTCTTTTATTTGCATTGACAATGATAGACGTCTAGTCTTCCCTTTTTTTCTTTTTTTCCCTCCGTTATAAATCTGTATTTGTTTTTTAATGGTAGAAGCAAAAAATGTTTTCTCCAGCTTTGCTGGAAGTCCTGTAAGTATTCTCTCAGCAAACAGTTGTACAGTCACTCCTGAAAGAAGAGGCTGAATGACTAACAGACAAACCTGTTTTATCCTAAACCTTAGTTAAATATATATAATGGGAAATACTTTAAGCAGTCTTACTAGAAATAAATCAGAGAAACCTCTGATGTTTTGATTTAATTTTTCTGTAAGTGTGAAATCATACAGTGCTGTGGTTGAAGTCTGTCTGGTTTACTGCATCTAGATTGACACAACCTTCCTACCAGAACCAGCTTAGTTTTGCAAAAGACATTCTTTCTGTCACCTCCAGCTACATCATAGATTATACTGGCAAATCCTCTGTTACCATTGTAGTATATAGTGTACTTTATTAATTCTGATGTGCTGTGATTTTTTTTCTTCCCATGCCTTAACCTGCATCTCTGTTCAAACCATGCTTTGGCCTGACCTGACACAGTACTCTGGAATATGCTGCCATACATGGGACTGTGCAAGTCCCAATCCTGTTGAGACTGAGAATCTTGCTCTTTCCTTGTCCAGAAAAGAAATAAACCTGCTGCAACCAGGTCACAGGTTCTTACTCTTTCTTGAGTTGGAAAGTGGCAGACCTAAGGTGCTCCTCCCCACCTCCCCCCCCCCCCCCCCCCCCCGCCCCTCCTTGTTTTCATTTTCTGCAAAATGATTTCTGCTGAAAACTGCTTGGTTTCCTCAGTGAGAAACAGATCTAATAGCTTAACTAATCAGTAGTTTCTGCAATTTTTCAAGACAATTAAATTAAATGAAGGTGGTTAAAAGACTGAGCTAGTTTTTTCCCTCAGATTGGACTCAATACTGTAATAACAAGCATAGTGGTTGTTTTTCCTTAAATTAACTGTTATTCACAGGTTTGAAAATCCTTTGAAAACATGGAGCATTTAAGTCTGACAGCATGGTACGGGAAGATGTCAAGGAGTTTGATGCACAGCTAAACAAAGCCACTGGACATTCCTTCACTAGGTCATTGCACAGCAATCTTTAAAAGCAGTGGCCTGGGCTTTTTTATTCAGTGGGAGGTTGTGTTCTTTGTGTTTGGTGTTTTCAGTGTCTGATATCAGAGATGGATTCTTTTTTTAATATTTTTTTTTATTTTTTTATTTTAAAGAAAGTGCCAGAAACCATACCAGGAAGCAGTGCTCAGTGTAGGCTGCAGCACGTGTAGTCACATTTGTAAATGTCTGGTCTGGTCTTTCATTGCATCTTAGTAGATTCTTCACTGGAGTAAAGCATGAGAGGGATTTATGGCAAATGTGATGTTATCGCTACCGGTACTGCTACAGAAGTTAGTTCACCAGTTGCCCTACTGAGCAGAAATTATTTTGTGATAGCTTGCAAAGAAGGAAATGCAGAAGATGCTTCTTGTCCTGTATGACCCCTTTTAAATAATGTTGTGGCTTTAACTTTTGCTCAGTGGAAGCGGAGTTAGCACAGATCTGTGTTTGAGACCCATCTGCAGTATGGACCAATTTTAATGAATACCTTTAAAGTCTCAGAGGTTTTTGGTGGGAGATAGTTACAAAACAATCCCAAGACACTTCTTTCCAGCTCATCATTAGAGACTGGGGGAGGCTCAGTTGTTCATTTTGACTTCTTTCTAGTTTTCTGTTTGCTCAAGGTTATTTATATACTTGTTGAGTTTATCCACTTTATTAAATGCGCTACTTCCTTTCTTTCCTCTTGTTTTTTGTAGGAGCTGGATGGCTTGATAGAGATAAACAAGATGACTCACAAGCTTCTGAGTAGATATATGACCTTGGACAGCTTTGATGCCATGTTCAGAGAAGCCAATCACAATGTGTCAGCCCCTTACGGA